>NC_088384.1:105451730-106057692 GCF_037993035.2 Macaca fascicularis | reverse complement strand
GCCTCCCGGGTTCACGCCATTCTCCGGCCTCAGCCTCCCAAGTAGCTGGGACTACAGGCGCCCGCCACCTCGCCCGGCTAGTTTTTTTTGTATTTCTTAATAGAGACGGGGTTTCACCGTGTTAGCCAGGATGGTCTCAATCTCCTGACCTCGTGATCCATCTGTCTCGGCCTCCCAAAGTGCTGGGATTACAGGCTTGAGCCACCGCGCCCGGCCTCATATATTTTTAACTGAAAAAAATATCAGGTGTTGCTGGGCGCGGTGGCTCATGCCTGTAATCCCAGCACTTTTGGGAGGCCGAGGCGGGAGGATCACCTGAGGTCAGGAGTTGGAGACCAGCCTGACCAACATGGAGAAACCTTGTCTCTACTAAAAATACAAAATTAGCTGGGCGTGGTGGCAGGTGCCTGTAATCCCAGCTACTTGGGAGGCCGAGGTAGGAGAATCACTTGAACCCAGGAGGCGGAGGTTGCAGTGAACCAAGATCGCACCATTGCACTCCAGCCTGGGCAACAAGAGCAAAACTCCATCTAAACAAAAACAAAAACAAAAACAAAAACAAAACAGGTGTTTAAAAAAAAAAATCAAGCGGGCTAGGTGCAGTGGCTCATGGCTATAATCCCAGCATTTTGAGAGGCCAAGGCAGGAGGATCAGTTGAGCCCAGGAGTTCAAGACCAGCCTGGGCAAGATGGCAAGACTGTGTCAACAACAACAAAATTAATAATTAGTTGGGCATGGTGGCACACACCTGTAGTCCCAGCTACTTGGGAGGCTGAGGTGGAAGGATCCCTTGAGCCCAGGAGTTGGAGGCTGCAGTTAACTATGATCATGCCACTGCACTCCAGCCTGGGTGACAGAGAAGACTCCATCACTTTTTCTTTCTTTTAAATTAAAAATATGGAATGCTTTATGAATTTGTGTGTCATCCTTGCACAAGGGCCATGCTAATGTTCTCTGTATCATTCCAAATTTAGTGTATATGCTGCCAAAGCGAGTGCAGGACTTCATCTCTTAAAAAAATATATCAGGTGAACAGCATATGTAATAGGCTGCCTTTTGTGCAGAAGTAAATAAGATAATATCTGTCTCTGAGAGATCCAAGAAGCTGGCTGCTTCAGAGGACGGGAGCAGGGCGGGGAAGAAAGATGGCTTCTTTCTCTATAAGCATTTTTAAAATTTTTATTTATTGAGACAGAGTCTCACTCTGTTACCCAGCCTGGAGTGCAGGGCCATTATCTCGGCTCACTGCAAGCTCCGCCTCCCGGGTTCATGCCATTCTCCTGCCTCAGCCTCCTGAGTAGCTGGGACTATAGGTGCCCACCACCACGCCCAGCTAAATTTTTTATTTTTAGTAGAGAGGGGGTTTCACTGTGTTAACCAGGATGGTCTTGATCTCCCAACCTCGTGATCCACCTGCCTCGGCCTCCCAAAGTGCTAGGATTATAGGCGTAAGCCACCTCGCCCGGCACTTTTTTTTTTTTTTTTTTTTTTGAGATGGAGTCTGGCTCTGTTGTCCAGGCTGGAGTGTAGTGGCTCAAGTTCGGCTCACTGCAACTTCCATCTCCCAAGTTCAAGTGATTCTCCTGCCTGGTCTCCTGAGGAGCAGCTGGGACTACAGACACATGCCACTGTGCCCAGCTAATTTTTGTATTTTTATTAGAAACGGGTTTTTACCATGTTGGCCAGGGTGGTCTTGAACTCCTGACCTCAGGTGATCCGCCTGCCTTGGCCTCCCAAAGTGCTGGGATTACAGGCGTGCGCCACTGTGCCCGGCCTCTAGAAGTCTTTGTTTGTTTGTTTTTGTTTTTAGATGAAGTCTTCCTCTGTCACCCAGGCTGGAGCGCAGTGGTATGATCTCAGCTCACTGCAACTTCTGCCTCCTGGGTTCAAGCGATTCTCCTGCCTCAGCATCCCCAAGTAGCCGGGACTACAAGTGTGCACCACCATGCCCAACTAATTTTTTTTTTTTAGTAGAGACGAGGTTTCACCATGTTGGCCAGGCTGCTCTTGAACTCTTGACCTCAGGTGATCCACCTGCCTCGGCCTCCCAAAGTGCTGGGATTACAGGTGTGAGCCCAGCCTAGAAGCCATTTTAAAGAATATGAATGTTTTATTTCAGAGATATGTGTCACTATTTCAAGTAAACTTTTCATGAAAAAAATCCAGCGACAAAAAATGAGGCAGATACTGACAGCCTCTGAGACTCTTCTTCCTCTGTCCAATGGAGTAGTATGTCTGGTGACCAACCGGCCCAGTTTGCCTGGCACTGAGGGTGTTCTGGGGCAATCCCAGACAAAGTGGGAGGAGGTGGTCACCTTGGAAAAAGGAAAGTTGTGGAAGCCTTCAAAGGTGGATGTTGGGGGGCTGAGCTGGGCCCCGAAGCCAGGCCTCTGTGCACCTGCCCGGGTCCGATCACATGTCTGCCAGAGCCCAGTTCCACACCTGGGAGATCGATGCCTCTGGAGCTCAAGGCCTGAGATAGGCCACTGGGATGTCCCTATAGTGCAAAGCACACCTTCCCCAGTGAGTCTCTGGGCACTTGCAGGGTGGGCGGGCTCAGGGTCTCATACATGCACACTTGCTCCCACACTTCTCATTCAGACTGTCTCAGACTTGGCCCCTTACCCATCAGACTGCACTGATAGAGCCCTGCTCTCTCCATCTTCCTGGCAGAATCTGCCTCCAGGAAAATCCCAGGGTCTCCGGGCTCCCCTGCCGGCACCTGCCTTGCATACCTGTAGAGCTTTGTGCATCTTTGATCCCCAGCAGGTGAGAGGTATTGGCAAGAAGAGGAAAGTGAGAGCAAACTCTTTTCTTTTTCTTTTTTATTTAGGGACTTGGCTGCCGCGCAGACCACAGTGACCTGGCTCTCGCGGCTGCCCGCAGTCTCCTTTTTCCCCAAGGATGCCTGGAACACCCTTCCCCAGATCCTCCCAGAGCTGGCCTCAGTTCAAATATTACCTTAGTGATGTTAATGCCATTTCCCTTTCCCATCTCTGTCACATTGGCCTTGAGTGGTAGGCAAGATTATCAGCTCCATTTTATAAATGAGGAAACTGAGGCTCAGAGAGATGCTGTACTAACATGCCCAAGGCGTAGTGAGCAAGCTGTGGCGGGTACCTGGCTGAATGGGCTAGGATACTGTGATAAACCAGCTGTGCAGACAAGGTTCCTGCACCGCGTAGCTCACAGGCGAGGGGGAAGCGGGGTAACAGCTGGTTCAGTGTTCATGCAACTCTGAGGCACCTAAGGTGACTCAGAGGAGTGAGAGCCAGGCTGACTCCAGCTTGAGGTCACAGGCATGAGCAGGTGAGTGAAGGGGCTGGCGGAGGGTGGGGTAAGAGGACATTCCAGGTGACAGTGATAAAAAAGCCCAGGGGCAGATGAGTGTTCCAGGAAATGAAAGTGTTCAGGGAGGCCCCTTAGAGTTTCTGAGACTGCCAGTTTTTGTTGTTGTTGTTATTTTATTTTGTTTTATTTTTGGTGAAACGGAGTCTCATTGTCACCCAGGCTGGAGTGCAATGGCGTGATCTCGGCTCACTGCAACCTCCACTGCCCAGGTTCAAGCGATTCACCTGTCTCAGCCTCCCAAGTAGCTGGGATTACAGGCGCCTGCCACTGCATCCGGTTAATTTTTGTATTTTTAGTAGAGATGGGGTTTCACCATCTTGGCCAGGCTGGTCTTGAACTCCTGAACTTGTGATTCTTCCGCCTTGGCCTCCCAAAGTGCTGGGATTACAAGTGTGAGCCACCACACCCAGCTGAGACTGCCAGTATTTTTTTAAATCAGAAATGCTTAAATGGAGTTTAGAAAATTATGGTCTGTTTGTCGTACTTTTATTGAAAACATTAACACTTTTAACACATATATACAAATCACTACAGAGCATGGAGCCTGGGGTGGAGCCTAGCCCTTCAACCTCTGCTTCTGTGACCCCGGGTCAGTCCCTTCCCTTCAACTGTAACCACACCCAGGACAGGAGCTGAAACTGACGGCCACCTCAGCAGCCCCCGCCAACACACACCCCCTCACCAAGAGCAGCCCCTCTCCTGACCTCACCTGGCTTTTCTCACTTATCTTAGAGATTAATAGTTTCCAGATAAAATACAGATGCCCAATTACATGTGAAGTTTAGATAAACAACAAATAGGTTTTTAGTGTATAAGGCTGCATGAGACACATGCTTCATTTTAAATTCAAATTTAACTGGGCCTTCTGTGGTTTTTTTTGCTATTATCTGCCAACCCTACTTGGAGATGGGCTCCTATCAGCGTTTCCAGCACAATCTATAACCAGTCCCCTGTTGATGGGCAATTAGGTCGTTTCCCATTTTTTGCTTTCCAGGAACAATAGCCCCATGAAGATCCTTGCACAAAGGACTCTGACCTCAGCTACGATTGTATCCACTGGGTGTGTTCCTAAAAGTCGCTTAGTCACTTTCCTGACTAGATTCCTGTGGCCATGGAGACCCCATGGATCAGAGGAATTCCTTCTCAGTCTCCATCGAAAGCAACTCCCTGTCACTCTCCCAATCTCACTCTCTATCAACCTTGCTCTTTCTCGTCTCTCTCCATCTCTCTCTTTTTTTTTTTTTTTTTGAGACAGAGTCTCGCTCAGTTGGCCAGGCTAGAGTGTAGTGGCGCGATTTCGGCTCCCTGCAACCTCTGCCTCCCAGGCTCAAGAGATTCTTGTGCCTCAGCCTTCTGAGCAGCTGGGACTACAGTCGTGTGCCACCAAGCCCAGTTAATTTTTGTATTTTTAGTGGAGACAGGGTTTCGCCATGTTGGCCGGGCTGGTTTCAAACTCTAGAACTCAAGTGATCTGCCCAATTCAGCCTTCCAAATTGCTGGGATTACAGGCGTGAGCCACCGCACCCAGCCTCTGTTTCTCTGCATCTGCCTCTTTCCGCCTCTCTCTGCTTCTATAGATCTCTGACTCTCAGTCTTTCTCTCGCAATCTCCCCAGACTGTCAGCCTCTGTCCCTTCTCAGAGACTTTCTCCTTTTGACCCAGCAGCTCTACAAACAAAATAATCTGACAAGTTGGGGAAGATGTATTTTTAAGGATGCTCACTCTAGTACTGTCTGTAGGAGTCAAGCTAGAAACAACCTAAACACCTATTGCTAAACAAAGTATGCTCCGTCCCTACCAGGCAGCATCATGCGGCCATTGGAAATAAAACCACATCAACATGGAAAGATGTTGACAGATATCAGCGTGAAAAACACAAGTTATAGATGGACAGTAAAGCATTCGCGCATTTTCGGTTTCAATCAAAACTATAATGACCCGGGCCAGGCAAGGTGGCTCACGCCTGTAATCCTAGCACTTTGGGAGGCTGAGGCGGGTGGATTGCCTGAGCTCAGGAGTTCAAGACCAGCCAGGGCAATATCGTAAAACCCTGTCTCTACTAAAATACAAAAAATCAGCCTGGCATGGCAGCGTGTACCTGTAGTCCCAGCTACTTGGGAGGCTGAGACAGGAGAATCACTTGAACCTGGGAGGTGGAGATCGCAGTGAGCCGAGATTGCGCCATTGCACTCCAGCCTGGGCAACAGAGCAAGACACTCTCTCAATAAAAATAAAAATTAAAAAAATATATATATATATAATAACGCAAAGACATGTAAGAGTTTCACTACTGATTGAAATTGTCATCCTGGTTGTCTCAGGGACTGGTGCGGGGGGGCCGTAGGAAGAGGAGTGGCTTCCACTTCCTTCTTTATATTTGTCTTCCCTGTTACTTTTTTTTTAAACAAGGGGCATTGTAATTTTTAACACTGTGCATTTGTGCATATTTGCTTTATTATACCCTACCTGTGTGCTCATGTGTGTGTGTATATGTATATTTTTTATATGCACATACACTATTATTTTCTAAACCATATCAGAGTGGATTAGAGATGTCATGCCCCTTTACCCCATACTCTTTACTGTATGTCTGCTAAGAACAAGGACATTCTATTATGTAACTGTGATATGATTATCAAAATCAGGAAATCTAACAGGGATCAATTACTTATTCCTTATTCCATAGGCCATATTCAGTTGGCCCAATAACATCCTTTATAGCAACCCTCACAACCTCAAGGATTCAATTCAGGATCGTGCAGCATTGCAGTTAGTTGTCAGGCATCTTTAGTTTCTGATCTTGACGTTTTGAAAGATTTGCGGACTCCCTCCATTGGATTTGCCTGATGCTTCCTTATGATGACACTCAGCCTCTATGTTTTCCTTCCTGGAACCGCAGGAGTGGTGCTGCCTCTTCAGTACATCCCATTGAGTCACCTATGGTCTGTTCCATTATCTGTGACAGTAACTTTCATCGCTTAGTTAAGATGGGATCAGCTAGGTTTTGACACTAGCAGCGATTCTACAAAGTCACTAATTTTCCCTTTCTAAATAATGTATGCAATCATCTGAGACCATGTAAATAGACTAGATGATTTTTTTTGTTTTTTTGGTTTTTAGACAGTGTATCACTCTGTTGCCCAGCCTGGAGTGCAGTGACGGGATCTCGGCTCACTGCAACCTCCACCTCCTGGACTTAAAAGATCCTCCCACGTCAGCCTCCTAGCTGGGATTACAGGTGTGCGTCACCACACCTGGCTATTTTTTTTACATGTTTTTTGTAGAGAGGGGGTTTCACCATGTTGCCCAGGCTGATCTCAAACTCCTGGGCTTAGGCGATCTTCCTACTTAGGCATCCCAAAGTGCTGGGATTACAGGTGTAAGCCACTGCGCCCAGCCCTAGATGATTTTTATAATCAGAAAGGTAATCATGACTTTAAATTCTTGCAACCTGTAAGGGCTGAGCTAATCCACCTGACTCTAATCACCAGGAGTCTCCACCCCACCCCTGTCACAATGTGTTTAATGTAGCACTATCCTGTCTTTTTTTTTTTTTCTTGAGACGGAGTCTTGCTCTGTCACCCAGGCTGGAGTGCAGTGGCATGATCTCGGCTCACTGCACCCTCCACCTCCTGGGTTCAAGTGATTACTCCTGCCTCAGCCTCCCGAGTAGCTGGGACTACAGGAGCCTGCTACCACGCCTAGCTAATTTTTGTATTTTCAGTAGAGACTGGGTTTCTCTTGACCTCGTGATCCAACTGCCTTGGCCTCTCAAAGTGCTGGGATTACAGGCATGATCCACCACGCCCTGCCTTTCTGGTCTTACATTACCTAAGGACTTTTGAAACCAGCCTACAGATGGATTTCACCTGAGGCTTTTTTAAAGATACAGATTCCCAGGCCCCACCAATTAGAATCTCTAAGGCAGGGGCCTGAGAATAGATTTTTGTAGCAAGTGCCCCCCAGGTAATTCATCTCTTCAGGCCAAATTAGGGAATCACTTCACTTCATAGTAATGTTTAGTCATCAAACATTAACAGCTAGCCTGCTGGGATGGGGTTGGGCCCTGGGAGGTCTCAGGAATGGATGAGACAAACAATAATGACATTGGTAGCTTGCACTGATTAAGCACTTACATTGTGCAATGTTCTGGATTATTTCACTAAATTCCCACAACTCTATGAGAAAGACACTTATTAGCCCCATTTACAGATAAGCACAAACGGATTAGAATAACTTGTTCAAGGTCAAGTTAGTGAGTGGTCACCTGACCCCTAGATTAGCTAGTGTGGATGCTGGGAATAGGAGACTCCACGCAGTCTGTGCTGGGGACTATACATCTAATCGCACCTCTGCACTGGAATATCAAGTCTCACTTCTTGTCCTGGGCAAATGACCTCAGCTTCTCTGGGCTCCATTCCCTCCTCTACAAAGGTAATGCTATTTAGTATCCCTCCACCAACGCTGGCTAAGCTAATTCCATGAGATCCACTTTCCTGGAGAAACTGAATGCTTGGTTTTGATCACCTTTCAGGGCCTAAAGTGGGAAGGATTAAATCAAAATTACTGTCAGGAACCAGGGATGAAAATAATTACCATCATTGTCGCTATTCTTGTATTCATGGAGCCCAGCTGAGCCCTGCATG
The DNA here is from genome assembly GCF_037993035.2 of Macaca fascicularis. Classification (NCBI taxonomy): domain Eukaryota; kingdom Metazoa; phylum Chordata; class Mammalia; order Primates; family Cercopithecidae; genus Macaca; species Macaca fascicularis. Next base: position 106,049,694 of record NC_088384.1, on the reverse strand, counting down.
GGACATTCAGCAGAAGACACTGCAGAGAGCCAGGAAATAACAAGGGAGGAATAAAGGGACCACATTGAGGACCTCGGCAGGTAGGACCCCACCTGGCAGCAGCCATCTTGCCTGCCCACCTGTCTTGCCTTCTCTGCCTTCCAAGTTCCGACTTCATGTGCTTCCGATTTGAGGCCCCGCCTCCCCATGGTGATGGACAACGGGAGGCCAGAGCCAGGGGGTGACACTGCCCCCTTCAGGCTCTCCTTACCGCTGCACCAGACTCCTTCCAGGGTGGACAAGCTGCCACGGAAAGAAAGTAACCATTGGAAAAAGTCCCCCTTTTAGCTCTATTTCAATTCTAGAAACACTTATTGAGTCTACCCGGGGTCAGGCATGGAGACCAGTGGTGCATAAGACAGACACAGCCATTACACTCAAGGGCTTAACTTCTTGTAATTGAACAAATAATTTAATGAGAAGGTGTCGGTCGTCTGGCACAGAGCAGATGTTCAGAACGTTTATTCTGCAAACGTATGTCGAGTAGGGTTGCTAGAGTTAACCAATAAAAATACAGAATGCTCAGTTAACTGAATTTCAGATAAATAGCAAATAATTTTTAGTATGAATATTCCTGGCATTTACTTCCTGGCCTGCTTGTACAAATTATTCACACTCATATGCAATATTTGGAAAATATTTATACTAAAAGAAATTTGGCCAGGTGCGGTGGCTTGTGCCTATAATCCCAGCACTTTGGGAGGCCAAGGCAGAAAGATCTGTTGAGCCCAGGAGGGAGAGGTCGCAGCGAGCTTGATGGTGCCACTGCACTCCTGCTTGGGAAATGAAGCAAGACCCTATCTGGAAAAAAAAAAAAAAAAAATAGGCAAAGATGGGCCTGGGGCACCCAATATTTCAGAGGAAAGGGAATGTGTGTACTCCTTGAGGTGGGGAACATGACCCACTTGAGGTGCAGAAAGAAGACTTGTATGGGGCCGGGCGCAGTGGCTCACCCCTGTAATACCAGCACTTTAGGCAGGCGGATCACCTGAGGTTGGGAGTTCGAGACCAGCCTGACCAGCCTGAGAAACCCCATCTCTACTAAAAATACAAAATTAGCTGGGCGTGGTGGCGCATGCCTGTAATCCCAGCTACTCAGGAGGTTGAGGGAGGAGAATTGCTTGAACCTGGAAGGCAGAGGTTGAGGTGAGCCAAGGTTGCACCATTGCACTCCAGCACTCCAACCTGGGCAACAAGAGCGAAACTCTGTTTTGTTTTGTTTTTTTTTAAATAATAATAAGGCCCGTATGGTTGGAGTAAAAAGAGTGCAGAAGTAGATGTGAAAATATCAACCTAAGTAACAGAAAGAGGCTCTCTAAAAGAGAAAGAGTCCTCAGCCTCCTGAGTAGTTGGGTCCACAGGGGTGCATCACCATGTCTGGCTAATTTTTTATAGAGGTGGAGCCTTTCTATATTGCCCAGGCTGGTTTAGAACTCCTGGACTCAAGCTATCCTCCTGCCTCCACCTCCTAAAGTGCTGGGATTACAGGTATGAGCCACTGCGCCTGGCCATATGCAGGATTTTAAGATAACAACCAGAATCATGACTGACAGAGTCACATAAGGAACATCAGACATTCATAAATTGAATATAATCTGTAGAATATTCACATTAATTGGCCAGGCACGGTGGCTCACGCCTGTAATCCCAGCACTTTGGAAGGCCAAGGTGGGTGGATCACATGGTCAGGAGTTCGAGACCAGCCTGGCCAACATAGTGAAACCCCATGTCTACTAAAAAATACAAAAAATAAGCAAGGTGTGGTGGCGGGTGCGTGTAGTCCCATCTACTCGGGAGGCTGAGGCAGGAGAATCGCTTGAACCTGGGAGGCAGAGGTTGCAGTGAGCTGAGACTGTGCCATTGCACTCCAGCTGGGGCAATAGTGTGAGACTCTGTCTCAACAACAACAAAAAAAATTCACGGCTGGGTGTGGTGGCTCATGCAATTCACAGCTGGGCGTGGTGGCTCATGCCTGTAATCCCAGCACTTTGGGCAGCCAAGGCGGATGTATCACGAGGTCAGGAGATCGAGACCATCCTGGTTGACACGGTGAAACCCTGTCTCTACTAAACAAAATACAAAAAATTAGCTGGGCGTAGTGGTGGGCGCCTGTAGTCCCAGCTACTCGGGAGGCTGAGGCAGGAGAATGGCGTGAACCCGGGAGGTGGAGCTTCCAGTGAGCCGAGATCGTGCCACTGCACTCCAGCCTGGGCAACAGAGCAAGACTCTGTCTCATAAAAAAAAAAAAAAAAAAAAATCACATTAATAAAATATCCATACACATTTAACTTTAGAAGAGATTAACATAACCAAAATTATGACAGATAACATTAGGAATCTATGGATTTATATAATTTTTGAAATATTTATACCAATAACATACCCATAAATGTAACTGAAAGATCTAGTAATAGAATCACTTATCACTTGACAATGCTTCCTGTACAACTTACCAGATAAATCTAATCGTTTAATATCTCTACAAGTTGAGAAATACATCATTAGAGGCCCTCCATGGGCCCAACTGCAAAATCCCAAAGTTCATTCCAGTTCAAAAAGACTTAATTGGCTGGGCGTGGTGACTCAGGCCTGTTAATCCCAGCACTTTGGGAGGCTGAGACGTGAGGACTACTTGAGGCCCGGAGTTCCAGACCAGCCTGGGTAACATAGTGAGATCCCCATCTCTACAACAACAAATAAATACAAATTTAAAAGAAAAAGAAAACCTGCCAGGCATGGTGGCTCACGCCTGTAATCCCAGCACTTTGGGAGGCCGAGGCGGGCGGATCACCTGAGGTCAGGAGTTCAAGACCAGCCTGACTAACATGGTGAAACCCCGTCTCTACTAAAATACAAAAATTAGCCCGTCATTGTGGCACACACCTGTAATCCCAGTTACTCAGGAGGCTAAGGCAGGAGAATTGCTTGAACCTGGGAGGCAGAGGTTGCAGTGAGCTGAGATTGCGCCACTGCACTCCAGCCTGGGCAACAGAGCAAGACTCCATCTCAACAACAACAACAACAAAAATTAGCCAGGCGTGGCGGCGTGCCTGTAATTCAGGCTACTTGGGAGGCTGAGACAGGGCGAATTGCTTGAACCCGGGAGGCGGAGGTTTCAGTGAGCTGAGATCGCGACACTGCACCCCAGCCTGGGTGACAGAGCGAGACTCTGTCTCAAAAAAAAGAGGAGGAGAAGAAGGAGGAGGAAGAAGGAGGAGGAGGGGGAGGAGGAAGAGGAGGAAGAAGAGGAAGAGGAGGAAGAAGAGGAAGAGGAGGAAGAAGAGGAAGAGGAGGAAGAGGAAGAGGAGGAAGAAGAGGAAGAGGAGGAAGAAGAGGAAGAGGAGGAAGAAGAGGAAGAGGAGGAAGAAGAAGAGGAGGGAGAAGAAGAGGAGGGAGAAGAAGAAGAGGAGGGAGAAGAAGAAGAGGAGGGAGAAGAAGAAGGGGAAGGAGAAGGAGAAGGGGAAGGGGAAGGAGAAGGGGAAGGGGAAGGGGAAGGAGAAGGGGAAGGGGAAGGGGAAGGAGAAGGAGAAGGAGAAGGAGAAGGAGAAGAAGAAAACCTGGGCCGGGGGCGGGGGCTCACACCTGTAATCCCAGCACTTTGGGAAGCCGAGGTGGGCGAATCACGAGGTCAGGAGATCAAGACCATCCAGGCTAACATGGTGAAAACCCATCTCCACTAAAAAATAGAAAAAATTAGCCAGGCATGGTGGTGGGGACCTGTAGTCCCAGCTACTCGGGTGGCTGAGGCAGGAGAATGGCATGAACCCAGGAGGCGGAGCTTGCAGTGAGCCGAGATTGTGCCACTGCACTCCAGCCTGGGCTACAGAGTGAGACTCTATCTCAACAAAAAAAAAAAAAAAAAAAAAAAAAAAAAAGAAAAAGAAAAGAAAACCTGGTTAACATAGGGGATATCAAGTTTTTAGTTTTGTAGCAGTGTATTTTTAATATATCTTTAGAAGGACATATAAATAATTCCTTTCTAATTATAGCCAACTTAATCACACACAAAATGCTTTTCATAAATTCTCCCTTCATGAACATCATCATGACTTATTCGGACCACTGAAAATGTGCTTTGACTCTCTGCCCTGTCTTATACTTCCTCTTCGTTAAATACCAATCATTTTACTTTAGAACATAAATTTACCAAAGATTCTTTCCCATACAAAATTATTCTCTTTTCTTAACCTTCCTTATTAAAAATATATCTTCATATCCATAACTTTCTTCATATCTCTCTCAGTTATTGGTACTACTATCTTGTTTCTATTTCCTTCATAAGTCCATTTTTTCTTTTCTGTTTTTGAGATGGAGTCTCGCTCTGTCGCCCAGGCTGGAATGCAGTAACGCAATCTCGGCTCACTGCAAGCTCTTCCTTCTGGGTTCAAGCGATTCTCCTGCCTCAGCTTCCCATGTAGCTAGGACTACAGGCACGAGCCATCACGCCCAGCTAATTTTTGTATTTTTAGTAAAGATGGGGTTTTGCCATGTTGGCCAGGCTGGTCTCAAACTCTTGACCTCAGGTCATCTGCCCACCTCAGCCTCCCAAAGTGCTGGGGTTACAGGCGAGAGCCACCGCGCCCAGCCAGTCCATATTTTTTAAAAACTTACATAACCTCCAAATTAAACAAAATTATTCTTTTATTTTCAATAAAGAACACATTTTTTGGTCAGGTGCGGTGGCTCACGCCTGTAATCCCAACACTTTGGGAGGCCAAGGCGGGTGGATCACGAGGTCAGGAGATCAAGACCATCCTGGCTAACACGATGAAACCCTGTCTCTACTAAAAATATAAAAAAATTAGCCAGATGTGGTGGCGAGCACCTGTAGTCCCAGCTACTCGGGAGGCTGAGGCAAGAGAATAGTGTGAACCAGGGAGACAGAGCTTGCAGTGAGCAGAGATGGCGCCACTGCACTCCAGCTTGGCAACACAGCAAGACTCCATCAAAAAAAAAAAAAAAAAAACACAGTTTTGACCGGGCACAGTGGCTCACGACTGTAATCCCAGCACTTTGGGAGGCCGAGGAGGGTGGATCACTTGAGGCCAGGAGTTCAAGACCAGCTTGGGCAACATAGTAAGTCCCTATCTCTACAAAAAAAAAAAAAAAAAATTAGGTGGGTTGGCTGGGCGCGGTGGCTTATGCCTGTAATCTCAGCACTCTGGGAGGCCGAGGCAGGCGGATCACGGGGTCAGGAGATCGAGACCATCCTGGCTAACACGGTGAATGAAACTCTGTCTCTACAAAAAATACAAAAAAAAAAAATTAGCCAGGCATGGTGGCGGGCACCTGTGGTCCCAGCTACTCAGGAGGCTGAGGCAGGAGAATGGCATGAACCCAGGAGGTGGAGCTTACAGTGAGCCGAGATCGCGCGATCGTACTCCAGCCTGGGCAACAGAGCTAGACTCCGTCTCAAAAAAAAAAAAAAAATTAGGTGAGTGTGGTGGCACATGTCTATAGTCCCAGCTACTTGGGAGGCTGAGGCAGGAGGATCACTTGAGCCCAGGAGTTCAAGGCTGCAGTGAGCTATGATTGTGCCATTATACTCCAGTCTAGGGGACAGAGTAAGACCCTGTCTCTGAAACAAAACAAAACAAAACAAAAAAGCCTCTACCAAAAAGAGGGAGGCTCACCTGAGAGAAAACTCACCAGCGCAGAAAAGGTGAGCCATGGAAGCAGTGAGCTCAAAGGGCTCTAGTGTATACTGTACACCAATTCCAAGAATCACTGATTTTTTCCAGTGCTAATCTTTTTCAGGTCCCATTTCTGACACCATATATGTCAACCTAAATTAACAGAGAGAGGCTCTCTAGAAGAAAAAGATATTTAGTCGGGAATAGAGCATTGCCATGGGTACATGTGTCATAGCAAACTACTGTATATTTGGGGAGGTAAAGGAAGACAAAGGTTTTCGTTTTGTTTGTTTTTTGAAACAAGGTCCCCCTCTGTTGCCCAGGCTGGAGTGTAGTGACACAATCATAGCTCAGGGAAGCCTTGGACTCCTGGACTCAAGCAATCTCGCCTCAACCTCCTGAGTAGCTGGGACTGCAGGTGCGTGCCACCACACATGGATAGACAAAGGTTGGTTCTTTTTGATGATCAAGTATCAACCGAGCTATGGAACAGACAAAGGTTTTTAAAGGACAAAATGAGGGTTATGCTTTTTAAAAATTTTATTTTTTATCTTTGAGACAGGGTCCCGTTGCGTCATCCAGGCTGGGGTACAGTGGTACAATCTTGGCTTATTGCAGCATCAACCTCCTGGGCTCAAGCAATCCTTCTGCCTCAGCCTCCTGAATAGCTGGGACCAGAGGCGGGTGTCACCACACCCAGCTAATTTTTTTTTTTTTTTTTTAAGAGATGGGTCTGGCTTTGGTCTCGAACTCCTGGGCTGGAACTCCTGGGCTCCAGCGATCCTTCTATCTCTGCCTCCCAAAGTTCTGGGATTATAGGCATAAGCCACCGTGCCCAGCCTACATAATTAATTTTTTTTCAAAGACAAGATCTCACTATGTTGGCCAGACTGGTCTCTAACTCCTGGCCTCAAGCGATCCTCTTGCCTCGGGCCTCCCAAAATGTTGGGATTATAGGTGGGAGCCATTGCGCTAGGCAGGTAATTTTTTTTTTAATTTATCTTTGGCTACAAAGATCATTAACACGGGTGTCGGCAGTGTGAGGTTGTACAGGCAGTTGCTGAGCAGATGTCCTTGTAGAAGTATTTTTTGTATAAAGTTGCATTCCGGGCTGGGTGCAGTGGGTCATGCCTGTAATCCAAGCACTTTAGGAGGCTGAGGTGGGAAGATCACCTGAGGTCAGAAGTTCAAGACCAGCCTGGCTAACATAGTGAAACTCTGTCTCTACTAAAAATACAAAAATTAGCCGGGCATGGTGGTGCGCGCCTGTAATCTCAGCTACTAGGGAGGCTGAGGCAGAAGAATCGCTTGAACCTGGGAGGCAGAGGTTGCAGTGAGCCAAGATCATGCCATTATGCTCCAGCCTGGGCAACAAGAGTGAAACTCCGTCTCAAAAAAAAAAAAAAAAAAAAAGTTGCATTGCGATGGCCTTTGTGCAAGGTTGTTTTGTGATGTTTGTGAATTTTTTGTGATGGTTTTTGTTATTAGGCATACAAGCATTCATTGCATAGCCTTCCCTGACTATGTGTCAGGGTTTTTTGGGGTTTTTTTGAGAGGCAGTTTCACTCTTGGTGTCAGGGTTGTTTTGTTTCACACTAGTGACTATGTTTTGATTCTGAAACGTAGAATCACAAGAAGCCGAGGTTGGAGAGGGAGGCAGTTGGCAGAGGTCACAGGATCTTGAGGACCCTGTGGGGTGTGGGGCTTTGAGGGTAACTGAAGCCACTGAAGGGTTTTAAAGGATATGGTCACATTTGGATTTTTGGAAGATCCTTCTGGCTGCTTGGTGGCGGGGGATTGGATGTTGGCTGGGCAGCAATGGAGAGAGCTCAAATGGAAAGTTGTGGCAATATTTCAGATGAGATCACAGTGGCTTTTAAGATGTAGGTGCCAGTGGGATGATAAGAAAACACAAATGTGTGTTTTGCTTTTTTTTACCTCTGAACTTTTTATTGACCTCCTGTTCCCCAAAGGGTACCCTGCTTCCACTGGCTTAATGTCTCAGAACTTTGGTGTCATTGGTCTCAGACACCATTTTGCCATCCACTATCTGGTGGGTAGTGGTCTTTTGGATGGTTTGCATGGAGTTGCGGCTGTCCAGGGCATCACCAAGATTGAAGTCCTCGCTCTCTTCCAGCAGGCGGCAGTAGGTGGTGATCTCAGCCTCCAGCTTGACCTTATGTTCAGCAGGGCCTCCTACTCCTGGGCCTAGTGCTATCTCTCTGCCTGGGTCTATGCCAGCTCTGACTCCAGGTGCAGCAGTATCCTGCTGAGCTGTTCCATCTGCAGGGCATAGCAGGCCTCCACCTCCCTCAGGCTGTTCTCCAAGCTGGCCTTCAGATTTCTCATGGAGTCCAGATAGATCTCCAAGGACTGTACATTTCAGTTCTGTGAGAGTCATCCCAGCAGCTCCAACCTTGGTGGACTGCGTGGTGACTACTGTGGTGCTCTCCTCAGTCTACTGAGACCAGTACTTGTCCAGCTCCTCTCGGTTCTTCTGAGTCAGCTCGTCATATTGGGCCCGGATGTCTGTCATGATCTTGCCGAGGTCCTGAGATTTGGGGCATCTACCTCCACGGTCAACCCAGAGCTGGCAATCTGGGCTTGTAGGCCTTTTACTTCCTCTTTGTGGTTCTTCTTCATGAAGAGCAGCTCCTCCTTGAGAGCCTCGATCTCTGTCTCCAGCTGCAACCAAGTGACACTGATGTCATCAATGACCTTGTGGAGCCCATGGATGTTGCTCTCCACAGACTAGCACATAGCCAGCTCTGCTTCCTACTTGATTCTAAAGTCAGCAAGATGGGCACTGTCGACCTGCAGAACGATGCGAGCATTGTCCACGGTATTTGTGAAGATCTGAGCCTTCAGGTCCTCGATGGTTTTGAAGTAATGGCTCCAGTCTCTGACCTGGGTCCCTTCTTCTCCAGGTGTTCCCAGATTTTGCTCTCCAGCTTCTGGTTCTTGGTCTCCAGGCTCCTCATTCTGTCCAGGTAGGAGGCCAGAAGGTCGTTCAGGCTTTGCATGCTCTCCTTCTCATTCTGGATGCCTCCCATTCCTGCCAGATCCCTAGCCATCCCCACGGACAGGTCCCCGGACCCCATGCCACCCCGGAAGCTGGTGGAGCAGGATTTGGAGATCTGGGAACCAGAGCCCCTGGTGCCTGCATAGATGCTGACTGGGCTGCTGACCAGCAAGGTGCCATAGCTAGGCGTCTGGACAGAGCCCAGGGACCAGTAGGGTAGTTGGTGGAGAAGGTGGAGTGGTGAAGCTCATGCTGTCCAGGGGGGAGAGTGAGAGGACAGGACTCAGGCTTTGCTGACATTATTTCTTTTTTATTATTTTTTTGAGACAGTGCCTCACTCTGTCACCTAGGCTGGAGTGGCGCAACTGCGGCTCACTGCAACCTCTGCGTCCAGGGTTCTGTGATTCTCCTGCCTCAGCCTACCGAGTAGCTGGGACTACAGGCACCCACTACCATGCCCAGCTAATTTTTGTATTTTTAGTAGAGACGGGGTTTCATCATGTTGGCCAGGCTGGTCTCAAACCCCTGACCTCAAGTGATCTGCCCGCCTAGGCTTCCCAAAGTGCTGGGATTACAGGTGTGAGCCCCCACACCTGGCCCAAATGTGTTATTTAAGAGCTAAAATTAACTTGAGACAACAGAGCGAGACTCCATCTCAAAAAAATAAAAATAAATAAAATTAACTTGATTTGGTAATATGGGGCATGGAGGTGGACAAGGAGTTAAAGATGAGGTGTGGGTTAATTCTTGAGCAATTACAAGGATGGTGGTTATGTCTGCTGGGAAAGAGAAGCCGAGCAGACAGCGTGGGGTGGTAGGAAGGTGGTGGATGAGTTCAGTTTGAGTCATGCAGAACTTAGAATGCCTTTATTTATTTATTTATTTAGAGACAGAGTTTCGCTCTTGTTGTCCAGGCTGGACTGCAATGGCGCAATCTTGGCTCACCGCAACCTCTCCCTCCCGGGTTCAAGTGATTCTCCTGCCTCAGCCTCCAGAGTAGCTGGGATTACAGGCATGTGCCACCACACCTGGCTAATTTTGTATTTTTAGTAGAGATGGGGTTTCTCCATGTTGGTCAGTCTGGTCTCGAACTCCTGCCTCGGCCTCCCAAAGTGCTGGGATTACAGGCGTGAGCCACCACACCCAGCCTAGGATGCCTTTAAATCACACAGCTGAGCAGGTCTACAAGGAAGCTGGCCTAGAGCTCCAGAGAGCTGTCAGGCCTAGGATCATCGTTCTGGGCGCACTGACACAAGAATGGTAATGAAGACCAACGGCAGAGGGGTGAGTGGGTGAATCTGCCCAGGAAGGGAACATAGGGTGAGTGGGAGCAGAGCCTGAGGAATCCCACTAGCGAGGAGAAGGGAACCAGGAGGAGCAGGCTGCCGAGGAAACAGAATAGGAATATGGCAGAGAACTGAGAAACCAGGAGGGCCTCCCAGCTGAAAAGTCAACAGAAGCAACTTCTGTGAAGAGGGAGGGATCAAGAGCGCCTTGAAGAGGGAGCTGGACAAGGACTAATGTCTCAGTTCAAATGTCATTTTCTCGACCTGTTTTGGCATGACACAGGATTTCATTTCCAGAGGATGTCAGACCTCAAAGAAACAGGCACAAATTGCAGTTCTCTGAGGTAACTGGAGTCCAGGACTCAACCGATACTTAGACAAAGGTGGCCTGCATGGATATGGAGGCGGAAGAGGCCTCCCAGGTATCTGGCTGGGGTAGTTACCACTGCAAGATGGAATAATAGAAAAGAGGGCATGGGTGAAGATTGGAGATGCTGGCTGTATTAAATATGAGGTTTCAGGGCCGGGTGCAGTGGCTCACACCTGTAATACCAGCACTTTCAGAGGCTGAGGCAGTCGGATCACATGAGGTCAGGAGACGAGCCTGACCAACATGATGAAACACCATCTCTACTAAAAATACAAAATTAGCTGGGTATGGTGGTGGGCGCCTGTAATCCCAGCTACTCGGGAGACTGAGGCACGAAAATCACTTGAACCTGCGAGGCAGAGGTTGCAGTGAGCCAAGACTGCACCACTGCACTCCAGTCTGGGCAAAAAGAGCGGAACCCCAACTCAAAAAAGCAAAACAAAACAAACGGGTTCCAGGCCAGGCTCGGTGGCTGACACCTGTAATCCCAGCACTTTAGGAGGCCAAGGTGGACCTGAGCCCAGGGGTTCAAGCCCAGCCCAGGCAACATAATGAGACCCTGTCTTTTTTTTTTTTTTTTTTGAGACGGAGTCTCGCTCTGTTGCCCGGGCTGGAGTGCAGTGGCCGGATCTCAGCTCACTGCAAGCTCCGCCTCCTGGGTTCACGCCATTCTCCTGCCTCAGCCTCCCGAGTAGCTGGGACTACAGGCGCCCGCCACCTCGCCCGGCTAGTTTTTTGTATTTTTTAGTAGAGACGGGGTTTCACCATGTTAGCCAGGATGGTCTCGATCTCCTGACCTCGTGATCCGCCCGTCTCAGCCTCCCAAAGTGCTGGGATTACAGGCTTGAGCCACCGCGCCCGGCGACCCCGTCTTACTAAAAAAAAAAAACAAAAAAAACAAAAAAAAAAACTAAGGTTTCTATGGGATTGGAATGAAGCTCAAGCAGCCAAACACTACAGTGGGCACCCACGATGCTGTGCAGGGAGAGCTCTGTATACTTTGCTCCTTGGATCCTAGCATCCTTAAGAGGCAGATAAAATTATCTCCACTTCATAGGAGACAGGTTCAGAAAATATTCACTAGATGCCCCACAGCTCACAGCAGAGTATGAACTTAAACACATCCAGGACCTGAAACTTGACCCTGCAGAGTCCCTTTACTACAAGCCCTCAGCACTGCTGCTGTTATGCACACGCAGCGGAAGCCGCATGTCTAAAACCTTGCTATATGGAGCACTGTCACTTCTCACCTCCCAGAGCCTCCCAACTGTAACAAGTGTTCTTTTTACAGAGGACAGGCACCATGAGGCCCAGCTGGTGGCGTCAGAGATTAGACACCAAATAGGACTCAGCAACAAGCAAGAACTTCCCTTCTAGAAAGGGGTAACAATCTCCTGGAGGTTCCCCAAGCCCATGCTGTGGCAAATGATGTTGAATGAAAACAAGAACCATAGCTTCCCAGTTACATTAAGTTATGAAATTTATTTATATTTGACCTTTAAAAGCCAGAACATAACAAATCTCACTTTCTGGAAAGTCATCTTACTAGAAATACAAGAAGTGCACTTAATACAAGGAAATAAGTTTCTTGGTGCCACCAGTGAGGTGGACATACACTCATATCAGTTCCCTCAAATGAAGGTTTCGTCAGATTTCCCTCCAGACTTCTGAGATGATCTGAATTCAGGAAGGTCTGAGAGAACTGTTTCCAGAAATTACAGCGAACAAGCTGACCTTAACTTTTGGGTCCTCCCGAGAAATACTAATGAAAAGAACTGTTTTTTCCAGCGGGCCTGTCTTTGCTGGCTTCTCGGCATCTGCAGCTCTTCACCGGCAGGCACGGAGCCCCGCAGCAGCAGTGTACAAGCACAAGGTCACTTGCAGCCCCATTAGAGACATATGACATCAAAGAACCAACCTAAACCCATATGCCTTTTGGTCAGAGGTTCTGCTCCTACAGATTAGGCTGACAGCTCTTGGACTTATATTTATTAATATTTGTGAAATATGAACTCCAAGCTTCTTGAGCTGTTACTAAAGCAAGTTTCCAGCAACAGCTTTTATTAACAACTGTTCATCATGCGATGTGCTGTGCCTTATGAACAATGTCTCGTCACAACAGACCAGGGGGCGGTACTGGGTTTCCTACAGCTTCTCTCTGCATCTACAAAGCAGGTTTTCAAACACATTTTACATGTCGAAACCAGTGTCATAAGGAAAACATATGTGATAGAAAAACAATGCTCAGTTTAATCTAAGTTACCAAGCAGAAGGTAAAAGAACTAGTATCCGCTGAGTCCCCAAACTTCTTTCTTCTAATTCATCTGAGGATTCTTTTTTTGTGCTTCTAGAGTAAGAATTAGGCAGGCTCCCAAATAGAGAGGTAAACATGACCGCGTTGTTTGAAACTACTTCATTAATTTGTAAATCAGAACCAAAAAGCTCTGGCCCTCCCACTTCTCTTCGCTGACCCTCCTCCCCACTTATGGATAAACAGACTTTAACTTCCCTAACCCAGAAACACTTCCACCAAAAATATATGGTTATACCTTATCCTAAAAAGGCACCATGCAGGCATTTAAGACTGAACCAGTGAACTCTAAGGATATGTAGTATTAGGAAAATATCACTAATCAAAACATCCAGCATCAGATGGTGCAAAACCCCAAGAGGACTGGTGACATGTACCCCGGGATGGCAACCCCAGCTTCTGGCAACCCCACAGCCCAGCGGAAGCTTCAGCTCTGGTCAGGTGCACGGCTGCCAGAGTCTGCACACCTCGGGGACAAGGAAAGGAGACGCTTGCTTCATTGTGCTATTCATGACCCAGAAAAGGTCCTGGCTGGCTTGCAGGACTCGAGAGACAAACACTGGATGGGAGGAATGAGTGTGAAACAAGAGGTGGAGAAGCTAGATTCTCTTCCACAGGAGGCGGCAGAAGCTCCAGAAAGTAGCCGAGAACCAACACAAACTCAACCATGTGACAAACAAGGTTAACAGTAGGGGAAGACAGCTTTGGCAAGAGCCCAAAGGGAAGAGGAGGGCTGACCTGGGGACCCATTTCCCCTGTCAGAAGTGACCCTGTCCCAGTGCCATGGCTCATTTTCAGGTCTGTTGAACAGGTAAGGTACAGGAGTCATAGGTTTCACGTTTAATATGTAATGGAAGCTCTGGAACATGAGACAGACAGCAAGCACAGACTCTGCTCACTGGTCGATGATGGAGCGCTGCAACACCTGATTCATCATGTCCTCTTCATCAACATCATAATCCTAAGGGCAAAAACAGACATGCAGCCTCAGCAACTGTTCCCAGATGCAAAGACTGGCTTTCAGTAGAAGCAGGACAGCCTAGCAACTGGATCTGGAGCAGGCTGCCAGGAACTGGATCCCTGATTCAACTGTCTGTGATGCTAGCTATGTAACTTTGGGAAAATTAATCTGTCTCTGCTGCCTTATTCTTTTTTTTTTTTGATGGAGTCTCACTTGTTGCCAGGCTGGAGTACGGTGGCACAATGTCAGCTCACTGCAACCTCTGCCTCCCAGGTTCAAGTGATTCTCCTGCCTCAGCCTCCCAAGTAGCTGGGACTACAGGCGTGTGCCACCATGCCCAGCTAACTTTTGTATTTTTAGTAGAGATAGGGTTTCACCATGTTGGCCAGGATGGTCTCAATCTCTTGATCTCGTGATCTACCCGCCTCGGCCTCCCAAAGTGCTGAGATTACAGGTGTGAGCCACTGCACCTGGCCAGTCTGCTGCCTTATTCTTAAATGAAGATAAGGATGCCTCCTTTAAATGGAGATTGAGAGACCCAGACAGCACATGAATGGAGCCTGGCACAGACCAAGTGCTCAGAACGTTTATAAGTTTGTTGGAACAGAACACGCAGATGCACTGAGCTGAAGAGTTGTTTCTGAGAGGTGGAATCAGTGCCCAGTACAGAATCAGTTTTTTAGAGCCATACAGTACAGCAGAAACTATAGTGCAACCAGCCCTCTTTAATGAGGCATTTTTAGGAATTACATTCATCTGTGTCACATTAACAAAAAGGGAGTTATTCTGAAGTTTGAGTTTCAGACACTGTCAGACTGAGAATAAATATTCTTTATGACAATTTAGGAAAGAGCTTTCTTTTTTAGATACTGAAATTCAGCCATTAAGACCGAACACCACTCTAAAATCCTAACCTGACATCTATATACGTAGGAGGTTTACCTGATATAGTTGGCCAAATTTACCTATTACTATAATGCCAAGACAACAGTGTGCCCCTTTGAAACCACCCAGCTCTAGGGAAAGAATATAAACCTGACAGCCGTATTTGGCTAGTGGATATATGCTATTTGACCTCAAGTACTTTTGAAGATAATTAAAACCTGTGAAACTTCCTGTGAAATTTTCCTGTCCTGCTTTGGGCATGGGGTGGGGGAATGGAGAAGCTAGGCAATGCTGCGCCTGCATTTCCACAGGAAAACAAGGGGTGGAGGTGATGGCAGCATAGAGTCGGACACAACCCGGCTTGGAAATTCTCAGGAGGATCATTTCAATTATGGTCCCCATGGACATGTGAGCTTGAGCCTCCCAAGTCCAAATTGTTTTTTTTTTTTTTTTTTTTGAGACAGGGTCTCATTCTGTTGCCCAGACTGCAGTACAGTGGCATGATCTCAGCTCACTGCAACCTCTGCCTCCTGGGCTCAAGAGATCCTCCTGTCCCAGCTCCCTCAAAGTAGCTGGGACTACAGGCAGGAACACCAACAACTGGTTAATTTTTATATTTTTTTGCAGAGACAAGGTTTTACCATGTTGCCCAGGCTGGTCTCAAACTCCTGAGCTCAAGCGATCCACCTGCCTCAGCCTCCCAAAATGCTAGGATTATAGGTATGAACCACCACACCTGGCCCCAAACCAAGTTCTATAACAGGCAGAAGTTATATAAACCACAAGAAAAGTAGACAAAACTTTGGGGGCAGGGCTAGGAAATGGAAAGAGCAAGCATCACTGTCTCTGTCTCAAGACTGACCAAATCATCTTTGTGTTTTGTTTTGTTTTGAGACAGAGTCTCGCTCTGTTGCCCAGGCTGGAGTGCAGTGGCACAATCGTGGCTCACTGCAACCTCACCTCCCAGGTTCAAGCGATTCTCCTGCCTCAGCCTCCCAAGTAGCTAGGATTACAGGCACCCGCCACCACACCCGACTAATTTTTTGTATTTTTAGTAGAGACAGGGTTTCACTATGTTGGCCAGGCTGGTCTCGAACCCCGACCTCGTGATCCGCCCACCTTGGCCTCCCAAAGTGCTGGGATTACAGGCGTGAGCCACTGAGCTTGGCCCAGGTCATCTTCTTAAATGTCACTCTGGGTGGGGCGTGGTGGCTCACGCCTGTAATCCCAACACTTTGGGAGGCCAAGGTGGGCGGATCACGAGGTCAGGAGTTCGAGACCAGCCTGGCCAACATAGTGAAACCCTGTCTCTACTAAAAGTACAAAAATCAACAGGGCATGGTGGCATGCGCCTGTAGTCCCAGCTACTCAGGAGGCTGAGGCAGGAGAATCACTTGAACCCAGGAGGTGGAGGTTGCAGTGAGCTGAGATCATGCCATTGCACTTCAGCCTGGGCGATGGAGTGAGACTCCATCTCAAATAAACAAATAAATGTCACTCTGGCCACCTGCCTGGCCCATGAATAGAAACTGTATAGTAGCTACAGTATACATACTGGAAGCCCATCTAGCTCCCCAGCTACAGCTGCCTGCTCACCTCTTTCACTCAGTCTTCTACCATCCCAGATTTCTCTCTTGACAATCCCCTTTATCACTGTATCCAGTATACAGACTGGAAGCCCATCACAACAGTGACAAAGTTCAACACCGGGGGAGCCCCACTTCCCCTTTTGAGAAGAGTGAAGTAGCCGTGTCATTCCCCCAGGGGAGGGATCAGAGCCTAGGCTCCAGACTTACCACAAAAGTGTCGTAAGAAAACCGGTGCCGGCGTTGGATGTGCTCTCTGAAGTTGGCGCTGCGGTAGTTGGGGTCTCCCCAGGGCATCGAGGCACATATCGGACAAACCTTTCAACACAAAAGCAAGGTCTTAAGCACCCAATTTCCAAGCTTGCACCAGCCCTCTGTAGCCTGTGTCTGGCCTCCTTTCTTCCAGGACAGCTTTCCTGACATACTGTCCAGGGCCAGTAACTCCTTCCTGTGCACATCAGCAGCCCAGAAAACATTGCAAATTTCCTACTCAAGTCAAATGACACGTGGGAGTGGGTAAAGTTCAAATCATGATACCACCCTTTCTCATTCCCTACTGTAGGCAGAGAAGTGAGTCAGCCTGGTGGGGGGCCTAGACTGGCCTTCCAATCCAGCACAGAAGACAATCCAAAAGCACGAGGAAAACTAAGAAAATAAGCCAATGAGCGATGTCCCAGGGAAGTAAAACACAGCCTCACATGCATCTTAACAAAGGAAATACTCAGGTAAGGGGGATGGGGCCAAAAAGCCCTCACGCAACAGGTTGATTTGGGTTTTGAAGATTGGGTATTTGGAAAGGCAAAGAGAACAAGATAGAGTGCTCCAGGCCAGGCACAGTGGCTCATACCTGTAATACCAGCACTTTGGGAGGCCAAAAGCGGTAGATCACCTGAGGTCAGGAGTTTGAGACCAGCCTGGCCAACATGGTGAAACACTTTCTCTACTAAACTTACAAAAATTAGCTGGGCATGGTGGCACACACCTGTAGTCCCAGCTGCTTGGGAGGCTGAGGCATGAGAATTGCTTGAACCCTGGAAGTGGAGGTTGCAGTGAGCCGAGATTGTGCCACTGCACTCCAGCCTCCAGCCTGGGTAACAGAGTGAGACTCTGTCTCAAAAAAAAAAAAATGCTGCTCCAGAAGAGGTAGCAGCACGGAGAAAAGGCCAGAAGGTGGCGGTTACTGTCAACACATGCAAATGACCAGACCAGTGAGCATGGAAAACTCATGCCAGGGAGAGAGATGACCTAAGTGCCCCCACTTAAAGGTGCAACCCTACCCCACAGCAAAGAGGATACAGTGATAAAGGGGACTGACATGAGAGAAATCTGGGATGGTAGAAGACTGAGTGGAAGAGGTGGACAGGCAGCTGTAGCTGGGGAGCTAGAACATAGGACGGGACTAGAGACTGAAAAGGAGATGGCTTCCAAAGGGAAGGGAGAAAAGCAGAGTTAAGAACTTGCAGAGGAAGAGGAAGACAGAACAGAGGGCCAAAGGCTGAAGAGAAAGCCTCAACATAGACAACATAATCAGAGGGATTTCAGAAGCCAAAGGAGGGCAAAAAGACAGAAAATTAGGCTGCCATACCAGAAAAGTTCAGCAATAATAGTATCCAACAAAATTATGAGTGCAAGTAACATTTAACCAAGTCAATCTGTATCTAAGAATTTAGCTTATAAACATACATAAATACAGGCAAAGATATGTTTCTCAAAATGGCCAGTTCTATCTTAAGATGAGCATTGATAGCTGCCCTAGTACTCTCACAAAAGCTCATTAAAATTCTAAAATCTCTGCACCACTGTTTACAGCAATGGAGCTGAAGGCTGCCCATACAACAGAGTATGCAGTTCAAGAGAAGCAGTATGAGATAAATGGAAAAATTAAAACAAAACTATAGAGGAAGTATACACCTAACTATAAAAAAAGACCTAGTCTGTCAATCACATTGAGAGAAAGGTAACGCATTGCTGAGATGGAACAAATACTTTTTTTTTTTTTTTTTTTTGGGAGTTTCGTTCTGTTGCCCAGGCTGGAGTGCAGTGGCATGATCTCAGTTCACTGCAACCTCTGCCTCCCGGGTTCAAGCAATTCTCATGCCTCAGCCTCCCAAGTAGCTGGGATTAAAGGCGCGTACCACCATGCCTGGCTAATTTTTGTATTTTTAGTAGAGATGGGGTTTCACTATGTTAGCCAGGCTGATCTGGAACTCCTGACCTCAAGTGATCCACCCGCCTTGGCCTCCCAAAGTGCTGGGATTACAAGTGTGAGCCACCGTGCCCGGCCTATGTTTTTTTTTTTTTTTTTTAAAAGGAGACTACACATGCCAGTCAGTGATATCTGAGTAAAATGTCCAAGGATTGATAAGCCTTTTCCTAATAATTTCACCTAAATCCTCTTTCCCCACAAATACGAAGAAGTTACTTCCAAAAGCTTCATGGAGAAATTTGGTGGATACCAAGGGATCCAAGTTAATGTTAGCAACAATAGACATCACATGACTTAATGTAGCACCCAGAGAACTCATGTACCATCCCTGCCTCTGCTTTGGGGGGAGGGGAAAATTGCTATGAAGGACATTACCATTGTTAAAATTAAAACATGAATTTTATGTTAGATATTAGATTGTATCAATGTTAAATTTCTTGAATATGATTATACACACAAAAATATAATTTTCCAGGAAAACACTCTTGTTCTTAAGACATACACACTACTGTATCAGGGTGCAAACTATTCAGGGTGCAAAAAAGTCATGGTATCTGTAGCTTATTCCCAAGTGGTCAGCAAAAAGTGTGTATTATAGAGCATGGTTAAGCAAATATGGTAAAATGTTAACAATCTGTGAATCTAGGTGTAGGGCACACAGGAGTTCATTTTACTAATCCCATCATTTTTCTCCAAGCTTGATCCTTTCCCATAATAAAGTTTAAGAGAAAAAAAAAAAGGTTACTCTTACCACAGATTTGGTATCCGTGCTATGGAATAATTTGCAGTGTTCCACAAGTCCTTCCTGATCAAAGTTCTTCTCAGGACAGTAAGGACAAGGAAAGGTGTAACGGTTTGGAACATTCCTGGAAGGTGAAAGACAGGAAAAAAGAACATTTTTCTGTGAGTACCTTTCCATTAAACTTCAACCACAGTACACTCCCAAAAGGAGCAAAGCTCACCGAATGTGTAACGACAAGGACGCTGATGATCACTTTAGACTCAGATCAAGTGTTCTGAAGACAACAGCTCAGCTAGCCGGACATGGTGATTCACACCTGTAATCCCAATAGGCCAAGGCAGGAGGATCACCTGAGGTCAGGAGTTCAAGACTAGCCTGGCCAACATGGCGAAACCCTGTCTCTACTAAAAAATATAAAATTTAGTCAGGATTACTGGCAGGTGCCTGTAATCCCAGCTACTCGGGAGACTGAGGCAGGAGAATCTCTTGAACCCGGGAGGCAGAGATTGCAGTGAGCTGAGATTGCGCGACTGCACTCCAGCCCAGACAACAGAGCGAGACTCCATCTCAAAAAAGAAAAAAAGAATAGCTCAGCTAACATCTGAAGTGAACACCAGAGTCCTCCCTTGCATACTCCTCCCAAAATACTTGTATCAGCTTTAGCCAGCATAACAATTCATACAACTAAACCCCTGACCATGCAAGGTGTCCAACCTCTTTGTATTAATAGCAAGAGATGACCTCCACCTAAGGGGAGACTGAGTCATTTACCTTGGCTGAAGAGATGCATCCTTAATGGTGGCCTTCACACCTTCCATGATGTAATTCTGGTATTTGGAACAAGTAGCCACGTGGGACCGGATCTTGGATAGGAAGAACTCAAATAGGAAGAATCAGAGCCCACAAGTTAGTGAGGACCTTGTAACAGGCCAAATGTAGTCCCAAACAAGGGCGCAAAGAAAACTAGACCTACACCACCCTGGCAAATAATCTCACCAGACTCCTGACTATGCTGATGGGGCTGAAACCCTGATTATTGCAGATTTCCCATTAATAACAAGGCTGCTATTTTATTTGACTAAATCAGGATATCCGCTTCCACTCTAAAATAACTCTTCTAGAGGTTTGCTCCTATTCATGACAGGCTGTGTGCTCACAGACAAGTTCCAAATCTAGGATGTTGTTAAAAGTTTTCTATAGTAGCATTTAAACTAGTCTCCTTATAGCAAACCAAAAACCACGTTCTGTTATGTGCAGCAGAGAAAAGTGATCATTTAGGTAAAACGTATAAAAGCCACCAACCCTGATTAAAGTATCAATCACCAGACTCTGAGAAATAATCTTTAAAATCTAAATTCTTTTTTTTTTTTGAGACGGAGTCTCACTCACTCTGTTGTCCAGACTGAAGTGCAGTGGCACCATCTTGGCTCACTGCAACCTCCGCCTCCCGGGTTCAAGTGATTCTCCCACCTCAGCCTCCTGAGTAGCTGGGGTTACAGGCGTGTGCCATCATGCCCAGCTAATTTCCATATTTTTAGTAGAGATGGAGTTTCACCGTGTTAGCCAGGATGGTCTCGAACTCCTGACCTCAAGTGATATGCCTGCCTTGGCCTCCCAAAGTGCTGGGCTAACAGGTGTGAGCTACCATGCCCAGCCCAACCTTTCACATAAAATCTAGGCTGTGCAATAGTAAAACAGAAAGAGAAGAAAACCCAGAGAATAATGCTTCATTACAGGTTTTCTAAAAAGAAAGAAAGTTTTAAGAATTGAAGAAAAGAGGGAGGAAAGAAAAACATTTTTAGAGGCATGCCAACCATACAATAACTAATCTTGAAAATGGAGAAAAGCAAAAGCACACAGTAAAACAAACAAAAAGCCCATCATGGGTGGAGCGTGGTGGCTCACACCTGTAATCCTGAGGGAGGCTGAGGTGGACCATCACTTTGCACTCCCAAGTTTCAGATCAGCATGGGCAACATGAAAACTCTGTCTCTACTAAAAATACAAAAAAAATTAGGTGGGCGTGGTGACACATGCCTGTGGTGCCAGCTACTTGAGAGGCTGAGGTGGGAGGATGGTTTGAGCCAGGGAGGCAGAGGTTGCAGTGAGCCGAGACCACACCATTGCACTCCAGCCCGGGCAACAAAGTCAGACTCCGTCTCAAAAAACAAAACAAAACCAAACCAAAAACCACATTATGCATGCATAAATAAAGATGAAGAGACCGGGTGCAGTGGCTGACACCTGTAATCCCAGCACTTTGGGAGGCCGAGGTGGGCGGATCACAAGGTCAGGAGATCGAGACCATCCTGGCTAACACGGTGAAACCCTGCCTCTACTAAAAATACAAAACAAAACAAAACAAGAGATATATACATATATATGTATACATATATATATATCTGCGCGTGGTGGCAGGCACCTGTAGTCCCAGCTACTCCAGAGGCTGAGGCAGGAGAATGGTGTGAACCCAACAGGCGGAGTTTGCAGTGAGCCGAGATCATGCCACTGCACTCCAGCCTGGGCGACAGAGTGAGACTCCGTCTCAAAAAAAAAAAAAAAAAAAAAAAGGCAGTAGGAAACTGTAATTCAGTATCTTGAGTTTCTAAAAGTAAACTTCAAAGGGGGAAAAATGCTCCAAGATTGGAGCTCCAGCTTACCATGATGATTGTCTCACCTCCAGTTAAAGAACTTGACTTTAAGCTACAAACTGAGAAATCCCCAATTTTTTTTTTGTAGAAACTGGGTCCACTATATTCCCCAGGCTGCTCTCAAACTCCTGGGCTCAAGCAATCTTCCCACCTCAGCCTCCCAAGGAGCTGGGACTACATGCAGACACCACTACACACAGCTAGTTTTGTTTGTTGGCTTGTTTTGGTATATACAGTGTCCCACTATGCTGCCCAGACTGATTTCGAACTCCTGGGCTCAAGTGATTCTCTTACCTTGGCCTCTCCAAGTGATAGGATTACAGGCATAAGCCACCATGCCCAGCCTCAATAGTGAAGCCCCCAATTAAGATATAGAAAATAGCCCTATTCAGCATTAAAATGGTCCTACTATGCATCGCTAATACTAAATCACCCTGAAAAGGAGATGGTAAGGTATATTCATACTATGGGCATCCATACCGAAGTGTTAAAAATAATGAAACTGACATGCAAGGCTGTCCAATATGTAAGAGGAAAAAAAAACTGAAAGTGAAAAAAAAGTTGGGAATGAATGTACATTTAAACAAGTGAAAAAAGTTGAAGAAACATATATATTATAGTGTGATCTCATTTTGCAAAAATTCTACAACTGGGTTGGTAAACATTCTACAGTTTTTACCAACTTTTGGTAAAAATTTGTCAAAGGGCAGAAAATGTTATGTAGCTTTCGAAACTGAATCACTTTTTTTTTCTTGAGACAAAAAAAAGTCCAGCTCTATCGCCCAGGTTGGAGTGCAGTGGTGAGAACTCAGCTCACTGCAATGTCTGCCCCCTGGGCTCAAGCCATCCTCTCACCTGAGCCTCCCGAATAGCTGAGACTACAGGCACACACCACCATGCCCTGCTAGTTTTTTGTATTTTCAGTAGAGCTGAGGTTTCACCATGTTATCCAGGTTGGTCCAGAACTCCTGGACTCAAGCAATCCACCCACCTCGGCCTCCCAAAATGTTGGGATTACAGGCATGAACTACCTTGCCAGGCCTTAAATTGAACCATTTTAAAATAATCTCTGGAATGAGGAACAAGCCTACATTATTGTGTATTTTTGTATGGTCTGCAATTTAAAAAATTTTAATGATTCTAAAATCAACAAGGCTGTGAATATCTCTTGGAAAATAAGACAACAGTATTTCTCCTTTCCAGTAGCAGTTATAACACGTATGAAAATAAATATACTTGACTCTGATTATACAAGAGCATTTCAAATGTTAGCTATTGTTACTATAATCCAATGATTTCATATTGACTTTTTTTTAAGAGACAGGGTCTTGCTGTCAGCCAGGCTGGAGTGCAGTGGCATGATCATAGATCACTGTAATCCCAAACTCCTGGGCTCAAGTGATCCCTCCGGCCTCTGCCTGCTGAGTAGCTGGGCCTACAGGTACATACCACCACATCCGGCTACTTTTATTTTTTGTAAAGATGAGGTCTCACTATGTTGCCCAGTCTGGTCTCTTAACTCCTAGCCTCAAGCTCTTGTCTTGGACTCCCAAAGAGCTGGGGTTACAGGCATGACCCACCATGCCCGGCCAAAATTGATCTTTTATAGGAAAAAACTGGGATAACTCATTTCTATGGCTTTCAAAGCTAAAATATATACTTAACCAACTCTTAAAAAAAGAAACAAAACCCAGTAGGTTATGAAAACAAACCAGCCCAGCCATCACCACAGGTAACTGGCATGCACGCGTGCTGTTAGTGACCTAGTCATGCTCTAACTTCAGAAACAACATGGTAGCTGTACGTTTTACCCCATCTGATCATGGAAAGACACGGCCTCTTCCACATTACTTCCACATACATTCTTACGGCAGCCATGGCAAGAAGTCTCTGTGCTCTCAATCTGCCGCTCGAGCTCCATGGCTCGGACGCCAGGTGCCAGAGCGCTGCGACACACCCCACAGACAGGCTTCTTCGGCTTCAGACATTCCTGCAGGCATGCAGAGCAAAAGCTAGAACAAGACATACGGAGAACCTCTGTCACGCATCATGGAGACAAGAAAACAAATATGGATCAACTTTTAAAAAGACATCAATGGATAATGGAGTAAAAAACAACTTGCTCTCTCCTCCCAATTCAAATACTAAGTCCTTCCAGGCCAGAAGAATTGAGGGATAGGAGTGGACTACAAAGAACACACAACTACAGAAACAAATGCAAACTCCTGTGATATGCAGTGAAGGTGTTAAGGTTGAGGGTTCAAGCCTTAGGCCCTGCCACCGAGGGATCTCAGTGGGGTTTCTTTTTTTTTTTTTTTGAGGCGGAGTCTCGCTCTGTCACCCAGGCTGGAGTGCAGTGGCCGGATCTCAGCTCACTGCAAGCTCCGCCTCCCAGGTTCACGCCATTCTCCTGCCTCAGCCTCCCGAGTAGCTGGGACTACAGGCGCCCGCCACCTCGCCCGGCTAGTTTTTTGTATTTTTTAGTAGAGACGGGGTTTCACGGTGTTTCTCGATCTCCTGACCTCGTGATCCACCCGTCTCGGCCTCCCAAAGTGCTGGGATTACAGGCTTGAGCCACCGAGCCCGGCTTCAGTGGGGTTTCTTGAATCTTATTCTTTACTTTGTGAAATAGAGAGAGTAGTACCTACCTCTAGGATTGCTGGGAGGATACAGTTTGTATAGCAGACCCCTGGCAGAGTATCCAGCATGTACAAAACGCACTATAAAGGGGAGCTGCTATCATTAGAGGTGAAGGCAAAGCTCTACAGGAACATAAAGGGAAAAGCAACTAGTTGTGACCTGAGAAGGAAAGGGCTGGAAAGGCTGCAGAGACGGCTGGGCGCTGTGGCTCATGCCTGTAATCCCAGCACTTTGAGAGGCCAAGGCGGGCAGATCACGAGGTCAGGAGTTGGAGACCAGCCTGGCCAACATGGTGAAACCTGTCTCTACTAAAAATACCAAAATTAGCCAGGCAAGGTGGCAGATGCCTATAACCCCAGCTAATTGGGAGGCTGAGGCAGAAGACTCGCTTGAACCTGGGAGGCAGAGGTGGTTGTGCACTACAGCCTGGGCAACAGAGCGCGACTCTGTCTCAAGGGGGAAAAAAAAACAACACTGCAGAGACAGCGTCTCTGATCAGCCTTAAAACTGTTCAGCTGGATCCTTTTGTAGTTCATGGACGTGAGGACTGGGTGTTCATGTGCATGTGTGAGATGTGCCACCCTCGAACCTTGTTACAGATGTTGGCCCATTACCCATCTGACATTTAAAAAAAGAGGTCAGCTAGCAGAGGAAGGGAAGACTATTCTAGGCCTAATTTAGGCTTAAAATTCAT
Organism: Macaca fascicularis; assembly: GCF_037993035.2. Lineage (NCBI taxonomy): Eukaryota > Metazoa > Chordata > Mammalia > Primates > Cercopithecidae > Macaca > Macaca fascicularis. The sequence goes on along the minus strand of NC_088384.1, from coordinate 106,024,668 downwards.
ATGTATCTGAGGAAATAAAAATCTAACAGACTTTTCCTCATAAGCAGTAGGGAGCCAGAAGTTTAAAGCAAGGTATTAACAAAACAAGACCAAATCCAGGTTTCAGAAAAATATTTCTGTGCTATCACGGAAAACAAAGTTTTGTTGTTGTTGTTTTTGAGACAGAGTTGTGCTCTGTTGCCCAGGCTGAAGTGCAATGGTGCGATCTTGGCTCACTGCAAAATCCGCCTCCCGGGTTCAAGCGATTCTCCTGCTTCAGCCTCCCAAGTGGCTGGGGTTACAGGCACGTGCGACCACACCCAGCTATTTTGTATTTTTAGTAGAGACGGGGTTTCACCACGTTAGCCAGGCTAGTCTCGAACTCCTGACCTCTGGTGATCCACCTGTCTTGGCCTCCCAAAATGCTGGGATTACAGGCATGAACCACTGCACCCAGTCCTATACTTCTTTTTTTTTTTTTTTTTTTTTAGGTGAGAAGGTGAGAAGAGACAACGTAGAAACCAAACAGATGGCTAAAGGCAGAGGACTGTGAGGGTCTGACTGAAGCAGTAGGGGATGAATTCAGGAAACCATTCATGGAGAGGCAGAATCAGGAGGACTTGATAACTTACTGACTTTGAAGAAAAGAAGTCAAAGATGACCAAGTTTCTATCCTAAAGCCTAGGCAGATGGTAATGCTGAGATAAGGCATACAGAAAGAATGGAGAAGACACCCTGGGCTACTTACCCAACCTGATAGATTAAGGCAGTATAACCAAATCTGCCAGAAAGAACTAAGGAAATATAATGAAAGGCAATCTTCTGAACACTTGACCATTTTCTATTGCCTCTAAGAATCTCCTTCCTCCTTGTCACTAAGTTAGATGTTAATGCTGTTAGGCAAAATTCCAGACCGGGTACAGAGAAGGTAAGGGAGTCTATTCATTCACCACTAAGGGCAATGGAAACTTGACAAAGCCCTGTTCTCATGATGCTTACATTCTAGAGTGAAGGGAAACACAAATGTTAATTTCAGATAGTGATTAAATATATGAAGGAAATATGGCAAACAGACCAGCTGGAGGGATCACAGAAAGCTGCTTCTGAGGAGTTGGCATTTGAGCTGGGTGGGACCTGATTACGAGGACAGCCACACAGATCTGGGTGCAGAGCTCCACACCAAGATGATGCCACACACAAATGAGGACTGGAAAGGCAGGCAGGCAGACCTTGGGGGCCACAATGCGGTAGACCATGGTGAGAAGGGCAAGCGATAAGGCAGTAGACACAGGCAGGGCCTGTGGCCATCACTTCTGTTGCCTGTTCACAAATGCAGATGACAACAGGAACCCAAGAGAGCACAGAGGGTCCAGTGAGTATAATGCAACCAAACCCAGCATGCAGATAAAAGCAGCTCGAAGTCTCTTTGCAAGCACACACACAGGTTCAGCTCATCTATCAAATGTTCATGAGTCACTTTGTGCCTGAGACATACCCAAACTACCAGACTGCTTTGGAACTGCTCAAATATCCTGGGCTGGCTTTTCAGTTTCTATTTCCTATTTATGGGCCCTTTCCTAGTTCAGCCTTCTGACGCTCCACTCTGTCACAGTGCTAGGAAGAAATTCTCCTCTCTTGGGCACCCAGCCAGCTGCCTTTCTCCAGCTGTATTCTACTGGATTGGAGAACGCAGTCATTCAGGGCTTGAAATAAAGTTTTATAAAAATCCAGTGCCCCAGCCAGAGTTGTAGTGATGCTCAACTTTCCAAGCACAAAAGGTAAAAAATCAAGTAGGCACAGGAGAAAGCATTCGGTTGGAGCTAAGGGGGACTCAGGCTGCCCTCACAGAGGTGCTTCCATCTGTCTTCAATTTGCACTGAACTGCTGAGCACGTGGGGCTAGGACAGCGAGGACAGGATAGAGAAGAGCCAAGGTTTGAATACCAGTAGTTCCTTGCCCTCTGACCTAGGAAAGGTTCACCCAGCTCAAGAAAATCTCAAATTTTGCTGCTCTTCATTTAGCAAACTGTGCTGGGTCTAGCCTTTTTACAAATGTTAATAGTAAATGAAATCCACTGAATTAATCCAAAATCAGGTAAACCTGATCCAAGGATAAGCGGATTCAATGAAAAAGCTAAAGACCACTTCAACTCTCATGAAGCTTGCTTACACGACTTATTAGTTCATTCAACCATTACCTGATCATTCACCCCACGCACAGAGGTGTGATCCCTGAAATACCCTCCCACTTGCAGAATGAATTTCTACAATAGTTTGACGAGTCATTGGTACTGATTTGTAAACTCTGAAGGCAGAGTCTACCCCAAGATCTGGCACATAGAGGCCATTCCAGTCAGTTGAGGGGCAAAAAAGATATGGCCACTCCATCATGAGCTGTAAGTTTTGCTCTGTGCAAGCAAGGAGAAGGAAGTTAAGTCCCAGAAAGGAAGTGGGGGAAGTAATTTAGATGGGGATGGGTGTTTGGTGAGGTAACCTAACCAGGGACTTGAAGCCCGAAGCGGGGGGGGGGGGGGGGGGGGGGGGGGTTGGGGAGGAGTTCCAGGCTAACTGAATTGCAAAGAGGAATAGCCTAAAGCTACATGATGAGGCAAAAAGCAGCCAGTTAGGTGCCAAGCACTGTTCTCTAGACTATTAAAACGGTCACCTGCAGTATATCTGGGAAGAGTTAGGCCACGGCGACCCTTCGACAGGCAAGCGTCGGACCCTCGGTGTATTCACCTGTAAAATGGCTGCCAACCCTCCCCCGCTGCAGGGTGGCTATAGAATAATGCCCATGGAGTGCAATGGCTACTGTGCCTGCTGACTAGTGAAGGGGTGCCAAGACCAATGCCAAGGTGATCCCACGGTAAGCACTGAGAGAGACGAGAGGAAAAGCCAATTCTGAGGCAAGAAGCAGGTGGCCACGTTGTCTACAATTCTTTCAACTCAGGTGTGTCTGTGCGTCTGATGGAACAAGGCTTAGATTCAAATCGACCAACCTCGAAAGCCCCGGCCACAGCCCAGGACTGGACATCTTTACACATATCTGCTTTAATCATTATAACCAGTCTATTCACAGTATTCAGGTCATGAAGGCTTAATTGAAAACTGAAAGAAACAAACCTCCTACACAGGAAGTAGAATGCTAACAATCCCATCTGCCAACTCCCACCCCCTTTCACAGCTAAGGGCAAACTGGCCAGATCCCCATAAAGACTTCCCTTTTGTTGTTTTAGTCTAGTCCAGCGTTTCTCCCAACTTTGGTTCGTATTAGAATAACTCGCCACAGCTAGACTCAATGCCAAATGTCCTATGCTTTAAGAGCGACGCGGTCTAGAAAGGAAACGTCGGCTCTCCAAGGGCGGACTTCCGAGCCTAAAGTCCCTGCAGGGCACGAGTCCACTATCACGTGTGGGAAGGAGACTGACAGGCCGACTGGAACATTGCAGGCGCTCAACGGACAGCAGCTGCCCCGCTAAGACGGGCGGAGGGACGGGATACTTAGAAGTAAGCGGGGCGGGACAGAAGAGCGCCCCGGCAGCTTTCACGGCCCTTAGGAGCCCCGGGGGACACCCCCGGGAGGCCCCTCTGGGTGGGTCCTCTGGCTCCCGCCCTGAGACGCATCTCGCTCCTCGGCTCCATTTCCTTCCCAGTCAGTTAAGTGCCTCCCGACCAGGCCCGGGCTCGCCGCTTACACGTGTCCGCAGGGCACCTGTACCGGCTTCTCGTACACCTCTAAGCACACGGGACACGTGAAGCGGCCTAGGGGATCAGCCTCCGCCGCCGGCCCCGCCAGCTGCGCAGCTCCCCCGCCGTCTTGCTGTTGCGCCGCCATCTTGCTGCCGCTCTGCGCCGCGCAACGGCGGCCGATGAGGAGTAGGCCAAGGGGGCGGGGCTCGCGGCCGGAGGGGGTGGGGCTCGTGGGGCGGTGAGCGGTTGGGGGCGGGGCTCGTGGGTGGGCGGCCCCTCGCGGCCCCTGGGGCCCCTCTGACCCAAGCGAGCTGGAGGCCGAGGGAAATCTGGAAAACGTGGAAGCCAAATCCAAAGGCTGCCAGAATTGGGACGGGCTCTGCGCGTGGGCCGCTGTTTTCCAAATTTAAGTCGTTAGTTCGGCACCACTTGCACTTATCACTATTTATCTTCGAATCAAATTGCTTTTTCCTTAAATTTATTTATTTATTTATTTAATCTATTTTGGGAAAAGGTCTTGTTTTGTCGCCCAGGCTGGTGTTCAGTGGAGCGATCATGGCTCCCTGCGGCCTCGACCTCCGGGGTTCAAGCGATCCTCCCACCTCAGCCTCCTGCGTAGCTGGACCACAGGCAGTCACCACTATGCCGGACTAATTTATTTATTTTTGTTTTTTTTTTTGTAGAGATGGGGAAAGGAGGTGGGGAAGGGGCGATGCCGAGAGCGGGCGGGTCTCACTGTTGCCGAGGCTGGCCTCGAACTCTTGGACGCAAGCGATCCGCCTGCCTCAGCAACCCGAAGTGCTGGGATTACAGCGGTGAACCACCGTACCCAGCCATTTCTTAAATTTAAGCAAATTTAATAACATCTAATTCCTGAGCTGCAAGAAGAAAGTCAATATCATTTATTTATACAAAGGAGCTGGGTACGGTGGCTTACGTCTGTAATCCCAGCACTTTGTGAGGCCGAGGCGGGCGGATCGCTTGAGCCTAGGAATACGAGAGCAGCCTGACCGACAAGGTGAAACCCTGTCTTTACTAACAATACAAAAATTAGCCAGGCGTCGTTGCCCATGCCTGTAGCCTCAGCTACTCAGGAAGCTGAGGCAGGAGAAGCCTTTCACCTGGGAGGCGGAGGTTGCCGTGGGCCAAGATCGTTCACTCACTCCAACAGTCACTGAACTTCAGCCTAGGCAACAAGAACAAAACTCCATCTGAAAAAAAAAACAACAACAATAAAGCACATTCCTTTCAAATTGTGCAATAATCACCATCAGCTATCTCTAGAATTCTGGTCGTCTTGCTAAACTGAAACTGAAACTCTGTCCCCATTAAACAATAACTTCCTGTTCCCTCCTCCCATCCCCATACCCCCAAGACCCTGGCAATTTTGTCTATGCTTTTGAAGCACTTATAGCTATAAAATTTCCCCTGAGCACTGCTTTCACTGTGTCCAGTAAATTTTGGCATGCTGTGTTTTTGTTTTCATTTGTTTCTCAATATTTTCTCTCTTTATTTATTTTATTTATTTATTTATTTTGAGATGGAGTCTCACTCTGTCGCCCAGGCTGGAGTGCATTGGTGCGATCTCTGCTCACTGCAGCCTCCACCTCCTGGAGTCAAGCAATTCCCCTGCCTCAGCCTCCCAAGTAGCTGGGATTACAGGTGCCTGCCACCACTCCTGGCTAATTTTTGTATTTTTAGTAGAGACAGGGCTTCACAATGTTGGCCAGGCTGGTCTCAAACTCCTGACCTCAAGTGATCCACCAACCTCGGCCTCCCAAAGTGCTGGAATTACAGGCGTGAGCCACTGTGCCTGGCCTGTTTCTGAGTATTTTCTAATTTCCCTTGTGATTTCTTCTTTGATCCATTGGTTCTTTAAGAGTGTGTAAATTTCCACAAATTTGTGAATTTTCCAGTTTTTCTTTGATATTGATTTCTTCTTTTTCATCCCCCCTCCCCATATTGATGTCTAGCCTTATCCAGTTGTGCTTGGAGAAGACATTTGGTATGATCTCTTCTTTTATTTCTTCTTTCTTTCCTGTTTTTTTTTGTTTGTTTGTTTGTTTGTTTGTTTGAGACGGAGTCTTGCTCTGTCGCCCAGGCTGGAGTGCAGTGGCACGATCTCGGCCCACTGCAAGCTCCATCTCCCGGGTTCACGCCATTCTCCTGCCTCAGCTTCCCAAGTAGCTGGGACTACAGGTGCCCGCCACCACGCCCGGCTAATTTCTTTTTGTATTTTTGGTAGAGACGGGGTTTCACCGTGTTAGGCAGGATGGTCTCGATCTCCTGACCTTGTGATCTGCCCGCCTTGGCCTCCCAAAATGCTGGGATTACAGGCATGAGCCACCCCCGCCCCCTGGCCTTTTCTTTCCTTCTTATCTTTCCCTTTCTCTCTTTCTTCTTTTCTTCTTTCTCTTTTTGTAGAGATAAAGTCTTGCTGTGTTGCCCAGGCTGGTCTCAAAGTCCTGGGCACAAGCAATCCTCCTGCCTCAGCCTCCCAAAGTGCTGGGATTATAGGCCTGAGCCACCACGGCTGGCTGATGTCTACCTTTTAAAATCTCTTGAGGCTTAATTTGTGGCCTAACATATGGTCCATCCTGTAGGCTATCCCATGTGTGCCTGAGAAGAATGTGTATGCTGTTGTTGGGTAGTGTCTGTATATGTGTTAGATCTGGTTGTCTTACTGTGTCGCTCAAGTCCTTTATTTCCTTACTTATCTCCTATTTGTTCTATTTATTCTTGGGAGTGGGGCATTGAAGTCTCGACCTATTATTGTGGAATTGTCTATTTCTTCCTTCAATTCTACCAATTTTTGTTTCATATGTTCTGATGGTCTGTTATTAGGTACATAAATGTTTATAATTGTTATATCTTCTGGCTGCATTGAACTTGTTATTAATATACAATGCCTTCTTTATCTCTTGTAATCTTTTGGACGAGTAATTTTTCTTTTTTCTTTTTTTGAGATGGAGTCTTGCTCTGTCGTCCAGACTGGAGTGCAGTGGTGTGATCTTGGCTCACTGCAACCTCTGCCTTCTGGGTTCAGGTGATTCTCCTGCCTCAGCCTCCTGTGTAGCTGAGACTACAGGCATGCACGACCACGCCTGGCTAATTTTTGTATTTTTAGTTGAGACAGGATTTCACCATATTAGTTAGGCTGGTCTCGAACTCCTGCCACCGTGCTCGGCCTGGACAAGTAATTTTTCTGATATTAGTATTGCCAGCCCTCCTGTTCTTTGGTCACTATTTGCATGAAATATCTTTTTCCATCCTTTCAGAGCCAGTCTATAAAGTGAGTTTCTTGTAGACAGCAATACAGTTGAATCATGTTCTTTAAAAAAAAAAAAAAAAAAAAAAAAAAAAAAAAACCTGGGTATGGTGGCTCATGCCTGTAATCTCAGCACTTTGGGAGACCGAGGTGGGTGGATCACCTGAGGTCAGGAGTTTAAGACCAGCCTGACCAACATGGTGAAACCCTGTCTCTACTAAAAATACAAAAATTAACTGGGTCTGGTGGTGCACACCTGTAGTCCCAGCTACTCAGGAGGCTGAGGCAGGAGAATCGCTTGAACCTAGGAGGCAAAGGTTGCAGTGAGTGGAGAACGAGCCACTGCACTCCAGCCTGGGCAACAAGAGTGAAACTCAGTCTCAAAAAAAAAAAAAAAATTCTGGGCCGGGCGCGGTGGCTCAAGCCTGTAATCCCAGCACTTTGGGAGGCCGAGATGGGTGGATCACAAGGTCAGGAGATCGAGACCATCCTGGCTAACACGGTGAAACCCCGTCTCTACTAAAAAATACAAAAAACTAGCCGGGCGAGCTGGCGGGCGCCTGTGGTCCCAGCTACTCGGGAGGCTGAGGCAGGAGAATGGCATGAACCTGGGAGGCGGAGCTTGCAGTGAGCTGAAATCCGGCCACTGTACTCCAGCCTGGGCGACAGAGCGAGACTCCGTCTCAAAAAAAAAAAAACAAACTTTTTCCTTCCTTCCTTCCTTCCTTCCCTCCCTCCCACCCTCCCTTTCTTTCTTCCTCTGTTTCTTTCCTTTTTTTTTTTTTTTTTTGAGACAGGGTCTCTGTCATCCAGGATGGAGTGCAGTGGCATGATCATAGCTCACTGCAACCTTGACTTCCCAAGGTCAAGTGAGCCTCCTGCCTCAGCCTCCTGAATAGCTGAGACTACAGGCATGTGCCATTTACACCTAGCTATCTTTTCTATTTTTTGTAGTGACAGGGTCTCTCTATGTTGCCTAGGCGTTTTTTTTTTTCTTTTTTGAGACAGGATCTGGCTCTGTTGCCCAAGCTGGAGGGCAATGGCACAATTTTGGCTCACTGCTACCTCTGCCTCATGGGTGCAAGCCATCCTCCCACCCCAGCCTCCCAAGTAGCTGGGACTATAGGCGTGCACACCACAGCCAGCTAATTTTTAAATTTTTTGTAGAGACGGGGTTTCACCATGTTGCCCAGGCTGGTCTCAAACTCTTGAGCTCAAATGGTCCTCCTGTCCTGGTCTTCCAAAATGCTGGGATTACAGGCGTCAGGCATCATTATTAAAATTTGTTTGCTTAAATTTAAGAAGGGGCTGGGCATGGCCGCTCACGCCTGTAATCCCAGCACTTTGGGTTGCTGAGGCGGGTGGATCACTTTTGTCCAGGGGTTGGAGACCATCCTGGGTAACATAGTGAGACACCCCACTGCCCCCAACTCCCTCCCCTGTCTCTACAAAAAATACAAAAGTAAGTGGATCACTTGAGGCCAGGAGTTCAAGATCAACCTGGGCAACGTACCAAGACCCCGCTGTCTACAAACAAACAAACATAAAATTAGCCGAGTGCAGTGGAATGGATGTGCCTGTAGTCTTAGCTACTCGGAGGAGGGCTGCTTAAGCCCAGGAGTTCAAAGTGTCAGTAAGCTGTGATCTTGCCACTGCACTCCAGCCTGGGCAAGAGCAAGACCCTGTCTCAAAAAAAAAAAAAAAAAAAAAATTAATGCCAGGTGCAGTGGCTCACGCCTGTAATCCCAGCACTTTGGGAGGTCAACATGGGAGGATCACTTGAGGCCAGGAGTTCAAGACCAGCCTAATCAACATAGCAAGACCCCACCCCCCCGCCCACCATCTCTACATAAAAAAAAACTAGCGCCGGGCGCGGTGGCTCACGCCTGTAATCCCAGCACTTTGGGAGGCCTAGGCGGGCGGATCACAAGGTCAGGAGATCGAGACCACGGTGAAACCCCGTCTCTACTAAAAATACAAAAAATTAGCCGGGCGCGGTTGTGGGCGCCTGTAGTCCCAGCTACTCGGGAGGCTGAGGCAGGAGAATGGCGTGAACCCGGGAGGCAGAGCTTGCAGTGAGCCGAGATCGCGCCACTGCACTCCAGCCTGGGCGACAGAGCGAGACTCCGTCTCAAAAAAAAAAAAAAAAAAAAAAAAAAAACTAGCTACATGTGGTGGTGCACACTTGTGGTCCCAGCTACTCAGGAGTCTAAAGTGGGAGGATCGCTTAAGCTCTAGAGGTCGAGGCTACAGTGAGACATGATTGTGCCACTGCATTCCAGCCTGACTGACAGTGACCCTTTCTCAAAAAAAAAAAAAAAAAAAACAGGCCAGGCGCGGTGGCTCACACCTGTAACTCCAACACTTTTGGAAGGCTGAGGCGGGTGGATCACAAGGTCACGAGATCGAGACCATCCTGGCTAACATGGTGAAACCCCGTCTCTACTAAAAAATTACAAAAAAATTAGCCGGGCGTGGTGGTGGGTGCCTGTAGTCCCAGTTACTCGGGAGGCTGAGGCAGGAGAATGGCGTGAACCTGGGAGGAGGAGCTTGCAGTGAGCCAAGACTGCGCCACTGCACTCCAGCCTGGGCAACATAGCGAGACTTCATCTCAAGAAAAACAAAAAACAAAAAACAAAAACAAAATAAATAAAATTTAAAATTCTATTCCTCAGTCTTACCAGCCATATGTCTAGTGCTCAATAGCCACATGTGACTCGTGGCTACACATTGAAAAGAGCAGACATAGAACATTTCCATCGTTGCGGGAAGATCTATTGGACAGCGCTGCTATAGATACCCTCATGCATGTGAGACAGCTACATGCACACAGATATCCAGGACAGTGTTGTCACAGTAGGAAGATGCTGGAAGCAACCAAAATGATGATTGGGGGTTGATTAAATAAATGCAATAGATATAATTACTAGTATGTCAATTCCATGAGGTCACGGGCTTTTGTCGATTTCATTTACTGTTGGATCTTCAGCTTCCAAAATAATGCCTGGTGCATGCTAGGTAACTACATAAATATTTGTTAAATAAATATGAAGCTGATATTGAATCATCTCATATATATATATTTTGTTTTGTTTTGTTTTGTTTTTTTCAGATGGAGTCTCGCTCTGTCACCGAGACTGGAGTGCAGTGGCACAATCTGGGCTCCCCGCAACCTCGCCTCCTTGTTTCAAGTGATTCTCCTACCTCAGTCTCCCGAGTAGCTGGGATTACAGGCACGCACCACTGCTCCCGGCTAACTTTTGTATTTTTAGTAGAGATAGGGTTTTGCCATGTTGGCCAGGCTGGTCTTGAACTTCCAACCTCAGGTGATCTGCCCACCTCGGCCTCCCAAAGTGCTGGGATTACAGGCATGAGCCACCGCACCGTGCCCAAAATATATTTTTTAACTAAAACAACATCAAGATGCCAAGTAATGCAACTAATATATGTGTATGTTTGTATATGATAAATAGATGCCTTTGGAAAGTAGGGTGACCAAGTGTCCAGGTTTGCCTGGGAGCGAGGGGTTTCCCAAGATGTGGGACTTTTTTTTCCCAGTTTTGGGACTTTCCCAAAACTGGGAAAGTCCTGGGCAAAACAGGATGAGTCAATTGCCCCACTGGAAAGATTTTTTTTTTTTTTGAGATAGAGCCTCACTGTGTCACCCAGGCTGGAGTGCAGTGGGACCATGTTAGCTCACTGCAACCTCCATCTCCTGGGTTCAAGCAATTCTCCTGCCTCAGCCTCCTGAGTAGCTAGGATTACAGGCGTCCACTACCACGCCCGGCTAATTTTTTTTTTTTTTTTTTTTGAGACGGAGTCTCACTCTGTCGCCCAGGCTGGAGTGCAGTGGCCGGATCTCAGCTCACTGCAAGCTCCGCCTCCCAGGCTTACACCATTCTCCTGCCTCAGCCTCCCGAGTAGCTGGGACTACAGGCGCCCGCCACCTCGCCCGGCTAGTTTTTGTATTTTTTTTTTAGTAGAGATGGAGTTTCACTGTGTTAGCCAGGATAGTCTCAATCTCCTGACCTCGTGATCTGCCCTTCTCGGCCTCCCAAAGTGCTGGGATTGCAGGCTTGAGCCACCGCGCCCGGCCCCGGCTAATTTTTTAATATTTTTAGTAGAGATGGGGTTTCATCATGTTGGCCAGGCTGGTCTCGAACTCCTGACCTCTGGTGATCCACCTGCCTTGGCCTCCCAAAGTGCTGGGATTACAGGCATAAGCCACCGCGTCCAGCCCCTGGGAAGATTTCTGAGAATCTGGTACCAGTGGTTCCTATTAGAAAGGGAAACTGGCCTGGGCGTGGTGGGTCGCGCCTGTAATCCCAGCACTTTGGGAGGCTAAGGCAGGTGGATCACTTGAGCCTGGCGGTTCGAGACCAGCCTGGGCAACATGGCAAGACCCTGTCCCTATTTTATATGAAAAGAAAACAACAACAAAAGGGCATCTAGGGAACTGGGTCTTAGGTTCTGGGCCTGGAGAAAGACTCGTCCTTCTGTTTCCTTTTGTGTTGTCTGAATATTTATATCAACTTCATGCACCACTTTTTAATTAAAAATTCGGGACCAGGTGAGGTGGCTCACATCTGTAATCCCAGCACTTTGAGAGGCTAAGGCACTTTCCTGGAGCCCAGGAGTTCGAGACCAGCCTGGGCGACATAGCAAGATCCCATCTCTACAAAAAATACAAAAATTATCTGGGCATGGTGGCATGCACATGTAGGCTCAGCACTTTGGGAGGCTGAGGAGGTCTGCTTGATGCCAGGACGTTGAAGCTGCAATAAGCCATGATTGTGCTATTGCACTCCAAACTGGGTGACTTTTTTCTCTTAAAAAAAGAAAAAAATAAACAAACAATGATGCTTTAAGAACAGTTAAGATGGGCCGGGCGCGGTGGCTCAAGCCTGTAATCCCAGCACTTTGGGAGGCCGAGACGGGCGGATCACGAGGTCAGGAGATCGAGACCATCCTGGCTAACACAGTGAAACCCCATCTCTACTAAAAAATACAAAAAAAAAAAAAAAAAAAAACTAGCCGGGCGAGGTGGCGGGCGCCTGTAGTCCCAGCTACTCGGGAGGCTGAGGCAGGAGAATGGCGTAAACCCGGGAGGCGGAGCTTGCAGTGAGCCATAGCACTCCAGCCTGGGCGACAGAGCGAGACTCCATCTCCAAAAAAAAAAAAAAAAAAAAAAAAAAAAAAAAGAACAGTTAAGATGAATCAGAAATAACTCCAGCCCTCAAATCCTGTAACTCTCAGGCGTCAGAGTTCTATCAGCCTCAGGCCACATGTAAAATTTATCACTTATCACTATACTTATCTAAGTTAGGCATAATTTACCCCATCATGTATTGCTACATATTTAAACCTGTGGGCAGATAATTTCATCTTGATTTCAGCTGATTCTTCAAGATTGCCAAATTGCTGAGAGCCAGGAGGAATTCCTACTGACACCACCAGGGGGCGTATGAGCATCTCACAGACTTACCTGGCTCTGCAGAGAACACGGGCTCCTTTATTCTTTCCAGTTCTGTAAGTATTTCCTGCCTCTGCCCATCATGGCTTACTGTACATTGCCTGAAAACAAAAATTAAAAAAAAGACAGTCTAGGCCTAAAAGGAATCTTAACAGAGGAGACACTGGCAGGTAAATATTCATTCAACCAATAACCCTGTGTGCTAAGTATCCTGCTAAGTGTTGGAAATGTAACAGTGAATGATTCCATCTCAAACAAGAAAGCCACGCGGGAATGATCACATAAAAATGCGGCCCCTGGCAGGGCGCGGAGGCTCACGCCTGTAATCCCAACACTTTGGGAGGCAGAGGCTGGCGTATCACTTGAGGTCAGGAATTTGAGACCAGCCTGGACAATATGGTGAAACCCCCGTCTCTACCAAAAAAAATGCAAAAATTAGCCGAGTGTGGTGGCACATGCCTGTAATCCCAGCTACTCGGGAGGCTAAGGCAGGAGAATCGCTTGAACCCAGGAGGCAGAGGTTGCAGTGAGCCGAGACCACTCCACTGCACTCCAGCTTGGGCGACAGAGTGACAGCCTGTCTCAAAAAAACAAAACAAAACAAAAAAAACTGCCTCCAGAAAATTGTATTCATTCGTTATCCCACCAGCTCATAGCATTTTATAGTTTCTATTATATTAAAGGTCAGCCACGTAATGGTAAAAACATAACGATCTCATAATATCTGACAAGAGCTGCAACCAAATAATGAATACTAACAAGAAGACATTGAAATGGGGGATTTGAATCCACCTTCATCTACAATAAACTGCACCTCATGTGTACATTGTGACTTGAGACATTGGCTGAGGATAGAACAAAGTCATCACAATTAACAAGACATTTCAAAACTAAGCATTCACATAGAAGTAGAATTTCCAGGTCATTTGGTAAATGTGTGTTTAATTTTTGTTTTGTTTTTGAGATGGAGTCTTGCGCTGTTGCCCAGGCTGAAGTGCAATGGCACGATCTCGACTCACTGCAACCTCTGCCTCCTGCGTTCAAGTGATTCTTCCGCGCCAGCCACCTAAGTAGCTGGGATTACAAGCACCTGCCATCATGCCTGGCTAATGTTTGTATTTTTGGAGAGATGGGGTTTCACTATGTTGTCCAGGCTGGTCTTGAACTCCTGATCTCAGGTGATCTGCCCACCTCGGCCTTCCAAAGTGCTGGGATTACGGGCGTGAGCCACTGTGCCTGGCTAATGTGCGTTTAATTTTATTAGAAACTGCCAAACCGAGCCATTTTCCAACTATTTCCCATGACCACTAACAAGGTATGAGTTGCTTCACATTCTCACCAACATTTGGTTGTCAGACACTTTTATTTTAGCCATTCTAGTGAGTGTGTAGTGGTATCGTGCAGTTTTAGATTTCATAACGATTAATGCCATTGAGTACCTTTTCATTTGCTTATTGGCCATTTGTATGTTTTACCTCTGTGAAGTGTCTGTCCAGATCTTTTGTTATTTATTTATTTATTTATTTATTTATTTATTTATTTATTTTTCGAGATGGAGTCTCGCTTTGTCACCCAGGCCGGAGTGCAGTGGTGCCATCTCGGCTCACTGCAACCTTTGCCTCTTGGGTTCAAGTAATTCTTCTCCCTTAGCCTCCCTAGTAGCTGGGATTTCGGGTGTGTGCCACCACGTCCAGCTAATTTTTTTGTATTTTTAGTAGAGACAGGGTTTCACCATGTTGGCCAGGCTCGTCTCAAACTCCTTACATCAAATGATCCACCCAGATTGGCTTCCCAAAGTGCTGGGATTACAGGCATGAGCCACTGTGCCTGGCCACACCATTCTTTTTTTTTTTTTTTTGAGACAGAGTCTTGCTCTGTTGCCCAGGCTGGAGTGCACGGAGTCCGGTGGTGTGATCATGGCTCACTGCAACCTCCGCCTCCTGGATTCAAGCAATTCTCCTGCCTCAGCCTCCTGAGTAGCTGAGATTTCAGGTGTGTGCCATCAGATCCAGCTATTTTTTTTTTTTTTTTTCCGCATTTTTAGTAGAGACAGGGTTTCACCATGTTGACCAGGCTGGTCTCGAACTCCTGACCTCAAGTGATCCACCCGCCTCAGCCTCCCAAAGTGCTGGGATTACAGGCGTGAGCCACTGGCCTGGTCCCCCCAAAAAGTTTTTTATTGTGATAACATACATAACATAAAAATTGCCATGGTAACCACAATAAAGCATATACTTCAGTGGCATTAATTACATTCACAATGTTGTGCAAATATCACCTCTGCTTCCAAAATTTTTTCAGCAACCTAAACAGAAACTCCATATACTAAGAAATAGCTCTCCATTCCTCCCTCTCCAGTCACTGGTAACCTCTAATCCTTTTTCTGCCTCTATGAATTTGCCTATTACAGACATCTGATATAAATGGAATCACAATAATGTTTGTCCTTTTGTGACTGGCTTCTTTCACTTAACATAACATTTTTAAGGTTTATTTATGATGTAGCATTGGAATTTCCTCTTTTTTTTTTTTTTTTTTTTTTTTTCCTGAGATGGAGTCTTGCTCTTTTGCCCTGGCTGGACTGCAGTGAGTCTATCTCGGCTCATTGCAAGCTCCGCCTCCTGGGTTCATGCCATTCTCCTGCCTCAGCCTCCCGAGTAGCTGGCACTACAGGCGCCCGCCACCATGCTTGGCTAATTTTTTGTATTTTTAGTAGAAACGGGGTTTCACCGTGTTAGCCAGGATGGTCTTGATCTCCTGACCTTGTGATCCGCCCACCTTGGCCTCCCAAAGAATTTCCTCCCTTTTTAAGGCTGAATAATATTCCATTGTATGGATGTACCACATTTTGTTTATCCATTCATCTGTCAGCAAACACTTGGGTTGTTTCTACCTTTTGGCTAATGTGAATAATACTGCAATGAACATTAATGTACAAGTGTCTGTTTTGAGTCCTTATTTTCAATTCTTTTGGGCATATGCCTAGGAGTAGAATTTCTGAGTCATATGGTCATTTAACTTTTTGAGGAATTGCCAGACTGTTCTTTACAGCAGCTGTACCATTTTACATTCCCACCAGCAAGTACAAGTATTCCATTCTTTACATCATTGCCAGCATTTGTTATTTTTCTTTTCAAAACATTTTATTATAGCCACCCTAGAGGGTTTGAAGTAGAATCTCACTGTGGTTTTCACTTACATTTCCCTAATGATTAGTGATGACACACATCTTTTCTCATGCTTATTGGCCATCTGTGTATCTTCTTTGGAGAAATGTCTATTCAAGTCCTTTGCCCATTTTTTATTTTATTTATTTATTTATTTATTTGAGACGGAGTCTCGCTCTGTCACCCAGGCTGGAGTGCAGTGGCCAGATCTCAGCTCACTGCAAGCTCCGCCTCCCGGGTTCACGCCATTCTCCTGCCTCAGCCTCCCGAGTAGCTGGGACTATAGGCACCCGCCACCTCGCCCGGCTAGTTTTTTGTATTTTTTAGTAGAGACGGGGTTTCACCGTGTTAGCCAGGATGGTCTCGATCTCCTGACCTCGTGATCCGCCCGTCTCAGCCTCCCAAAGTGCTGGGATTACAGGCGTGAGCCACCGCGCCTAGCCTATTTATTTATTTTGAGACAGAATCTCACTCTTTTGCCCAGGCTGGAGTGCAGTGGTGAGATCTTGGCTCACCACAACCTCTACCTCCTAGGTTCAAGTGATTCTCCCACCTCAGCCTCCCTAGTTGCTGGGATTATAGGGGCCTGCCACCACACCCAGCTAATTTTTGTATTTTAATTTTTTTAAATTTTATTTTATATATATATATATTTATTTATTTATTTATTTTTTGAGATGGAGTCTTGCTCTGTTGCCCAGGCTGGAGTGCTGTGGTGCAATCTTGGCTCACTGCAAGCTCTGGTTCCCAGGTTCACACCATTCTCCTGCCTCAGCCTCCCAAGAAGCTTGGACTACAGGCACTCACCACCACGCCAGGCTAAGTTTTTGTATTTTTTAGTAGAGACGGGGTTTCACCGTGTTAGCCAGGATGGTCTCGATCTCCTGACCTCGTGATCCACCCGCCTTGGCCTCCCAAAGTGCTGGGATTACAGGCGTGAGCCATCGTGCCCGGCCTTATATATGTTTTTTTGAGACGGAGTTTCGCTCTTGTCACCCAGGCTAGAGTGCAATGGCGTGATCTTGGCTCACTGCAACCTCCGCCTCCTGGGTTCAAGCGATTCTCCTGCCTCAGCTTCCTGAGTAGCTGGGATTACAGGTGCCTGCCACCATGCCTGGCTAATTTTTCTTTTCTTTTCTTTTCTTTTTTTTAAAGACAGAGTCTCCCAGGCTGGAGTACAATGGCGCTATCTCGGCTCACTGCAACCTCCACCTCCTGGGTTCAAGCAATTCTGCCTCAGCCTCCTGTGTAGCTGGGATTACAGAAACATGCCACCATGCCTGGCTAATTTTTGTATTTTTAGTAGAGACGGGCTTTCACTATGTTGGCCAGACTGGTCTCAAACTCCCAACCTCAGGTGATCCACGCACCTTGGCTTCCCAAAGTGCTGGGATTACAGGCGTGAGCCACCACACCCGGCCAATTTTTGCATTTTTAGTAGAAATGGGATTTTGCCATGTTGACCAGGCTGATCTTGAACTCTTGAGCTCAAATGATCCGCCTCCCCGTGGCCTCTGAAAGCGCTGGGATTATAGGTGTGAGCTACCATGCCCAACCACCTTTGCCCATTTTTAAATTGGATTGTCTATTTGTTGTTGAGTTACAGAAATTCTTCATATATTCTTGATGTTATACAATTCTACTCTTTTTTTAACTTACTTTTTTTAGAGACAGGGTCTCACTCTGTTGTTACTGAGGCTGGAGTGCAGTGGTGCCATCATAGTTTGCTGTAACCTCAAATTCTTGGGCTCAAGAGATTGTCCCACCTCAGACTCCCCAGTAGCTAGGACTATGGGCTCATGCCACGTGTCTACCTAATTTTAAAAATTTTTTGGAGAGATGGGGCTTTACTATTTAGCCTAGACTGGTCTCCAACTCCTGGCCTCAAGCAATCTCCAGCCTTGCCCTCTCAAAGCATTGGGATTACATGGTGAGCCATGGCCCCTGGCCAAAATCCTACTCTTTTGAGCAGCATAAATGCAAGGTGTCAAGGCCTGACCATAATGGCATAAGTCCCATTATGTTCCCCATTGGTCTGAGGCTGACTCTACACCCCAGCCTGGCAAGCTCTGTGACTGAGTCAGTCATACCTGGCTTGCGTTGAATGCTCACTCTGCAGTTGGCATCGTATGTTACTAGCTCATTTAATCTCTCACTAATCCTCAGGGTTACTATTAATCCCATTTTACTGATAAGAAATGGAGGCAGTCCCAGAAAGGTTAGATAACTTGTCCAAGGTCACACAGATGGAAAGCGGCAGGGCTGGGATCTGAACTCAAGCCTTTCGGCTCCAGAGCCTACTTTGACTTCTAGCCTAGGGATAATGTTGCTATGTAGTAAGGACAACCTGTGTGTGGCTTTTCTTTGCTTGCTTCAAGGGAGAGGCAAGGACAATGATGTTTGCTTCCAGCAAGCAGTCTTCTAAAACCCAATACCTTTTTTTTTGCAACGGAGTCTTGCTCTGTTGCCCAGGCTGGAGTGCAGTGGTGTAATCTCGGCTCACTGCAACCTCTGCCTCCCGGTTCAAGCAATTCTCCTGCCTCAGCCTCCCAAGTAGCTGGGATTACAGGCATGCGCCACCATGCCTGGCTAATTTTAGTATTTTTACTAGAGATGGTGTTTCACTATATTGGCCAGGCTGGTCTTGAACTCCTGTCCTCAAGTGATCCGCCCACCTTGGCCTCCCAAAGTGCTGGGATTACACGAGTGAGCCACTGTGCCTGGCCCTGAAACCCAGTACTTTAAGAGACTGTTGTAGTACACACCCGGGGCTCGTAACCTCGGGGTTACTGTTTTCAGGTGCAATTAAGAATCATAAGGAAGAAATGCTGAGTTGCCCACATCCAATCCCGTGAAGTGTGTCTCCCTGGAGCTGGGCCGGGCTGGGTGGATCCCACTAACAACAGCCCTCTGCCAGCTGCCTCACTTTTGGACTCATGGATTGCTTCTGCTGCAGACATGAAGACTTTAAAGCGATTGGCAGTTGGGTTTATATTTAGGGAAAAGGGGGAAGAAAGCCGTTCTTACTGATTGTGAAGAAGCTTGACAGCGCCAGCTTTCAGTTCAAGACGTGCCATCTTTAGAATTACAAACCTCCCCCAAACCCTGCCTCCACCCGTGGGAGGCCAGAATGAATTCTGAGCTTTGGGAGCCAGACGGAATCTGTAGCACCCAGCAAATTCATGTGGGACAACAAGAATCCTAATCGTGGATAACATTTGATGCAGGATCACTCCCTTCCAGGCACCGGGGGAACTTCTTTGCACATGTTATCCCATTCAAAATGCAAATAACCTTATGAAGAAGATACTATGATCAGCTCCATTTTACAGGTGGGGAAACTGAGGCTTAGAAAGATGGTGAGGCTGGGCGCAGTGGCTTATGCCTGTAATCCCAGCACTTTGGGAAGCCAAGGCGGGTGGATTGCTTGAACTCAGGAGTTTGAGACCAGCCTGGGCAACATGACCAAAGCCTGTCTCTACAAAAAATACAAGGGCATGGTGGTGCACGCCTGTAGTCTCAGCTACTTGGGAGGCTGAGGTAGGAGGATCGCTTGAGCCTGGGAGGTGGAGGTTGCAGTGAGCCGAGATGGCACCACTGCACTCTAGCCTGGGCGACAGAGAGAGACCCTGTCTCAAAAAACTAAATAAATAAAGATGATGTCCCAGGCAGTATGACTCCATATCATAACCCTGAAGATAAGCTGTCTGACAACACAATTAAATCATGCTCTTAGACTAGAGTGAGGATCCTGAAAAGAAAACAGTATGGGAAATAAGAGCTAGTAGTTAGCAAAACCGTATCATTTCATTCAATCAAGAGAAATGTAATAAATGTAATAAGCAGCCACTATGGATAAAGTGCTTCTCTAATCTTTAAAACATATAAAAGGGTTGATTCATGATAGCTAATGCTAATTGAGTAATTAACATGTTATCGTATCACAAGGACTATCTCATTTAACTTGTATTTTGGTAGGTACTATTGTTACTTGTAGCACCAACCAGCTCGACTGCCTGTTGTTCCTCACTCATCCTTAGTGCAGGGTGCAGACCTGGCACTCAGGGCCAAACACAGCCTCAGACACGCTCCTGTGATAACCATGGTATTAGCTGGTCCAATGGCAGTGGTGCTTACAACTAATTCATCCAAACCAGTTATAGATTTGTTTCTTCTCCATTCCCATTGCTTCACTTGACTAGCTTAAAAAAAATAAATAAATAAAACATGGTTGTGGTTGTTGTTGTTGTTTTGAGACAGAGTCTCGCTCTGTCACCCAGGCTGGAGTGCGGTGGTGTGATCTCAGCTCCCTGCAACCTCCACCTTCTGGGTTCAAGTAATTCTCCCTCCTCAGCCTCCAAAGTAGCTGGGATACAGGCACCCGCCATCATTACTGGCTAATTTTGTTTTGTATTTTTGTAGAGATGGGGTTTCACCATGTTGGCCAGGCTCCTGACCTCAGGTGATCCACCTGCCTCGGCCTCCCAAAGTGCTGAGATTACTGGCTGAATCATGATATTTTATGTTTAGCATTAGTATGGGCTCATAACTTCTCTCCCCACAATTAAGTTATTATAATCTGCTATTATTATTTATTTTGATACTCACATTGCCCCAGATCTGGCCAATAGGGACTCTCCATCCTGGCTTTTGTGTGCTTTTAACATGTCCCATCATTCTTTGGGCACTTCCTACTTTCTGGCTGAATAATATGTTCCAACCTTATGTTGTAGTTTCCCTGACCCATCCCTGGGAATCAGCCATTTCTCCAGGAAGCCCTGGTTCCACGGACTAAGCTCTGGTTAGTCTTAGTCTAGGCGCTTGTTGCTACAGGGGTGCCATTTCTTCTAGGCCCTGTCAACAGATAGAAACAGGAGGTATACTTACAAATGGTGTTTACAATTAAGAAATTTTATTTAAAAATCTGGATTCCAGGCTGGACGCAGTGGCTGGTGCCTGTAATCCCAGCACTTTGGTGGCTGAAGTGGGAGGATCACGTGAGGCTAGGAGTTTGAGACCACCCTGGGCAACATAGCAAGATCCCATGTCTTCACAAAATAATTAACTGGGCATGATGGCATGAGCCTGTAGTCCCAGCTATGTGGGAGGCTGGGGTGGGAGTATCCCTTGAGCCTAGGAGTTTGAGGTTGCAGTAAGCCATGATCGTGCCACTGTACTCCAGTCTGGATGATAGATCAAGACCTTATCTCTAAATAAGTAAGTAAATAAATAAATAAACAATCTGGATCTCTAACTTGTCTCCAAAAATCAGAGTATCTGGTCATGCCTGGTGAGCAGGAAGCTTGGCCACAAGTCAGCTGAAGATGGAAGGGATTCAACAATATTTGTTTTCTCACAGAAGTACTTATTGGATGCCTGCTGTGAGCCAGGTACTATGTTAGATTACATTACTAATTTCCGGTCCTACGCAGTGTGAGGCTATAGTACTCTAGTACCTCGTATTTGTCCACATTATGTACTTGCAGGTAGCTGAATTTGTGTTTTTGTTTTTGTTTTTTTGAGACAGGGTCTCCCTCTGTGTCCCAGGCTACCATGTAGTAGCATGATCTTGGCTCACTGCCACCTCCGCCTCCCAGATTGAAGCGATTCTCTAGCCTCAGCCTCCTGAGTAGCTGGGACCACAGGCACGTGCTACTACAGGCCGGCTAATTTTTGTGATTTTAGTAGAGATGGGGTTTCACCATATTGGTCAGGCTGGTCTTGAACTCTGGACCTCAAGAGATCTGCCTGACTCAGCCTTCCGAAGTGCTGGGATTACAGGCGTGTGCCACTGAGCCCAGTCACAGGTAGCTGAGTTTTTGACCTCAGGTCCTTGCCTTTGATTGCTCCCTTTACTCCAGCTAGAAGGAAAGCTGGACATCCTCTCATGTCCAAGTCACTCAAAGCCCAGCTCAAATTCTACCTCCTACTGGAGGCTACCCTTAATTTACCCTTTCAGAGGTCACTTCTCCATGCTCTAAGCTCTATACCCCTCTCATATCATTCACCATCTTCTATCCTGAATTCTAGGGTTTTATTCATCCTACTCCTATGTTATGAATATTCTCTTTCTGATAAGGAGACTGGATGCTCTGTGAGGGCAGGAACTGTGTCTGTCCTCACTCAACAGTTATGCCCTTTAAACCTAACATCAGGCCGGGCGTGGTGACTCATGCCTGTAATCCCAGCACCTTGGGAAGCCAAGGTGGGAGGATCACTTGAACCCAGGAGTTCGAGAGCAGCCTTGGCAAAATTGCGAGACCCTCTCTTTACAAAATAGTTAACAAAATTAGCCAGATGTGGTGGTGTGCAACTGTGGTCCCCACCACTCAGGAGGCTAAGGTGGGAGGATCGCTTGAACCTAGAAGGTTGAGGCTGCAGTCAGCTATGATCATGCCACTACACTCCAGACAGGGTGACAGAGTGAGATCCTGTCTCAATTAAAAAAAAAAAAAATCTGACATCAAACCTGGCACATGGTAGGTATTCAGTGAAAATTCTGGTTAGAAACGAATTATGTTGAACACCCTATTGTGTGCTAGGTAGTGCATATATGCCAGGTAGTAGCGATATAATTATGAACAAAATAGACATAGTTTTGTCCTCGTGGAGTTCATTGACTTCTGGGGGAGAAAGATGTTAATACAGATCACATAAATGTGTGTTTGTGGAATGAAAGACAGATATCTGTATCTGTGTTCCTGTCCCTAGTTGACTTTTTGTGTTTTTGAGACGGAGTCTCACCCTGTAGCCCAGGGTGGAGTGCAGTGGCGCCATCTCGGCTCACTGCAACCTCCGCCTTCCAGGAAGCTGGGACTTCCTGGGACTACAGGCGCCTGCCACCAGACCCAGCTAATTTTTTTTTTTTTTTTTTTAGTAGAGACAGGATTTCATCATGTTGGCCAGGCTGGTCTCAAACTCCTGACCTCAGGTGATTCGCCCACCACAACCTCCCAAAGTGCTGGGATTACAGGTGTGAGTCATCGCCCTGGCCCCTAGTTGACTATATATATACCCTTAGAAAATATAAAGTATTGGCTGGGTGCGATGGCTCACGCCTGTAATCCCAGCACTTTGGGAGGCCGAGGCAGGCGGTTCACGAGGTCAGGAGATCAAGACCATCCCGGCTAACACAGTGAACCCCATCTCTACTAAAAATACAAAAAATTAGCTGGGCATGGTGGCAGGCACCTGTAGTACCAGTTACTTGGGAGGCTGAGGCAGGAGAATGGCATGAACCCGGGAGGCGGAGCTTACAGTCAACAGAGATCGCGCTACTGCACTCCAGCCTGGGCGACAGAGCGAGACTCCGTCTCAAAAAAAAAAAAAAAAAAAAAAAAGAAAATATAAAGTATTGGGTGATGTTTTGTTTTCCATTTCACAGTATGTCTCTCTGTTTTTATTCCACAGTGTGTCCTGCAGTTATGTAGGTTTGCATCACTCTTTTTTTATTATTTATTTTATTATTATTATTATTTTTGAGACGGAGTCTCGCTTTTTCGCCCAGGCTGGAGTACAGTGGCACAATCTCGGCTCACTGCAAACTCCGCCTCCCGGGTTCATGTCATTCTCCTGCCTCAGTCTCCCAAGTAGCTGGGACTACAGGCGCCACAACACCTGGCTAATTTTTTGCATTTTTAGTAGAGACGGGAGTTTCACCATGTTAGCCAGGATCGTTTCAATCTCCTGACCTCGTGATCCGCCCACCTCGGCCTCCCAAAGTGTTGGGATTACAGGCATGAGCCACTGCCCGGCCATGCATCACCCTTTTTAAGCGATCCACAGTATTTGTTAGTATGGATATACCATTACCTCAGTGATGGAGATTTAAATATTTCCCATTATTGCTTTTGCATTAGAAACAATGATGCAAAAGGTCTCTTTGTGCACATGTGTATGTTTCTCTAGTAGATTTTGAGAAATCCAATTGCTGGGTCATGGGGTAGCTTTTCTCTTTCGCTTTTTGTTCTATACTCCTCTGTATTGTTGGAATCATGTATTACTTTGGTGATGGGAAAAAAAACCTAAAAAATAGAAAGAGGTAGGTAGATTGTTCGTGTTGTTGGCTCTTCGGAAGTAGAAGTGCCTAATCACTGTCATGTGACCCTTATATAATCTGCTAATCATTATATAATAAAGTCGGGAAAGGATGCTCCTGTCATTTCTACATCACCACGTAGAGAAGTCACAAGCCTTCAACTGTGTTTAAAAGATGAGAAGCATGGCCGAGCACAGTGGCTCACGCCTGTAATCCTAGCACTTTGGGAGGCCAAGGTGGGGGATAACGAGGTCAAGAGATCGAGACCATCCTGGTCACCATGGTGAAACCCCGTCTCTACTGAAAATACAAAAATTAGCTGGGCGTGGTGGCGCTTGCCGGTAATCCCAGCTACTTGGGAGGCTGAGGCAGAAGAATCACTTGAACCCAGGAGGTAGAGGTTGCAGTGAGCCGAGATTGCACCACTGCACTCCAGCGTGGCTACAGAGCAAGATTCTGTCTCAAAAAAAAAAAGAAAAAAAAAAAAAAAAGGCTGGGCGCGATGGCTCACAACTGTAATCCCAGCACTTTGGGAGGCCAAGGCGGGTGCATCACGAGTTCAGGAGATCCAGACGATCCTGGCTAACATGGTGAAACCCCGTCTCTACTGAAAATACAAAAAATCAGCCAGGCGTTGTGGCGGGCCCTTGTAGTCCCAGCTACTCGGGAGGCTGAGGCAGGAGAATGGTGTGAACCCGAGAGGCGGAGCTTGGAGCTTGCAGTGAGCTGAGATCGTGCCATTGCACTTCAGCCTGGGTGACAGAACGAGACTCCATCTTTAAAAAAAAAAAAGAAAAAAAAAGATGAGAAATGTGACTTTCTTTGGAGACTTTGGGTCTTTTCTGATAGTAGATGTCACCAAGTTTCGATGACCAGGGTTTCCTACTGGTAAAGCCCTTCTTCAAAATCTTTGTTTCTCTTTTGGCTGTCACAGACCCACAGACCCACAGAGCTGGAGGGGACTTTTTTTTTTTTTAGCAGTCCCACGTGAAAATGCAATATTGTAAGAGCTACCAAACCAGAGTGTTGAGTTGTTGTAAAGGCAGACTTAAGGTGGGACAGTTTGTCTCAGATGAAATTCCTGTGAACATTATCACGTTGCAGATAATGAAGAGAGGAGCTTAAACATGAGCTGATAAAGAACACAGGGACCTTGAGCGGTGCTCAGGCAATTACAGGTAAACACAGTAATGCTACTGTTTGGACAGCAGATTGCTGGTTCTCCAAACGTTTCCCAGTATTAAAGTCACTGATTCATCACACAAGGCCCACCGGTTTTAGCTGGGGTCACCGAGACTCAGAGTGAGAATCCTACAATCAATGAACATCTATTGTGTGCCTCCTCATCAGACATGTGCGGAGCTTGGGGGGAAACAGATGAATAAGAAGCTCAGGGTCTGGTGGGGATGTCAGATTTTATATATATATTTTATATTTATATATATTTTATATATATAATTTATCTGAAAGTGTTGGGATTATAGGCGTGAGCCGCCGTGCCCGGCTTTTTTTTTTTTTTTTTTTTTTTTTTTTTTTTTTTTAAGAGACATGGCCTTGCTATGTTGCCCAGGTTGGTCTCGAACACCTTGGATCAAGCGATCCTCCCGCCTCAGCCTCACGAGTAGCTGGGACTACAGTCGCGTGCCACCACGCCTGGCTTTATTAATTTTACAGGTTATAAAGCTGAGACTCAGAGAGGTTAGGTAACTTGTCCAAGGTCACACAGCTAGTAAGTGGCAAAGCTAAAAATGGGACCCACGCTCTTAACCGTCGCCCACAGCCCGTAACACCGACAGCCCTAGCAAGGCTGGATTCCAATCACGCGTGATTTCAGCGTCTCACTGGCTCTCTTTGAGCCTCAGTATTTCTGTTCGTACAATGGGGGCGAGGGATCCGACCGTTAGCCCCTGCTTGCTTGTGCGGAGTCATGAATGCAGCTCCAGGCTCCGTAGCGGTTTCCATGACAACCCGGCCAGCCACCATCCCTAAACCGAGTGGCTTCCGTCACGTCCGGCCTGTTTACTTCCGGGTCCTAGCTCCAGACGCGACGATGGCTCGTTAGGCTCCAAACTGCCGTTCCGCCGCTTTCGTCCTCGTTCTTCGGCCTTCCGCTTTGTTCTCGGCCTCTGGCTTGTAGTCTCCGTCGGCCGCGGGCATCGACCGCTTCCCGGAGCCAGCGCGCAGCCGTGGTCCACCCTCTCTTCGGACCCGCCTCCTGGCGACTTCACTTCCGGGCCGAGTGTTTCCGGGTCGCTGCTGGCCCGCGGGTACTGGTCTCAGTACCCCTGCAGCCGGCCGGAGCGGCTAGAGCCCAGTGGGGCCCGGCTCCGGCGGCAGCCGCGCCTCCCGCTTGCTTCCCTCGGCCGGGCAGCCCTCGGCGGCAGTGTCAGGGTGAGTGACGGGCGGCCGCGAGCGGAAACTGTCTCCGGGGCTTCCCCAGGTGGAGGGGGCGCCAGACAGCGGCAGGGCTCGGCTGGCCCGTGAGCGGGGTCCCCTCACGTCAGGCAGGACTACAGGTGGGCCCGTTGTTTCGGCGCTCCCGGGACCCCCAGCCTATCCTCAGGATCCCCATTCTCCTGGGAGCTGCCTTGTAAGCTCCTGGAACCCACCGAGGGTGGCTCAGGGCCGCTCAAGAGGAGCACCCTCTCTTCGGCGACTGGCCAAACAGAAGGACACCCCGATTTCGCCACGAGGCGGTTACTGCGCAGGGGTTCCCAGTTCAGACTCTGGCGGCACACCTGGGTTTGTACTCACTGTGTGACCTTGGATAAGTCACTTCATCTTAAGAGCCTCAGTTGCCTGTTTAAGTGTGATTGAACCTGGTTGCTAGGGCTGGAGTAGAGATGGAATGAGATCATGCAGGGCCCCTGGCATACAGCAGGCGTCCAGTAAGTGATAGTTCCTGTTACTTCATTCAATTCACGAACCCGTGGGGAGGGTCAGAATTTGAGACTGGGCTGTTTTTCACAACTGACGTGGCCCCCCGAGGCTGTAGGAATGACCGAGCTGGGACTTAGCAGCCGCCAGCTTCTGTCCCTTGCAGGGAGGGAAACAGCTTCCTTCAGAGGCAGCTGCCACTAGGGAAGCTTCTTTCGGCACCGCTGAGGTTATTTTCAGAGGTTTGGAAGGACTCTGTGTGAATTTCTTTGGAATCTAGTAGGAGTGTGGGGACCTTCTGGTGTTTCACAGCCCGTGGAAGGTGCCTTGGATGTGTCTCGGAGCCTCTTGCTTGGAACGAGTGCATTGGTGTGGGTGGGGAGGTGGAGGGGGTTGAACTGACTTCCTCGTCTGCTGTTTGGAGGCTGATGGAGCTAGACCAGGGATGTGTAAACCTGTGGACAGGGGCAGTGCACAGACCAAAATAGCTCTGCCTGTGCAGAGAGGGGGCGCCTTCAAATACTGCTTGGGGAACATTTCTGCTTGAATGGGCCAGCTGAGGTAAAGCCAAGCGAATGCTTTGTTACTCGGAATCACTTCACTTCCATGCAGTGGGAGTCTAAACAGATACAGCTTTCCTCTTAGATGTTTAGAAAATAACTAAATAAGCCACTGCCTCCCTGACTGCAATATCTCTCTTTCCATTGACTTGCTTTTCAAGAGGGTGCCTAGATTGTGGGTTCAGGAGGTGCTGACTGGAGCTGTTGACTCTGGGCACCTGCCTGCCTCTATGTTCAGGATATTCACAGTGCTGTTTTTTTGTCTTTTGGGTTTTTTTTTTTTTTTTTCTCCCACCAGACTGGCACGGCTTGGCGTTCCAATCCTTGGGTTGCTTGGAGAAATTAACAGCTTCTGTCGTTGGGCTGTCTCGGTCTCCTGTAACCACGATGTTTTTGCAGAGAGCGTATTTTGTTGTTCTTGCAGAGTGCTGGGAATGAATTGCTGGCTCTGTGCTCAGAAAAAACACCAGCTATGACCAGCTACAAGGCATCTTGTATTCTCAGAAAATGTTTTCAGCAGGGATGATGTCAGCTGCTTCATCACTGGCCGATGTCTCAGGCCAGCCTCTTTCCTCGGCCCTTGAGCTTACATCATATAGAGATTAGCTCTCCTAGCCCCATTCGGTGTGGGAAGATGGGAATTTTGCTACTACAGGAATTTTTGTAACTCAACTCTGCTCGCGCCGCCATAAGGCATTCTAACTTAGCCAGACACTTTCGAGTAGAGCTGTCCAGCAGATGCAGCAGGATGGCTTTGCAAGAGTCAGAGTTTTGGCATTAGACCTAGGTTCAGAGCTCAGAGCCACTTCTTCCTAGCCTTATGACTTAGGGTAAGTGAGTTGGCCTCTCCGAGCCTCAGTTTCCTCTTTAACCTTGGATCTATCCTATGGATTTCATTGTTTTTCATAGAGCAGTTAGCAGAGAGCTGCCACACAGTAATCCCTTGGTAAATGGTACTGATGTAACAATAAATGAGTGAGATAAATTGGAGAAAGCACCAGGCATCAGGGCCTGCCAACAAGAGTTCAGATTCCAGCTCTGATCCTTTCAAACTCTGTTGGACAGGTTGTTTTAATGGGAGAGCCTGTTTTCCTTATAGAGTTGTGAGGATTAAATGGGATGATGTAGGTAAAGTGGGAAGCCCAATACTTAGCACATAGTAGGACCTCAGTAATTGTTAGTCTCTTTCTTTCCTTTCCTTACTGACTGATTGAGACAGAATCTTGCTCTGTCACCCAGGCTGGAGTGCAGTGGTGCCATCATAGCTCACTGCAGCCTCAAACTCCTGGGCTCAGTGGATCCCCCCACCTCAGACTCCCAAGTAGCTAAGACTATAGGTGCATGTCACCACACCCACCTAATAATAATAATAATAATCCAGGCATGTCTTGCCCTTAATTATCTTTTAGCTTTTACTTTCTTCCGCCTTTTCCCTCACCTACCCAGGTTGTTTGGAGATTTGTTTTAGATATATTGGACTTCCTGTCCTTGTTGTTCAGATTTTGAACATCAGCTGGGCTGTTTGGATCCCTTTGCTTTATTTATTGTTTTTCAGCAACAAACAAGGGTGTGGACTGTGGTGCGATTATAGAGCAGCATACGCTGAGCCGAGCTTGCGACTGGCTGACTTTGTAAAAAATCAGTCTCTTTGAGTTCAAGGCTGACTTCCTTGGAAAAAAATTACAGCAGTATTCAGAAACTTAATGTCTCTGTGTTTGAATGGTTCTCAGGCTACCAGAAAACAAGCCCTGGGGCCAGAGGCGTGATTGCAGCTTCTCTAAGTCAAGAATGGTAAATGCATGTGTGACTATCCTCTCCAGTGTTGCAAAATACATTTCTTTATGTAGAGATGGAGTTTTTGCTCTGTTGTCCAGGCTGGAGTGCAATGGCACGATCTCAGGTCACTTCAGCCTCTCCTCCCGGGTTCATGCCATTCTCCTGCCTCAGCTTCCTCAGTAGCTGGGATTACAGGCGTTCGCCACCACGCCCAGCTAATTTTTGTATTTTTAGTAGAGACGGGGTTTTGCTATGTTGCCTAGGCTGGTCTCAAAATCCCGACTTCAGGCGATCCACCCATCTTGGCCTCCCAGAGTGCTAGGATTACAGGCATGAGCCACCGCACCTGGCCTACATTTTTATTTTTTAAGAGAATATACATTTTAAATTGTTTATTTTTTTATGGACAGAACAGTATGAACATAGAGCACATACATACTTTGATACGAAGTGGTATGCTCTTCCAGCTAGATTTGCAGGCAGGATGTGTCTCCTTCATTGCTGTCCTCTACCTTCCTCACCCATCCCCATTCCCCCACTGGGTCCAGCTCAGGCAGAAGGTGGGGGCTGCAGAAATGCTTGTTGGACATGGGAATCGTGGGGTGGTGAGAGGAATACAGGTTCCAAGTCAGAATGCCAGGCTTGGATTATTGGGTCCATCTGCTGCTAACCTTGAGCTACTTGTTGTACCTCATGCCGTCTTTCTGAGCCTGTTTCTTTGCTCTCCAGCTGATCTCCCAGGATTCTTGGGAGGTACCAATGAGAAACTAAAGTGGTGGCATCATGAATGCTGACATCCTTTACAGCATCCATGCATCTATTTCTCTTTTTTTCTTTCTCTCTCTCTCTTTTTTTTTTTTTTTTTTTTTTTTAGAGATGGAGTCTCGCTCTGTTACCCAGGCTGGCTGGAGTGCAGTGGGGCAATCTCGGCTCACTGCAACCTCTGCCTCCTGGGTTCTAGCAATTCTCCTGCTTCAGCCTCCCGAGTAGATGTGATTACAGGTGCATGCTGCCATGCCCGGCTAATTTTTAAAAAAAATTTTAGTAGAGACGGAGTTTCACCATGTTGCCCAGGCTGGTCTCGCAATCCACCTGCCTCGGCCTCCCAAAGTGCTGAGATTACAGGCATGAGCCACCATGCCCGGCTGCAGCATCCATTTCACTTACTTTATCAGGCACAGGCAGGCTCTGTGTTAGGCATCGTGGTGAACAACACAGACATGGTCCTTGCCTTTATGGAGCTTACCAGGAGCTTACCAGCTTGCCAGCTTACCAGGGAGGGTGGGGGGTGGACAAAGAGAGGAAGCTAGTAAATGAATAAAGTTGATAGTTTCAGATTGTGGTTATCGTAGGAGAATGTGACAATACGGAACTGGGAAGGTGAAATAGGGTGGTACCTCTAGGGGCTGATGTTTGAACTGAGGCCTGAATGATGAGAATCTTCATGAGGCATAATTTTATCCTAAGTGCATTTTGTTTTCTTTTGTAAAGACAGGGTATTGCTATGTTGCCCAGGCTGGTCTCAAACTCCTGGCCTCAAGCAATCCTCCTGCATTGGCCTTCCAAATTTCAGGGATTACAGGCGTGAGCCCCCGCGCCTGGCCCCTAAGTGGATGTGTTTGCCTCCTGCGCTCCTCAGCCTTGTTTGTCGCTGTAGCACTGGGCTCCCTCAGCAGTGCAGTGTGTTGGAGACAGTGGCCTCTCTGTGTCCCTAGTTTTGCTACACATCCTACCTCTCACCCCACCATTAATACCCCCAGGAGTCTCCTCCTGGGTACAAAAACCATGGAGGAGCCAGACTAGTGGCTCATGGAGATGAGGATGATTTTGTTGACCTCATGATAGTTGCCAGGCTCGTAGGACCTTCCTGGCTGAACACAGGTCTGCTAAAAGAGCCCCCCACACGCCAGGCCCAGTCCTGCTGCAACTTCTCTCAGTCCCTTGCCATCTCCCACACTCAGCAGACATTTATGAAGCACACAGCTCACCTTACTGAGCAAGATGGTCACAGTCCTGTACCCACGGAGCTTCTGGGCAGGAGCGGCAGGCCCAGAGCATGTGAAAATGCACATCTACCACCCAGTCAGTGGTATCTGCCCCACTCAGAGAAGGCCTGGCCGCTTAGGGCTACAGCAGCGGCCATCGAGGACTTCCTGGAGCCGGCTCTCTGAGCAGCTTCGTATCCCGTCATGCTTAATCCTCTTGCCAGCTCTGGACAGAGGCGCTATTATTAACCCCTTGTTTCAGATGAGAAAACCGCCACCCAGGGAGGTGGAGCAATTTGCCCGAGTAACCTGGAGAAGCAGCCCTGGCCTCGCTCGCAGGTACCTGGCCTTGGACCCCATGTCCATGACCCTGCGCGTGTTGTCTCCTTGGCCCTGGCAGTGTCCCTCCATTAATCTGGATTCGCTCCCAGCATTGTGGTGACAAGAATATTGCTGGATCTGTGCCTGTTCTACTAACAAGTGGCTAAGCAGATGACAAGATTGTATAAAGCCTGTGTCCCAGCTCAGAACATTCTATCCTCTCCCAACAGGGGGCTGCAAAGCGCTCTTGTGATAAAGGGGATGCAGGCTGTCAAAGGCTGGTAACAGCATTCCAGGGGCTGGCAGCCACTGTGGCCTCTTTTGAAAATTGTAAAGAAGACCATATCCCTCTCCCCTTGCTATAAACTCTTCAGTGGCTTCACGTGGCTCTTTGTATAAAATATCAAATTCTGAATGTGCTCTTGCAGCCTTGGGGCTGAGGGTCCCGCTGGTGCTGGCAGCTGCCTCTCCTCACGCCCCTGCCCTCGTGGCCTCGGCCTCACTGGCTGCAGTTCTGTTCCTGTGCCAGGCTTCCTGCCTCAGGAAAGCAGGGTGTGGTGGGTAAGGGCATGGACTTTAGAGCCAGATTGCCTGGGTTCTGAGCTCAGCTCCTCTGCCTCTTAAGAGTTCTGTAACCTTGGGCAGTTTCTTTTTCTT
The DNA here is from genome assembly GCF_037993035.2 of Macaca fascicularis. Lineage (NCBI taxonomy): Eukaryota > Metazoa > Chordata > Mammalia > Primates > Cercopithecidae > Macaca > Macaca fascicularis. The sequence goes on along the minus strand of NC_088384.1, from coordinate 105,992,878 downwards.
AAAAATTTTTTTGTATTTTTGTAGAGATATGGTTTTACCATGTTTCCCAGGCTGGTCTCGAGATCCTGGACTCAAGCCATCCTTCCCTCTCAGCCTCCCAAAGTTCAGGAATTACAGGTGTGAGCCGCCGTGCCTGGCCTACCTTGAGCAGTTTCTAATGTCTGTGTCTCAGTTTGCACATGGGTCCACTGGGGCTAACTGTAGCGCCTCTCTCCTAGGATTGTTTAAGAAGAGAAAGTGAGGCTGGGTGTGGGGGCTCACGCCTGTAATCCTGGCACTTTGGGAGGCCGAGGCCAGTTGATTACTTGAGGTCAGGAGTTTGAGACCAGCCTGACCAACATGGTGAAACCCCGTCTTGACAAAAATACAAAACTTAGCCAGGCGTGTTGGCGGGTGCCTGTAATCCCAGCCACTTGTGGGGCTGATGCAGGAGAATCGCTTGAACCCGGGAGGCAGAGGTTGCAGTGAGCCTAGATCACACCACTGCACTCCAGCCTGGGCAACAGAGCAAGACTCCATCTCAAAAAAAAAAAAAGGCGAGTTAGTGTGTGCGAAGCTTGTCACGTGTCTGGAGCGTCTGGTAGTGTTAGCTCAGGGCCTTCCTCTGCTGCAGCTCCTTCCCTGGCCTCTTGACCTGGCAAACTCCTCATCCTTCAGGTCTGTTGCTGTCTCAAGAGGGCTTTCCTAAACTCCCCCTTCCCCAGTGAAACCAGGACAGGAGCCCTTTCTGTACTCACCCACACTTCTCTTTCAGGAATATTAATCGTATTTTTCATTTGCAAGCACAACAAAGTCAAGGTCCATCTCTCTCTGGCCTCTGTGGTACCCCTGCTTGTAGGACCTGCTCTGTAACGTGCTGCTGGGGCCCGGGGTAGCCTAGGCCAGTTCTGCTGTTCATTTTGCCTCAGCGGCCTGAAGCCGAAGCGCGGACCGTTTCGAGGAATGACATGCTTCTTGTTCCCCTCCTTCCAGAGCACTCCGCTGGTCCAGGCGGCAACATGTCCCTGCTTTTAGCGATGTCCCTGCCTCTAATCCAGAAGCCATGGAGGAGATAAGGTAGCCCCCCTCGATCGGATGGGGAAGCCCAGTTCAATGGATACAAAATTCAAGGATGACTTATTTCGGAAGTATGTGCAGTTCCATGAGGGCAAAGTGGATACCACCACCAGCAGGCAGCGGCCTGGCGGCGATGAGTGTCTGCGGGTGGCAGCATCGACCCTGCTCAGCCTGCACAAGGTGGATCCCTTTTATCGATTCCGGCTGATCCAGTTCTATGAGGTGGTGGAGAGCTCCCTGCGCTCGCTCAGCTCCTCCAGCCTGCGGGCTCTGCACGGTGCCTTCAGCATGCTGGAGACAGTGGGCATCAACCTCTTCCTCTACCCGTGGAAGAAGGAATTCAGGAGCATCAAGGTGAGGTCCTGGAGCAGCCTCCATACAGGCCCTCCTCCTCTCTTCCTGCCCCTGGCAGTCCGTCCTGAGAGGCTATGCCAGTCTGAGTCCATCCGTCCTCTGCTCTCAGATCCTTCTGGGCTCCATACCTTCCCCTTCTCTCCAGCATCACCTCTGAACTGTTTCTGGCCTGGCTGCCACACCTTAAGCAGAGAGACTGGGAAGGCAGGGGCAGCCAGGTTATACAGGGTCTTGTAGCCTAGGGCAAGGCTTGGATTTGTTCAGAGTAGGCGGGAAAGGAGGCAGTGTGGGATCTGGCTTGCATCTGAAGAGGGTCATTCTGGCTGTGGTATGGGAAGTGGGCTGTAGAGGGGTGGGGAGAGCAGTTAGGAAGCTTCTCAGCGGTCCCAGCAAGCTGAGGGGTGTTCTGGACTAAGTGGTAATAGTAGGGGAGGAGGGGGAATTGAGAGAGGGATCCTGAATCAGGCCACGCACAGGAGAGCTGTCACCTAGCCAGGCTTCTTCATTCTGCCGTGGGAGGAGCAGTAATCGAGAGAGGGGATGGCACGGGAGAGCTGTCACCTAGCCAGCCCCTTCAGTCTGCCGTGTTACTCAGCCCATCATGGAAATGCCAGAGAGGAAGGTTCTGATTGTCACCGCTCTGCCTATAATCTGGCCCCTTTATTCACCCAGGCTCCCTCTTCATATGGAGCCGAGTCTTTGCGCCCCACTAGGAAGCGAGAGGTTTTGCTCCCTGTGTTTAAGAAAGGAGCTGCTGCTGGTGGCTCACGCCTGTAATCGCAGCACTTTGAGAGGCCAAGGCGGGTGAATCATGAGGTCAGGAGTTGGAGACCAGCGTGACCAACATGGTGAAACCCCGTCTCTACTAAAAATACAAAAATTAGCTGGGTGTGGTGGCGGGTACCTGTAATCCCAGCTACTCAGGAGGCTGAGGCAGGAGAATTGCTTGAAGCCGGGAGGTGGAGCTTGCAGTGAGCCGAGATCGAGCCACTGCACTCCCGCCTGGGCGACAGAGTGAGACTCCGTCTCAAAAAAAAAAAAAAAAGCTGCTGGGTCATTTCCTTGCACAACTCCTGAGTGCTTAGTAAGTCCCAGCCCTGCCTCCTCTGCCTCCCGCAGGGTAAGGCTGTCAGGATCCTTCCCTGCCCTGCCCTTTCCCCGCCGCCCCACTTCAGAGCTGGATATCCTTTGCTTTGACATAGTCTGTCTTGTGTCTCTGAGAGAAAACCCCACCTCTCTTTTCTACTCCCTTCCTTCTAGACCTACACGGGCCCTTTTGTTTATTATGTCAAGTCGACATTACTGGAAGAGGACATCCGAGCCATCCTGAGCTGCATGGGCTACGCACCTGAGCTGGGCACTGCATACAAGCTCAGAGAGCTCGTAGAGACCCTCCAGGTGAAGATGGTCTCCTTCGAGCTCTTTCTGGCCAAAGTCGAGTGTGAGCAGATGCTGGAAATCCACTCACAAGTGAAGGACAAGGGCTACTCCGAGCTGGACATCGTGAGCGAGCGCAAGAGCAGTGCAGAGGACGTGCGCGGCTGCTCAGACGCCCTACGGCGGCGGGCAGAGGGCCGGGAGCACCTGACGGCCTCCATGTCACGAGTGGCACTCCAGAAGTCAGCCAGCGAGCGGGCGGCCAAGGACTACTACAAGCCCCGCGTGACCAAGCCCTCGAGGTCGGTGGATGCCTATGACAGCTACTGGGAGAGCCGGAAGCCACCACTGAAGGCCTCATTGAGTCTTCGGAAGGAGCCTGTGGCAGCGGATGTGGGGGATGACCTCAAGGACGAGATCATCCGCCCGTCCCCTTCGCTGCTGACCATGGCCAGCTCTCCCCACGGCAGCCCGGATGCCCTTCCACCTGCTTCCCCCAGCAACGGCCCTGGCCTGCTGCGCGGTACCTACTTCTCCACTCAGGATGACGTGGATCTGTACACAGACTCCGAACCCAGGGCCACCTACCGTCGGCAGGATGCTCTGCGGCCGGATGTGTGGCTGGTCAGAAACGACGCCCACCCCCTCTACCACAAGCGCTCGCCCCCTGCCAAAGAGTCCGCCCTCTCCAAGTGCCAAAGCTGTGGGCTGTCCTGCAGCTCCTCCCTCTGCCAGCGCTGTGACAGCCTGCTCACCTGTCCTCCAGCTTCCAAGCCCAGCGTCTTCCCCAGCAAGGCCTCCACTCATGACAGCCTGGCCCACGGGGCATCTCTGCGGGAGAAGTACCCAGGCCAGACTCAGGGCCTCGACCGCCTCCCGCACCTTCACTCCAAATCGAAGCCCACCTCCACGCCCACTTCCCGCTGTGGCTTCTGCAACCGCCCAGGTGCCACCAACACCTGCACCCAGTGTTCAAAAGTCTCATGTGACGCCTGCCTCAGCGCTTACCATTACGACCCCTGCTACAAAAAGAGTGAGCTGCACAAGTTCATGCCCAACAAGCAGCTGAACTACAAGTCCACCCAGCTCTCCCATCTCGTGTACAGATAGACCGGCCTCGCCCCTTCCAGCTCCAAGGGCTACATCACCAACCTTTCGGGTTTCACGGTGAAGAAGTACTCATGCATTGATCTCAGAGGCGGAGGCCTGCACTTGACCATGTAGGTGGCAGAGATCGTGGGCTGACTGTGTCCACGTGGGAGTTCACTTAGCGACTCAGATGTTTCAACCAATGGCTGCTTTGTTGTCTGACAAGGGAGAAGGTGGCACTTCCGTTCAGATTCATTTTGCTGATCTCTCCACTCCCTGTTCAGTTGTTTCTTTTTTTGGGGTTTGGTTTGGTTTTATTGTTTTGTTTTTCCTTTAAAGAGGATTTCTATCTCTGGGACCCTCACCGCACCTACCCCTCCCATTACAAAGCCGACTTGGACTGGGAAGGGCCCTTCAGGCCACCAGACATCCACCTGGAGCGGCGAGCTAGAGGCCTGTTGGCTTGTGAAATGAGCCCTCCTGCCACACGGGGCCTCTCCCAAAGGCTCATCCCTTGGCCGCCCCCTTCCCAAACGCAAGGATCCCCAGCTGGACTTCCCACCCCTGGCTTTCCCACCTCTCCAGGTGTCAAAGGTGAACCAAGTCCAGTATTAGCTGAATGTCATTTTGTACACCACAGCTCAGTCAGCCCATGGCCTTCGTGAACTTTGCTCCAACACACTGATGTGGGGGCTTCCCACAGCAGGACTGACTTCCCCCCTTTTCTGTTGTTTGCACATGCCCCTCTTACTGTACTACCAATAGATATTTTTGAGATTTATTTTTAAATAAATATTCAACTTGCTGTGTGTTTCAACGTGGTTAAAAAAATGAATTATGTAGCTATTTATTAAATGCCCTGGGTTCTTTAGTCTTCCAAGGGAGGGCCTCGCGCCCATTCATATTGTATCCTCCACTCACTACGGCCCAAGGGGAGAGGAGAGTTTGGGGTAGGGAGGAACAGACACGAAGCCTCCTTCTCTTGAGCTGGTGGAGAGTCACTGTCTTCCCTGCAGTAACTAGCTATACACCTACCTCCAGTGTGCACTTAGGGGGTGAGTGCGGGTGTCGAGGTCTGTGTGCCCGCAGACTGCTAACCTAGTGACAATTCAGGGACCTCACCTGTCGGACCTATAGCTTGCTGAGCAGGAACCTCGCACTTCACACTTCTTGAGTCTCGTTTCAGAAGGAAAATCATTTGGGATTCCTACTGCCCCTCCATCTCAGTCCTCTTCTCTTCACCAGTTTCCAGGACTCATCTGCAACATTTGCGATCTTTTTGCACTAAAAGTGGGCAGGAGTCGGCATGTGCCCATCAGACAGACGGCTCCTCAGATGCTCAGCTAAGCCTAAGCGCTTCCAAGCCTGAAGGCCCCTTCAGCTCCTCATGTGAATTACCAGCCCCCGGAGTTTCCTCGTGGGGGTACAAGAGCAGGAGTGGGGCAAGAGATTGGAAATAAAGCCCCTTCCTTGTGAACTAACATATTTTAGCCATAACTGTTTGTGATGTACACAATGTTAAGGGATTTATATGCAGTGGGTTTTTCTGGGAGAAAGTTATTCAGCTCTTGAGCAAGTTTAAGTCTGGCTGAATCCTGAGGCCACTGTGAATTTGCTGATGTTCTTCCAACTCAGTTGAGTGATTTTAAGGTTTTCCAAATCTTCTATGGCTCTTTTTTTTAAATATATACATATATATATCTCTCTCTCTGGTAGATCACATGTAGATGTACAGTGTGTATGTTAAGCTGAATTTCAACCAACTTTATTCCTAAGACCAGCCTAGCGGGGTATTCATCTTTGATGTTCTTCCTTTTCACCTTTCAGAATCGGCACTGGCTGGCCCGCTCCTGAGAGCCCTAGTTTTCTAGTTTTCCATTTCCAGATTGCGTCAGCATTACAGTAACTAACTCTTTTTAACCAACCGTGATGCCACGTAACTTACCCAGTGGACGAAAGCAGGAGTGACTAACACATCGTAGGAGGGAAAGTCCAGTGTACCTGTCATCACGGACGCACTGTGGTCACAGACTGGAATAGGAGATACTACAGCCCTGCTCCCTGGTGTGCATCTTACTGGATGAGGTTGCCGTGACTGAGGTAGTTAAATACATGCTAATTTAAAAATGCAGGTGTTTTGCATTTGATTTCTACCAAGAGTTGAAATGTTGAGAGATGATTAAAAATAATAAAGTGTCTTCCATTGTTAAATGAAGTGTTTGGGGTCTTATGTCCTCTGTCCCCGCTTCTTTGAAGTTTGGTTACTTGGGAGTTTATTTTTCCTCAAGTGGTATTTAGTTTTTTAATGACAAGACTTAAATTTTCTCTTCCATGAAACTGACAAATAGCATTTGAGTGCTATACTGTGAGCCTGGCACTTTTTATTTTTTAAATTTTTTGTAAAAAATGTTTTGATTTTTTTTTTCTTTTTTTTTTGAGACGGAATCTCGCTCTGTCACCCAGGCTGGAGCACAGTGGCGCAATGTCGGCTCACTGCAAGCTCCGCCTCTTGGGTTCACGCCATTCTCCTGCCTCAGCCTCCCGAGTAGCTGGGACTACAGGCACCTGCCACCACGCCCGGCTAATTTTTTGTTATTTTTAGTAGAGACGGACAGGGTTTCACCATGTTAGCTAGGATGGTCTCCATCTCCTGACCTCGTGATCTGCCCGCCTCTGCCTCCTAAAGTGCTGGGATTACAGGTGTGATCCACTGCGCCTGGCCTAGTTTTTTTTTTTTTTTAATTTAAGACAGGGTCTTGCTCTGTTACTTCCCAGTCTGGAGTACAGTTGTGTGATCATGGCTAGCTGTAGCCTGGACCTCTTGGACTTGAGTGATCTTCCCACCTCAGCCTCCCAAGTAGCTACAGGTGCGCACCACTACATCTGGCTAATTTTAATTTTTTGTGGAGGTGGGGTCTCACTATCTTGCCCAGGCTGGTCTCAATCTCCTAGGCTCAAGTGATCCTTTCACCAGGCATTTGTATCCTGAGACTATGTGCATGATCTTGTTTGCTAGCTTCAGTCATCCTGTTAAATAGGCACTGTTACGATCTCCATCTTGCATATGGGGAAATGGCGGTACAGAGTTCAGATGTTTTCCAAGGAGGGGACTGCATCATCCAGGAGAAATGCTTGTTAGTACAGACAAAGAAGCATTAATAACATTGGAAGATGTATTTCTTTATTTATTTATTTTGAGACAGAGTCTCGCTCTGTTGCCCAGGCTGGAGTGCTATGGCGCAATCTCGGCTCGCTGCAATCTCTGCCTCCTGGGTTCAAGCAGTTCTCCTGCCTCAGCCTCCTAAGTAGCTGGGATTACAGGCATGTGTCACCACGCCCAGCTAATTTTTGTATTTTTAGTAGATGGGGTTTCACCATGTTGATCAGGCTGGTCTCAAACTCCTGACCTCGTGATCCACCCGCCTCGGCCTCTCAGAGTGCTGGGATTACAGGCGTGAGCCACTGCGCCCGGCCTGGAAAATGTTTTTTAAAAGTTAATTCCATTTAAATTTTTTTCCATCCATTTAACTGTCTCGAGGAGGGAGTCATTTTGATGCTTCCTTGTCTTTAACAGAGAAACCTGGCATCAGACACAGCCTGTGGCAGGCTCTTAGCAGGTTTTGTTACCTTCTGTCTAGGGCAGACCATACTACTTTTCCATTATAACAGTGACAGGTTTGCTTTAAAAATAAATTTAAGGGCTGAGCGCAGTGGCTCACGCCTGTAATCCCAGCACTTTGGGAGGCCGAGGCGGGAGGATCACCTGAGGTCAGGAGTTTGACCTGCCTGGCCAACATGGTGAAACCCCGTCTCTACTAAAAATACAAAAATTAGCTGGGCGTGGTGGCGGGTGCCTGTAATCCCAGCTACTCGGGAGGCTGAGGCAGGAGAATCGCCTGAACCCGAGAGACGGAGGTTACAACGAGCCAAGATCGTGCCATTGCACTCTGGCCTCGGTGACAAGAGTGAAACTCCGTCTCGGAAAAAAAAAAAATCAAGGTGTTTTTTTCTTAAGTGAGGATTGACTTAAAACCAAATACATGGCAGAAATGTTAAGGCAGCAGCAGCAGCCCTGTGCCCACCCACTGACCATGCTGCTGTGTGGGCTCCCACCAGGCAGCTCAGCTGTCAGGGCAGACACTGAACAGGTTTCTCCATTTCATTCGCTGGCTGAACAAATACCCAGGCCTTGGGCCAAAACGAGGCTCAGGTGCTGGATTGCTTTGAGCTATAGCATAGGAAACAGCATTGCCACCCTGGCTGTTGGGGTTAGCAGTTTCCTGGAGATGCACACCTACCCTGGGAGAGCTAAGGAAGCCAGGCGCTCGCTCCGCATCCAAAGGGGAGCAGGGACTTCAGAGCAGATTGCTCCATTTGCACATGTAAATGACAAGCATATTTAAACCTCATTGGGCCCACCAGCTGGACAGCATTAGCTCCGCTGACCAATCTGTGGCACCTGGGATGCCAGATTACCAATCTCAGGGATGAGAGCTGTGGCAGACACCAAACTGTACCCCAGTCTCCATCCCTTCCCCCTTGTAGTAGAAGCCCTGGTTTTCAAATCTGTGGCCAGCTATAATAAAGTCTTCCTGCAGCCACATGTGGTCGGATGACTGTCTGGTGTCTGGATGGAGAGGTGTTTGTGTGGTGTCTGGGCATGGCCTTCAAGGAAGGGAGCTTGCCCTTCCCACCCCGCCCCTCTTCCTGGCTGGAATGGCTGTGATGGCTGGAGATGGAGCTGCTCTGTGAAGCTGAGGGGGCCGATTGAGGAAAGGGTGGGCAGCAGGTACAGCAGCTGGCCCTGATGCTCTGGAGGCTGCCCCCAGGGCCTGCCCATGCTGCCTGCCTCTAGGTCTGTTATATGAAAAATAAACTGTTACGTCACTTAAGTCACTTTCCCCCCAGTTTGTCTATTTTTAAAACCTTTTTGTTTACAAAAGACGTGAAGCCTAATCTGGGCAACATAGTGAGACCCCATTAAAAAAAAAATTAGATGGGCATGGTGGCACATGCCTTTGGTCCCCAGCTACTTGGGAGGCTGAGGTGGGAGGAACAAGCAAAAAAGTGAAACTAGTATAATGAATCCAAGCTTCAGCAATTGAACAGTTAGTTACCAACTTGAGGCCAATCTGGTTTTGTCTCTACCCTGGCCATCCACTTCCCTGCTCCTGAACTCCTCTGAAGCAAATTCTAGACATCTATCTCATTTGTGAATTTTTCAGTGTTTATCTAAAAGACAAGGGCTTTTAAAACCTGATACCTGCTACGGACTGCATATGTCCCCCCTCCCCCCCGCCAAAAAAAATGTTGAAACCTAATCCCCCTGGTGTCCTGGTATTAGGAGGGCACTTTGGGAGGTGATGAGGTCATGTGGATGGGGCCTTCATGAATGGGATGGGTGCCCTTACAAGGGCTGAAGAGAATGGAGTTCTCCCAGCACAAAAAGACCCGGCAAGATGACCCTCTGTGAACCAGGAATTGGGCCCTTGCCAGACACTGAATCTGCCAGTGCCTTCATCTTGGACTTCTCAGCCTCCAGAACTAAGAAATACATTTTTGTTGTATAAAAGCTACCCAGTCGATGGTATTTTGAAGCCTGAACAGGCTGAGACAGTATTACCATCACATCTGACTTTTTTCTTGTGACGTGTTTGTTGAGGAAACTGGATTGTTTGTCCTTTAGAGTTTGCCAGAGCCTAAATGTTTATTTCAGCCTGCTTGTTGTTTTAGCACTGGGGGTAGTTATTCTCTCTGTTTACCCCCAATTTCCTACTGTTTATTTGCACATACTGTGCAAAAGCAGAAAAATAAACACTTCTTATAGGTATGATTCCAGGCTGCAGCTTCATAAACGAGGGATAAGAGGAAATCACTGAACTAAGGCAGCGGTGAGCTTCAGGGATGCGAGTAGGTCCAGGTTTTCAGACATGCGAATCTCCGCTGGCAACACATTTCAGGTCCTGTGTGAGGAGGAGGCGGCGGTTCAAGTGGAACTGCAGGACTATAGGGCGTTCTATTTTTAATGTTTTGAGGAGTCTCCATACTGTTTCCATAGCAGCTGTACCCATTTTATCATTTTTATTTTTATTAATTTTCTTATTGTACCCCTGAACTTAATATTTTTTATTTTTTTGAGAGAGAGTCTGACTCCGATTACCCAGGCTAAAATACAGTTGGCATGATCTTGGCTCACTGCAGCCTCGACCTCCCAGGCTCAGGTGATCCTCCCACCTCAGTCTCCCCAGTAGCTGGGACGACAGAGGCATGCCACCGTGCCTGGCTAATTTTTTTGTATTTTTAGTAGAGAGGGGTTTCATCATATACACACAGGCTGGTCTCAAACTCCTGGACTCAAGTGATCCACCTGCCTCAGCCCCCCAAAGTGCTGGGATTACAGGCTTGAGTCACCACGCCTGGCCAGCGGTACCATTTTATATTCCCACCCACAGTACAAGAGTCCCCATTTCTCCACATCTTTGCTAACACTTGTTATTTTCTGGGGTTTGTTTTTATAGCAGCCTTCCTAATGGGGTGAGATGATATCTTATTGTTTTGATTCATATTTCTCTAATGATTAGTGATGTTGAGCATCTTTTCATATGCTTTTTGGCCATTTATATATCTTCTTTCGAGAAATGTCTATTCAAGTCCTTTGCTCACTTTTAATTTTTGTTATTTTAAAAATAGAGACGGGATCTCTCTATGTTGCCCAGGCTTGTCTCAAACTCCTGGGCTCAAATTATCCTCCTATCTCGGCCTCCTAAAGTGCTGGGACTGCAGGCATGAGCCACTGTGCCCAGCCCTTTGCCCACTTTAGGGTAAATTTTTTGTTTTTTATTTGCAGTTCTTTATATAGTCTGGATATTGATCCCTTATCAGATACATGATTTACAAATATTTCCTCCCATTCCATAGGTTATCTTTTTCATTCTGTTGTTTCTTTTGATGTGCAAAAGTTTAAAAGTTTGATGTAGTCGGCTGGCTCACACCTGTAATCTTAGCAGTTTGGGAGGCTGAGGCTGGCAGATCACCTAAGGTCAGGAGTTTGAGGCTAGCCTGGCCAGCATGGTGAAACCCCTGTAATCCCAGCTGCTCAGGAGGCTGAGGCAGAGGAATCACTTGAACCCAGAAGGCAGAGACTGCAGTGAGCCAAGATTGCGCCACTGCACTCTAGCCTGGATAAGAGAGTGAGACTGTCTCAAAAAAAAAAAAAAAAAAAAAGTTTGATGTAATCCCATTTGTCTATTTTTGCTTTTACTGCCTATGCTTTTGGTATAATATCTAAGACATAATTGCCAAATCCAATGTCATGTAGTTTCCCCTTAGTTGGTTTTGGGTTAGGTCTTTAATCTATTTTGAGGTAATTTTTGTATACAGAATAGGGTAAGGGCCTAACTTCATTCTTTTCCTTATGAATGTCCAGTTTTCCCAACACTATCTGGTGAAGAGATAGTCCTTTCCCCATTGAGTGGTTTTGGTACTTTTGTAGAACATCATTTGACCATATATGTGAGGGTTTATTTTTGGGCTCTCTATTCCATTGGTTTATGAGTGTATACCTGTTTTCATGCCAGTACCACACTAGTTTGATTACTGTAGCTCTGTAATATGTTTTGAAACCATGAAGTGTAAGGTTCCAACTTTGTTCTTTTTTAAGATTGTTTTGGCTATTCAGGGTCCCTTGAGATCCCATATGAGTTTTAGGATGGTTTTATTTTTCTATTTCTGTAAAAAATGCCATTTATAGGGATTGCATTGAATCTGTAGATCCACTTTCAGCAGTATAGATTTTTTTTTTTTTTTTTTTTTTTTTTTTTTTTTTTTTTGAGACAGGGTCTCACTTTATCACCCAGGCTGGAGTGCAGTGGTGCAATCATGGCTCATTGCAGCCTTGAACTCTTGGCTCAAGAGATCCTCCCACCTCAACCTCCTAAGTAACTGGCACCACAGGCATGTGCCATGCATGGCTAATTCTTAATTGTTTTTTGGTAGAAACAGGGTTTCACTGTGTTGCCCAGGCCGGTCTTGAATTCCTGGCCTCAAGTGATCCCCCTGTGTTGACCTCCCAAAGTGCTGGGATTACAGGCATGAGACACCATGCCTGGCCCCATTTGTATCTTTTAAAATTTCTTTCAGCAATGTTTTATAGTGTTCAGTGTACAAGTCTTTCTTGCTGCTTGGTTAAATTTATTCCTATTTAATTCTTTTTGATGCTATTATAAATGGGATTTTTTTCTTTCCTTTTCTGATTGTTCATTGTTTATAGAAATGCAGCTGACTTTTTTGTGTTGACTTTGTATCCTACAACTTTGCTGAATTTATTAGTTTGAACAGTTTTTTTTCTTGTGGAATCTTTAGGGTTGTCTACATATAAGATCATGTCATCTGTGAGATAAATTTAACTTCTTCCTTACCAACTGGGGTATATTTTATTTCTTTTTCTTGCTTAATTGCTCTGGCTAGAACTTCCAGTACTACATCAAATTGAAGTGGTGAATGCAGGCGTCCTTGCCTTGTTCCTGATCTTAGAGGATAAGCTTCCAGTCATTCACCATTGAGTATGATGTCAGCTGTTATCCTAGATGGCCTGTATTATGTTGAGGTAGTTTCCCTCTATTCCTAGCTTGTTGAGTGTTTTTATGACGGAAGGGTGTTGAATGTGTGCATGCATTGCATGGTAGTTGGCTCTTGGGGTTTGCTTGGGTTTGGGTTTGATCTCTGTGGTAAGAATACTTGATGCATATTCTCTCATCCGGAGGCATATGATGTCGAGTTCTCTCCCTTTGGGGAATTAGCTATTAAGGCTGTTACTTCCCACTTAGATCCATTATTTCACTGGAAGTTACAAAATAGAGATATTCCAATTCAATGATTTCTTCTTTGGCAGCTGGAATACTTCTATAAAAAGAAACTTCCCTGTGATGGTGGTTATGCGAATCTACACAATATAAAATTGCATAGAACTAAACATACACATGCGAGTGCCTGTAAAACTAGTGAAGTTTTACAGTTTTTTTTTTTTTTAAGATATTTGAAGAACAAGATCTGTGGACTGTGGCAATGCCAGTTTCTTGGTTGTGAAACTATTCTGTAGTTGTGCAAGATGTTACCACTGGGGGTAATGGGGTGAAGGGTACATGGGACCTTTCTGTACTTTTTTTTTGCAACTTCTTGTGAATCTATGATTTTTTTTTTTCCTTGAGACACGGTCTCATTCTATCACCCAGGCTACAGTGCAGTAGCACGATCATAGTTCACTTTAGCTTTGACCTCCTGGGTTCAGGTGGTCCTCCTGCCTCAGCCTTCTGAGTAATTGGGACCACAGGTGTACACCAACATGCCGGCTAGTTTTTTTCAATTACATATAGAGACAGGGTCTCCCTATGTTGCCCAGGCTGGTCTCAAATTCCTGCTCAAGCAGTCTTCCCGCCTTGGCATCCCAAAGTGTTGGGATTACAGGTGTGAGCCACCACACCTGGCCTTATTCTTCTGTTTTTTCCCCCAACCTTTAAAAAATGTTAACACCATTTTTAGCTCTTAGGTAGTACAGACACAGGAGGCAGGCTGGATTTGGGCCACAGGCAGTAATTTGCCAATCTTTGCCCCAGGGCCAGGAGAGGAATCGTGGGTGGAAGGGCTGCCACCCTCCCCGTGGTGACTGCATCAGTTTGGACCCTCACCTGTTTCCCTAGGGGCCTTCACGTCACTCCATCCAATGCGCTGCTCCTCTAGTTCTGGTCAAAGAACATGTGTGTTCCTTATTATTGAATTAATATTCTTTATGAGAGAAATAGAAAATATATGCAAACAGCAAGATTTTAAAAGTTACCTATAATCGGCCGGATGCGGTAGCTCAAGTCTATAATCCCAGCACTTCGGGAGGCCGAGGTAGGTGGATCCCTTGAGGTCAGGAGTTCAAGACCAGCCTGGCCAACATGGTGAAACCCCATCTCTACTAAAAATACAAAATTAGCCGGGCGTGGTGACGGGGGCCGATAGTCCCAGCTACTTGGAAGGCTGAGACAGGAGAATCGCTTGAACCCACGAGGCAAAGATTGCAGTGGCCATGAGCTGAGATCGTGCCACTGCACTCCAGCCTGGGCAACAGAGTGAGACTCCGTTTTGTGTGTGTGTGTTTTTAATCGCTTTATTCTCCTGCCAAATAAGGTCATAGACCCATACCTCAGCCAATCTCAGACAAGTAGAGGGAAGGACCAGGAATAGCCTGAACTGAGAACCGGCTCTGTTTCCCCTTGAAGCATACAGTCACTCATTACATGAACCACATGGGTTCTCTTAGCAAAGACAACAGGGCCCAACCACCAGGTCTTCCATATTAGGGATGAATGGGTGTGTGCTGGAGTACCAGTATGTGTATTTTTATAAAAGGATGTACTAAAATTTCTACTTTCATTTTTAGTCATTTTGAAATCCTGAACAGCATTTAAGGAGAGGGTGAAATACTTCTCTCTCTCTAAAGGTGGTAAAATGCTGGCCTGATAACATTCTAAACGTGTTTCCACATCCTTAGAATCTTGAATTGTTGGTAAATATTCTATCGTTATTTATCTCACCAATCCCCCATTCATGGACAAAGAAGTTGTTTTCCATTTTTCCTCATTCAGATATTGCCAGGATGGCCATTCTTGGAGTGCAATTTTCATGCACTTTCCTTTTGCCCCATGAGTGGAACTGCTGGGCCGTTTTCAGGCTTTGGAGAGCTGTCACCACAGTGTCCTCTGGAGAGTGTGAGCTAGCTGCCCTCCCATCAGCAGATAGGAGTATATGGCTCATCTTCGCTACAAAATGAACCAACTACATTTTTGTGGCCTTTTTTTTCCTAAGCAAAGACTTATTTTCTTCCTCATTTACATCAGGCTATCAGCTGGCAGCTGCTTGTATGCGCAGAAGTTCCTTCTGTCCCCAGCACCGGACTGGTCCCGACTGATGCTAAGACCCCCAGGTCTGCCAGGCGGTCTCCCCAGGCAGGGGGAGTGTGGCTGACGCCTGCCTGCTCTCCTGCAGGTCCACAGATACTCACAAAGAGGATCCCCATTTATGGGGCACTTCCTGTCACTCAGGGCCTTGAGATGACTGTACTGGCCCCTGACCCCCACTGCCCTTCATGTCTCCCATCTGCTCTAGCTAGAGCCAGAGGGCTGTGTTGTCCCTTGCCTGGGGTGGGGGGTTGCCTCCAGGAGGCAGTGGGGCCCCGCTTCAGGCCAGCTTCATTCCCCTAGTGCCCTGTGGAATAATAAGCGGGGGTTACAGGGCCCTCAAGTTTGTGCGTGACCCTCCAGCCCCCCGCCAGCTTTCTAGCCTCTAAGGAAAATATTTCTTGCCTCGATTGCTCCCCTCTACCCTAAGAGCTTTTTCTAGGAGTTGAGAAGGTTGAAATACAAATGAAACATGCCCTGTTCCCTTCATGGGAGCGAGGTGCCCACTCAGGACCACCGCCTACCTTTGCTGCCAGCACTGCTTTCTGTCCCAGCTGACACGGCTCAGCACAGCACAGCCCCACTTCCCAGCCGCCCTCACAGGCAGGCCTGGCCTGGAAAATTCTGCTTTCTGTCAGCCAGAGTCCTCATCATTCTCGTGGTGCCTCCCTGACACTGAGGCCAAGTGTCAGCTACCACTTGTCATCACACTTGCAGTTTTTATTATGGTGGAGAAATATTTCTCTGAATCTGGGTTTCCACCAAAAGCGGACCAAGGCGAGCCCACTGTGGCCTTGGGAGTCTCCCCTAGGGTGGGCTGAAGCACAGGGTGGGAAGAACCAGGAAACTCAGCTCTTGCCCCGTGGCCGGGGCCAGGACAGCTTCTCCTGACTGGTTTCATTTTATATCACATGCATTTTTGGTTCGTGCCTGTTGCCATCAGCGGCTTGGATGCCTCTGGAAGTACGTGGGGGTAGAGATGAACTCGTGACCCTTCCCCCACTCGCCACCACCTCTGATCAGAGGCTATGGACGCCCCCACTCCTGCGGGAGGGCAGGTTCAGTGACAGAAGTTCCCCATTTCACCATCAGGCAAATGCCTGTGGGGCACTGATCTACAAGCCCCGAGCAGGAGGCCAGGCGGCCCTGCAGCCTGGGCGGACAGCCAGCGAACCCAGGGAGGAAGGGCTCCCAGCATTGTGAGGAGAAGCTGAGCCTGGCTGGGGGCTGAGCCTCACATGCTCCTCACTGAGGGCCAAAGGTGGGAACCAGACACAGGCTGCCCTGACCCAGCCCTGCTCCTAAACACTGCACTTCCTGGTGACATGGCTGCTACCGGCCCAGGGGCTGGGTAGCTGTGTGCCACAGAGCCCAGTCTAGGTGTGACCTGTGCATCTGCAAAGCCACCTGAACATGAACAGACACTGGCTCCGATTCAGCAGCATACACTTTATTTCTAAATAGGCATCCAGTGACATGACTGTTCACACATCTATTCCTGACTCCCTTAAAGAGTCAGAGATGGCGCAGGGGCTCCCGCATGGCAGCCACAGGCCCCCCACCTCTGACCCGCTTTCCCCCCTAGCCCGAAGCCCCATCAAGAAGAGCAGCACAGCACTGCTCAGGAAACGGGCCTAACAGGGGCCTCTCCCAGCTCACTTGCAGGAGAAAAATGAGTACGTCTGGCCTTCATAATGCTTCTTAAAACAAAAACCCAGCACTCTTCATTTTTACATAGGAAATGATGAAAAGGAATGTAAGATTCACATCCATCTTGACAATTCAAGCTTTGCCATCTTGAGGACAATTCAAGCTTTGCAGATCCCTACTTGGAGAAACCGTCAATGCCTTTGGTATAAGCCAGGCCGTGCCCACCATGCAGGTGGGAGTAGTGGGGCCTCCCCATCCCGGCCTGAGGCTCTGTCTCCAGAGGGCTGGCAGGTGACTTTTGACCACGGATGCATATCTTCCTATTCAGTCACAGGCCCACTGCTCACCAGCACTTCGCATTCACCCCAAAGCCAGTGAAGCCCCCGCAGAGCAGCCAGGGAGACCAACTCAAGGGCACCAGAGAGCACAGCAAGAAAATGGCTCGGGGGAGGGGGACGGGACAGGGCAGGGGCGTGTATTAGTCTTCCTTCTGTTACGTGCCCGCTAACAGTGAAGCCCCTCAATGTCTAACTGTTGGAGAACTGTTGGGGAAATGGCAGGAGCCTAAATGGAAGGGGGCTGGCTCTTTATTCTCTTGAAGCCTGTATCTGACTGAGATGGAGGGCGTTAGGCAGAGGGCCCGGAGCTCTGGAGACGCCTTCCCAAGGACACTGCTTCATGACTGCATCAGGAAGCTCAGGGTTTCCTACCTGTCCCCAGCAAGGGCAGCACACACTGGCACTCACTCGGCAGGGAATCTGGGGGGCAGAGGGGGACCTTTTCTCTTCTGCATGTGAAATCCTTGTCAGTGGCAGCCAACGGCCACTGAGCTTCTCCCCACACAGGAATCAGGCAGCAGTTCCAGCCCTGAGCCACCCCCGGCCACACCTACACCCCAGCCTGCACCCTCCTCAGCAGAAGAGGCCTGGCCTCGGCCACCCTGCTGAGGACTCTGTAAGCATATGCGCCCCGTGGGTACATGGACCCGAGACTTCATGAGGCCAAGCCGTGCCGATGGCACCCTTGCCAAGGGTTTTAAGAAGGGTCCCCAGTCACCCATCTTTCGGCATTCCATGGCACACAAAGGAATCCTGTGGGCTAACCTGGGTGACTCTGGCGCTCAGGCCTGCCCCTTGGCCTCATGCCAGCCAGCCCGGCTGGCCCAGCCCAGTCCACCCACTGTGAAGAGGGGTGGCTGGCTTAGGGTAAGGGCCGAGAGGGCTTCAGTTCTGCCTCTGGGCAGAGTGTCTGAGCTCTAGATGATGGAACTGAGCCACCCTTAGCCTGGCCCTGGCCCAGCCCCCTGCAAACTTATCTCGGGAACCTAGAAGCCAGCCCCTTTCCCTGCGAGACCACACACAAGTCATGGGGTGGTTGTTCCGAGGGGTCATAACAACTACAGGCTGCAGAAAGCGTGGGATTTACTCCAAGAACTGGTTCCACACGGCAGCGCCTGTGGTGGAGGGACTGCTGGCTAAAGGCTGGTTTCCCCAGCGCTCCCTGGCTCCAGCCTTCCCTCACCCTGAAGTATTCCTCCTACATGCCACAGTTCTCCTGTCCCACGGCCTAGACCCAGAAGAAAATAAATACACATGCAGGAAGATACAGTTAAGCTGCATATTTTTCTATCTTCTGCGCATTCACTGCCCCAAATAGAATTATCGGGTGTGCTAAAGGTAGACAGCAGCAATTTGTTATTCTCAGGCAAAGACATTTGAAAAAAACTGACCCAGAAAAACAGACTTCTATGGCTTTTGTTACCAAGGCGAGTCAAGACTGCCAAGGAACACGGGGTGCCCTCATCTCTTGGGGGCACTCTCCCAGGCTGCTGACCTCACCTGGCCGCCTGGGGGCAGACAAGGCTCACAGGAGATCGAGGCAGGTGCTGGTACCTCCTGGGAAAGGTCCCGCCACCCCCTCTGCCCCGCCACAAATCCTAGGGCCCCCCCACCAAGCCCCACATGCTCTTCCGCCACAGCATCCTTTTCAGGTCTCAGCTGAAAGCATGAGGCCAGGTGTGGCGTGGTTGGGGCTATCAGACCTGGCGGCGAGGGGGCAGACGGAAATGGGATCTGACTCTTTTCATTGCTTTATCTGTGAATTTAAGATTAGGAAAGAAAGAAATCCTGGCAAACAACTGATTGCAAAGCAACTGACATCTGGGAGACGGGACCCTAAACTTCAGGCGAGAGTGAGTTCTGGCAGGGGCGCAAGAACAATCTGGTCTCAGATCCCTGCCCCCACTCGCCCAGGGGCAGGCAAAGGTCCCCACCCTCTGACTTCCTCTCTTCTCTACTAGAAGGAAATGGTGGAGACCAAAATTAAGCAAGGCAATGGCTCAAATGATAGGGTTGAGAAATTTAAAAAGATCATATTTTAGCTCTATCAAGTACAAATTTACTTTTCATGCAAAAAGTAAACAGCGTGCTTCCTGCCCGGCTGGCCTGCTCTCACTTCAGGGGCAAGGCGAGGTGGCAGCATCGGGCCTGGCCTCTTGTTCCTGGCACAGGTCCTGAGGTCAGTCCCTCCTGATATCCAGAGCCACACCGTCTGAGGTGGAAGAGATGGAGATGCGTTTGCTCCAGCCCAGGGACCATGCTGGCCCACCGTGTCCCCAGAGAAGCAGGAATGCACATGGTGAATTAAACCACCCCAGGGGGCCAGGTTCCAAGGCTCCCTGGGACCCAGAACCACATACAGAAGTTGGCAATGGCCCTTCGATGAGCTGAGCAGTTTGAGGCTTGTCAAAGGGGAGGTGAGGAGAGGATGCGAGTCAGTGACTCCATTCCGTCTGGACATGACTGACAGCTCCTCACCCTGAGATGGCTGAGGAGGCCGGGCCCCTGGGACAGGGCTGGGGTGTGTGTGCGTGGAGCATCTGCTTCTGACTCCAGGTCGGGGTGGGAGAGGGGAGCACTGGGTGCTGCTGCTCTGGCCCCTGCCCCAGTGCTTTGGGGACCCTAGCATGGGTGACAAATGGGATCCAACGTGGTGGGGAACTGGGAGAGGGGAAAGAGGATGGAACCCTGATTAGCAGCGAAGATGGCAGCAGTGAGCAGACACTGCAGGGCCTCGGCACAGTGGCCTCCGGTTAGACAAAAGAACAACTGAGTATGGGAATGGTGGGGAGGGAGATCAGATGGCAGGAGGTGACTACGAGGCTCTCAGCACTTTGCTGTAAAATGCATGAATTTAAACCTAATTAAGACAGCAGTTGTGGGCCAGCAGGAACCCTGTGCCTCTAGCTTTTCCCTCTAGAGGGCGCTCTGACCCTGCAAGATAAAAGCCTTGGGTTGCAGCTTGCAGGGGGCTCTAAAGAAGATACCAGAAGGTACCAGTGTAAACATTCAGAAGATGCCCAGAGAAAGGCAGCAGCCACCTGCTGTCCAGGGAGACAGGCTGAGAAGTGCCAATCAGACAAAGGGAAAAAGGTCACTCGGTTTCTCTCCCTCTCTCTGAGGGAGCACAGGAAGTGCCACAAAGGGCAGCGGGAGGTTTTCAAGATTTCTGGGCCCTGCCACTTAGGTCAGAATTGTGGCTGCGGAGGCATCTTGATGACTCAAAGGCAGGTGGCTCACCCCTGGCTCTGCCAGTCCGGCGGGGGCAGGATGAAGGCGGTGGCTGGGGAATGGCACACCTGTAGATGGTGCTCTAGGCGGGGGGCCACAGGGGTCCTCCAGGTGGCGGGGTAGGTGCCCCAGCTTCACAGATGACTGGCACTTGGCCCCGTGCTCCCTCCCCTCTGTGGGCCGACGAGCCACACTGAGCAGAGGCTGGCTCAGGGAGGAGTGGGGAGATGACAGTTTCCCAAGAAGTCACCTGGCTCCAAAGGCCTGGCAAGTTCTGGACTAAGGTGACTCTGCAGCCAGTACCTCGCCCCGCCCTCTATGTCTGGAGTCCTGAAGGGGCTGCTGGATGCACACACCTCTGCGAGGCCCCTGCTGAGTGTCTGTGGGCAGCAAACGCCCATCCTGGGCCTGCCTGCCTGAAGCCTTGGCACCTGGCGTCAGAGCAGCTCCTGCTCGTCGTCCTCGGAGCCGGAGGGGCCCTGGCGTACCTCCTCGTACCACTTGTTGGTGAGAGTTTTCATCTGGATGCGCCCGTGGTGCAGGTCCTGGGTCCAGAGACACAACCAAGCCGTCAGGGGCAGGGCCAAGGAAGGGAGGGGAGGCTGCTGGGTGCCTTGGGTGGGGTGTCTGGGGAGGAGGTAGGAGGTAGGGTGATGGCCACAGGCAACTTCAGTTTCAATTGAACAAACTGAGCTGGGATTGTTCTTTGTGGGGGTGGAGATCACGGGAGGTGTCATTCAGAAAGAAGGAGGTAGCATGGCGTGAGGTTGAAAATGTGGTCTCTGGAGTCAGACACACTTAGCTCTGCTCCCAATTATGCCCGTATTGGCTGTGATCTCGCGGGGTTACTGCACCCCCTTGGGCCTCCATCTCCTCAGCTGTCAGGGAGACAGCTGCATCCACAGCACAGGATGCTGGAGAAGGAAGCAGTTGTGGTCACAGTCACTGGAGCTGCCTGGCTCCTGGAAGAGCGCACACACCGGCAGCTATCAGAATGGAAAATGGGCCTGCATAGAAACAAAGCAGGCAGCCGCAGGAAGAGCCCCACCCCTACGCAAGGCCTCCAACTAAAGAGAGGCCAGCAGTGCCCCGAGGGACAGAACCAGAGGCCTGAGCTGGGGGCAGCCTTGGGCCACAGCCTGAGGTCCTGGTATGTCTGAAATTCCTCAGCTGATCGATACCCCGTGTCTGTCATCCAGGAAAACCAAACTGTGTTAACAAATCTATTATTAACCTCGCACTAAACGTGGCAGCGAAGGAAAAACAGCAGATGCCGAGTTCCACAAGCATGTCCAGCCTGCAGATCAGGAGGCAGCAGCCTGGCGGGCCCATGTGAGACTTTCTGCCTCCCCACTCTTCCTCCACCCCACCCTGGGCCACCGCAGGTCCTGAAGGAGGCAGGCAAGGGACCCCCAGAAAGTGTGGCCTGGCCGGTATCCCACCTCCTGCGTCAGCCTCCGAGTGAAGAAGGGGTTTAGGTACTTGGCGTCCAGCCACATGAAGCCTTTGAGGTCCTGCCGCCTGATGTAGTGGGCCTCGTACTCCTCCTCCGTGAGCTCCGACAGGTGCTCCGACTCCACAGTGTTGCCCTGAGCAGGGAAGAAAGGCGGCCCGACGGCCATCAGCAGGCACCATCGGGGGCACCTCTGGAAGCCCCCACACCACCCAGGCCGCCAGTGTCCCCAATCCTAACTCCACTTGATCATCAGTGCAGGGTGACGATGGGCAGCAGACGGCCTCCTGGGAGCCCGCAGGGAGGCAGGAAGGTCCCTCAGGGCACAATGGATGCCCAGGACCCCACCTAGGACAGCTAAAACAGAAGGACTGGGCCTGGGCTGGGGCTTGGTTTTTAAGCTTTTCAAGCTTTTTGGGTGATTCTATCATGCAACCAGGACCGGAACTGCTGTTCTGGGCTTTTCATTAGCAGCAAATTGCACAGGGAGGCTTTTTGTGTCTTTGCCTGTGGGTCTATTAGCTAGGACTCCACCATGGACAGGCTTTTGCCAATCAAGTCAGGAGAGGAGAGGGGAGAGGGACACATCCTGTAGGCATTGGAGAGGGATGAGAAAAGGGCCCCATGTGGAGGGGAGGGCCAGAGGTGAAGAGGCAGGAGCAAAGCAGACAGGCTCTGAGTGCAGTGCCCGTTCTGCTGCAGGAGCCTTGGTGGGGCCACAGGTGCAGGTGGTGGCGGGGGTGGGGGGGGAGATGGGTGCGGGGCAGGAGCAGGGAGGGGAGATGACGGCAGGGGAGGGGAGGGCATTTAGATGCTGTGAAGCAGTGGTTGTCAAACACTGGTCTGTATTAGAATCTACCTGGGGGGCTTGTGAAACCACAAAATACGGAGCCCACCGGAGCCACCTGCAGAGGTGCTAATTCAGTAGATCTGAGTGGGCTTGGGAATCTGCAGATCTAACAGGTTTCCAGTGATGCTGCTAGTCTGGGGACCCCATTTTGAGGACTGCTGATCAGTGTGGTGGTGAAGAACGCAGGCTTGGGAGTCTGCCCGCAGCTGTCTGATCTGATTCTCTTGGTGCCTCAGCATTCTCATCTGCAAAATGGGTATAATGAAAGCACCAGTTTCCATGCAGGCTATTGGGACAATCTGAGATAGTCCAAGGAAAATGCAAGCACACTGACTGCCACAGAAAACATTCCAGAAACTCAGCGGTTCATCCTCAGAGGAGCTGTCCTGTTTCTGCTAGTGCTGTGCTTCGCCAAGCGTGTTCACAGGATTGGCTGCAGCAGTACTACCTGGCAACTTGTTAGAAACGCAAATTCTTAGCCTGGGCCACATAGTGAGACCCTGTCTCTACTAAAAATAAGAAAAAAATTAGCTGGGTGGGGTCACGCCTGTCTGGAGTCCCAGCTACTCCAGAGGCTGAGGTGAGAGGATCGCTTGAGCCCAGGAGGTCCGGGCTGCAGTGGGTGGCCACGATCGCGCCACTGCACTTCAGCCTATGCAACAGAGTGAGACCCTGTCTCGGAAATAAAGAAGAAACACAAATTCTTTCGGACCCCATGCCAGACCTATGAGATGCTGGTAACAGACCCAGCAGCCTGTGTGTAGCAACCCCCCACCAATTCTGATACCCAGAAAGACCTAAGCTAGAGCTTTTGTGAAAACCAAAAAAGTTGGTAGATAGGGGTTGGGGGCAAAGGGCCTCTTAGTGTGATGGAAGTTCTGCAGAGCCAGGCCTCACAGCCATCTGGAACTTTCCTCCCAGCAGCACTGCACTGGCTGAGGGGCCCAGTTTGGAGACTGGAGGCCATGGTCTTGCCAGCCCTGACTCCAATGTTAGCCGTGGATGGCTACGTGAGGACTCCTGGGCCTCTGATGACTGATTAAAGTTACTGAGGCCTAGCATATGGAAACTAGAAAGAGATGCATGTCCAGAAATGCACGATTGGCAGGGGATGCTCTGGGCTGGAGCCTACAGCAGCCTCTGCTTTGGTCAGAGGGCCTAGCTTTGCATAGAGGTCCTGAGGGTGAAGACAGGGCAGGAAGGCAGCTTGGTGGCAGGGGCAGCGGCTTGTAGGAAGAAGAGGTGGGCAGGCTGCAGAGCCTCAGCTCTCCCTACAGCTGGGGCCTGGGTACCTCCAACCCCACACCATGTCTGTCCTTGGGGGAGTACCCCTCACGGCCCTCACAGCCACCACAAGCCGTCCTCCCCTCCTCGGGCCCCTAACAGGTGGTTTTTAGTAAAACCATACTGGGGAATGATGGGATTTTGAAACCCTCAAACCTGGGCCCTGACAGGTGTCTCAGCTGCTGGCAGGGCAGAGGCACTGCTAGGAGAGTGGCATAGGCCCAGACTCCTGTGGTGCCCTATGGAGCTTCAGAGAGGGAGCAGATGGGGTCGCCCACAGCTTCCCTGGCTGCGGCAGGTCACAAAGTTGCCAGACACCCCCGCAACAAGAGCCATGCTTCAGAACTCAAGTTCTGTCACCTCCTTCTCAGTGGGGGACCGGTGTGTGTGCGTGTGTGTGGAGGTGGGCGTCCTCAAAGCAAGGCTCATCTCCCCATTTCCTGACAGTGGGGACCATCAGCTGTGCAGCAGGCCAGCCCCCTGCCCCACCCCGCAGGTGCGTGATACTGACCATCTTCTCCGTCTTGCTGAGGTTGACGTCCTTCTTGTTCCTGCGGCGTGCCTTGGCGTCCTCGATGTCCATGAGGCGAATGAGGGGCATGGTGCTGCCGCCCAGCAGCAGGATGGTGAAGAGCACAATGACGATGGTGGTGGTGCCGATGAGCTGTCGCTTCTCCATGGGCTCCAGGTCCAGGTGCAGGCTCAGGGCATAGGGGATGGCCCCCCGCAGGCCTGGGGGACAGCAAACAGCATGAGAGGACACAGTGAGGAGGCAGCAGCTTCATGGGCTGGCTTCCCTGGAAATCCACCAGCCCAACACTGCGACCAGCCGATTATTCTAATGGCCCTGCTAAAGGGCGTGTGCTCGCCCTGTGAGGCTTTGGGGTGTAAAGAGCAGGTGGCAGAGATGTGGGGACCACAGACTCACCTCCATGCCCACTTGGGCAGATCAAATGAGGTGGCCTGCCCCAGCTACAGAGCCCCAGGTGTGGGTGCAGGAGGACTTATCAAGCCTGACGCTCGTGTCCTGGAAACTGCAGGACAGCTGCTGTGGGCTGAGCCCTTCCTGTGTGTGCGCCAGGCCCGGGCAGGTGTTCAGCGTGTAAAGCATCACTGGATCTTCACAGGAATCCTTACCGAGCAGCGATACTCTTGTCCACAACACACAGATGAGGGATGGAGGCCAAGAGCAGCATGGCCCACCCAGGGCCACTCATCTAATACCCACAACAGCACAGGATGCAGTGTGTCCAGTACCCCTCCTATCTCGAGATGCTGCCCCTGTGGAGGCCCCTGGTGGCACTGATGGGGCTGTGGGCTGCTTAGGTGGTAATGAGGCTGGCTGGTCCCCTGTGAGGCTACTAGGAAACAACTGAGGGGCATGGACTGAGCTGGGAAACAGCACTTTCCTCTCTTAGAAGCTTCCTGGCTTCCTTGGCGCCGTACTGAGGGGACAGGCAGTCCTAGCCCCACCCTTGGGGAGCTCCTAGAGCAGCTGGGAGGAGACACAGCAAATGAGGGTTGTGAAATGGTACCTGGAAGAGAAGGTGGGAGGGTGGGGTGTAGACAGCACCAGGACCTGCCCCAGACAGGAAGGCAGGGAGGCTCACATCACCAGGGGGTAGGACAGCCAGACTGCTGCAGGCCAGACCCAGATGGGGAGATGGCAGGGCAAGAGCAAAGGGCACATAATACAGAGACATGGCAAGGACGAAGGACTCTCAGCCTCTCTAAACCTGTCACGGGCCAGAGGGTTCAGTGGCATGGCACATGTCATGTGCTTTAACAGGGTATGTACCCAGCAAGTGCTTAGTACCAGCTAGCCAGGCCATGGGGCAATTCAAAGATTTCTTGGGCAAGGGAGATGCAAAGGCATAGGGATGGCGGCATCTCCATGGCATCCAAACAGGCAGCTGGAAACAGGAGTATGGATCCCAGAGGGAGGTCTGGGTTTGCGGGAACAGCTTTGGACTAGGTGGAAGTGAAGGCCAGTGGATGCGTGAGCACACTCAGTGAAGTGCAGAACACACAAACAGAAGCGGGGCTGGGGCCAACTCCTGAAGAAGCTGCTATTTGAGGGGTTAGTGAAGGGGGACAAGCCCAAGGAGACACCAAAGAGGAGAAAGGAGGAGCTTGCCCCAGAGGCCGGGGAAGAGGGTGAAACGGTCCTCATCAGAGGCAGGGGCGGTGGGAAGGAGGTGGACTAGGATGGGGGCGGATCCCTCCCCTCCAGGTCTGGCTGCGGGAGGTCACTGGTGACCTGCCAAGGCCAATTCCTGCCCTGTGGACGGTGAAGAAGTGGGGAAAATAAGCGAGCATGGCTCACTCGCAGGGGTCTGGCCATGGCGAAAGAGGCGTGGATGCAGCGGCGGGGGACGTGAGGAGGAACTCTGGCTGAAGTTCCTGGTGTTTTGTAGGAAGGAGAAGCTCTGATTGCTTAAATGATGATAGGAGGGGCCGGAAGCAGACGCTTGTTCGGTGCCCCTCGTTGAAGATCCAGGAAAGCCTGGATGGAAACCCACGGAGCAAGAGCCCAGGGAGCCTGGGAGAGAACAGGAGCTGACAGCCCCCGCCATTTCAAATACACTCCAACCTTCCCTGTAACGCTCTCTCATCCTCATGCCCCCCTTCCCAAATAGCTCACATCACTTCAAAAACCTCTGACACACTTCTGCAACCACTTTACAAAGTAGTTTGCCTCACTAGAAAAAGAGATTAGGAAAAAAATGAGTTTTTCTCACCATATATATATGTATACATACATAGACATATACGTACATATATATGAAACATATACATTTTTAAACATGGCCTTTAGAAAGAAGAGAAATCTGAGACAAACTTGCAGATATGCCTTTGGATAAAGAACATTATAAAGTATGTTGCTATAACTCAACCCACACGGAAAATACTTTAATTATAATATTTAAGCAAGAAAGCATAAAGAACAGTATGTATTGCTCAAAAATAAATTTAAGGATGCCTATGGATCCAGTTCTTTAGAAGCAAAGATTTATGAAATCATTTCCATCCTTTAAAAAGCGATTAAATAGCAACTGAAACATTCAAATTAAACTACCAGAACTTTGTGACTTAAAGGAAAAATATCCAAAACTAACATAAGGTATGAAACAGTTTCAACTTTCACCTTTTCTACCTTGAGTCCATTATTACTTCAGCCTAGAAAACCCACAGGGAGGCACTGAGCCACGCCCAGCTGCGTCCTGGACTGCACTGTCCTGTCCAGGGTAGAGTGGCAGAAATCCCGGCTCTGCCTCCAGTGGTCACGTGACCCTGGGCATGTCCTTTGCCCTCTTCCAACCTAGCCTCGCCCACTTCATAGCACCATGGTGAGGGGCACCATCTTGGTTGCAGTAGGTGCCATTAGACGGGAGTATTGATTACTTGTGGCTTTGCCAAGGGCGCTGGCAGAGAACCATGGCTCTCTCTGTGTGGGGCGTGCTTTTAACAGGTATTTCCCCACTCCATTTATTCAAGATTTGACTTACCACTAAACCACATGATGAACATCATCTTCGGTGTGATTTTATGATCCCGGAAGAAATTCAGGAGGTAGGAAAGAGGGAAAATGTTTACCGCTCTGCCAAATAGTACAAGCACCTGTTGATAGCAACAAACTAAGTCTTAGGTGAAAACATCTGGCTCTTCACGCTGAAGCTTCTTGAAGCTGTTGCAGACTGTGTAACACATCCAGTACAAATGCAGCATTCCCCTCATTCCCCTCAGCCACAAAAGACACGAGCAACACCATGCTCGTGAGAGACCCAGCATGGGCGTGCTGCCGGAGCTGCGGGATTCTATGCATCTAGGAAAGGATAAAGCTTTGTACGTTACCTTTCTCAGTAGCCAGAAAAGAGAACCGACGAGGTATCAGGAAGGGCATTAGTAATGACAGCAGAACAAAACTGAATGCCAAGAGGCTGTACAGAAGTATTCACAGATTAGTTTAAGGAAAACCTGACTCCAAAGGCGCTCCTCCTTGGGACAGGCCTGCATTGATCATTCCAGCCCCAAGGGGACAGACAAGGTGTTTCTGCCTCTCCCTCAGGGAAAGGAGGGCAGCTGTGAAGGACCTACCCATGCGTGGAAACACTGCTGTCTGAGCAAGAGGAATGCAGAGGTAGGGTCTACAAGGAGGCCATATGCCCCGGCTTAGCTGGCCAGCTTCTTGCTGTGGCTTTTGGTTCCTCTCCAACTCCAAAGGCATGTTAGTCTTGGCAAAGTACAGCTTTATGTAAAGTTCACATCTTGTGTTGTTTGTTTTTTTTTTTTTGAGACAAGGTCTCGCTCTGTCTCCCATGCTGGAGTACAGTGGCGCGATTGTGGCTCAATGCAACCTCAACCTCCTGGGCTCAAGTGATCCTCCCACCTTAACCTCCCAAGTAGCTAGAACTACAGGCATGCACCACCATGCCTGGCTAATTTTTTAAACTTTTTAGTTAAAGATGAGGTCTTGCTATGTTGCCCAGGCTGGTCTCAAACTCCTGGTCTCAAGCAATCATCCTTCCTTTGCCTCCCAAAGTGCTAGGATTACAGGTGTGAGTCACTGCACCCAGCCTAAAGTTTAAATCTTATCCAAGTGGATTCTTAGGACATTTATTACTTTACTTTCATTTTCTTCATTTTGGTTCTTACCATAATTACTTGAAAAGGATGACACAGACATATACAGCACATTCTTTAGGCTTTCAGTTTATTCCTTTAACAAGCATGAATTTTACAGTATTTTTTTTTTTTTTTTTTTTGAGATGGAGTGCTGTGGTGCGATCTTGGCTTACTGCAACATCTGGCCCCCAGGTTCAAGCAATTGTCCTGCCTCAGTCTCCCTAGTAGCTGGGATTACAGGTGTGTGCTACCATGCCCAGCTGATTTTTGTATTTTTAGTAGAGACTGGGTTTCGCCAAGTTGGCCAGGCTGGTCTCAAACTCCTGACCTCAAGTAATCTGCCCGCCTCAGACTCCCAAAGTGCTGGGATAATAGGTGTGAGCCACCATGCCTGGTCAAGAGTAAATGTTTCCAATCATCAAACATTTCTATGCCAGACAACATGCTGATCATTTTACATGCATTATCCTGCTAAATTTAAATCCCTGCAAAGGTCTTATAAAGTAGGTATTATTATCTCCAGTTTATAGGCAAAGGAACTGAGGTATAGAGAGATGAAGTAATTGGTCCAAGTTGACAAGGCAGGAAGTAATGGATTCAAGCCTCAAATCTGGTTCAGACCCCAAAGCCCATGCTCTTGACCACTAAGCGGAGCTTACAGGGTAGGAACTGTAACCCATCACAGCACAGGCCATCTCCACTAGCTGCAGGGCCAGCCTGGGCCTAACTGCTTAGAGAAAACTGAGTTGTCACCCCAGGGCATCCTCTCATTTTCCTCCCAACCTGTGGCTGAAATAGTCACCTCCCTGTTTCACCCACTGAAATCCAATCTTCCATGCCTACACTGGTGTTTCAGGTTTGATTAAATGTGTCCCCTTTTATCCAGTGGCCACACTAAAGGCTATTATACTTTTTTTTGAGACGGAGTTTCGCTCTTTTTGCCCAGGCTGGGGTGCAAATGGCGAGGTCTCGGCTCACTGCACTGCAACCTCCACCTCCCGCGTTCAAGCAATTCTCCTGCCTCAGTCCCCCGAGTAGGTGGAATTACAGGCGCAGACCACCACGCCCAGCTAATTTTGCATTTTTAGTAGAGACAGGGTTTCACCATGTTGGCCAGGCTGGTTTCGAACTCCTGACCTCATGATCCACCAGCCTCGGCCTCCCAAAGTGCTGAGATTACAGGTGTGAGCCACTGCGTCCAGCCTAGGCTATTATACTTTCTGTAAAGGACTTTTGCTACTTTTGCTGCTTTTTTTTTGCCCTGAAACCTGAGTTTGGAGGACGAATAACAGTGACCAAGAGCAATGAGCTCTTGCTGAGTGACAGGTGGAAGTACCCAGGTTGCAGGCAGACTATCTTATAAACAGACAAATATAAATAGACAAATTTGAAGAAAACTGCAGTAAGAAGTACATAATAAACTATCCAGAAAAATTAGGAAAGAGAAAGAAATCCCAGCTCTATAACCACTGTGAACATGTGGCTACATTTTCTTTACATACTTTCTTTTTTTCTGTGCATAATAGTTTTACATGGTTATGATCAATTACATATTCAATTTTGAAATCTGCTTTTACCTCCTCACACAAAAACCTACAAACCTGTACTTTTATTTAAAGACCATAATATTCAAGGCCATTAAAAATCTTAAAAAACAAGACTGAGCGCGGTGGCTCATGCCTGTAATCCCAGCACTTTGGGAGGCTGAGGCAGGTAGATCATGAGGTCAGGAGTTCAAGACCAGTCTGACCAGTATGATGAAACCCCATGTCTACTAAAAATACAAAAATTAGCCGGGCATGGTGATGTGTGCCTGTAATCCCAGCTACTTGGGAGGCTGAGGCAGGAGAATCACTTGAACCTGGGAGGTGGAGGTTGCAGTGAGCTGAGATCGCACTACTGCACTCCAGTCTGGGCGACAGAGTGAGACTCCATCTCAGAAAACAAAAAAACAAAAAACCTTAAAAAAGTCCTTGCTGGGGATATTTATTCACTTAATTCTACCCCTGCCCCCTTGGTGTATGTTTGTGATTTTTTTTTTTTTAACAAAAGAAACTTTAAACAAAAGACTGTCTATGTAGCTGTTGACTTTGAACAGTTAACAGTTACATAAACGAATCCGGAACATGTGTTTATTGATCTACAAATAAGTAATTAAATAAAAAAACAAGGAAAATACTTACTATGCACCAGATGACAAAGGAAATTTCAAACTTGTGAGGAAAACTAAAAATGGACAGGCCAAGAAATGCAAACACACATGTTTCTGAAACAAACCAAAGAATGGATTATTCAACCCCAATGATTTCATTCCAATATGGTACTAAACTGTTAAGCAAGCAAACATTCACAGGCAGAATCCAATACAACACTTTCCTTATTTTCTTGAAAACCCTGCAGCCAATATCTTGGCCAAACTTGTGCTTAAATTCTCTTATTCTTTTCTACTATATAAGCAATATGTCCCTGGTATTCAGAAATCTCTTAATGTAATGAGTCAACTGTCAAATACTTCTGCAAATAAACGCAATCCCGCCCAGGGAAGATGGAAACACATGAATCTGCCGATCTGCTGAACACTGTCACTAGCTAGGGTCCCAACTGTGGCAACGTGGCCAAAATTCAGAGCAAATGACTGCGACGCCACATGACAAACGTGAAGGGGTCTTTAGTTAACTTCCACATGATTAGCTTAATATATTTAACCTTGCCACAAGGTTTAGAACACAGCTCACACCCAGCAGGATTTGCAGAGTGAGACTCATTGCTAACTCTTGGCTCCACTCTGCAAGCCAAAAAGAGCCCAATATTTACTCTCTGTCACACAAACTTGTATATTTTAAGAAAAAGCACCTTATAAATTTCTCACACTAGGCTCTCTGCTTAAACTGTGATGTCCCTCAGAATAGCATAACGACTAAAGAGATTAAAACTGTATATATATATTTTTTAGAGACAGAGTCTCACTCTCTCTCCCAGGCTGGAGTACAGTGGCATGATCTCGGCTCACTACAACCTCCACCTCCCGGGTTCAAGCAATTCTCCTGCCTCAGCCTCCCGAGTAGCTGGGACTGTAGGTGCCCGCCACCACACCCAGATAATTTTTTTTTTTTTTTTAGTAGAGACAGGGTTTCACTGTGTTGGCCAGGCTGGTCTCGAACTCCTGACCTTGTGATCCGCACACCTGGGCCTCCCAAAGTGCTGGGATTACAAGCGTGAGCCACTGCGCCTGGTCTAAAACTGTATTTTAAAATAGCTGATCATAAAGAGCAAGGCTGTTTTACATTCTAACAATGTTTTTCCTTTGAATGGTACCCAAGTTTAAAACAAGTCCACAAGCTGGAGAGTTTACCCACCCTCCTCTCTTTGAAATTTTTTCTTATCTAATATTGTGTGATCTTTCCAAATGAGCACATTTAGAAGACATTCAGATCTAGTGGATGCTTTTTCCTGGCAGCATCAACTCCAAGGTCTGGATATATCATGGTTAACCAAAGCCCCTTCACATTTGTCATGTGGCGTCGCAGTCATTTGCTCTGAATTTTTGCCACTTTGCCACAGTTGGGACCCTTGCTAGTGACAGTGTTCAGCCAGCAGGCAGAATCGTGTTTATCCTCTTCCCTGGGTGGGATCATGTTTATCTGCAGAGTATCTGACGGTCTTTCAGTCACACTTGACAAACTGTCAAAATTTGACAATTTTTCTAATGACCAATCCTCTATGGATGGATATTTAGATTGTTTCTATTTCTGAGAGGTTCAGCAAACACCCCAGTACAGGCTAAATTCCACACGGTTGAACTGTTGGGCCAAAGAGTACGTGCCTTTTAAATTCAGACAGACATGGCAAATGACTCTCCAGAAAAGATTCCAGTAGGCCTGTTTTCCACACACCAAGGCCAGAAGTGGGTATTATCAAGCTTAACATTTGCCAGTCTGCTGGGTAAAAACCAGAATCTTTTTGGATGGATGATTTGCTTTATGTGTCTTTAACTGGGAGGGTCAGAGTCAGAATCTGTAGTCTCACTTTCTGAGAGAGGTGCTGTACAAATAATACCCTCTGGCCCAGGAAGAGAGAGACCTGGCCCAGGAATAGAGAGAACTGGCCCAGGAATAAAGAGACCTGGCCTGCATACCCACTTCTTGGCCATGAGACCATGGGCAAGTCACGTGACTACTCCTCACCTGAGCCTCCTTATCTGCTAAGTTTCTGCCTGGCCTGCCCCTGCCTTCTAGCATGCTAACAGTGTGGAAGTAGCAATTAAAAATGAGACAAATGACTGGGCGTGGTGGCTCTTGCCTGTAATCCCAGCACTTTGGGAGGCTGAGGCAGGTGGATCACAAGGTCAGGAGATCAAGACCATCCTGGCTAACACGGTGAA
This sequence comes from Macaca fascicularis, assembly GCF_037993035.2. NCBI lineage: Eukaryota > Metazoa > Chordata > Mammalia > Primates > Cercopithecidae > Macaca > Macaca fascicularis. The sequence continues at coordinate 105,960,249 of NC_088384.1, read as the reverse complement.
ACCCCATCTATACTAAAAATACAAAAAACAAAATTAGCCGGGTGTGGTGACGGGCACCTGTAGTCCTAGCTACTGGGGAGGCTGAGTGAGAGAATGGCGTGAAACCGGGAGGCGGAGCTTGCAGTGAGCCGAGATCGCGCCACTGCACGCCAGCCTGAGCGACAGAGCGAGACTCCGTCTCAAAAAAAAAAGAGAGAGACAAATCCCCCAAAATGCCAGGAGTGACTTTGATGATGACAACTAGGGCAGGAGCCACTTGGGGGCCAGCTTAGAGAGACATGGTGAGAGTTGTTCCCCGACTCCAACCACTTCCAAGTATAAAGTTGGTGGGGAGATACATGGGTATGTCTGAGCGTGGGGAAAATAAGCTCGAACAAACTGCTTAAAGACAAAGCCATCATGGTTTATCCCAGCCCAACAAATGACACCTCTACTGCAAACTGTCCCCGAGTGACGTCCCTCAGGCTGCTCTGTGAATAAAAGATTCTGTGGACAAGTTTGGAAAATTCTGTAACTATATCCCCCGTTAAGGATTTTACAATGCACATTTGCTGAAAAGTCTGGCAATTCATAAATGTTAAATTTTATTTAACCAGGATTTCCTAAACTCTTGACTACAAAATTTATCTTTTTCTATCTTTCTTTTTTTTTGTTGAAGATCATAGCCCACTGCAGCCTCGAACTGCTGGGCTCAAGTGATCCTCTCAGCCTCCCAAACAGTTGGGATTACAGGCGTGAGCCCCACGCCTTGCTTCACTATGGAGCCATTTTCATCTAACCATCATTAATATTATTTCCAAAGACTACATTTTTGGAAATGTCACATTAATACATTAAAAATTCATGTCTCAAATGTTCATAATTGGTTCTCACTATTTTTGGTCTTTAAATCGTAGGCACCAGATGTTCATTTATTAGGTGTTTGGTTTACTTTATGAAATTTCAAAGCCAGAGGAACAAACAAAAGATAAGCGAGTACGGGATCTGGCTCTGAGGAGCTGCTGCCCTGCTGCCAAGGAAAGTCTCAACTGACTCTAAAACAGGGTAAGGAAGAAAGATCAGCTCTGGGTGGGCCTGTGCATGGCCACACAGACGCAGAACTCACCACACAAGAAGGCCACGGTGCGGAGGGTCTGCTGCATGAGGATCTGGGTGACTGGGGAGAGGTTATGGTGCGTGTAGTGGGACATCACAATGCCTGAGAACAGGATGGCCATGATGCCTAGACAGGGAAAGAACAGAACAGAAAGCACTGCCGTGTGATCCCCAACTCAGATCTCACAATGCCTGCAAGGCCCTGGGGCCTAAAGCATTAGAGGATTTAAGAAAAAGGAAAATAAACTAATACCTGAAGCCTCCCACAGGCTTCAGAAAAAATGCCATGGGTCCCTTCACTCTGGCAGCCTCATTACTAGCTGGGTGACCTTGAGCCACATTACTCAGAGCCTCAGTTTTCACTTCTGTACAGTGGGACTAATAGTAGCCACTCACAGAACTGTTAGGAGGGTGAGTGAAAATAAGCCACATGAAGTCCCCTTCACAGTACCAGAGCTAAAAAGGTATGGACTATCACTGACATCCAGGGATAGCACTGGCAGATGTGGAACCTGTGGCTATCGAGGGCCCACTGCACTGCCCCCAACTTTTTTTTTTTTTTTTTTTTTTGAGACAGAGTTTTGCTCTTGTCACCCAGGCTGGAGGGCAATAGTGCGATCTTGGCTCACCGCAACCTCTGCCTCCCAGGTTTATGTGATCCTCCTGCCTCAGCCTCCTGAGTAGTTGGGACAACTACTTTTTTTTTTTTTTTTTTTGAGACGGAGTCTCGCTCTGTAGCCCAGGCTGGAGTGCAGTGGCCGGATCTCAGCTCACTGCAAGCTCCGCCTCCCGGGTTCACGCCATTCTCTGGCCTCAGCCTCCCGAGTAGCTGGGACTACAGGCGCTGCCACCTCGCCCGGCTATTTTTTGTATTTCTTAGTAGAGACAGGGTTTCACCGTGTTAGCCAGGATGGTCTCGATCTCCTGACCTCGTGATCCGCCCATCTCGGCCTCCCAAAGTGCTGGGATTACAGGCTTGAGCCACCGCGCCCGGCCAAGGGACAACTACTTTTTAGTAGAAATAAAGTTTCACCATGTTGGCCAGGCTGGTCTCGAACTCCTGACCTCGGGTGATCTGCCCGCCTTGGCCTCCCGAAGTGCTGGGATTACAGGTGTGAGCCCACCGTGCCTGGCCAACTGCACCGTTTTGCATAAGGAGCTTGAGCACCTATGAATTTTCTATATGTGGGGAGTCCTAGAGCTGATCCTCCACAGATGCTGAGGGATGACTATATAAGGAGTGCAAGCAAGCAAACCACTCTGGGGGGGCAGAAAGGAGCCTAAGAATCTGCGTAAGGATAATGTGTGGATTCTTTTTTTTTTTTTTTTTTTTGAAACGGAGCCTCACTCTTGCTGCCCAGGCTGGAGTGCAATGGCATGAACTCGACTCACTGCAACCTCCACCTCCTGGGTTCAAGCGATTCTCCTGCTTCAGCCTCCCAAGTAGCTGGGATTACAGGCATCCACCACCAGGCCCAGCTTATTTTTGTATTTTTAGTAGAGATGAGGTTTCTCCATGTTGGTCAGGCTGGTCTCGAACTCCTGACTTCAGGTGATCTACCTGCCTTAGCCTCCCAACATGCTGGGATTACAGGCATGAGCCACCGCACCCGGCCTCTTTTTTTTTTTTTTTTGAGACAGGGTTTCGCTTTGTCGCCCAGGCTGGAGTGCAATGGCGTGGTATCAGCTCACTGCAACCTCCGGCTTCTGGGCTCAAGCAATCCTCCCACCTCAGCCTCCTAAGTAGCTGGGACCACAGGCACATACCACCACGCCCGGCTAATTTTTTGTGTTTTTGTAGAGATGGGTTTCACTATGTTGCCCAGGCTGGTCTCAAATTCCTGAGCTCAAGCAATCCAACCTGCATCGGCCTCCCAAAGTGCTGGGATTATAGGTGTGAGTCACCTCACCTGGCCAAATGTGGATTTTGATGGATTTTTAAAATACTTTTCCTTAACTTTGAATTTTCCCATAATCCTGAACTACTGTCATTTAAAAAGGTAATGCATCTTTTCTTCAGAGCCCTGCACCAGGGTGTCTACAACCTTCTGTGCTTATGCAGGATTCGAGCCTCGACATTTGTCCGCTGCCCTCAGTCACTCCTGCGGCACTCACAGTTCTCTTCTCAGCATCTCCCTGTGTAGGCAGCAGGAAAGGGGTCTGTATTTCATGTAAGGAAGCTGAGATTGTCTTAAAAAGTCATCAAATAAGCTGCCAAGATATACTAATTGCAAGTCAAACTTCATAAGCAAAGTTTTAATTCACTTCTGCCATTTTGTGGAAATAGGGCTTATCTGGCAAACTTTCCATGTATAAAAGGGTGAAAATTGGCCGGGCGTGGTGGCTGATGCCTGTAATCCCAGCACTTTGGGAGGCTGAGGCAGGTGGATCATGAGGTCAGGAGTTCAAGACCAGCCTGGCCAAGATGGTGAAACCCCGTCTCTACTAAAAATACAAAAATTAACCGGGCATGGTGGCACATGCCTGTAATCCCAGCTACTCCAGAGGCTGAGGCAGAGAACTGCTTAAATTTGGAGGAGCGGAGGTTGCATGAGCCGAGATCGTGCCACTGCACTCCAGCCTGGGCGACAGAGTGAGACTCTGTCTCAAAAAAAAAAAACAAAAAAAATCACAGAGCACTGTATTACAGACATGTCAACTGCTAAGCTTACTGTAACACAATACCCTACAAAATATAGGAAACCTACTTTTCTGTATTTCCCAGCAGGTGTGGGCTGGCTGAGTGACAGCAGGAGCTGGACATTTGATCTCCTAACCCCTTTAGGAAACAGCAAGTGCCTTCGCTCTTCATTTTCCCCTACAGTGAGATTCCAGCCATGCTTCCTGTAAGACACACCAGACATGGTGGGCAAAGGAAAATGAGAGGGTAGGAGACTTCTTTACCTGCTCCTTTAGGGCTCTTTGGAGCTCAAGATTGTTTTTGCTGCTGTTGTTTTTCTTTGAGATGGAGTTTCACTCTTGTTGCCCAGGCTGGAGTGCAGTGGCACAATCTCAGCTCACTGCAACTTCCGCCTCCCGGGTTCAAGCAATTCTCCTGTCTCAACCTCCCAAGTAGCTGGGATTACAGGCACAGTCTTGGCTCAGCCTGGCTACAAAGGCCGACGGTAGCCCTGTGGGATTGAGGATCTAACATGGACCAGTCTTCCCGCTGGTTTTCCCTACAGGAAATCTCCATCTTTAAGGACGTCACCAAATTCAAACATTTTGGATTTTTCTGCATGGATAAGTAAGCCCTGTCTGGGGGCTGAGTCTGGACCACAGCTGCCACCTATGCACTTGACCCACTGTTGGCATGGGGCCATCTGGACAATCCCAGAGGGCTTTACCCTGGGCTAGTGTGGGGTCAGGGCACCTTGAGTTCTAGGCAAAAGGAAAGAAGGTCAGCAGCAGGCACAAAAGCCAGAGGGATGGCTCAAGTATCTGCTTCATATGCCCTCCAGAAGCTAAGGGGACTCTCCACCACCCACACCACCCTCGTCTGCAGCCACTGGAGCAGACTATAGAAACACAAAAGGGGGGTTCGTGCAAACCAGGCTAACATTTTTAAGTGAGGTAAAAGGCACGGTATTTTTAAAAATACACTTATGGAAGAATCTCCTTTAAGAAGGCAAAATCATTTAAGCAAGCAGATAATGCAGCAAAAGCATTCAGCCTCCTGAAGGAAGAATGGCAGAAAAGAAGAAAGGGAGAGAGGAAATCTACTTCTGTTTATGGTTACATCCACTGTTTCAGATGTAATAAAGGAAGACAGTATGGGATTCAAATCCAAAAGGCAGTGAAAAGGTATCATGGTACAATTTCCACTGTACTGTGCCTTACTGTGTGTAAAATATGACATACTTCTTGAGGGCTGAGTGAAACCATAATGAGTATGCTATGTTAATTACTCAATAATAAACATATTTTGCCATAAAACATTCAGACTCACTGAGGTATAGAGTAAAAGAGAATCTCTATTCACACTGCCCGCTCAGAGGTAACTACTCTTAACTACTATTAACACTTCAACACGCAGACTGCCAGTTCTTTCACCATGTGATTATAAAGTTTATCTTTAAAGTAACAGGCTGGGCACGGTGACTCATACTTGTAATCTCAGGACTTTGGGAGGCCAAGGTGGGTGGACTGCTTGAGCCCAGGAGTTTGAGACCAGCCTGAACAACAGAGTGAGGCTCTGTCTCTACAAAAATTACAAAACTAGTCGGGTGTGGTGGCACGTGCCTATGGACCCAGCTACTCAGGAGGCTGAGGTGGAAGGATCACCTAAACCTGGGGAGGTCAAGGCTGCAGTAAGCCATGATTGTGCCACTGCACTCCAGCCTGGGCAACAGAGCATGATCCTGTCTCAAAAAATAACATTAAAATAAAATAAAAATAAAGTAATAAACAGGATCCTATCACATATATAGTGCCTATACCAGCAGAGCAATTTCTTTTCAAGGGCTTCCAACTCTCTTTTCTTGGTGCATATACTAGAACCCCAGCTCCTTTTCAGGCCTACAGAACCTGTGAGGCAGTGTCCTGGCCACACTGGTCTTCCTTCTCTTCCTGGAGCATGCCACACTCCCGCACATCTATCTTCAGACCCGTGGCTCCTGCAGTTTCTGCTGCCAAAACCCTCCTTCCCTAGAGCGTCCCTGGGCTGGTTCCTCTCACCACACAGGTCTGAGCTCCAGTGCCACCTCCAGGAGACACCTCCCTGATTGCCTGAGCTCCCAATCCATTCTCTACCGCGTGCCACTCTCTGTCTTTAATTTTTCTTCTTGTAATTTCTTGCCACCTGGAATTGTCTTATGGGTTTGCTTAAATTCTGGCTTTCTTCTGCAGGAAAAGGAAACTGATCTTGAGGTGTTTATAAATGTAGCCCCAACAGCAAGGATAGTTCTCAGCATAGGGTGGACATTTAATAAATATTTCTTGAATGGGTGAGAGATTGATTTTTCAACTTAAAGAATTTAACAATATGTCAAATTCTTCCCATGGCAGTACAGACAGGTCAAGTTCATTTTTTAAGAGGCTGCACAGGATTCCATAGTGCACATGGACTGGAATTTGATCTTTTCCATTACTGATGAACATAGAGTTCCTTCCAATTTTTCTTTTTTTTTTTTTTTTTTTGAGACGGAGTCTCGCTGTGTCTCCCAGGCTGGAGTGCAGTGGCCTGATCTCGGCTCACTGCAAGCTCCGCCTCCCGGGTTCACGCCATTCTCCCGCCTCAGCCTCCCAAGTAGCTGAGACTACAGGCGCCCGCCACCACGCCCGGCTAGTTTTTTGTATTTTTAGTAGAGACGGGGTTTCACCATGTTAGCCAGGATAGTCTCGATCTCCTGACCTCGTGATCCACCCGCCTCGGCCTCCCAAAGTGCTGGGATTACAGGCTTGAGCCACCGCGCCCGGCCTCTTCCAATTTTTCTCTCCCAAGCAGTGCTGCAGTGGAATTCCTTAGATATCTGTGCATAAGAGCACTGCACCATACATTCTATCTTTGGCCAACTTCATGCCAGTATCTTTTTTTTTGAGATGGAGTCTCACTCTGTCACCCAGGCTGGAGTACAGTGGCGGGATCTCGGCTCACTGCAACCTCTGCTTCCCAGGTTCAGGCGATTCTCCTGTGTCAGCCTCCCAAGTAGCTGGGACTACCGCACGTGCCACCATGCCCAGTTAATTTTTGTATTTTTAGTAGAGATGGGGTTTCACCATGTTAGCCAGGATGATCTCCATCTCTTGACCACGTGATCCGCCTGCCTTGGTCTCCCAAAGTGCTGGGATTATAGGTGTAAGCCACCGCACCTGGCCCATGCCAACATCTTAAAGCGTTATGTCGGCTGGGCGTGGTGGCTCATGCCTGTAATCCCAGCACTTTGGGAGGCCGAGGCGGGTAGATCACAAGGTCAGGATTTCAAGATCAGCCTGGCCAAATGGTGAAACCCCATCTTTACTAAAAATACAGAAAAAAAAAAAAAAAATTAGCCAGGTGTGGTGGTGGGCGCCTGTAATCCCAGCTACTCGGGATGCTGAGGCAGAGAGCTGCCTGAACCCGGGAGGCAGAGGTTGCAGTGAGCCGAGATGGCGCCACTGTACTCCAGCCTGGGCTACAGAGCAAAACTCCATCTCAAAAAAAGAAAGAAAGAAAGAGTTATGTTATAATTAATCCTGCAAACTCATCCTTCGAGCCCTAAGTCCCCTCCTCTGTGACTCACCCTGACAATGTCACTCTGTCCCATCCCCTCCAAGCCCAGTGTTTGCTAACCACTCTGCCTAAGTAGGGTCTATTCATCTTTGAATCTTTAGTGTCAGAGGCCAAAGTGGCCCTCAAAACTGGCTTGACTGAACAACAAAAATAGTTAACATGGATACAATTAGAATGAATATTCTGAGAATAGCTAACGTTTGCTGAGTAATAGGGAGACTATTTGATTTGCTGTGGATACCAGGAATTTTTTAGAATAGAAGGGGATATTATTAATTCATCATGTTGAGACAGAGGGCAAACCAGGACTTGTGGCCACCCCAGTAGTGGCACAGATGCCCCATCAGGACTCTCACTTGCATTGCTCCCTTCGTCCTCAGCAAAGGCGTCAGGCTGGCCCTTTTACTTGTCTATTTTATGATGAGGAAGTAGAGCATGAGGTGGTTAAGTCTGTAATCTGAGGTTACACAGCCAATGAGAGGTGGAGCTGGGATTCAAATCCAAGTCTGTCTGTTATCCAGCTCCAGTTCTTAACAACCGTGTTCCCTACATGTAGATTTACATAAATAATTCCCACTTCCTAGGAAGAGAATGTCCTGCTCCACAGTCTTGGGAACCACTTGAGATCAGTCCTTTGTGACAGTCAGGAAAAGGGGAGCACACAAAGGAAGGTGAAGACAGCAGAAACACCACGCTTTCCATCTGTGCTTTCACAGTGCGGCGCAGAGCAGCCACACACCACACAGGGCCATCCTGCCCCTCTCTGAAAACCCTGTGGGACAAATACCCAAAAGGCAAAGCACGGGCAGGGCAGGTTCCCTCACCCAGAGGCAGATCTGGTGTTCCTGGCTGGCACTGCTGTGTGTGGAGCAAGGTCCCTAAGGAAACGAAACCCCTCTCCACAGGAAACACTGCCACTCTGAAAAGAAGGTAAGAAAAACACTCCCTGATTTTAATCACAGATTCCAAACAGATGCATGAAACACATCTTTGCCAACAGGTACCTAGTGATCATCTCAAGGGGGTAGAGGAACAATTTTAAAAAAATAGATGTAAAAATAGCTAGGCTAGCCGGGTGCAGTGGCTCAAGCCTGTAATCCCAGCACTTTGGGAGGCCGAGACGGCGGATCACGAGGTCAGGAGATCGAGACCATCCTGGCTAACACGGTGAAACCCCGTCTCTACTAAAAAAATACAAAAAACTAGCCAGGCGAGGTGGCGAGCGCCTATAGTCCCAGCTACTCGGGAGGCTGAGGCAGGAGAATGGCGTAAATCTGGGAAGCGGAGCTTGCAGTGAGCTGAGATCCGGCCACTGCACCCCAGCCTGGGCAACAGAGCGAGACTCCGTCTCAAAAAAAAAAAAAAATAGCTAGGCTAGAGCCAAATGACTCACAGGTAACCTTTTTGTAAGTGCCAACATTCAGTCAAGAAAGGGAACCTGATGGCGGACACCAGGATGGAATTACCCTGGTGAACTGGTTTGCGATGAAAAACAAAACCCTGAAAATGGCGAGTCCACTCTGCTTCCTCCTTGTGCTGCTCACGCAGCACCCACATGCGACTGCAGATAGCGACTGGGTAGAAAAATTCTGTCAACTGAGTCACTAAAGACCACTGGGACTTCCGCTTTGTGTCTGAAGAAATTACTGCTACACAGAACACTGTCCTGCTCTACATAACTACAAAACCTGATACAAGATATGAAACAACACTCTTTTCTGACATGGGACAAAAGATAGGGTAGGACTGTGATTCCTGCCAGAAGGGAAACAAGCAAGGCGGCCACTCTTTCCCCAGGCCCCCTGCTGAGCTGGCGGTCTGAGGCTGGGGCTTTAGAGGGCTGTCCTGTTGAGTCGGGGCTGAGCTGGCGGTCTGAGGCTGGGGCTTTAGAGGGCTGTCCTGTAGAGTCGGGGCTGAGCTGGCAGTCTGAGGCTGGGGCTTTAGAGGCTGTCCTGTTGAGTCGGGGCTGAGCTGGCGGTCTGAGGCTGGGGCTTTAGAGGGCTCTGTCCTGTTGAGTCGGGGCTGAGCTGGCAGTCTGAGGCTGGGGCTTTAGAGGGCTGTCCTGTTGAGTCGGGGCTGAGCTGGCGGTCTGAGGCTGGGGCTTTAGAGGGCTGTCCTGTTGAGTCGGGGCTGAGCTGGCGGTCTGAGGCTGGGGCTTTAGAGGGCTGTCCTGTTGAGTCGGGGCTGAGCTGGCGGTCTGAGGCTGGGGCTTTAGAGGCTGTCCTGTTGAGGCGGGGCTGAGCTGGCGGTCTGAGGCTGGGGCTTTAGAGGCTGTCCTGTTGAGGCGGGGCTGAGCTGGCGGTCTGAGGCTGGGGCTTTAGAGGCTGTCCTGTTGAGGCGGGGCTGAGCTGGCGGTCTGAGGCTGGGGCTTTAGAGGGCTGTCCTGTTGAGTCGGGGCTGAGCTGGCGGTCTGAGGCTGAGGCTGGGGATTTAGAGGCTGTCCTGTTGAGTCGGGGCTGAGCTGGCGGTCTGAGGCTGGGGCTTTAGAGGCTGTCCTGTTGAGTCGGGGCTGAGCTGGCGGTCTGAGGCTGGGGATTTAGAGGCTGTCCTGTTGAGTCGGGGCTGAGCTGGTGGTCTGAGGCTGGGGCTTTAGAGGCTGTCCTGTTGAGTCGGGGCTGAGCTGGCGGTCTGAGGCTGGGGCTTTAGAGGCTGTCCTGTTGAGTCGGGGAAGCTGCACAGAAAGAGAGCTCTTGGACATCTACTGTAAAGTCCTCTTGAGTCTTTGACTGATACTGATCAGTATATATGTGGGATGAAACAAGAGGCTGGGGAAAGAATCATTAAAAAGAAGTAGACGGAACAATTCCAGAAGCTGACATGGGGCTGGGATTTGTATTCCCACCAGCCAGAGTGGAGAGAGCTCCCAATACCTGAGACACCTTAGTTAGGGCCCTGCTACTGTGCACCAGTCCTAACAAAGTTTAAATGTAAGCCTCAAAAAGGATTAAACTGATGCCAAGAGACTTAGATACATGCCAGAAGAAAAGTCCAGAAATAACACACAAAAAACAAAAAATATATATATTTTTTAAAAAGTCCAGAACTCCATAAAGGAATGCAATAAAATCTTGTACTCAACAACATAAAGTTCACAATGACTGACATCCAATCAAAGCTTACTAGCAAGCAAAGTGCAAGAAGATGTGACCTATAAGCATGAGAAAAATCAACAACAAAACAGACCTAGAGTTGACAGAGACGATGCAATCAGCAAACAAGGACATTAAAACAGCAATTAGAAATGTTTCATATGCTCCAGAACATAGAAGAAAACATGAATATCAAGAGAGAAATGCAAGAAATGAAAATAACCCAAAGGGATCTTCTGTAGATGAATTACAGAATATGTAAATGAGAAATACACTGGGTAGGATTAGCAGGAGATTCCACATGGCAGAAGAAAAGATCAGTGACTTTGAAGACACGGCAAAAGGAAATAACCAAAATAAAGCACATAGGGAAAAAAAGACAGAAAAAAAAAAAAAAGGCAAAGCATATTGTGGGCCAATAGCATGCTACCTCTCATAATGCGTAAATTGAAGTCTCAAGGGGAAGAGGAAGGAGGAACAAAAAAATGTTTATAAAGAAATAGGCAGGCCGGGCGCAGTGGCTCAAGCCTGTAATCCCAGCACTTTGGGAGGCCGAGACAGGCGGATCATGAGGTCAGGAGATTGAGACCATCCTGGCTAACACGGTGAAACCCCGTCTCTACTAAAAATACAAGAAAATTAGCCGGGCGAGGTGGCGGGCGCCTGTAGTCCCAGCTACTCGGGAGGCTGAGGCAGGAGAATGGCGTGAACCCGGGGGAGCGGAGCTTGCAGTGAGCCGAGATTGCGCCACTGCACTCCAGCCTGGGGCACAGAGCAAGACTCCGTGTCAAAAAAAAAAAAAAAAAAAAAAAAAAAGAAATAGGCAAAAGCTTACCAAATTTGATGAAAGCTATAAACTCATATAAACTATAAACCCAAGCAGCTCAATGAACCAAAGGTGAATATAAAAAGAACCACACCAAGGCACATATAAATCCAGTTGCTACACACCTATCAGGACAGCTAAACTTTTTGAAATTAAAATAAGTGTGGTGGCAATATGAAGCAACTGGCACTCTCTCATACATTCTGATGGGAATGTAAAATGATACAGTCACTTCGAAAAACACTGGGCAGTTTCTAAAAAAGTAAAAATGTACTTACCATATGACCTAGCAGCCTTAATCCTAGGTATTTACCCAAGAAAAATGAAAACACATGCAAACTGTTCTTAGCCCAAATCTGGAAAACCCCAAATGTCCTTCAAATGGTGAACAGACAAACAAACTGTGGTGCAATAAGAATGATAAACTACTGCCACATGCAAAAACATGGATGTCTCTCAAAAACATGACAACTGAAAGAGAGGAGACACAAAAGACTATGTACCCCATGATTTCATTTAAATGACATTCGGGAAAAGGCAAAACTACAATGACAGTGCAGATCAGTGGGTGCCAGGGCTCAGGACAGGCAGGGGGATTGACTGCAGAAGGGCACAGGGGAGCCACGTTGGGCTATCGATAAGAATATGCCACACCTTGACCGTAGGGGTAGTTATGACTGCCCACATTTGCCAAAATTCATGGAATTATATACTTAGAACAGGTCCATGTATTGTGTGTAAATTATACCTCAACAAAGTTAATAAAAAAGAAAATCTCTGCCATCCTGTGGCACAGATCAAAACATTCCTGCAATAGTGCCTCATTTCCAGAACAAGGCCTCTGAAGGGACTTCACTCAAAGGATGGGATCAGACTTCCGGGGCAGAGTCCTTCCCACCTGGCTGCCCCCTCACACAGGAACAGGAGTGAGTCATGTTCCATTTTCAGGTCAATACCCTTACAATGTAACAAGCTGGGGACACAAACTTGACTGCCACTTGTAGGCAGAAAGCCCAACTAAGCCAAGCTTTGCCAACAGGGGCTGCTGACTGATTACCAGGTGACCATTACCAAGAACATCACTCTGTAAGTGGCCACCCCTCCTCCAGCTGGTGAGTATCATCTTCTGGGGCCACATCAGAGTCGTCCCTGCTGCTGGGAGCTGTGTGCCCTCCTCCAATGGGGTGCAGGGAAAAGGCTCTGGGCCTCCGCTGTCAATCTCACTACCACCACTGCCTGTGCAGTGCAGCTTTGGGCTAATGACAACCTTAGTACCTACGCCACATGGGCGGTAGCAGCATAAAAAAACTGAATACTGGTAAAGTGTGTCCAAAAACGCCCAACATTACGTCACCACCGCACTTTGCTTGTCCCTCTATGTAGCACTGAGTACATGGTTTCATGATGATCTGTTTTGGAGGGAGTTGTATTAGAGGAGGGTTCTAAGCACTGGTTCTTGACTCAAAGACAACTAGTTTGAATCGTTGTTCCACCAATCCCAGCTGTGACCTTGAGTAATTTACTTAATTTCACTCAACCTCAAGTTTTCTCATCAGTAAAATAAGGACCTTCACAGTACCTCCCTCCCACAGGCTACCCTCCTCTGAGGGAGCCTCATAGGACTGATGGGCTAAATAAGAGAAGGCAGGTTAAGAGAAAATGTGACTGTGACACCAATGTGACTGTTTGAGCTACTGGATCCAGGCAGACCTAAATCCAGATGTGTGTCTAGGAAGCCAATAGATTCCCTTTATCACTTAAGCTCTTCTGAGTTGTGACTGTCTCTTGTGACTAAAGGTGACCCAACTGACAAAGCCTCTTTCATCAGGCAGGACAAAATGCCATCACCACAGCACTTTCAGGCTCTCTGTCACTTACCTGAGAGTGAGATTCCTTCTGCAAGCCCATAAGGCAGATAAGCAAAAATGATCATCATGCCAAACTCCAAGGAAGGTGTTTTCCTCAAGTCAATATGCTTCAGCACGTAAATGACAACTGTCAAGGAAGGAGAATCGAGGGAGAGTTGATGGGAGATGTGGAGAAGTCACAAAACTGCTGCTTTCCAAATATATGAAGTAAACAGGTACAGAAGATTTTGGAACGTCCCAAGGTTACAGATGAAAATTTGTCATTATGGATTTTTTTCCTTTGTAGGGAGGCTGTTGCTATAAGAAACAAAACACTAAGAAATGTAAATTCCGGAGATAAATGGTGGTGGAAGATGAAAATCAACCTAAGTCAACTCATTTAAAAATGCTGACTTAGAGGGCTGGGGATGTGCTGGGCCATGGCATGAAGCTGGAGCTGCAGACACACCAAGGTCAGTTCACTCTGCCAGGTTCCTCCCAGGGCCATATCACCCCGACTCCTCCAACAACATCAGATGAGATCACTAATGCTACCCATCTTGCTTTCCCCATCAGTTTTGAGTCAAAGACAACTAGTGTGAATTGCTGTTCTAACTGGGGTTCCAGGCCCTGTTGAAGCACAGTCTTTCCTATTCCTGGAGATTTCCAAACTCATGCCCCTGTAAAAGGAGAGAGCCTTGTATATATTGAAGTATCATTCACAACGCCTATACTAGAGCTCACAGTACCCATTTGCTCCACTTCATTTTGATAGATACTTTTTTTTTTTTTTTAAAGAAAAAGATATAGAGGAAAATACTGAAATGAAAATTTTCTTTTCCATTCTGTTTATTGGTACAATATGAGAAGCTGTCAGCCAACTCAATAGAGCCTTTAGACTTCTAGATAAAGGAGTTGATGGGAAAATTCAACAGGATGGCAGAAAAATATGCCTGTAACCAGGCAAAAGAGTCTCTTCCGGCCATCTGTGAAACAAACTGCTCATGGAGGCGGGCCAGGTGGCCATCTCCCTGAGACATAGGCTTAGGCGCGCACCAAAGTGGTCTACTGCCTGTTACTATTTTAAACATAATGAAATTTCTACAGCAATAAAGGTGTCGTTGGCCTTAACAAGACTCTTTCCATCTCCAGCTAGAAAAGCTTATTGGTTGTTAAATAACAAAATCAGTGCAAATAACTCAATGGAACACATTTTGAAAGCCCCTTTTTCAATCCTGGATAAACACTTTCAGTGGGATAAAAATTTTCTCTGTTTAACATTTTATTTTTATTTATGTATTTTTTAGAGACGAGGTCTCACTATATTCCATTGCTCAGGCTGGTCTTGAACTCCTGGGCGAAAGCAATTCTCCAGCCTTAGCCTCTTAAAGTGCTGGGATTACAGGCGTGAGCCACTGCACCTGGTCTATTTGACATTTTCAAAGAAAATTAATTTCTAATTTTCCAAATGTGAAAAGTAAGATGGCAGAAAATGAAAATCATCTGAGTGTGGTTATCATACTCTGGGAACTGAGAGGTCCCCAAAATCATATCTGATATCCAACAGTGTATATGTTTTTTAAACTTTGAAAAGTGACATTCTAAATTTCACATGTTAAATTAAAAAATCCTTGAGTTAGAGTGTTTCTCAAACAAAAACTAAGCAAAAAATCCTCCTTTAAGCAAAACCTTCATCTAAAATTGGCCCCCTTAAAAAACAGGAGAAACTGGCTAGAGACAGAAGCCATCAAGAATAATCTCAACCCTGTATGCTCATCACATTAAAAGGATATTAATGCAGAAATTAAGCCAGTGAGAGTGCCGAGCGCTGCAGAGCCAAAGAACATTTTGAGGAAGTAGTCAAGGGCTTGTAAAAATGTTTGCCACCCACTGACATCTGACATATTTTTTCTTGTTAAACCTTCAGCTGTGCTAGGAAATGAAAGAAAACAGAAGTTAAAATGTTATATATACAAAGGTCTTAGAAATTAACTTAAAACTTATCTCTTGCTTATTCCCTCATTCATTCATTCATTCATTCATACCATCATTCATTCAGTCAGCCAAACGTCTACTGTTCACCTACTTTGTCGCAGGTACTGTTACTTTCTGGGGTTCAGAGATGAGAGCAAAGTTGCTGCCCTTAAGGAGCTCCTCCCTTCAGGCTAACAAGGGAGAAAACAAGATGAACACTAAAGACAATCTGCAGGAAGGGTAGAGGGCTGTAGAAACACAGGATGGGCGGGTAACTAACTCAGACTGGCTGGGCTCAAGGAAGGTGCTTGAGAAAATGTGGGCTGATGCCGGGCGTGGTGGCTCACACCTGTAATCCCAGCACTTTGGGAGGCCGAGGTAAGCGGATCACTTGAGGGCAGGAGTTCAGATCAGCCTGGCCAACATGGTGAAACCCTAACTCTACTAAAAATACAAAAAGTATCCGGGTGTGGTGGCACACGTGTGCCTGTAATCCCAGCTACTCAGGAGGCTGAGGCAGGAGAATTGCTTGAACCCAGGAGGCAGAGGTTGCAGTGAGCCAAGATTGCACCACTACACTCCAGCGTGGGCAACAGAGCAAGACTCTGTCTCAAAAAAATAAAAAATAAAAAAGGCGGGGGGAGGGGTGGGTTTAGATTTGGGATAAAAACGACTTGCCCAGGTGAAGAAATGGGGGAAGGCACCCAGTGAGGGAACAGCATCTGCAAAGGAAGGGAGCCCATGCATATGCAGCCCATTGTAGGAACTTTCAAGTACCAAGATTAATGCAGCTAAAACGTGGCAGGGGGAGTGGTGGGGCGGGGGAGGTGGGGGTGGGACAGTGGCAGGAGGCAAGGTGACAGTAGTGGCAGAGGAACAGGGCACAGCCCGGGAAACGCACTGGTATTTCAGCTTGAAGGCCTCGGAAGTCAATGGGAAGGATTTCAGTACAGAAATCTTGTGATAAAACCTGAAATTGAGGCTACGGCAAGAAGTCAGATTAGAATGGAGCTACCCAAAGAAAAAATGCCCGAGGTTTCAGGCTGAGAGGGAAGATATAGGAGACATTAAGGAGGAAGAAATCAAAGAACTTTCCTTTTACTGTAACAGAACAAAGTAAAATGTCAGATGTTATTAAATTTAATTGTTGGTTTTGTTCTCAAAGGTAAAAGCATTACACCATTAACATGGAGTTATTCTCATTAAATATCCTCCTCCTGTCTCTCAAATCCATCCCCTTTTCTCCCTCCCCTACTGCCCTTTACTACCAGGGATAAGTCTCACTGAGCTCTCTCTCAACATCCTTGTCTTCCTACGGACCAACCCCGTTCTCCACTCAGTGGCCTAAATGATCCCCCTCTTTTTGTTTTTGAGACAGGGTCTCACTCTGTCACCTAGGCAAAGAGCAGTGGCGTGACCTCAGCTCACTGCATCCTCTGCTTCCCGAGGCTCAAGTGATCCTCCCACGTCAGCTCCAGAGTAGCTGAGACCACAGGTACGCATCACCACACTCGGCTAGTTTTTGTATTTTCTGTAAAGATGGGATTTCACCATGTTGCCCAGGCTGGTCTTGAACTCCTGGGCTCAAGCAATTCACTTGCCTCAACATCCCAAAGTGCTAGAAATACAGGGCCTAACTGATCCTTTTCAAAGGCACACCTGATCGGGTTACCAGCCTGTTCAGAACTCAGAGTTTCAGGCCGGGCGCGGTGGCTCAAGCCTGTAATCCCAGCACTTTGGGAGGCCGAGACGGGTGGATCACGAGGTCAGGAGATCGAGACCATCCTGGCTAACACAGTGAAACCCCGTCTCCACTAAAAAATACAAAAAACTAGCCGGGCAAAGTGGCGGGTGCCTGTAGTCCCAGCTACTCGGGAGGCTGAGGCAGGAGAATGGCGTGAACCTGGGAGGCGGAGCTTGCAGTGAGCTGAGATCCGGCCACGGCACTCCAGCCTGGGCGACAGAGCAAGACTCTGTCTCAAAAAAAAAAAAAGAACTCAGAGTTTCCTGACATCACCAGGAAGCCCAGTCTTAGTCTGACCTGGCTCCCACCTGCCATACCTCTCTGACCTTACCTCCTCCTCCCCAGATCTAAACATCTGGGCCACACTGTCACTAGCACCTCCCAGGTGGTCACCATTCACCTTTCCCTGCCCCAGCTAACTCCCTATTCATCCCTCAGAACCCAGGATCAGTGCCACTCCCTCAGGGACACCTGCCCTGATCCCTTCACGCAGGCCTGCCCATGTAACGTTTGTCATGGCGCCTGACTTCTCCTTCACAGCATGGGAAACTGTAGTGCCTCATTCCACGAGGATGAAGCCTGTGTCCATCTTGTTTGCTGCCTTATGTCCGGGGCTTAAAGCAGAGCCTCGCACACAAAAGACAGTCAATACCTTTTTATTGACTCAGCAAATGAAACAAAGAATACTCAACAGTAATACTCAGCTTCATCAATCACCATGTCATGAATTGGTATCGTATTATTATTATTATTATTATTATTATTATTATTGAGATGGAGTCTCGCTCTGTTGCTCAGGCTGGAGTGCAGTGGTGCAATCTCGACTCACTGCAACCTCTGCCTCCAGGTTCAAGCGATTCTCCTGCATCAGCCTCTCAAGTAGCTGGGATTACAGATACGCACCACCACATCCAACGACTTTTTTTTTTTTTTTTTGTATTTTTAGTAGAGATGGGGTTTCACCATATTGGCCAGGCTGGTGTGGAGCTCCTAACCTCAAGTGACCCGCCTGCCTTGGCCTCCCAAAATGCTGGGATTACAGACAGGAGCCACCGTGCCAGGCCCCAGGATTGGTATCATTTTAAAGCAGAGTTAAGATGAAAAGGTAGCTTGGTCAAATAACCTCAGAAAGCCTTTCGAGGAAATTTACAGCACAAAATAACATAATTAAGGTCTGACACGTCTTGCAAAAAAGAAATCTAACTTTCTTCATGTGAAAGCTTTGCAGACTCATCTGAACACACAATCTCCCCAATCCCCCTTCTTTCTAGCAGATCACAGGTTAACATCCCACCTTGAAGAATGTGGCAGCCAACAAGGGCTCATACTGGAAAAGTGCTTTTGAAGGCCATGATCACCCGCAGTTCCCAAAAATGGATCTGCAGGCCACACACATACAGTGCCCGGCCTCAGCCCACGTCTCTACCATGGCAGGCACCCAGGCTGGTTTCACTGCTTTCTTTTTATACAGAGTAGCCTGAGGCCCAAAGAGAGTGAGTCACGGGGTAAGGTCACACAAAGGGTTAACAGCAGATCCAGGACTGAGGCAATGGTTTCTGAACTCCAGGTAATGAAAGTAGAATTTGGACTCTTTCTGGCCTAGTAATTTTCTATGTTTTGTTTCTTAAGGTCATGTTTCTCATACCTTAAATAATAAAAGGGAGTATTGCTTCAGGGTCCATTTCATGAGCTTAAACTGTAGCTGGAGAAAACAAAAGGTTTCCTCTATAGCAGTGACTTTAAGAACACACTATCATAGCAACGAATCAAAGTTGAAAATGAATTCAAGTTACTGAAGAAACAGAAGACATTTGCTTTCCGGCACTCATGAAGGTAACAACACTAAAAAGGGGGTAATTCATTCACATATTCAGTTGCAAAGATAAATGTGTCAGCTCACTTTGGAGATGATCGTTTATGAAGCATACCTCTTCAAAACCAGATTTGATTCTAGCTGATAACCAAGGAAAAGTGACAACAGCTCCCAGAAGCATATTTTCTTTTGAACTAAAAAAAAAAAAAAAAAAAAAGGGCAGGGGAAGTCTGACATGCCCCTTTTCTCTCTCTTCTGTCTGAAAATGAGCCTCCCAGGTCTGGCTCACAAGACATTCCTTCTGAAAAGCCTTCCTCATATCCTTAATGGTCTGGTCATTGAGCCCCTCCGGCTTACAGCACCATGTTCACTTCTCTATGGGCATCTTTTGCCCATCATGGACCGAGTTCATCAAATCCACCTGGCTCTCAGCAGTATCTGGCACATAAAGGTCCCTCACCAAATGCTGATGGCAGATGACCAGCCGTGGCTGGAGAGTTCATGAGGCTGATTCTCCAGTCAGCTTGGGTCTCAGCAGTGGCAGTGCTGCTGGTGGAGGGAGGCGGCCGGAAACTATACATGCATGCTCCACAGATCCAGCCGTGGGAACTGTTATCATAGGCGATCTTGGGATTCTTTTTTTTTTTGAGATGGAGTCTCACTCTGTTGCTCTGGCTGGAGTGCAGTGGTGTGATCTCAGCTCACTGCAACCTCCACCTCCCAGGTTCAAGAGATTCTCCTGCCTCAGCCTCCCAAGTAGACAAGATTACAGGGACCCACCACCATGCCCGGCTAATTTTTATATTATTAGTAGAGATAGGGTTTCACCATGTTGGCCAGGCTGGTCTCAAACTCCTGACCTCAGGTGATCCACGGGCCTTGGCCTTCCAAAGTGCTGGGATCACAGGCATGAGCCACTGTGCCCAGACCAATCTTGGGTTTCCAAAGCACTTTTCCAGGAAGAACCTCTGGCTACAGACAATGACTCCATCATTTCCCATCTTAAATAGAAAAAGTCTCCTAATCTTTGGCTTTTATAACAGAACTGGAAAAGCTCAGAAAAGATCCTACCTCTGAAAAATTATTTTTCTTTAAAAAAATCAGAGACAAAGCAATTGAGTTTAGCTCCCAATGCATAAAAATAACTCATGATGTCACCTCCAAGTTGGACAAAATTCCTTGTCACAAATGTTCAATATGTGTAGCCAGGATACGAGATAAAAGTAAAAACCAGAACGCTAAGCAGCTTTCAGAGTAGATCTTAAATAAGAAAAAATATTACTATCGGATTTTTTAAAGGTCTTGCAGCATGCTGTATGATAATATCCTAATAAAGCTATAGAAATTTCTGCCAAGAGAAACATGAAAAAGCCAATAGTAGGAAATTGGTTAAGTAGATCACAGTAAACCCAGAAAAAGGAATACTCCGTAACCAGTAAAATGATGTTCCAGAAGACTGTTTTATCAACTGTGTTCAATGGAAAATAGAATACAGTATTTGGGGTATAAGCCTATTTAAATAAAATGTATATATATTTACACCAAATTGTTAACTATATCTCTAGGTAGTAGCAATGTGTGTGATATTTCTCCCTTTTTTGCTTGTGTATTTCCTAAATTTTATAAGAATATATGTACTACACTTAGAATAACAAAAACACTTCTAAGTTTGGTTTTTTTTTAAGGCCTGTTGAGCATCTCTTGCCATCAGGCAGTATTTGGTAAGCTCCTCCTGCAAAGGAAGGGCAAAAACAGGGCAAAAACTGAGCAAACATGGTGAAAACAATAACTGGGGCAGGGAAAGAAAAGGAAAGGATGTCACGTTACCTGATGCTGGATGATTTTCTCGTAGTATCTTTTCTTTTCTTTTTTTTTTTTGACACAGAGTCTCACTCTGACGCCCAGGCTGGAGTGCAGGGGCGTGAGTTTGGCTCACTTCAACCTCTGCCTCCCAGGTTCAAGCGATTCTCCTGCCTCAGCCTCTCGAGTAGCTGGGATTACAGGTGTGAGCCACCACGCCTGGCTAATTTTTGTATTTTTAGTAGATATGGGGTTTCACCATGTTGACCAGGCTGGTCTTGAACTCTTGGCCTCAAGTGATCTATCTGCCTCAGCTTCCCAAAGTGATGGGATTACAGGCGTGAGCCACTGTGCCCGGCCCTGTAATATCTTATTTAACTATTCAGTCCTCAATTTTAGTCCTAGGCTGAGGCATTTTATTCCAACATAAAAATTCTGAATATAGTCTATAAAAAAACTTTTAAGAAAATGCCAACTACACAGAGTGGTTATGCTTTAGCAAAGGCAGTAAGTCAGTATTCAGCTAAATGGAAATTCTATTATCTAACAGAACACAGTCTGGCCTCTAACGTTCTCTTAGCTCATTTTTGATACACTATCCAGGGCTCTTTTCTCCACTTGCTTTGGAGTTTTTTGCAGGGAGGTGGGAGAATGGGGTCTTGCTATGTTGTCCAGACTGAGCTCAAACATCTGGGTTCAAATGATCCTCTAACCTCAGCCTTTGGAGTAGCTGGAATTACAGGCATGAGCCACCATGCCTGGCTTCCTTCAACTGCTTTGTCTGTGCCTTTTCTGTGTTTTGGCAAAATTGTTTGGGTTTCTTGACTGCATGTTAACAACCACCAAAAAATGCAGAGTTCAAGGAAATATCCCTGCATCAGAAAAATATATTTGAGATTATCTTAAATGCATTTCCTTTTCCCAATGATTTTGTTTTGTTTTGTTTTTAAGACAGGGTCTCACTCTGTTGCCCAGGTTGGACTGCAATGGCTCCATCATAGCTCAGGCATGTGATATGACACCCAGCTAAAATTTTTTTTCTTTTTTTTTTTTTTTTTTTGAGACGGAGTCTCGCTCTGTCACCAGGCTGGAATCCAGTGGTGTGATCTCAGCTCACTGTAACCTCCGCCTCCCAGTTTCAAGTGATTCTCCTGCCTCAGCCTCCGGAGTAGCTGCGATTACAGGCACCTGCCACCATGCCCAGCTAATTTTTGTATTTTTAGTAGAAACAGGGTTTCACCATGTTGGCCAGGCTGGTCTTGAACTCCTGACCTCAGAGGATCCACCCACCTCGGCCTTCCAAAGTGCTGGGATTACAGGACTGAGCCACTGCGCCTGGCCCCCAATGACTTCTTGACATTTTATTATTCATCATTAACTTCTCAGATCCCATCAATTAGGGCAGTAATACCAACAACTATTTGAAAACAAATTGCAGTTTCCAAAGCAGCGTTTACACAATAGCATCTTAAGGCAGGGCACCTATCCACATTCCTACCTTATTTTAAAGTTGTGAAAAGGAAGGTGACATGCAACAGCTAGTGCGGCCTCTGTCTACTCCTTTTGTCTCCAATGATGTTGCCTGAACATTGACCCCTCAACAGGCCACTTCATCATATCTGGGGAACTTATTAAAAACCCATGGTCTTGGGACTCACCCCAGACCAAATGAATCAGAAGGCTCTGAGGGTGGGGCCGAGGAATGTCACACTTAATAAGCACCCTCAGTGATGTTGAGAACCTGGGCTCAGAAACTGCTACTAAAAGGTAGGCCAAAAAAGGTGGGCACAGCCAGGAGCAATGGTTCACACCTATAATCCCAGCACCTTGGGAGGCTGAGGTGGGCAAACTGCTTGAGCCCAGGGGTTCAAGACCAGCCTGGGCAACATGGTGAAACCCTGTCTCTACAAAAACTTTTTTAAAAATTAGCTGGGCATGGTGGCAGGTGCCTGTAAGTCCCAGCTACTCGGGAGGCTGAGGTGGGAGGATCACTTGAACCCAGGAGGTTGAGGCTGCGGTGAGCTGTGATGGAGCCACTGCACTCCAGCTTGGGTGACAGAGCGAGACCCTGTCTCAAAAAAAAAAGGGGGACTCTGCTCTTTTAACCACCCCTGGAACCTGACCATATTCTTGCAGCACATCAAGGCTTGTCAGGACAGAAAGATGGAGAAAGACAGTGGGTGAACTGATCACCCAGAGGACAAGCAACTGTACACATGCTGCGGGGAAATATCTGCCCCTTCATTACAAGGATCTTTAGTTCTGTCACATGAACAAAGTCTGTTCTCTGCCCCATACTTACTTGGTCAGAACAATGGAGACTGCATCGTTGAGAATACTTTCTCCAAAGACCAGCATGTTGAGCACTGGGTCCACATGAAGTGCATTGAAAATAGCAATAGTGGCCACTGGATCAACAGCAGATATTAGGGAGCCAAACGCAAAACTGTAAGAGACAGAGGGAAGGGGAGATTCTGTAATGTGTGTCACCCAGTCCACATATTAAAGCATTAAAGTCAAAGGCCATATTTAACAGAAAGCAAAACTACACACTAGAGCTGAAGTAACTATAGAAGGTAGCATATTTTTTCCCACTTATCTGCTGTTGACATTGTGGGTGGAGTGTGAAAGGCCCACTCTAAGTTGAGTTGTTAGGAATGGCCTGGTTTTCTACTGTCAACACAGAGACTTGACTTTGACCAATGACGGAAGAGAGACTTTTGCTTAGATATATTTATTATATACCGCCCAGTTCCACAGGTCAGAGCAGCTGGAGTCAAATGGCCCATGAACTCCTGCATCTGACCTCTGCTCTGCCCCTTGCCACCAGCCCCTTGGAGTGCTGTCTGTGACCAATCCCAGCCTGCACTCAGATTTGCAACATCTAAGAAAGTGTCAAAAACCAGGAGTAACCCCAGTGTGCTTTGGGGGTGAGTGGCGTGGACAGCCGATAGAAACACTGAGGCCATCTCCTAACTGGGCCAGTGACCTCACTGACAGTCCCCGTGAAGAGCTTATCACCCCCAGCAGATATGTGCTGATTGTCTAACATGTTTCAGGCATGGAGGCTACCACGGCCGGCACTGTTCTAAGCATGTCACATACGGTGACTCAACAATCCAGTCAGTGACTGTATGAGAGACTGCTACTACTGCCCCGATGACAGAGGAGAAAACCGAGGGACAACGGGATGATGAAGTAACTTGTTCAAGGTCACTCAGCTAACAAGTGGCAGAGCCAGGCTATCTGCCCAGAGTTGGTACTCCTCCCCCCAATAGTAGATACAGCAATACCTAGAGATGAAGGCAAATTCAGACAACAGCAAGTGTGACCCGGGAAATCAATTGAGGTGACGTGAGAAGGTGGGGTGTGGGTGTGGGTGTGCGTGTGGGAGCCACTTAGATGCGGGGGTTCTGGAGAGGCCTCTCTGAAAGGATGACACATGTAAGCAAGAACCTACATGTTAAGCAGCAGTTGGCCAGGCCAAGAGCTGCAGGCAGAGGTGACAGCAAGTGACTCCTGAGGTGAGAGAAAGCCTGCTGCCTGAGGAACAGAAGGAAGGTGCGTGTGGTGGCGGGGGTGGGGCGAGTGGCAGGAGCCATAGGAAGCTGGCAAGGGAGGCAGGACCAGCTCCCTCAAGGGGCCTCGTGGGCCACATGAGCCTGGACAATTCACTCTCCCTGCCCTTTGGTGATTTTCCCACAAGCCTCTGTGCCATGCCTGGTGCAACTTTCTTTCCAGGGCAGCAGAATGGTGGGTCTGCCCCCTTCCACAACACCAGCCAAAACATGGAGCCCCCAAGGGCCAGTCTGTGTCAGTCATTAGCCAGAGACGACTGCCTGAGCACTATACTCCAGCCTCAGTGAAGTGCAGGCCCAGCCCAGGCTCCCAGGTTCCCAGCCTGTGTCAGTCATTAGCCAGAGATGACCCACCCTCACCAAGCCTGGGTCTAGGGGGAAGAGGATGCTCGGCCTGAGCAGCCTTCGATGGGTGATCTTTTGGCTGCAGGGTCAGGGAGAGGAGAGCTGACTGAGGAAATGCCTGGCTGCCTTGCCAGGTACAGGTCTCTTCAGAAGTCAATTATTTGGCCTCTGGTTTCCATGGTAGCTGCCTGTGAATGTGATTCATGTGCATTAAACCAGAGTGCCTCCGGATCCCAGGCTGAGGATTCAGTTCCCAGACTTTGCCTGTCCTCACAGAGGTCATCACAGGCCTGTGAGCTCCAAGGAAGTAGACGCTGGGTTTTCATCATGGGTGAATTCCCAGGGTCTGTACTGGGTATGGCCCAGAGACACTTGCAGAAGGCAAGCAGGCAGGCAGGCGGGAAAAAGGAAGGGAAGCAGGAAAGGGAAGGTAACTCCACTAAACAACTGCCCATCTGGGAGATCCTGTTTTGTTGGTAGCTGGTCCCCAGGCCCGTGCACCACAACCCAGACAGAGCTTCTGGTTGCTCTTTTATTCCCACTCTCATCAACCACAGCCATATCACCAGAGGCCATGAAGGAAGGAGGACAATGTCTAAAAAGTGTATCCTGGGCCAGGCACAGTGGCTCACGTCTGTAATCCCAACACTTTGGGAGGCTGAGGTGGGAGGATGGCTTGAGCTCAGGAGTTCAGGACCAGCCTGGGCAATACAGAGAACCCCACCTCCACACACACAAATTAGCTGGAAGTGGTACCACACACCTGTAGTCCGAGCTACTCGGGAGGCTGAGGCAGGAGGATAGCTTGAGCTCAGGAGTTTGAGACTACAGCGAGCTGTGATCATGCCACTATACTCCAGCCTCAGCGACGTGCAGGCCCAGCCCAGGCTCCCAGGTTCCCTGTCCTATGACTCTCCTACCCCTGCAGGATATACTTTTTATTTTATTTTTTTAAAAATTTGTTTATGGGTATTCATTGTACAATGCTTCACCTTTTCTGTATGTTTAAAATGTTTCATAGTGAAAGGTTGGGGCAACGTTCATCTTACGTAAGTCGAATGATGTCTCATGTGTCCCTAAAATGTATAAAACCAAACTGCTCTGACCATCTTGGGTACATGTCATCAGAACCTCCTGAGGCTGTGTCACGGGTGCGTGTCCTCAACCTTGGCAAAATAAACTTTCTAAATTAACTGAAAAAACAAAACAAACAAAAGGTTGGGGGAAATGCTTTGTATAAATCACGTTACACATTTAGTTTGCTTGGGAATCTAAATTGAGGCAGAGTATTTCTGACAGTGAAGATGAAAAGTCTGAAATACAAACTGTTCAATCATTGAGAGGTCTGTATGGAAAGAGGATCACTTCACCTGGCTGTCAGCTGTTCCACTTCACTTCTTTAGGACCTCGCCTTTTAAATGCCAGAAGTTCAACTTAAAAATGTACTTTCTTTATTCCATAACCCCAAAAGATAGCAACATCAACAAAATGAAAAAGAAATGGACAAAGGCAGTGAAATAATTCAGGATCTCTAAGAGTGAAATCTCTCTCCAGCAAGGTATCATCAGAACAAAACGAAACTGTGCAACAAAGTTACTTTTGTGTTTTCTACAGTGCAGAGGTTGCAAAAGATAGTCTGTGGCTCTCATGTTTGATCTGCATGGTGTTTGTGAAAAATTGAGCAAGTTGTCAACATTTGAAAACTGGAAAATTCCCTACAAAAATCTAGAAACCTAGCCTCGTTTTGAAAGAAAAATTATTTAAAATAGCCACCAATTCTGGGCCCAGATTTCCACATGGTAATCATGAGTTGGCACTGAGAAGTGGCTGTCCCTTCATACAGGGTGTGTTCTCCCACTGGCTGCTGCCCCACCGCTAGACTCACAGCTGGCCAGCTTCCCTCTCTTAAGTGCTCTGCCAGGCCCTGCAGCTGTGCGGGTTTGCGACCCCAGAGCAGTCCCCATCCGTGGGACTGTCACTTTCTAACAGCCAAGGAAGCTTCTGCACATGGAGAGGAAAACACTACCTGGCTCTAAGTCAGTGTGTCTACAGGGCAATTATTTTCCTGTCCTTCACCTAAACATTCCAACCACTGATTCAATTCAACTTCACAGGAAGTTATCCAGCATTGTCTGTATCTCTAACCAGCTGTCCCCAAAACAAGTGGAAGATTTGAATACTGTGATACCTTCCTTTACTGGGCATTTCTTTTTATTTGCAAAACACCTACCAAACACAGGACATCAGTTCTGCTTTATTTCCAGCTCCCATGGAATAGGACTACTTGTTTATGTATCAAAACTGTCTTTCAACATAAGCTCCAAAATTGTTGTCCTGGGCTGGGGTGGGTGGTGAGTGGAGGTGGAAATAGGATTGGACTTGTTATCAGAGACACAGTTTCCATGAAAAGGGTTCCCAGATTCTAGTCCTAAGTTGCTAAACTGCTGCTAAATCCTGAAAGCTCTGACTGGCCAGATGGCAAGGATCTGGGGACGAACATGTGGCCCTGCTGCCCAGCTCCTCAGCCATGCTGCAAGACCAAACACAGACACACTGAGCAAGGCTGTCTACTCTCAGAAGGGGGAATCCAGATGATGCTCTGCATGGGTGCTTTTTCAGCACTAGATCTGGTACCTTCTGAGAGACACCTGCCTCAACCTAGTGAGGCTGCTTCTCACTATGCAATTCTGGGAATTTCTGGACAGGGCTCATGGGACGTGCTCACGGGAGTGGCTTCAGATGGAAGGGCTTTCCACAATATCCACAACAGAGGTCTTGGCCCTGCTTCCCCCACCGCAGGTTTGGTGGCAATCCTAGAGGAAAGTTTCTCCGTCACTCCCCGGTCCATCTCTAAACTATCAAGAAGACAACTTTTTGTTATGGCGACTGAAGTCTTGGAAATAATAAGAAGACAATGGTACAGTGTATGTGTGCACATGGGCAGGGCAGTTAGCTGAGCAGAGTTACTCCCTCCCAAGCTTAAACTATATCATTCCAATCAGCAATGCCCGACTAGGGATCTTCAAAAGTCTTTAGTATAGTTTTGATTCATTTCAGAGATACAAATCAATTCAGAGTAAGATTCTATGGCAGAAATCCTTACCAAAAATAAATACACAGAGAGAGAATAGAACAGTACCACACCCAGGAAGCAATGTGGAGAAAAATTTCCCCTGTCTGAAAAGCAGTCGCATGGGTGTTACAGTATGAAGGATTTACCTGTCTGTCATGTTGAGTTTAGAGATTACATCAGCCTGTAAAATAAAACACACAAACACACAGACACAAAAAAAACCCCTGGAGAACAGCCAAGAAGATTTAAATGTCCATTAGTGCTTTGTTAAAACTAATAAGGACATTAATCTTCAGTTCCCAAACCACTTGAAAAATAAAGAAGGCTCCTAAGCTTTAGTTGAAACATGCATTCCATCAGTATGCAATGAAAGTATGGAAAAGAATGCTACATTCTTCAAGCCCAATTAACTGTAGTTTCCTTAAGTTTATTCTTATTTAATACTAGAAACTGAGCAATGAAGAAAGCTGCATGACAGACAGATTTACTCTGGTGCCATCAAAGCTGCAATATAGGTGAAAATTCGATGGAATGGGCTTTGGCTATCGAGAGAAGAAAGCAGCTGACATGTGTTAAAGAAATCTGCCTGTCACCCAGACACCTGACCCTCAACTTAATTTTCAGAACTGGGACAGGCAAACTTTCTGCAACTGACAATAAAGGAAAAGAATGTGACATGCATGGACATGCACAGTACAAAACTACAGATACTACCTTCCTAGGGATGTTTGGTCTAAATTAATTTGAATTAATTTGAAGTCTAAAGTAGAGACCATCCAACTGATGTCACTGGGAAGTGGTTTAGCAATTGTGGAAAATCCAGAGTATATAATTCTACAGGTAGACAGCTTAGAATTGAGTGAACAGATTCAGAATCACCTTTGATTTTATTATTTCTCCAATGCCAGCAGAAAAGCACATCTCTGATTTTTAAAATGCAAATTTTTATCAAAAAACAGCATTCAATCCCAATTCAGTCTACCTGACAACTGTTTGAAGTTCTTGATGGCATATATTTGGCTTTATTTTTAGATATTCTAATTTAAGACAGTATTGGTTTGCAAATAAAATAAATACTTTGGGGGGGGATTATGGAAAAGATTTACTCAATTCCAGATACCAAAGGTCTTGCAGGACACTTTGAAACAATTTAGCATGCCTCTACTGTGCCTCATATGAAGCTAGGATTTCCTTCCAGAAGGAATTTACCCTAAGGGTGAAACCCAGGCCCCACCAAGTGGCCCCATTTCACCTTCCCACCTCCCTGCACTAGCTCTAAGAATGTAAGACTTTCAAAGTGTTTCAAAGATGATTTTCTTACCTGACCCAGAAAATAAATTCCTCCACCTACTACAAAAGCAGATATTGCCGTCCCAAAAACAGCAAACAGGGTGATGGAACCAATATTTTGAAAGAAGTTACCCTGTTTGAAAGAGCAGAAATCAGGGAAACGATTAGAAAAGCCATTCCTGTCAGTGAAGTCATGGCCTGCACACCTGGCCCTCTCGGCTGACTTGACTCTCTGTGAAAGGTACCACTGCCCATCCTGTGTGGCAAGCTGGGAGCCTGGGAGTCTTCCTGCACCCCCGCACCTACTGCAGTGTCCCGTCACTCACATCATCTTTCATCTGGAACACTGCAGAGCTTCACACAAGTCTCCTCAACCCCTCCGGGCCCCTTTCCCTCCACTCTCCAGTCCTTCCAGAATGGTCCTCCCAAAAGACAAATCTGATTGTACTGCCTTCACCTGGACCCCTACTTCCACTTAAAATGCAGCTAGCCCCCACCCTGGATGACTCGACCCCTGGGGAGGCCTCTGGGCTCATCTGGCACCATGCTCGCCTTTGTTCTCTGGGTTCCAGTCCCACTGGTGGCTTCGAGCGGGTTGTGCTCCCTCTTTGCTTGTTAAGCTTTCATCATCCCAAGATCTCGGGACATTTCAACTCTTCCTGATCCCTCAGCCAGCTCCCAGCTCAGATCCTAGTCTATGCTCTCAGTGCACAGTCACCCTCCCTTGTAGTGGTTGACAAGACTGCAATTTTGCACTTATTTATGTAACTGATGTCTGATTTTCCCATGAGGCTGCAGGCTCATTCTGGGCAATGACCACATCTGCTTTTGCACAACACAGTCCCTGACATAATGTCCCTCAGATGGAGGATGCCCAACAGACAGGCACTGACGGAATTAACTGTGTTTCACGTCCAAAGTCCACACAATTAGGATACCAAGATACACTATCAGATATTCCTTTTTCCTGGCCAGGTCTTTTAAACAATTTTACTTCACTCTGTTAGTATCATCATTAACTATGACAGATAAAATGTTTCTATCTATACTTCACACCATTTAAGAAAAAATATTCAAGTCCAAGCAGCATGGTAACATCTTTCAAATTTCCATAAAATTAAGGAAATTAAGCTAGTTATCATAACCCTGTAGACTCCACTTAGGAGTTACCAAGAGGCTTTAATCACTCCCGATTGTGGGTGTGAACAAGATTCTTGTTTTCAGCTCAGAAATCGCCAAACCAGGGACATTAGGACCTGCTATTTTAAAGCCCACTCATGAAAGAGTGTCCTCAGCTGAACACTGACTGCCCCACTAAGCCTACCTCCTAGAAGCTGCAATTTTGACTTGGCTGCCTATAATTTGACACTCAATTCCTTTATTTGGCATATCAATCTTTACTGCACAAAGAATTTAAAATAACTCAAGGCAAACACAATGATTTGGTTTTTCAAAACAAAGGGCTTTCAATCTATGAGTTTCTCTTTGCAAATCGCTGTTTTCTTTTGTTATTTAAAAACAGATTAGGCTGGGCTCAGTGGCCAACCCTGTAATCCCAGCACTTTGAGAGGCCAAGGCGGGTGGATCACCTAAGGTCAGGAGTTCGAGACCAACCTGACCAACATGGAGAAACCCCATTTCTACTAAAAATACAAAATTAGCCGGTGTGCTGGTGGGCACCTGTAATCCCAGCTACTCGGGAGGCTGAGGCAGAAGAATCGCTTGAACCCGGGAGGCCACGGTTGCAGTGAGCCGAGATCGCGCCATTGCACTCCAGCCTGGGTAATGAGCAAAACTCCATCTCAAACAAACAAACAAAAAGATTAATCAGTTTTGACCTGTTTGCAGAGATCTAATGTTGATATAATTTATATACTTGGTTAATATTAATCTGGATCTTGAAATTCACCCAAATTAAAGTTACCACACTACAAGAACTTCCCTCTGCTAGATAAAGCAAATTCACTGTTTCTCTTTGACATAATTAACATCCTACGATTTGTGTAATATTTACAATTCAAAGAACCAGTTGCTGCCTAGCTAATGCATATCAAATGATGATAATCTTACTGAAATCTGTATTCTAAGTCCAAATTTACATTAGCAAATATCACAATATTAAAATAAAATATTCCAACTTTACTTCCTATCATCTTTGGGGCAGGGTAGAAAGTAGACAGAAGTTTCAGAATTAGCATTTCATAATCCTATAAGTCCCTTTCATATAAATTGTCACATTATCTGCTGGAAAGTCATCTTCAACAAAATGTTTTTCTAAAAAACTATTACTTTCCTCAAATTTTGAATAAGTTTCTCTCCCTTCCCTCTAAAAAAAAAAATAGATAATAAAAACTTTACATTCTCTAATATTCAAAATGTCATGTTTTTAAGTCAAAATCAAGTCAATTTCCTCAGCATGTTTTGAAATATTTTCATAATCTGCTTACAGTTAAGATTTGTTTACAAAGTGAAAGAAAGACATGGTGACCTTCAACTTATGTTTCCTTGTTAAAAATTATCTGATGTCAGTAACAGTTTCTAAAACTTGGGAATATTTTTTGCATTAAACTTCCTTTTCACTTTTTCTTTGGATAGATGTACAATAAAATAATAACTTAAAAAAAATCTGGGCTGAACATTTCTATGTTTTTACCAAAAATTTCTAGACAAATCTAACCCATTTTAAAAAAATTGTTTATTTATTTATTTTATACCATGTCAACAACAAATTAAGTTTCTTTTTATTTACTTATTTTTGAGACAAAGTCTCCCTCTATCACCCAGGCTGGAGTGCAGTGGCTTGATCTCAGCTCACTGCAAGCTCCACCTCCTGAGTTCAAAGGATTCTCATGATTCTCATGCTTCAGCCTCCGGAGTAGCTGAGATTACAGGCACGCACCACCACGACCAACTAGTTTTTGTATTTTTAGTAGAGATGGGGTTTCGCCATGTTGGCCAGACTGGTCTTGAATTCCTGGCCTCAAGTGATCCACCCACCTCGGCCTCTCAAATTGCTGGGATTACAGGCATGAGCCACTGGGCCTGACCTATTAAGTTTAATAAATTATTATTACTACTACTGGAGGTGGTATTGTTATTAATAATAGATAACATTTTTATCATTAATAACAAGCAGCAGCACTCCCTTTATTTAGTGTGGTGGGTGGTGCTTTGCCTACATTCTTTCATCTAGTGTGAATCTCAAAGCACCCCGGGAGGTAGGGTTTTGGGGTTTTTGGTTTTTACTTTACCAAAAAGAAACCTGCAGGGGGCAGCGCATGATTAGATCTGTATTGTGTCTCTGGCTTTCCTCTCTCCAAGGGCTGGCCTAAACTTTCCAATCTTCAGGTTTTTAAAAAATCACATTCACAAAATAGCTGTTGTATTATTAATACTAGTATTTTAAGTTGAATCACTTTATTTTAAAACTTAAATATATTTATGTTTAAAGAAAACTCACAGACAAGGAAAATACCACGCACAGACACAAACAGGCTTAAAAGTGAGAAGCTCCCGCCCAGGCAGAAAGACTCACACTAGGGGCCGGGCGCGGTGGCTCACGCCTGTAATCCCAGCACTTTGGGAGGCTGAGGTGGGCAGATCACTTGAGGACAGGAGTTTTGAGACCAGCCTGGCCAACATGGTAAAACCTTGTGTACACTAAAAACACAAAAATTAGCTGGACATGGTGGCGTGTGCCTGTAATCACAGCTACTCAGGAGTCTGAGGCAGAAGAATTGATTGAACCCGCGAGGCGGAGGTTGCAGTGAGCTGAGATCATGCCACTGCACTCCAGCCTGGGTGACAGAGCGAGACTCCATTTCAAAAAACAAAAACAAAAACAAAAACAGCACCTCACACTGGGAGTTGCAAGGCAATGGCCATCAAGGCCAAGCCAAAGCAGAGAAGTGGGTAGGGGCCAGTGCCACTGCTCGCCAAGGCAGGGAGGCAAGGATGGGCAGGCAACTGTGGGACTAGGAAGGCTGGACCAGGGAGTGGGCGAGAAGAGATAGAGGCTGAGGGATGAAGGGGAATATCAAGCTGGGGTCTGAGGCCAGGGGAGGACACGGAGAGGGAGACAAGAAAGGATGGATGGGCCTGAGGTTAGAAACGCGCCAGTGGGGGAGCTGAAAGAAACAAAAGCCCTGGGGGCACATGTCCCTGTCATCCCAGGACACAGTCTACCCTCTTTACATCTATCAGTCTGTGTCCAGGAAGACGAGTCAATGCATCATCTGTGAGCCACTTAACATCACTTCAGCCATCTTTCTGGGCAAAGCACCCATTTATGGCAAACACTGGCTCAGTGAGCCACACTGCCTGAAACCAATAAAGCAGCCAATTGATCACGTCTGGTCCTCTCCAGAATTCAGGCACTGCAGTCCAGCTTCCACTGAGCACAACCAGGAAGAAGCAGAGCTAACACCCAAGCTTTTAAGGAACTTGCTTTACAAACACGAGAAACTGTCCAGACCAAAGCACCAATGTGGGCCTGAGTCTCACCTTGTGTAATGAATATCCAGACTCAAAGATAATAGGGGGAAGCAGGAGGAGGAAAAACATGTTTGGACGAAACATTTCTTCTTCCTGTAAATAGAAAATGGGACTCTTAAGAGGCATGGAATTTGTGTAATTAAGAAATAAATTCATCAATAAAGAGCCAAAATAATTCTTCTTTCAGGGCCTGGCCTAATGGAAATGTATAATGTTTAAATAACTACCTGATAATAAAATCAAGCAGAATGAGAGATTCCCCCACCAAAAAAAAAAAAAAAAAAAAAAAGAAACTGCATTTTATTATTTTTATCATCATTATTATTATTATTTTGAGACAGAGTCTTGCTCTGTTGCCCAGGCTGAAGTGCAGTGGTGCAATCACAGCTCCCTGCAGCCTCAACCTCCTGGACTCCAGTGATCCTCTCACTTCAGCCTCCTGAGTAGCTGGGACTACATGTGCGTGCTACCATGCCAGGCTATTTTTTTTTTTTCTTTTTTTTAGATATAGGGTCTGCTGTGTTGCCCAGGCTGGTCTCAAAGTCCTAACCTCAAGCAATCCTCCCACCTCAGTTTCCCAAAATGCTGGGATTACAGGCATGAGCCACCACACCTGGTCAAGACAAGGATTTTAAAGGTGATCGGCGAAAAGAAATAGCACAACAAACTGCTTCCAAACACAGAGTAGTATGTTTTTTATTCCTTAGTACAGAAAGAAAATTAATCTGAATCTAGAAAATTTCAATTCTGGTTGCATACTTTCAAAAACAAGTCTACAAGCTAGAATTCCTACGGGAAAAAGGTAACGGCAAATCCTAAAACAATCCACTCAGAGGAACAGGAAACCCTACACATGGTTAAAATAGCTCTGCCTTCTTTCTGCTTATCAGAGACAACTGTGCTGTTTTCCAAAGTCTGATGTGATGAAACAGTCCCCACTGGATGCTCTTTCGACTTGAGACTTGGCTACAAAGACAGCCCCTTACCATGTGTCTTGCTAGAAAAGAACACCTGAGGCTGGGTAATTTACAAAGGAAAAACATTTATTTGGCTCATGATTCTGCCGTCTGGAAAAGTTCAAGACTGGGTATCTGATAAGAACCTTAGGCTGCTTCTACTCATGGGGGAAGAGAAGGGGAGCCAGAGTGTGCAGAGATCCATGGCAAGAGAGGAAGAAAGGGGGGGTGGGGGTGGGACCAGGCTCTTTTTAACAATCAGCTGTATAGGGAATGAACACAGCAAGAACTCATGCACCTCCCTCCCCCAGCAAGGGCATCAGTCTATCCATGAGGGTCCACCCCCATGACCCAAACACTTCCAACACTGGAATCAAACTTCAACATGAGGTTTAGGGAGACAAACGCCCAAACCATTGCACCTTGCTTCCAGATTTGATTATTAAGTGCC
Organism: Macaca fascicularis; assembly: GCF_037993035.2. Classification (NCBI taxonomy): domain Eukaryota; kingdom Metazoa; phylum Chordata; class Mammalia; order Primates; family Cercopithecidae; genus Macaca; species Macaca fascicularis. The sequence continues at coordinate 105,925,663 of NC_088384.1, read as the reverse complement.
ATTATGAATGGTGTTTGCAGAATACAGCCAACTTTGGAGGGATGAAACAATAACAATTTCATTTTCTATATTATTAGAATATCTCTCTAGTTGTTGGCAGAATTTGGGGGAAATATATATTGGTCCTCAAGCCCAAAATGGTTATGTGTAATACATAGTCTTTTTAAAAATGCAAAATCAGGCCCTTTTTCATATGAATATTTTCCCATGTCACAATTTTGACAGTCTGATTTCTTGTCAAAATCCCTATTCCCAAGAATGCCTAAATGTATTCTTACAAATGTACAGCTGTTACCACAAAGACTAAAAAAAATTCAAAAAAGGCTCAAAATAGAAGCAAATGATGACTTCTGAAATGCCTTATTAAGTCTTAAAATAGCAGCATGTACAACAAGCTCATGATTCAGCCTGGGACTATGTGAAAAGAAATGAGCCGAGCTCTGTGTTTTGTGGGGCAACCTATTCTCAGGATCTGTGCAGCAGGACCACTATATACAGCCTTTTGGAGGTACAAAAACTACCCCTCCCACCCTGGGAAAAAGGAGAATCTACCTATAGTGGGGTTACATAGTGTCCCCCAACCCCAACCCCAATTCCTGTCCACTAGGAATCTCAGAATGTGACCTTACTTGGAAATAGGGTCTCTGCAGATCTAATGAAGGTAAGGATCTAGATGACCTTACGCTGGATAAGGGAAGGCCAAAGGCAGCAAACATCAACTTGTAAGAGACAGAACGAGGCACACAGAGACGTGTAGAAGAAGCCCACGTGAGCACAGAGACAAAGACAGGAGCGATGCGGCCACAAGCCAAGGAAAACCTGGGCCACCAGAAGCTGGGAGATGCAATGAAGAATTATTTTCTAGAGTCTTTGGGAGGGAACCCGGTCCTGCTGATACCTTGACTTCTCACTTCTGGCCTCCAGAACTGTGAGACAACGAATCTCTGTTATTTTAAGCCACTTAGTTTGTGGTAATTTGTTACTGCAGCCCTTATGAACACACGGCCTTTCAGGGAAATAGTGTTATAGTTCCTTTTGGCAATGGCTCCCACAAAATGGTCTGAGGTGATTTTAGGTGGCACTTGAGCAGTGTGTGTCAAATACCACTGACCTCACGGATTGAGACAGCCCCTTTTGATTATTTCTTCAGGTCCAAATAAATCCAAGACACCTTAGGATGGCAATACCGCCTCTAAGGGCTCTAACGTGCTGATCTCCCTCCACAGAGAGCAGACTTGACCTTTGATGCTTCAGCAGGCATCTGTACTACTTCATTTTTATCATGTTTACAAAACAATATTAGTTTCTGAATGGAAATAGTACTGTAACATTGCCTTGAAAATAAACATGGCCAGGCGTGGGGGCCCATGCCTGTAATCCTAGCACTTTGGGAGGCCAAGGTGGATGGATCACGAGGTCAGGAGTTCGAGACCAGCCTGGCCAACTTGGTGAAACCTTGTCTCTACTAAAAATACAAAAATTAGCTGGGCGTGGTGACAGGCACCTGTAATCCTACCTACTCAGGAAGCTGAGGCAGGAGAACTGCTTGAACCTGGGAGGCGGAGGTTGCAGTGAGCTGAGACCACTCCATTGCACTCCAGCCTGGGTAACACAGTGAGACTCTGTCCACTCCCCGCCAAGCCCCCACAAAAAAAAAAAAAAAAAAGAAAAGAAAACAAAATAAGAAAATAAATATATAGGCCAGGCACGGTGGCTCAATCCTGTAATCCTAAAACTTTGGGAGGCCAAGGTGGGAGGATCACATGAGCTCAGGAGTTCGAGATCAGTCTGAGCAGCATAGTGACATCGTGTCTCTACAAAATTTTTTAAAAAAAATTAGCCACACCCAGGCACAGTGGCTCACACCTGTGATCCCAGCACTTTGGGAGGAAAATGTGGGTAGATCACTTAAGGTCAGGAGTTTGAGACCAGCCTGGCTAACAAGGTGAGACCCTGTCTCTACTAAAAATACAAAAATTAGCCGGGCACGGTAGCACATGCCCGTTCTCCTGCCTAGCTACTCAGAAGGCTGAGACAGAAGAATCATTTGAACCCGGGAGGCAGAGGTTGCCGTGAGCCGAGACTGCACCACTGCACTCTAGCCTGGACAACTGAGCGAGACTCTGTGTCAAAAAAAGAAAGTAATAAACAAATAAATAATATATATATATATTTAAAAAGCAAGTTAATAGAAAAAAATTAAGCACATGATAATACAGGTAGAATGCAGACCCAGCAGGTCAGTTTGGAATCAGAACTTCAGGGAAAGAAACTACCAGCTCCTCTTGTTTTTCTGACTTCCGACTGCTCCCTGTACATCTGGTTTCCAGGCAGATATCCTGCTTCTCACTCTGACTCTCCACAAATGCAGGCTCCTAAAGGAAGCCTGCCCCAATTTTTTTTTTTTTTTTTTTTTTTTAGAGACAGGGTCTTGCTCTGTTACCCAGGCTGGACTGCAGTGGTGCAATTATAACTCACTGCAGCCTCAAACTTCTGGGCTCAAGCAATCCTCCTGTCTCAGCCTCCCAAGTAGGTGGGACCACTGGTACATGCTGGCATCCCCAATCTAGCCTTCTTTTCTGAGGTCAAGCACTGGTTATCTGGATGACACTTCAGGCACTTTATCACATCCATTACCTAACTTGTTTCATGGTCTATACTGTTAAATACATTCTATTATTTTATCTTGTAAAGTAACATCTGTTGGAAAACAAAAATTCAGTAACAATGATGCATATAAAACTAGAAGTGAAAGATCACCTCCCATTCCCCTACTCCCACTGCTTACAGCAGGGGTCACAAGCAAAGGTTTCTTGGGGCCACACTGCATGACCCGGAAGATAAGCCCCTCTGCTCAGTGTCTCTGAACACTGCTGGACCTAGTGTTAAGAGAGCTTCTGCTTTTCCAAGAGAAGCTAGAAGTTCTGAATTTTATGTAAAATTTCCAGAATTTTATATAGACTGTTAATATTTTAAAATCTAACTTTTTTTTTTTATTTTTTGAGATGGAGCCTCACTCTGTCACCCAGGCTGGAGTGCGGTGGCTCAATCTTGGCTCACTACAACCTCCACCTCCCGGGTTCAAGTGATTCTTGTGCCTCAGCCTCCCAAGTAGCTGGGACTACAGGTATGTGCCACCACGCCCAGCTAATTTTTTGTATTTTTAGTAGAGACAAGGTTTCACCGTGTTGGACAGGCTGGTCTCAAACTCCTGACCTCAGATGATCCACACGATTTGGCCTCTCAAAGTTCTGGGTTTACAGGCATGAGCCACCACACCTGGCCAAAATCTAACAATTTTTAACTCTTTTACAGTCAATTCAAATTTTGATCATTTATTTTATTTTTTTATTTTTTTGTATTTTTGTAGAGACACAGTTTCACCATGTTGCCCAGGCTGGCCTCAAGCTCCTGGGCTCAGGCGATCCACCCACCTTGGCCTCCCAAAGTGCTGGGATTATAGGCATGAACCACCATGCCCAGTCTTGATCAAATGATTTTTAAATCAGATCAAACAAAATGGGTTAGTGGGCAAAATCTACACATCAGGCTATATCCAGCCTAGGAGTAGAAAAAGGCTCTTCAGTCATGACCCACTCTTAGAGTGGTTAAACGTAACCAAGTCGCGGGAAGGCAGAGATCTCACACGTAATGTGCTCCATTGGGGCCTCCCCAGCAGAGGTGTGTCCTATCACTCTTCGAAGTTCAATACACATTTTGAAAATTTATTTAATATATAAAATATTTCATTACTACTATTTATAACAGCTTCAAATTGTGTTTTATGTTAGGCTATAAGGTTTGTCTTGCTAATTTTATACTCTATAGTTTCACAGGTCAAATAATCCTAGGACCTAGGAGCTTCATCAAAGTAGGAAGGGCTCAAATGTGATCAATTTTAGCCACATAATTCTTTACTATTTTGAAATGAATCTTATTTCCCTCCACAAAATAAATTTTGTAGCATACTTGTTAATCTCACCCTACTCAACATGGATGTTCAAGTTGATATTGAAATTCCAGTTTCAATAAGTACTTGCATCCCAGGATGATGTTCATACTCTAATAACCTCTTTAACACAAGGGTATGTATATTAGCAAACTGAGGACGGGGTGGTATGGTGGAGAAAACACTGCATATTCAGGCCAGAGGGTTTGGACACAAGACTCCACTCAGCCACTTTCTTTCTAGCTCTGTGACACTGAATACATCCCAATCTCCCTGAGTGTCACCTTTTTCATGTGTAAAAATGGGGTGATGATATTACAATACCCAGACAATCCACCTCACATGACCGTCATGAGGATAATATGAGCCACAATATATGAAGTACTGTGTCTCACAGTACCAGACAAGTATGTTTTATTATCCTCAGTTGTCAGAATGGAATTGGGAGCAATAAACAGTATTTAATGTTTAATGCTAATTAGAGAATTTTCCTGCCTAATAAAGTAGGTTAGCCTAGGATTACAAAAATGCAAGTATAATAACAACAACAACAAAATGACATTGGTGCTCCCACGTGCACTTGAAACAGTATGAGACTTATGCTTTTGCAAAAACTCGGATGTAAAGGCATCAGCCTGTATCTAATAAAAAAAAATTTAAAATTAATGGGGTATATAATATAATAATATAAATAACTCCACTGATAGCCAAGTAATTACCAAAAAAAAGCCAGCATAACCATCAATGTTACTAAAATTAAGAACCACCAAAGGGCAAACCTACCTTCCAATTCGCCAGTTTTTTAAACTCTATAATTTTTATAACTGCTCCCATGAGAATACCTATAAGAGAAAATTTAACATAAATTTAAGATATGAGAAAGATTACTCAAATTTAAGATATGACACAGCCTCAGGAGGTCCTGACATGTGCCCTAGGTGGTTGGGGCACAGCTTCGTTTTACACATTTTAGGGAGATGTGAGACATCTATCACATGAATTTCTCACTCACATCTCAGGCAAACACACTAAAATGAAGCACAAAAGTCAGGCTGTGGGGAAGGAAAAGCATTTTAAATCAAGACCCAAGGATACTCTGACTGGTGAAGATTTATCACCTGTCATTTTTACTATATCCACCCATTTTCAATGTGAAATGGCAGAGTTTACAAGCTAAGTTTGCCATGTACTGTTTATTTCCATCATTTTCAAAAAAGAATCCATGATCACTTTCTCAGACTCAAATAGCAGTTCCATGTTGAATATTTAGTTACAAAAACACAAATGCTGAAAATAACCTAAAGTAAAAGTCCTGTGAAATTCCTGGAAGAAAACAGACCATCTAAGTTCAGGCATGTTTCCATAAAGCTGACAGGCTCATCATTCTCATAAAGCAGCTACCAAAAATAATTCCCAAAGCAGCAGCAGGGGCACAATTTATGATTGCCCTGCTACTCCCTAGATAAATGACTCTTAACCCTCTGTTGGTTCACCAGAATCACCACGGGAACTTTTTATAAAATGAAGACGCCCAAGTAGAACTTCAGACCTACTACATCACAATCTTGGGTAGGAGGTGACACAAAGCAAGCCTGCAGACCATTCCACGGATGCTTCAAAATGAAGACCTCCCTCTCCCAGAAAGGAAGGAGCTTTCACCACAAGAAGATGGAAGCACAGCTTACTGGGTGGGTGGGAGATAATACCAAAACACAGAATTTCTGCAGGAAAAGGATGTGCACTAACACTACCTTAGGGTAGGTAGTTTCAAGTGAAGAGGGGGAGGTAAGTTCATTTTCACTTTATAAACCTCCATGCTATTTGAATTGATACAAAGTATTAAAAAATAATAAAATTATTTTGAAAAAGAGGAAGGACCCCAGACAAAATAAAGCTGAGCTATAAAAGGAGTCAATGAATACACATTCCTTTGCCAGGGCGCATGGAGCATGGATTCTAACCCATCTCCTGCTACAGTTCCCCAAGAGCTCCCATGTTCTTATTTTTTCAGGTTGTAATTACATTTTAAGGAGCTTTTACACTTTTGTTAGCCAAACAGTACATGGATACTATGTAAAATGTCATAAATAAGACAAAAGTCCCTTTAGATCATACCCCACTTCCACCCCCATCTTCGTTCTCTCTCTTCCTGGCCCAAGGTAACAAACTATCTTGGAAAGGTTGGGAAATATTGTATCAGGCCCTTCTCTATCCTCTTACATATATATATATATATTTAACTGAACAGTAACAGGGTGTGAGAGTGTGTGTGTGTGTAAGTGTATGCATGGCACACCTGAGTGTTTTTATTTATATAAAATTTATGGTAGTATAATATATCATCCTACTACTTGCTATTTTGCTTAGCATTAAGTCTTAGAGATCTAGTCAGGGATTATTATGTACAGATTTGCTTCATTCCTTTTAACAGCTGGGCAGCATAGTATAAAAATGTCACAGCACCAACCAGGTGCGGTGGCTCACCCCTGTAATCCCAGCACAGGAGGCCGAAGCGGGTGGATCGCCTGAGGTTAGGAGTTCGAGACCAGCCTGGTCAACATAGTGAAACCCCCGTCTCTACTAAAAACACAAAAAATTAGCTGGGTGTGTTGGTGGGCACCTGTAATCCCAGCTACTAGGGAGGCTGAGGCAGGAGAATCGTTTGAATCCGGGAGGTGAAGGTTGCAGTGAGCTGAGATGGTGCCACTGCGCCCCAGCCTGGGCAACAAGAGTGAAACTCCATCTCAAACAAACAAACAAAAACAACAACAAAAAATGCCACAGAACCAAGCGCAGTGGCACCTGCTTATATCTTAGCTACTCAGGAGGCTGAGGCAGGGGGATTGCTTGAGCCTAGGAGTTCAAGATTGTAGTGCACCATGGTTGCACCTGTAAACAGCCACTGCACTCCAGGCTGTGCAAGACCCCATCCCTGTTAAAAAAAAAAAAAAGAAGAAGAAGGAAAGAAAAGAAGCTACAAATTGAATAGATATTTCTGACCAGGCACAGTAGCTCACATGTGTAATTCCAGCACTTTGGGAGGCTGAGGAGAGAGGATTACCTGGACCCAGGAGTTCGAGACTAGCCTAAGCATCACAGGAAAACCCTGCCTCTACAAAAAAATTTAAAAATTAGCTAGGAGCCAGGTGTAGTGGCTCACACCTGTAATCCCAGCACTTTAGGCGGCCAAGACAGGTGGATTACCTGAGGTCAGGAGTTCAAGACCAGCTTGGCCAACATGGTAAAACACTGGTCTCTACTTTTGCAAAAACTCAGATGTAAAGGCATCAACCTGGTCTCTACTAAAAATAAAAAAATTAGCTGGGCGTGGTGGCAAGTGCCTGTAATCCCAGCTACCCTGAAGGCTGAGGCAGGAGAGTTGCTTGACCTGGGAGGCGGAGGTTGCAGTGAGCTGAGATTGCACTGTTGCATTCCAGCCTGGGCGACAGAGTGAGACTCCGTCTTAAAAAGGAAAAAAAATTAAAAAATTAAAAAATTAAAAAAAAATTAGCTAGGTATGGTTGTTCATGCTTGTTAATCCCAGCTACATGGGAGGCTGAAATGGGTGCACTGCTTAAGCCTCGGAGGTGGAACCTACAGTGAGCCGTGATTGTGCCACTACATTCCAGCCTGGGTAACAGAGTGAGACCTTGTCTTAAAAAAAGAAAAAAAAAAAAAAAGAAAAAACTTAGCCAGATGTGGTGGTAGGCAACTGTAGTCCTACTCAGTTAGCTGAGACAGGAAGACTGCTTGAGCCCAGGGGGTGGAGGCTGCAGTGAGCTATAATGATACCAACGTACTCCAGCCTGGGTGACAGAGCAAGACTCTGGCTCTAAAAATATTTTTTTTTTTTTTTTTTTTTTTGAGACGGAGTCTCGCTCTGTCGCCCAGGCTGGAGTGCAGTGGCCGGATCTCAGCTCACTGCAAGCTCCGCCTCCCGGGTTCACGCCATTCTCCTGCCTCAGCCTCCCGAGTAGCTGGGACTACAGGCGCCCGCCACCTCGTCCGGCTAGTTTTTTGTATTTTTTTTGTAGAGACGGGGTTTCACCGTGTTAGCCAGGATGGTCTCGATCTCCCAACCTCGTGATCCGCCCGTCTCGGCCTCCCAAAGTGCTGGGATTACAGGCTTGAGCCACCGCGCCCGGCCTAAAAATTTTTTTAAAAATTTTTAATTAAAAATAAATTGAGGCCAGATGTGGTGGCTCACGCCTGTAATCCCAACACTTTGGGAGGCCGAGGCGGGCGGATCACCTGAGTTAAGGAGTTCGAGACCAGCCTGGCCAACACGGTGAAATACCGTCTTTACTAAAAAAATACAAAAATTAGCTGGGCGTGGTGGCGGGCACCTCTAATCCCAGCTACTCAGGAGGCTGAGGCAGGAGAATCGCTTGAACCCAAGAGGCAGAGATTGCAGTGAGCTAGGATCATGCCACTGCACTCCAGCCTGGTGGACAGAGTGAGACTCCATCTCAAAATATCAAACAAAATAAAATAAAAATAAAAATACACATAAATAAATCGAATAGATATTTCGGAAAAGAAGATGTACAAATGGCTGAGAAACACATGAAAAGATGTTCAACATCATAAATCATTAGGGAAATGCAAATAAAAACTATAATGAGATACCACTCCATACCCACTAGGATGGTTATGTAAACCAGAGTATCTGAGACAAGTCTCAGTCAAGTTTGGAAGTTTATTTTGCCAACGTGAAGGATGCCCACCCATGATACATGCCGGGCATGGCGGCAGGTACCTGTAATCCTAGCTACTCAGGAGGCTGAGGCAGGAGAATCGCTTGAACCCAGGAGGCGGAGGTTGCAGTGAGCTGAGATTGTAGCACTGCACTCCAGCCTGGGCCATAGAGCAAGACTCCATCCCCCGCAAAAAGAAAAAGGTGAATTGTGTGATATGTGAAGCACATCTCAATAAAGCTGTTGCCAAATAAAAAGTACCACAGATTGTATGATTCCATTTCTTTATATTAAATGTCCAGGACACGCAAATTCAGAGACAGAAAGTAGATTGGTGGTTTCCAGGGGATGGGAGAAGGGAGAAGGGAGAAATGGGGAGTGACTGCTAATGGGTATTAGTTTCTTTTTGGGGTAATGAAAATGTTCTGGAATTATTTAGAGGTGATAGTAGTACAACTCTGTGAATATACTAAAAAACTCTGAATTGTGCACTTTAAGATGGTGAAATTTATCATATGTGAATTACATTGCACTTAAAAAAAAAATAACAACCTTTTTAACCATTCCCCCACTGATGGGTGCCTCCAACTGTTTGCTATTAATAGTGGTGCTGCATTGAACACGCTTGTACATGCCACTTTGTGTTAAGAGTATCTCCCTGTGGAAGACATTCACAAAAAAAAAAAAAAAAAAAAAAAACCCAAGACTATCTCCCTAGGGCAGATCCAGAGACTACAAATGGCAGGTTTACAAAGCATGAGCATTTTTAACTCTGAAAATGTTGCCAAATTATCCTCCAAAGTGGTTGTACTGACTTACGCTTCCACAAGAAAGCGTCCCACATCTCCAGTCGCGCTGGATAATCATCAGATGTTAACATTTCTGCCAACATGGTGGGCAATACATTGTACTTTAATGTTTCAATTTGTATTTGCATTCAATTTGCATTCAGCAATTATCCTGATTACTAGGGAAGTTAAACCTCTTTCCATGGTTTCAGGCTTCATTTTTAAAGCTTAGTGTTTTTCTGCTTTACTAAAACCTCAGCTTTCTTTTTCCTTTCTAAACGTATACCAAACCTTAATGCCATGATTACCTCGTTTATAACCACACATGAAGCAGTTACATTTGAAAATCAGTAATTATTCTATTGCCCAAGCCTGTGTCTTATTATTATTTATGATGTGCTAGGAAGTTTTGTCAAATACGATGTGATATTATTATTGTTGTTATTACTTAAATAATCCTTTGTGCAGCATTAAATTGGCAAACTACTACTTTACCTCTTAAGATTGAGGTTCAAAGTTAGGTTCAAAGTTAGGTCAATCTACTCAACAGAGAAAATGAATGTATATCACACAACTCATCACCAGATATTATACATACAGTATATATACAGTGTATATATATAGCATGTATATATATATTGTGTGTGTGTGTGTATACATATATATGTAGAGAGAGAGAGAGAGAGAGAAAAGCTAATACTACAAGCGTGCGCCACCACGCCCGGCTAATTTTTGTATTTTTAGTAGAGACATCACCACGTTGGCCAAGCTGGTCTTGAACTCCCAACCTCAGGTGATCCGCCTGCCTCAGCCTCCCAAAGTGCTGGGATTATAGGCATAAGCCACTGTACCCAGCCAATATTTTAAAATATTCACAAAAAAACAGAAATTGTAAACGAGTGAGGTTAAAAATAAACAGAAACACAAGTTCTAACATTTTCCTTTGCTCCCAGTTGATCTTTGTGCATACACCTAATTAAGGACACCCCTCAATTCATTCAGAGGATCAGGAGCAATTAATGATTATTTGTTGAGCTTCTTCTTTCAGGATTTGTCACTTTCAATTACTTCTAATCCTCAAAAGAACATTGTAGGAAAGCTCAGAGAGTTTAAATAGCTTTTCTGAGAGCTTAGAGCCACCAAGGATGCTGGCCCGCTGGCTCGGGTGCATCCTACCACCTCATCATGCTAAAGACACAGGCTGCCTACACTACTACAATGAACTGCCAATGCTCGCTTGCTCACTCCCAGAGTGCACTGCAGGGCTACCATTATGACTGTAAAACATAAATATTCCTGGTCAGTAAGGTTACATGAAAAATGTTTCAAATGTATTAATTTTTTTTGTTACCAAGAAATGTTTTATTTTTCTTGCAGTAGTTTTGTTAATTGTGCAAAATCATGTTTTGTTTTCACCATTTACACATTATCACACAATCCTGTTCTGAAAGACAAGTGTCCATTAAAAACAAAGCAAAAATAAAAATTCACAACCCTATTACCTAGATTTGTCATTTAAAGGTTTAAAGGAAAAAAAAAAAGGGAGGTGCTTTCTTACAAGCTTTTTCACAAGTGTCACATTTTCTGCTTAAAAGGGAAGGGTTGGCTGGGCACGGTGGCTCACACCTGTAATCCCAGCACTTTGGGAGGCTGAGGCGGGTGGATTACGAGGTCAGGAGTTTGAGACCAGCCTGGCCAACATAAGTGAAACCCCGTTTCTGCTAAAAACACAAAAATTAGCCGAATGTGGTGGCATGTGCCTGTAGTCCCAGCTACTTGGGAGGCTGAGGTGGGAGAATCACTTAGACCCGGAGGGGAAGGTTGCAGTGAGCTGAGACCACGCCATTGTACTCCAGCCTGGAGGACACAGTAAGACTATGTCTCCAATAAAAGGGGAAGGATTTCAAAACAAAGGTGAAACAGCTTAACAAATATTTATAAAAAGGAACTTTACAGAATTGTCAACAATATTAAGACAACACTGACTAACCGGTTACATTACCACATCTTTCTCCACCCCCACCCTCAGAATGTATCCTGCCAGGACTAGAACAGGCTTTGTGTTCAAACAGAAATGTTTCAAAATCTCAGTGAAATGACCTGTGCTAAAAACCTGACAGGCATCTTCCCTGCCCTCCCACCTCATCTTCTGCAATTCTCTAACCCAGGTTCTAAACTGTTAAAGGGTCAAAGCCATGAGTGGGGAGAGGGGAGGGACCCTGCCCCAGTGTGGCTGTCTTATGATTATATATTCCACCATAAGTGCTGGCCTTCTGCAAGTTATGATTTTGGAAAATCCAACCCAGGCAGAGGGATAAGAAATTGACATCCCTTGGGTGACTTCCTGTTCTTATGCAACATCCCAAGCACCCTCTGGTCCCCTATCCAAGGAGAAATGCTAGGGCCTCGAGGATGTCCCAGACCCACCTCAGAGGGTCAGGTAGGTCAGGCCCAGTTCTCTTCCCCCGCGACAGACCCTGGGTCCAGAAAGCACGGAAGACCATGATGCTGCCGGAGTGAAGACACTCATTTCCGTATCAAGAGCTGAGCCTAAGAAATGCGTGTTTTTGGTCAGGCTGGGTCTGAGCCAAAGAAGGGACAGACAGACAGAAAGAAAGAGACTAGAGGGCTGGGGCGGGGGGTCCGACGGTTTAGTGTATGTAGGCTTGGGACACGGTGGACATATTGTCGGACTGGTCTAGTGCCTTGGCTCTTTTGTACACCTTGTTGGCTGCAGCTGCCACGGGAGTCGGATGGTTAACCGCGTTGCCCAGTACAATGGCTAAGCAGAGATCCTTCTGCATGTATTTCAGGTAGAAATCAGGCTTAAAGTTTCCTTGCAGGATATTTTGGCACTTCTGGTCTAGCAAGATGCTGGCCAACTGTCCCTGATTGAGGACGTCCAAGAGTGTCTGCTGGGACTGATCTGTCACCTGGGCCAGGGTCAGCACCTCAGTGATCATGGCCATGAAGCTCCCTTGGACCATGTTCATGATCAGCATCATCTTGGCTGCGTTGCCAACTTCACCTAGGAAAAAGGAGGTCTTCCCCATTGTCTGGATGCAGCTGCTGCAGTCCTCATATAGGCCCCTGTCTCCAGCTGCTAAGATCACCAACATCCCTTGATTAGAAAGCTGCTGATTCCCTGAGATGGAGGCTTCTGGAAAGCGCCCCCGCTCCCTGACCTGGACACAATCACCTGGGCCAGCTCAGTGACTATGTCAGCGTCCAATGTTGACATGTCCACGTAGCACTCTCCAGGGTGGATCCCTTGCAGCATACCACTGGGGCCCAGCACCAGGTCCTTGGCTGCCTTGGGATCCAACACATGGGCGAAAGTGGTGTCACAGGTTGAGAGGACTTCAGCAGGCATTCTTCCCAAGTAGGCCCCCTCCTAGATGAACAAATCACATTTCTTGGCAGTGCAGTTCCAGACAGTCACCGTGTGACCCATTTTTAGCAAGCTGGAGACGATGCCACTTCCCATGAGACCAAGGCCCCCAAATCCTATCTTTTTGTTGTGATGCTGCCATTCACAGCCCTGCTGTCAGCTGCCCGGATGGAGGTGGAACCAGTTTCCTCTTTACATATTTTCAACTTCTTTGTGATTGCCTGGTAACAGACAGAGATGGCTTTTGTTTGGCTTAGCAGGAAATGATGGAAATGAGGATCTGCATCTTTAACAGGCTCACTTCTGGTCCATTTAAATGCGGCCATTGGTCTGGCCATCATCCACCTCAAGGTACTGGACTTCGGGATGGTGACATTCTTCTAATCCTTTGGGGGCTAACCCCGCTTCTGGGGACTTTGCTCTTGGGTTCTTTTCAGAGGGGATTTGGAGCCTCTCTCTGAAGAGCCCGAAGACACCCTCTTTTTCCCTTCTCCCATGATCTTTTTCGCTTTCCCTTCAGACAGGCTAAGTTTGCACTTCTTATCACCTGAGTTGGGCCTACTTCTCTCCTCACTGAAATTAAGCCGATTCTTGTCATCAGCAGAATTGTGGGATGACGTCTGATCTTTCCCTTTGGGCTCTCCTGAGAAACTCCTTGGAGGCATCCACCGCTTGCTGGAATCGTTTATCCTTGTTAATCTTTATCATTCCCTCTTTATGAGCATGATATGGCTTCAGCTGTTTCACTTTAATCCAGGCATGATCTTATGTTCCAAAAAAATTTCACAAAGAAGCATTTCTTTCCATGAAGTTCCCTTTTTTTTTTTTTTTGAGACGGAGTCTCACTCTGTCTCCCAGGCTGGAGTGCAGTGGCGCGATCTCGGCTCACTGCAAGCTCTACCTTCTGGGTTCATGCCATTCTCCTGCCTCAGCCTCCCGAGTAGCTGGGACTACAGGTGCCCGCCACCACACCCGGCTCATTTTTTGTATTTTTAGTAGAGATGGGGTTTCACCATGTTAGCCAGGATGGTCTCAATTTACTGATCTCATGATCCACCGACCTCAGCCTCCCAAAGTGCTGGGATTACAGGCGTGAGCCACTGCACCTGGTCCCATGAGATTTCTTCAAGTCCTTCGGTGACTTAACGATCTTTCCTGGTGAAGGAGGATACCAGCCGAGTTTCCCCCACATCAAGATGCTGAACAGCGAACTCACAGCCCCCATCTTACTACCCAACCATCCCCGACGCATGGGCCACCAAACACATCCTCAAATGTATTAATAATCAGGTTACAAAATGTAGAATCCCAACACAAGTTCTCTCTCTCAAAAAAAAAAAAAATAAATATATATATATATACACGTATACACACCTATGTATTTGCACCGTGTTAAAAAGAAATAAATGCGGCCGGTTGTGGTGGCTCATGCTTGTAATCCCAGCACTTTGGGAGGCCAAGGCAGGTGGATCACAAGGTCAGGAGATTGAGACCACAGTGAAACCCCGTCTCTACTAAAAATACAAAAAATTAGCCGGGCGCCATGGCGGGCACCGTAGTCCCAACTACTCTGGAGGCTGAGGCAGGAGAATGGCGTGAACCCGGGAGGTGGAGCTTGCAGTGAGCAGAGATCCCACCACTGCACTATAGCCTGGGCGACACAGCGAGACTCCATCTCAAAAAAAAAAAAAAAAAAAAAGAAAGAAATGCATACACGCACACACACACGTCCATAATGTGTGCCACGCACTGTGCTAATGTGTAAAATATATTAATACATTAATACATTATTATTATTATTTATTTCAGACAGTCTCACTCTGTCACCCATGCTGGAGTGCAATGGCACAATCTTGGCTCACTGCAACCTCTGTCTACTGGATTCAAGTGATTTTCCTACCTCAGCCTTCACTTTATTTTAGAGCGAGAAAAGGCCAGATTAGGGTTATAAGTGGAGGGCTGGAAGTTTGACTTTCAGTTGCCAAAGTTTAACCTTAATACTGCTGATCATTAGAAAAACTGTGATCTAACTTACAAACTAGATTTGATTGAATCAATGGGTAAATAGAATATACAAAAGTGCTCCTCTGTCACAACTTTTTAAACCATGTTTGTGCTATTTAATTCTATTCTATTCCTTCTTGTTTTTTACTAAAAGATTTTAATTTTTTGGGGTTTTTTTTTTTTTTTTTTGAGACGGAGTCTCACGCTGTTGCCCAGGCTGGAGTGCAGTGGCGCGATCTCGGCTCACTGCAAGCTCCGCCTCCTGGGTTCACGCCATTCTCCTGCCTCAGCCTCCTGAGTAGCTAGGACTACAGGCGCCCGCCACCGCGCCCGGCTAATTTTTTTTTTGTATTTTTAGTAGAGACGGGGTTTCACTGTGGTCTCGATCTCCTGACCTTGTGATCCGCCCGCCTCGGCCTCCCAAAGTGCTGGGATTACAGGCTTGAGCCACCGCGCCCGGCCCTTTTTTTTTGTTTTTTAAGGATAGTACTTTTGGCCAGTTACAGCTCTTTCAGAATTTGTCTAGCAGGCTTTCCGGTTTTTGTTGGAAAGCCCCCGTACCCCCACCAAAAAAAAAAAAATTGCTTTTTTTGTGGTTTTTTTTGAGACGGAGTTTCACTTTTGTTGCGCAGGCTGGAGTGCAATGGCATGATCTCAGCTCACTGCAACCTCTGCCTCCCAGGTTCAAGTGATTCTCCTGCCTCAGCCTCCCGAGTAGCGGGGATTACAGGCACGCACCACCATGCCTGGCTAATTTTTGTTATTTTTAGTAGAGATGGGGTTTCGCCATGTTGGCCAGGCTGTTCTTGAACTCTTGACCTCAGGTGATCTGCCCACCTCGGCCTCCCAAAGTGCTGGGATTACAGTCGTGAGCCACTGAACCCAGCCTCATTTTCATTCCTTACAAATTTTAGCCTAAAATATATACATGAATCAGCATCATACAGCCAGTAAAAAAATAAATATGGGCCGGGCACAGTGGCTCATGCCTGTAATCCCAGCACTTTGGGAAGCTGAGGCAGGCAGATCACTTGAGGTTAGGAGTTCGAGACTAGCCTGGCCAACATAGTGAAACCCTGTCTCCACTAAAAATACAAAAATTAGCCGCGCATGGTGGCATGTGCCTGTAATCCCAGATACTTGGGAGGCTGAGGCAGGAGAATCGCTTGAATCTGGGGGCGGAGATTGCAGTGTGCTGAGATCGCGCCATTGCACTCCAGCCTGGGTGACAGAACAAGACTCTGTCTGAAAAAAAAATAAATAAATAAATACGTGAACTCAACTAATACATGGAAAGAACACAAAAAAATGATATAAACTCAAATTAAACTATATAAAGTCATCTAATACATATGGACATGTCTACTCATGGACTGGAAGAGAATGAAACAAGATAAAAACAATTGTCAATAAACAGGATTTTTCTTTTTTCTATGTATAGTCGTTGTTTAACTGTGCAAAAGAAATTAGTTTTTAAAAGGCCCAAACTACAGAATTCCATAAAGTATAGAAAGTATCCTGAAAGCTTTGAACAAGGGCCAAGGAACTCTTTAGAACTTCAGGTTGATACTATATTTTTATAGTGAATGAAAAGTGGCCAGACAGACGCTCCTTTAAAAATACAGTAAAGTAGAAGTGGGGGACATGTGCTTTTGGAGTGCAGATGGTCCTTTTGTATCCTGACAATTTCTTAGGAACGCTGAACACCTAACTATAAAGCAAAAGACCAATAATGTCTCGAAATGACTGCAAGCTACAAAGCAACTTCTGGCAGGAGGGGAAAATGTATCCCCCAAAAAATGAAAACCCTACTTTCTCTGGCAACTTCATCTAGATTCTTTTTTGGCACAAAAGTTGGAAATTCTTGAAATGGTAGATATCTCAGTATTTTGTTAGACTTTGCTCCAGCTGAGGAAAAAAGTTTTCCTTCAATTTCTTTAGCTTTATGAAATACAGAATTACTTTGATAGCTAAGTCAGCATTTGCAAATTCTAACCAAATGTCCTCTAATATAATTTTTAAAAAGTACTTTCTGGACCTCAGCGCTCTCCCTGGAAGTGCTGTTGGGTTTCCAGTGACCTCAGTTAGCAAGGAAGTATTGAAGGCAACATTGCCCTTCCATCACTTCTCCCAAGACCTGGTTATGCAGGCTACAATTATTTCTGCAACATCAGTGAAGAAATGAACCTTGTAGATGGAGAGCTCTGGCTGACTCCCAACACCATTCCACCCCACTCCCAATTCTGAGGTCACCAGGTGGTCAGAGTTCATCCTGCAACTTTTGGTGCCAGAAAGAAGAGGAGGTCCTCTCTTACACTGCAGTTACTGCTTTAAGGGCTTACCACACCAAGAGCCTGTCTGAGAGCGGATCAGAGTACCACAGCGAGAGAGCCTGCCTGACAGTGAAGCCGGGGAAAAGGGATTCACTGCTGAGGCATGGAGAAGAACTGAGTCCAGGAGACCTGATTCAGCTGTCTCAAGCTAATACTACCCGTAGTTTTGCCAGTTATCTGAGTCAAGAGGTGTGCGCCCCTACCCTTACCAATTTTTTTGTTTGTTTGTTTGTTTGTTTTGAGACGGAGTCTTGCTCTGTCACCCAGGCTGGAGTGTCCTGGCGTGACCGGGGCTCAGTGCAACTTCCACCTCCCGGACTCAAGTGGTTCTACTGCTTCAGCCTCCAGGATAGCTGGGATTACAAGCACCTGCCACCATGCCCAGCTAATTTTTCTATTTTTAGTGGAGATGGGGGGTTCACCATGTTGGCCAGGCTGGTCTCAAACTCCTGGCCTCAGGCGATCCGTCCACCTCGGCCTCCCAAAATGCTGGGATTATAGGTGTGAGCCACTGTGCCTGGCCAATTTCTTCTGAATTGGGTTTTGTCCCTTGAATGCAAAGAGTTCTATGTTAGTTAAGATGCTTTTAGTTGCAAGTAAAAGAATTTAGACTAAAAATGGCTTAAACAATATGCTTGTTTTGATTTTTTTCTTTATTCTAAGTCAACAACAGCTAATAGATGTTTATTATCTCATATAAAAGGTAGCACTAAGATAGGAAGTTTCAGGGCTATCAATTCAACAAAGCAACAATGCTATCAATAATCTGGGATTCCCATCTGTCCCCCTGGCAATCCTTAGCACTCTGGCTTTTGTGTTTGAGCCACAGTAGTTGCAAGATGGCTACCAGTCCACTAGGCATCACACCCTCATTCAGCAGCATCAAAGAAATGAAGGGGAAATTTCTCATTACTATCGGAGAGGAAAACATTTTCCATCCAGTACCCACTACCTCATCACACTTCACCTTGGTGTCACTTGCCAGAAACGGGTTTTACACTGCCTTGCCACCTCCACCCCTCTCAACCAATCATTGGCAAAGAAGAGTGAAATTAACATGATGGCAAAGACCAATCCTGACTTGGAGAGGCCTATCTTCCTCAAGCACACTCTGGCAAGATACCTGATCAAAATTGGGGTTCTATTTTCAAGGAAGAAGGGGGAAATGACTCTTTGGTAAGCAACCAACAATGTCTGCTCTAAGTCCTAATAGAAGCACTGGTGTTCAGCAAGCTGCAGTTACCCAAACATTCAAGAAACATGAGGAGCTTGAAATTCTAAACCAAATTATAAGAATTATCATTTTAATTTTCATGTGTATAATATCTAAATACACACCAACTATAATTTTCAAAGCAAATTTCCTTAAGAAGCTGTAAAACTGACCACACAACTGTAAATTCCTTGGAGTAGTTCTTAAAGCCTTTACCGAATGCCCCAGAATGATGGGTATTAGTCACAGAGGTTCTTTTCAATATGCCTAATAGCAGAAACGAATGTTCTTTTTTTTTTTTTTTTTTTGAGACGGAGTCTCGCTGTGCCGCCCGGGCTGGAGTGCAGTGGCGCGATCTCAGCTCACTGCAAGCTCCGCCTCCCGGGTTTACGCCATTCTCCTGCCTCAGCCTCCCGAGTAGCTGGGACTACAGGCGCCTGCCACTACGCCCGGCTAATTTTTTTTTATTTTTAGTAGAGACGGGGTTTCACTGTGTTAGCCAGGGTGGTCTCGATCTCCTGACCTCGTGATCCGCCCGCCTCGGCCTCCCAAAGGGCTGGGATTACAGGCGTGAGCCACCGCACCTGGCCAGAAAGGAATGTTAACGAGCAAGCCTCCTATTCTCCTGCCTCAGCCTCCTGAGTAGCTGGGACTACAGGCGCCCGCCACCGCGCCCGGCTAATTTTTTGTATTTTTAGTAGAGACGGGGTTTCACCGGAGAACACGAACTTTTTGAGTAAAACTGGTTTCCAAACCTGTACTGAAGGTCAACACTATCCAGTGGTGCTCATTCCTTAAAATATGGTATCACCTGGAGCTCATAAGGCATAAATGAGATGACAATGTGAAGCCTCACAAGCCAGGATCTGGCACTTCGTACTGAAGTCCAGCGAAAATACAGGAGACTCTGAACCAGGGTAGTAGGACTGCTGGGGTGATGGGAGGATGGGGAGGCTAGCGAACAGAGTCTGAACAATCATTTCCAAAGCTAATCTTAACAATAACTATCCTGTGAAAGAATTACTACTCCGCTAAAGATCTACCAGGCAATCAAAGTTAACTTCTAAACATCAGCAGTGATCAGGAAAAATTAAATACCATCAGTAGGCAAGTGGAAACTAGTAAAAGTGACTATAATATAATAAACTGATAAAAAGCTTTGGCTGACCTAAGACTTTATTTACTGTGCCTTACATGTCTCCACCCCATTTCAGCCTTGATCTTACACTTACTGAAATTCCCTGCCTTCTTCCTTCACTAACCACTTCAATGAACTTGTGTGTGCATTCACACCTGTTATTACACGGGTTCATTCACTGCAACTAGATCTCAACAGTTAATTGGCACAGGAAACAAAACAGAAATGTAAGTGGGATAGAGTGGAATGCTCTCTGAAGACTTTAGATCTGACTCTGGCATTAAGTGAGCCATTGAAGGTTCCTCCTAAACCGTAAAGTCAGAGTCCCTTCTGTCTATAAAATTGAGTGATTCTATGAAGTGTCATTACTGAGTTGGATGTCAGCCCAGCCTAGCAGTAGAGGTCAATGTTCCCCAAGGGTAGTTCTACCAGAAGTAAAAGGCTAAGAAAGGGCCTTTGAGCTGTACAGAGCTGTATGGCCTTTAGGCTTCTACATGACCTTTAGGAGGTCACTACCCTTCTTGAACCCCAGTGTCCTCATCTGTAAAATGGGATCATAACACCCTTAGGGCAGGTTGCAGCGAGGATTAAATGAGATCAGGGATGTGATGCATCTCTTGTGGTTCCTGGCACTAAAGAGGCACTCAAAAAATGGTAGTTACTGTTACTGCTTTCATTATGGAATCACCAATACATACTTACCTAAAGAAACAACAGCAACACTCTCTGGCAAGAAATGTAATCTGTATCGGATCAGTAAATGCACCAATATGATGCAGATAGCTGTAGACAAAAAAAAAATAAGATATTGTTTTTAAAAAATACCCAATTTTGAATGATAAACACCAAGTTCCAGTCAGTGGTATCTCTGGGGGGTCCTCACAGAAATGGACAAGTGGAATAACACAGTGAACTTCAGCTGTGCTTTTCATGTCTCATTTCTTAAACTGGAGGTACATTTACAATGTTTATTATATTTTCTCCATACTTCTTTGTCTGCCTGAACTACTTTGTTTTCCAGTAGTTATTGGAAAAGGAACAGAAATCTACTTTTTTTGAGACAGAGTCTCACTGTGTCACCCAAGCTGGAGTGTAGTGGTATGATCTAGGCTCACTGCAGTCTCAACTTCCCGGGCCCAGGTGATTCTCCCATCTCAGCCTTCCAAGTAGCTGGGACTACAGGCACATGCCACCACACACAGCTAATTTTTTTTGTACTTTTAGTAGAGACGGGGTTTTGCCACGTTGCACAGGCTGGTCTCCAACTCTTGGGCTCAAGCAATCCATCCACCTTGGCCTCCCAAAGTGCTGGGATTACAGGTGTGAGCCACAGTGCCCAGCCAGAAATCTATTTTTTTACATAAGCTATTAAACCTTATATAATCATTTAAAATTATTCAAATTTTTCTGATTCTGAGAAATGGTCTTCAACTTTTTGGAAGTGATTATCAACTAGAACACTCTATGTGGTGAAGAGGAAGTCAATGAAATCAATCACTTTTACATAAATGTAACTACAACAGATTGCATTGACACAAATTAGTTTGCCACCATGTGACTGGCTCTTAACATGGAGGGAAGTGAGGGTTTTACAAACAGGAAAAAGTAAACACTTTGGTTTGGTGACAAGAACATCAGAGATCTGAATATGGAACACTCCTGCTCCGCAGCTGGGTGCAGCTGTGTCCTGCCATTCTCATTGGCTGAGGGCTTCCCATGAGCCATGAACTAGGCTGAACACCCCAACTACTCTCTCATTTAATCCTCCAGCTCCCCTCTGAACTAGCTGTCATTACCACTATCTTCTCTGATTACAGATCAGAAAACTGAGGCTTCAAGACATCACAGCACCTGTCACACCACTGGTAGGTGCTGCAGTATTGAGTCAGATTCCAAATCTGTGCTCTTAACCACAGTGTACCCCACCACCTCCCTCCTGGCTGGATGCCTTCACTCCTCAACCTCCAAAATACAATAATGTCTAACTTTCTTCACAGAGGTGTTGTCATGAAAGAAAATAAGAAGATGTAAAATAAAATGATTTGAAAGGGATATTTCTGCCCCCCACCCAAAAAAATAAGGTATTTCACAAAAATTATTCCTGAATGTAATTTCCTAATCCAAATGTTAGTATGCATGTCTCTTTCTTTTATTGGGCACCTAGATAGTATACCAGCTCATCAACCCCAGTATTTATTAACAGGACTAAAATTAATTTTGTTATTTTTTTCAAGGAACTGTTTAAACAATCCACATGGCTGTTAACTGGTCACACTCAGAGGCTGCACTGACAAATGAGGTTTATTTAATCCCACCAAAAAGCACCAGGTGGCCAGAGTGTTGTAAATGTAGACATTTTGTCCTCTTTTCATTTTGCGCTTTAAACTATCAATCTGTGGTGTTATTTTTATAGAAATATTTAACCTAGTTAGAAATCCTACATTAAATACTAAGGGCAAGAAAAAAGTTCCAGTGCATAAACATAACATGTGACTAATGAACATGCTCAATGTCTAGACAAAACAAAAAAAGGCAAATAAGCACATAAGTGGACAGAAAATAGACCAAGAGAGTTGAACCAGTTTCTGCTCTTCCTTTGTACCAAGCTAGATTTTTAAAAATTTAAGTTATTCTCATACACAGATCAAACAACTCTTTGCAGCTTTAAGAGCAAAGGGGGGAACTGTCTACTACAGAAAGAGGTAAATATAAGGTTCATCAATGCCAAGTAATAGCTTTCAGCCATTAAAAAGAATAAAGTCAGAAAAGACAATCCATAGAAGGGGAGAAAATATTTGCAAATCATGTATCTGATAAGGGTGTAGTATCCACAATATATAAAGAACTCTTAAACTCAACAGCCAAGAGACAAACACCACAGCTTTTTTTTTTTTTTTTTTTAGACGGAGTCTTGCTCTGTCGCCCAGGCTTGAGTGCAGTGGCACGATCTCGGCTCACTGCAAGTTCTGCCTCCCGGGTACACGCCATTCTCCCGCCTCAGCCTCCAGAGTAGCTGGGACTACAGGCACCTGCCACCATGCCTGGTTAATTTTTTGTATTTTTTAGTAGAGACGGGGTTTCACCGTATTAGCCAGGATGGTCTCGATCTTCTGACCTCGTGATCTGCCCGCCTCGGCCTCCCAAAGTGCTGGGATTACAGGTGTGAGCCACCACGCCCAGCCAAACACCACAGCTTTTAAATGGGCATAGGACATGAATAGACAAAAGATGCTCAACATCAACAGTCACTAGGGAAACTAAAATCAAAATACAATGATTCACTGGAAGGACATGTAAGATTTTTTAAAAAAATACAGTGAGTGCAGTGGCTCACACCTGTAATCCCAGCACTTTGGGAGGCCGAGGCAAGCAGATCACCTGAGGTCAGGAGTTCAAGACCAGCCTGGCCAACATGGTGAAATGCCATCTCTACTAAAAACACAAAAATTAGCAGGGTGTGGTAGTGCACACCTATAATCCCAGTTACATGGGAGGCTGAGATAGGAGAATCACTTGAACCCAGGAGGCAGAGGCTGCAGTGAGCCAAGATCATGCCACTGCACTCTAGCCTGGGAGACAGAGCAAGACTCCATCTCAAAAAAAAACAAAAACAAAAACAAAAAAAAAAACCAATTTCATATCCACTAGGATAGCTATACGTTTTTTCTTCCCCTGAGACAGGGTCTCGCTCTGTCACCCAGGCTGGAGTGCAGTGGTGCAATCTCAGCTCACTGCAACCTCCACCTCCCAGATTCAAATGATTCTAGTGCCTCAGCCTCCCAAATAGCTAGGACTACAGGTGTATGCCACCACGTCCACGCCCACCTAATTTTTTTGTATTTTTAGTAGAGACAGGGTTTCGCCATATTGCCAGGCTGGTCTCGAACTCCTGGCCTCAAGTGATCTGCCCACCTCAGCCTCCCAAAGTGCTGAGATTGCAGGTATAAGCCACCACACCCAGTCTATCATTTTTTTTTAAACCAGAAAATAAGTGTTGGCAAGAACATGGAGAAATTGGAACCCTTGTAAAATGGTGCAGCCCCTGTGGAAAACATTTGCTAGTTTCTGAGAAAGTTAAACACAGAGTAACCATTTGACTCTGCAATTCCACTTGTAGGTATATATCCAAAAGAAATAAAAACATTTATCCACACAAAAGCCTGTACAGAAATGCTCACTGCAGAAGTATTCACAATAGCCCAAAGGTAGAAACAATCCAAATGTTCACTGATGAATGAATAAACATCATGTGGTATATCCATACAGTGGAATATTACTCAGCCATAAAAAAGAATGCAATTCTAATATACGCTATAACATGAATCTTGAGAACATTATGCTAAGTAATAGAAACTAGACACAAAAGACCACATATAAATGGTTTCATTTATACGAAGTATTGTAAATAGGCAAATTCCTAGAGACAGAAAGCAGAATAGTGGTTGCCAAGGACTAGAAGAGGGAGGGATGGGAAACGACTGCTTTTAATGGTTTTCTTTTGGGGTGAAGAAAATGTTCTGAAAGTAGATAGTAGTGATGGCTGCACAACATTGTGAATGTACTAGATGCTGCTGAACTGTACATTTTAAAGTGTTCAAAATTGTAAATGTATGTTATGTGCATTTTACTACAAAAAAAAAAAAAAAAGAATGAGGTAGACAGAAAAAACACCAACACAATGATCTCCAAGACATTCTGTGAGATGAAAAGGCAAGTTATAGGACCCCACTTAAGTCGAAACAAATTCGCAACTCCAAACATGTATTATTTGTGTTTGTGTATGTGCTTATGAACATACATCTGTATACACAAAAACAAGCACATGTTTTCAAGTACACTTGGAAAAAAACCGAGCAAGAAAGGGCAAAAACTGTGTGGTATGGAGGGTGTGCTTCCAATTTTTCATGCCTAGAGTAATGACTATGGAAAAAATATAAAACACATATCAATTGTAATAACTCCATTAAGTTTCGAGGCCCATAAAATGTATGTGTCAAATAATGTTAATTATTTATCTAGTGTAAGTAAATAACAATGATTCCCCATTTTTTCTTGTGGAGTCAAAGATCAACAATAGTTAAATGCAAGTCGACTGATTTCAAGTTTCTAAAAGTCAAAAGTAACTACAGAGTTTTGTCATCCCTTCTCAACAAAGAGGAACACACTGTAATCCTGTGATGTGCTTAGAGGACACAAAAGTTACCATTTCATTTGAATTAACTAAAAGAGTAACCAAATGTGGCAAATAAATTCCAGGTCAGGAGTTCTGAGGTCTAGAATAAACTATAGGCTAATTTACCTTAATTCATTTGAGTTCATTTATTCATGAATTAGTAAGTTACCGAATAACAGTAATTTTTAAAAACATTATCAGATTTACATTGTTTGAACTGGGTGTGGTGGCTCACACCTATAATCCTAGCACTTTGGGAGGCTGAGGCAGGTGGACCATCTGAGGTCAGGAGTTCAAGACCAGCCTGGCCAACACGGCGAAACACCATCTCTACTAAAAATACAAAAATCAGCTGGGTGTGGTTGTGGGCACTTGTAACCACAGCTACTTGGGAGCCTGAGGAAGGAAAATCACTTGAACTCAGGAGGCGGAAGTTGCAGTGAGGTGAGATCTCACCACTGTACTCCAGCCTGGGCAACAGAACGAGATTCCATCTCGGAAAAAAAAAAAAAAAAAAAGATTTTCAGTGTTTGGATATCTAACCAGAAATAAATAATAATATGCAACAGGGAAACAATGCCTTCAAATTTACTTAAAAAGAAAGCATCATTCTATTCTGCTAATACATGCTGACCTCCACATAAGCAGAGACAGTAACTCATAAACTATCAAGAATCTGATTAGGTGAAAATGAAACCCACCTAACATTGGTGTGACTCTAGAGTCTAGGTTTATAATCCGTTTGGAGAGGACAATCCAAGAGAAATATACAGGACTATTAAATACAGTTCAGCCTTTCTGGCCCCAAAGATAATACTATTAACACTGGGCAGGATTTTGCCTGGTATAAAAGGTACATTATAGAAACCTGTTTTGTGGTCTTTTGTACAGCTAATCTTAAATGCTCCACACCCTGGAAGTTACTTAAAAGTCCTATTATACTTTTCAATTTCCCTTAAAAAAAAGTGACTGCAAAAGTTGTTTTTCTTTTTTTTCAGGTCTGCCTTTTATATTGTCTAACACATCAAATTGACAGCAATGTAAATAGACTAATAATACTCCTCAATCCTGAAGGAAGACTTCAGCTACTAAAGATTTCTTAATCAAGAAAAGAAATGCTTTTCTTTGTCTTCGACTACTATCGCAAAAGAAAAAAGAAAACAAAAAAGAGTCCTTCATTGTTGAAGTAATCCCCTATCAATAGAATTCAACTACATTTACAGGGTAAAAAATTACCAGGGTGTATTAAATCTATATGAGACATTGTATACTTCTGGTCTGTGTACTTTTTCAGTATGGGTTTAAAAGTTTCTGAAACTATGACAGACAAGGATGAGTCCTAAGATTTCAAATAAAAAGACTGTATTATTAAAATCTTTTATTTTTTATAGAGACAGAGTCTCACTACGTTGCCCGGGCTGGTCTCAAACTGCTGGCCTCAAGTGTATTATTAAAATTTTTGACCACTTACCAGAGATAAATGTAAGAGAAGTTATACTTTTCCTTCAAAAACAGTCCTAATACACATCAGAGAAATAAAAAAAAAACAAAACAGTTCCACCTTTCAACTTTCTGAAAAGATCTAATCTCATTAGGAATATGACTTTGGTATCATTAAAGAAAAGCAGCAAATGAAATGTTTGTTTCACTTTCAAACAAGAATTTGTTTTTGTTTTTTTGGGGGGTGGAAGATGGTTTCCCTCTTGTCACTCAGGCTGGAGTGCAGTGGTGCAATCTCGGCTCACCGCAACCTCCGCTTCCCAGGGTTCAAGTGATTCTCCTGCCTCAGCCTCCCAAGAAGGTGAGGTTACAGGGGCACACCACCATGTCCTGCTAAAATTTTTTGTATTTTTAGTAGAGATGGGGTTTCACCATGTTGGCCAGGCTGGTCTCGAACTCCTGACCTTAGATGATCCACGCGCCTTGGCCTCCCAAAGTGCTGGGATTACAGGCCAGGTGCAGTGGCTCACGCCTGTAATCCCAGCACTTTGGGAGGCTGAGGCAGGCAGATCATGAGGTCAGCAGATCAAGACCATCCTGGCCAACACTGTGAAACCCCATCTCTACTAAAAATACAAAAAATTAGCTGGGCGTGGTGGTGGGCACCTGTAGTCCCAGCTACTTGGGAGGCTGAGGCAGGAGAATGGCGTGAATCTGGGAGGCGGAGCTTGCAGTGAGCTGAGATCTCGCCATGGCACTCCAGCCTGGGCAACAGCAAGACTCCATCTCAAAAATAAAAACAAAAAAAACAAAAAAACAATTTGAACTTGGGTCAAACTCAAAGCTATTTATTCCTTAGCTAATCAAAAGTGGTTGTGTAGTTTCAACTGGATTTCTTTTTTGTTTGTTTTTTGAGATGGAGTTATAGGCACTCTGGGAGGCATTTAAGTTTTTGTCTTTTATCGAAACCTCTCGACAGCTATCTGGTAACCTGGTTATCAGTCTCTAGTCTTATACTAGCCCAGTATGACAATCACTTGACTTCTCTATGCTGAAATTTCCTCACACACTAAAAGAGAAGGTTGAACAAAATTAGTTTTTTTTTTTTTTTTTTCCCTGCTTTAAGACAGTGCCTTACTCTGTCTCCCAGGCTGGAGTATAGTGGCACGATCTTGGCTCACTGCAGCCTCCGCCTCCCAGGTTCAAGCAATTCTCCTGCCTCAGCCTCCTGAGTAGCTGGGATTACAGGCACATACCACCATGCCCGGCTAATTTTTGTAATTTCAGTAGAGACAGAGTTTCACCATGTTGGCCAGGCTGGTCTCGAACTCCTGACCTCAAGTGATCCATCCGCCTCGGCCTCCCAAAGTGTTGGTATTACCAGCATGATACACCGCACCTGGCCCAAAATGAAGTTTTCAGAGAGTGAATGCATTTAAACAAAAATAGCACATAACTAAATTAACAATACAGGTGGTGCACAGATACGGCAAAAGTCATGACCATGGTTAATGAGAATGACAGAGGTTAAGGAAAACAGGGTGCTAGGGCAAGGATTTCTGCTCTTTCAATCAGCAGCAAAACCGTTAAATAAAATTCACATGGAAGTCTAACAAATATGAACACAAAATGCTGCTCTGATTGAAGCTAGGAGCAGAGGGTCAGATATTCTCCCATCTGACTCCTCCCACTTTCTGCCACCCTACCCCCTGCTCCTTCCTCCCCTGCACACACGCATACTCCTTTGAGCAGAACCTGAAATTCATTAAACTAGATGTTCAAGATTCTTTTTTTTTTTTTGAGACAGAGTCTCGCTCTGTCATTCAGGCTGGAGTGCAGTGGCGTGATCTCGGCTAACTGCAACCTCTGCCTCCCAGGTTCAAGTGATTCTTGTGCCTCAGCCCCCTGAGTAACTGCAATTACATGCATGTGCCACTACGTCCAACTAATTTTGTATTTTTAGTAGATACAGGGTTTCACCACATTGGCCAGGCTGGTCTTGATTTCCTAACCTCAAGTGATCCACCTGAGTCTCCCAAAGTGCTGAGATGTCAGGTGTGAGCCACCGCGCCGGGCCTCAAGATTCTTTCTAGGCCAAAATTTTTTAAATCCTTCTTTCAAAGGCTAAGATACTACATTAAGAGCTCTTCGGGAGGCCGGGCGCGGTGGCTCAAGCCTGTAATCCCAGCACTGTGGGAGGCCGAGACAGGCGGATCACAAGGTCAGGAGATCGAGACCATCCTGGCAAACACGGTGAAACCCCGTCTCTACTAAAAAAAAAAATACAAAAAACTAGCCGGGCGAGGTGGCGGGTGCCTGTAGTCCCAGCTACTCGGGAGGCTGAGGCAGGAGAATGGCGTAAACCTGGGAGGCAGAGCTTGTAGTGAGCTGAGATCTGGCCACTGCACTCCAGCCTGGGCGATAAAGCGAGACTCCATCTCAAAAAAAAAAAAAAAAAAAAAAAAAAAAAAAGAGCTCTTCGGAACTTGCTAAGCGCCATGATTTTATAAAGAGAGTTCCCTGTTACGATGTTATAAACTGAACATGTTCCCTCAGTGTTTGATATGAAAACCAAATGGGAGGAAGACTTGACACAGTCAAGAGGAGTGACAGGGTTAAACACACAGACCAAGTACACAGACACTGGGGATGGCAGATGATGGGGATGACAGTGTCCATATTCACCTAGGACAAGGAGACTGAAGAAAATGGTCATGCCACTGGACTGTTCCTCTTGCTGGGCCTGCTCCCCTGTCTGCACGGGGAGGATGGGCTTGCCAGGGGTCGGGAGCACCAGCTTCGTCGTGACAACCAGGGTAGTGTGGAGGGTGACATTGAAACCCTCATGAGTTGTATTGGGGAACCTCCTGGAGGACATAAAAAGCATAATTACATAATGGAAAAGGGTCCCAGAACATCAATTCACACACCTCACACCAGAAAGAGCAGCTGTCCAAGAATTTTATGGGATTCACAAGTCTTGTAACTAACAGTCAGGTCTTGGAGAGAAACTTACTAAGAAAATCCCTGGCTGCACAGCACTACTAGTGGCCTCTGGTGCTTTTGAATGCAGCCACAGAGGACAGGAATGGTAGGGAATTAGAGCTAGTAGAGACATGAAATGCTGCCTGCTCTTTGGCAAATACTGGGGGATTAAAAGGGAGGCGAACTGGAGTCTCATCACTATCCAAGGTCCAACATTGTTTACTTAGCACCTTTGCTTCTCCAATTTACATTCTTTTCCTTGCATTATTTCTGCAAGTTGAAGAAGCCACCTGAATTTGCCCAGTGGTTGATCTGGGCATGCCCTACCCTACTTTACAAAATCTTTCTTAGATTTCAAAAAGGCTCAAATGTCACCTCCTATTACCCCATCTTACCTCACCCGAATTTACCCACTCCACTGCTTATGTTCCCACAGCTCTTTCACACCGTGCTGGGATTGTGAACTAGTGCAATACTGTTATAATAACTGTAATTGTGACTATAAAAGTTAATATTTTCTGAGCACTGCTTCATTTCAGGAACTAGGTAACACACTACCTCTCATTTAATAGGTATAACGTCTGATTGGGTATGATTACTTTCCCTTTTTTACCCATGCATAACTAAGGCTCAGGGAGGTTGCAAAGCTTCACCAACATCTCAGTTAGTGGCAGAAACAAACTGAAAACCCAAACTTGAAATCGCTGGGCTGTATTGCCTCTTTCATTTTGTGCTGCTGAGGCCCTGTTTAGTGTCTGGGATGGAGCAGTTGCTCAGTAAGTATCTGATTACATTAAATGACCCCCATATGGCCAAGAAATATATTTGAAAAGTTATCAGGTGAAGGAGTCCAGTATCAATGAAGGGGTTCCTTATTCATCTTCACGTACTTATTCCACAAACAGTGATAGGGCATCTACAATCTGCAACAGACTCTGCCCTGTAGGTATGGAGATGACTTTTGGACTTGCTCAAAAGTACCTGGAGGACACAGATCGTCCTTCCCTAACTCCCCTTGTTCAGCTAACCCCCCCTCCTCTTTACACACCAGCTATGCTGCCTGTCACTCAAAAGCACTAAACCCTTTCTTCAACCAGACCTTTTGAACTTAATGTTACTTCTCCTACCCCTCCTTCTGGTCATTCAAGTTTCTGCTGAATGTCACTTTTTCCTAAGTGGACTCCCCAACCCTAACTCTATTCTGCTTCCTTAGGAACACTTAACCCATTCATGGCAGAGATTGCAATTTTTAGAATTGCAGACATGTGAGAAAAATCAGACCTTGGCGATGACCTTGAGCAGTAGGATATAAATAACTCCCACATGCTTAGCGTTCCAATAACAGAACACTAGGCATAAATAGGGTTAATTAATCACGATCTGAAACCATCTTGACTAATTATGGTCTTCTTTTCCCACTAGAATGGAAGCTCCCAGAGAGCGGCTCCTGGTCGGCCTCCTTTCCTACCATGTGCCCAGGGCCTGGAATTGAGTAGATGGCTAACAGTTAATGACTGAACGAAACTTAGTGAAGGAGAAAGACATGAAAACTGATCGTTACAGAGGAGGAGACGACTGGCTACGTAGGACGTGGGTGTGGAGAACCCGGACGACTTCCTGGAGGAGGCGGAAGAGGCTCAGTAACCATGAGATAACCGAAAACTGGGAAAGTAAATATGGGTTTGCATTTTCTGCAAGGCCGCTCTGGGGGCCTGCGCTGGGCGGCGGATTCCCAGCTCGAGGGACCGACCTCCAAGAGAACGCAAGGCCCACCTGGGCCCAGGCCCGCCCATCCCGCCCATCCCGCCCCCCTCGTAGGCACCAGCTTGGTCAGTCCTGGCCAACCAGCAAAAGAAGCTCCGCCTTCCGGAGCCTGAGGGCGGACTGAGGCGCTCGCTGTCACCCGCCGGGGCCCAGCCCTGCCGCCTCTGCCGCCCGGGAAAAAGCCCACTCACTCCTCTTCCGCCATCTTCTCCCCCATCCAGCGGAGCTTCCAGGACCACCGAGTTCGGAGCTGCGGGGCTAGCAGGACCCGCTTTTGCTTCCGGCTTCCGCTGGAGGCGCGGGCGGGCGAGCGGGAGGCGGGGCCTCGGCCGCGCGGGGGCGGCCCTCTGTGCCTCCGTCTCAGTGGCCCGAGGGTGGGAGAAAGCGCGTGGGAGGACTGTTTCTTAGTCCCTCCCCGGGCTTTCGGGAAGCTTGTCCGGCCTGGGCAACATGACCACCTGGGCCCGAGAGATTCCGGCTTTTCCCCATCACAGGCCGGGGACGTTTTGAGGAAACTCCTGTGAGGTCACTGTGACTCACCCTGAGGGCAAGCAAGCACCCTCCGCCCAGTGCTCTCGACTTCGCTGTGCTAAAAGAGTTTGAAAAGGGATGCCCAGCCTGTAGCCTAAGCTGAGAGACCCCAGGGGGACACTTCCGCAACCCGAGCCTCAGTTTCCTTCGGCTGTGGAAAGAAATAACCGCCTGGACTTGACAGGACAGTGCAGCATTCCATCTGTAAACATGGATTGAATTCAGACTATATGCCTAGCGTTAAAATGGATGCTGATGATCTAGGGGTGGACCATTCATTAAACAGTTCATTGATTCAACACATGATTAGTAGATGCCTTCTATGTGCCTAGCAGTGGCCGGTGGGGTGGGGATGCGGGGAGGGAACAAGGTGAGGTGGGAGGGGTAGGTGAGACCCCCATCGGGAGGACTGGGACCCTATCGTAAGGACTTTGGACTTTATTGACCGCTTCTGTTGCTACCTCCCTTCCTGATCCAAGCCACTCTATCTCATCTGGATAATTGCAAGGCTCCATTCAGGGTCTCTGACTCACCCCTGTTCCTTATGGATTTCCACACAGCAGCTGGAGTGATCCCTTAACTCATCACTCCTCTGCTTAAACCCTCCAATGGCTTCCAATCTCCATCAGAGAAAAAAACCTTGGGGAATGTACAGGACTCAACCCTGCCCCCTTTTTCCCCTCTGAAGTGTGTGGGAGGGGGACATGGGGCTCTATATCTCCCCTCCCACACACTTTCACTTTCCACTGTTGTCACAGACTCACCAGGAATACTTCCATCCTTGCACTTGCTGAGCCTTTATCTAGAATGCTCTTCTTCTGGGTGGCTCTTTGGCTCCCACCTCTCCTAAGTTTGGCCTTTTATTTAACCCTTATCTTGTGTGTTAGACCTCCTTGACCACCCTACTTAAAATCCAAGGCCTCCCGCCTTCCCTAAACTGTTTTTCCACATGACACCTAACCCACCGTATGTTTTACTTATACACTTGTTTATTAACCATCTCCCTCCATGAGAACGGAAGCTTCATGAATGCAGAAATTTTTGTCTTTTGTTCTCCATTTTATCTTTAATGCCTACAACAGTATCTGGCACATAATAGACACTCAATAATAAATAATCATTGAATACATAAATCAGTTAATTCTAGGTGTGTTAGGAAGTCACAGAAGGGTTTTGAACTGAGAAGTAACATGAGCTTTACTGCCTGGGAGCTGACTGGGTGTTGGCGAGAGAGAGAGGATGGAAGCCCCAAAGCCAGTGAGGAGGCTTTTGCAATAATCTAGGTGACAGCTGATGGCAGTTTGGATGAAAGTAATACTGAGGAGGTGGCAGGAATGGTTGGACTCCTGGATGCATAACTGAAGATAGGGTTTGCTGATGGACTACGGCGTCTGAAAGAGGATTTAAGCATGGTGTAAGGGTTTTGGCCCCGAAGAACTGGGTAGAGAAGAAATCTGGCTCTAACCTTGAGTTCTCCATCCTCTAAGGTCTCTTGAGATTGCTAAAGCTAACTGAGAGAATGTCATCAGGATCCACCAATGTTTGAGTAATAATAAACTTGCTTCCTTCCTGTGGGTGTGGTGTTGGGCTATTGTTTCCTTAATTCTTTACCTAGCTTTGAGGTAGATACCATCATTATCCACAGACACAGGGAAATCAAGGCGCTTGCCTGCATTCCCACAGCTAGCAAATGACAAGGCTAGGATTCAGGCACAGAGCCTGTGTTTTTAACCAGTAGCCCTGCTGCTCTCCACTGCCTTAATTTCTCTGGCTCTTAAATGGGGCTAATAACCTACCCTCCTCTGTTAGCACAGAGCCTGGCGGGAATGACCTGGTCTACAAAGGATTGAGAGTGGGGTTCTCTCTGGCCACACTTGTCAACTGAGGGCTTGAGGCTACTGTTTTCTACCAGCACCAATAAACCCCACGTGACTGGAATTCACCAAGCTGGAAACCCCACATAGCTGGAATTCACTGCTCTTCTCTAGCCTATGTCTCGCCTACTGCCCTTGCCACAGATTCTGCTGTCAAGGCCAGATGAGGGCTTTGTGATGGTCATGGAGTTCCTGACCTTGGCCTCTTCTGGGACTACCACTAACCATGAGGCTGCAGAGAACATGCTTTCATGCCCATGGGTGAGTCCTTGGCTCTTCTCACTTATTCCTGAGAATGAATCTAAAATCCCTGGTCCTTCCCCGAGGAAGATAAATAAAGCCATTCAATATGCAGTTTCTGGGCTCCTGTGCTATGTCAGGCCGAGAAGGGGCCAGCATATGGCACCACAAATTCTGGTGCCAGACAGAGCTAGTTCCCAACCCCTCCTCAGGACCTACAGTCTCCGTGACCCTGAGAGACTACAGCACACTCAGAGCCTCAGGGCCCCCTCATTTTTTTTTCCTTAATAACACTTTTCTTTAGAAGACTGTTACAAGATTAGAGAGAAAACTGCCTTTGCTGTCTTTTCTCTCTGCCTAGACAGCTCTGCCCGCTACCTCCAGTCTTCTCGTCATTCAGGTCTCAGCTTAAATGTCCCCCTCCTCAGGGAAGCCCTCCCTGACCAGTTTCTGTAAAGAGTTGGACAGTAAATATTGAAGTCTTTGTGGGCCGTACGATCGCTGTAGCAACAAATCAACTCTAGTTTGCTTGCAGCATAAATAATACAAATATAAATAGGCGTAGCTATGTTCCAACAAAACTTTATGGATACTGAAATTTGAATTTTGCATTACTTTCACATGTCATGAAATACCATTCTTCTTCGGATTTTTTTTTTTTTTTTTTTTTTTTTTGAGACAGAGTCTCTGTCGCCCAGGCTGGAGTGCAATGGCGCGATCTCAGCTCATTACAACCTCCACCTCCCAGTTCAAGCAATTCTCCTGCCTCAGCCTCCCAAGTAGCTGAGACTACAGGCATGTGCCACCATACCCAGCTAATTTTTGTATTTTTAGTAGAGACAGGGTTTCACCATGTTGGCCAAGATGGTCTTGATCTCTTGACCTCGTGATCCTCCTGCCTCAGCCTCCCAAAGTGCTGGGATTACAGGCATGAGCCACCAGGCCCAGTCTGTTGTTGTTTTTTGAGATGGAGTCTCACTCTTTCACTAAGGCTGGAGTGCAGTGGCACAATCTCGGCTCACTGCAACCTCTGCCTCCTGGGTTCAAACGATTCCTGCCTCAGCCTCCCAAGTAGCTGGAATTACAGGCGTGTGCCACCATGCCCGGCTAATTTTTGTATTTTTAATAGAGACGGGGTTTTGTCACATTGGCCAGGCTGGTCTCAAACTCCTGACCTCAAGTGATTCACCTACCTCAGCCTCCGAAAGTGCTGGGATAACAGGCATGAGCCACTGCGCCTGGACAATAATTTGATCCTTAATGCTTTTATTAAACAGGGAATCAAATTGGTTACCAGGTATATCAGTCAGGGTTCAATCAGAGAAGCAGAACCAAAAGGGGATATATTTTAAGAGCTTTATGGCAAAGAATTGGCTTAAGACAACACAAACGTATTAGCTTATAGTTCTGTAAGTTAGAAGATAAAGATTTTCACTGGCCTAAAATCAAGGTGTTGGCAGGGTCACATTCATTCTGGAGGCCTTAGGGGAGAATAAACTTTCTTGCCTTTTCTAGCTCCTAGAGGCTGCTTGCATCCCATGGCTCATAGCCCACTCCCTATCTTTAAAGCCAAGGACTGCATCACCCCATGCTCTACTTCTGATTCTGACTCTCGTCTTCCTCTTCCTCTTCCCCGCCACCCCACTGCCTTTTTTTTTTTTTTTGAGACTGAGTCTTGCTCTGTCGCCCAGGCTGGAGTGCAGTGGCATGATCTTGGCTCACTACAACCTCCGCCTCTGGGATTCAAGCGATTCCTGCCTCAGCCTCCCAAGTAGCTGGGGTTACAGGTGCCCACCACCACACCAGCTAATTTTTGTAGTTTTAGTAGAGATGGGGTTTCACCATGTTGGCCAGGCTGGTCTTGAACTCCTGATCTCAGGTGATCCACCTGCCTTGGCCTCCCAAAGTGCTTGGATGACAGGCATGAGCCACTGCGCCCAGGCCCTCTTTCCCTTATTAGGACCCTTCTGACTACATTGGACCCACCTACATAATCAGAATAATCTCCCCATCTCAAAGTCAGCTGATTAGTACCCTAATTCCATCTGCAACCTTAATTCGTCCTTGCCCTGTAACATATTCACAGGGGCCAGCAATTAGCACATGGCCATCTTTGGAGGGCCATTATCCTACCCACCACACCATAGGAAAAATAAGATCTGTTGGACTTCTCTTCAGGTTTTTTGTTTTTTGTTTTTTGAGACAGAGTTTCACTCTTGTTGCCCAGGCTGGAGTGCAATGGCACAATCTCGGCTCACTGCAACCTCCACCTTCTGGGTTCAAGAGATTCTCCTGCATTAGCCTCCCGAGTAGCTGAGATTACAGGCATGTGCCACCACATCCGGCTAATTTTGTATTTTTAGTAGAGATGGGGTTTCTCTGTGTTGGTCAGGCTGGTCTCGAACTCCCGACCTCAGGTGATCTGCTCGCCTTGGCCTCCCATAGTGCTGGGACTACAGGCGTGAGCCACCACGCCCAGCCCTCTTCATGTATTTTTGTTATCTATTATCATTTCATGTTGATTTATATATGGGAAAGAGTGGGGCGTAATTTCTTTAATACCTTTGGATGTTAACATTTTAATCTGGCCCTGACCACTTAGCATATAACAGGCACTAGAATTACTAAGCAAAAATAGAAAATCTGGGCTTGTAGAATTCAGTGGAGTCAGGTGTAATTCTCTGAGAAAGTTTGTGAAAAAATCTGCGCAGATTCCAGGTCGTGCATAGTGACTCACAGCTGTAAACCCAGCACTTTGGGAGGCCGAGGTGGGTGGATCACCTGAGGTCAGGAGTTCAAAACCTCCTTCACCCTCACCTGCTTTGTGTCCTCCCCACTGTCCCCACCCTAAGACCTGGTGACCGATAGAAACACTTGCTTCCTTGGCTTACTTTTTTTCTTTCTCCCTTTAAAAAAAAAATCATAGTTTTGACTGGACGTGGTGGCACACACCTGTAATCCCAACCACTTGGGGGGCTGAGGCAGAAGGATCACTTGAACCTGGGAGGTGGAGGTTGCATTAAGCCTAGATCGCACAACTGCACTCCAGCCTGGGCGACAGAGGGAGACTCCGTCTCAAAAAAGAAAAAAAAAAAAAAAAAAGAAGAAGAAGAAGAAAAGAAAAATGAAAAGTTGCAGAAAAGGAGAAAAGTAAAGGTCATCATAGTTTACCATAGAGCTCAGCTGTGAATGGCATTTACATAGTCACAATAATTGTAGACAGTAAATATCAATCTCACAAGAATAACCATGTAAGTATATTGAGAGAATAAAGGATGGCAAGGGTCTCTGCATGTGCTGGGCAGGTGAGGGGAGGGAAAGAGGGCAGAACCCTTATTGCCCAGAGTGGGAAAGCAGATTTTACTGAAAACAGAAAAATTAAGAAGTGGCAATAGAAGCATGTTATTCCAAGACATGGAGTTAAATACCCAAAAAATCAGCTCAAAGTGGTTGTCTCTGGGGAGGCAGAAATGAGAGGAGAGAGTGAAGTGGGGATTCCTATTTTTAGAAAATTTGACTCTTCAACTTATGTGCATGTATGACCTCAATACAAATAAAATTTAAACCAAAAAATAAAAAAGGACAGGAATAACATATTGAAATGTTGTTTTGATAATGGTTATTTCTCAATTGTGGGTCATGGGTATTGTTTTTCCTTTTGCTTATAATTTTTTTCTGCAAATGACATATCATTTGAAATAAGCAAAAATATGATTAAAAAAACATAAAAATAGGCCAGGTGTAGTGGCTCACGCCTGTAATCCCAGCACTTTGGGAGGCTGAAGCAGGTGTATCATGAGGTCAAGAGATTGAGACCATCCTGGCCAATATGGCGAAACCCCGTCTCTACTAAAAATACAAAAATTAGCTGGGCGTGGTGGTGCGCACCTGTAGTACCAGCTACTCGGGAGGCTGAGGAAGGAGAATTGCTCGAATCCGGGAGGCGGAGGTTGCAGTGAGCCAAGATTGCACCACTGCACTCCAGCCTGGCAATAGAGCGAGACTCCATCTCAAAAATAAATAAATAAATAAAAATTAAAAATAGAGACAGGGTCTCACTATGTTGCCCAGGCTGGCCTCAGACTCCTGGGTGCAAGTGATCCTCCTGCCTCGGCCTCCCAAAGTGCTGGAATGACAGGCATGAGCCACTGCACCCGGCCAAAACTATGATATTTTTTAAAGGGGGAAAGATAAAAGGTAAGCCAAGGAAGCAAGTGTTTCTATCGGTCATCAGGTTTTAGGGTGGGGACAGTGTGGAGGACACAAAGGGGTGAGAGTGGAAGAGGAACAATCCACAGGGCTGGTGACTCAGAACAGGGAGGTGAGGCAGCATCAAGACAGAAAGATCAAAATACCCAGGGCCTTGACTTTCTGTGTTTAAATAGATATGACAAGCTGGCCTGTTTCTAGCTTATGAAAGATGACTGGCAATTACTGAGTGTTGCAGGTCACAAGCACACTGTCAAAGGGATTTACTTACATTTTCTGCTTCTACTCCTACCTGCCTGCCACAGTCATGCATTGCCTAACGACAGGAATCCGTTGTGAGAAATATGTCGTTAGGTGATCTCGACGTGAACATCCTAGAGCAGACTTCTTCAAACCCAGATGGTGTCGCCTATGACACACCCAGGCTTTTATGGTATGGCCTATTGCTTGTAGGCTACACACCCCTGCACCTATCAGCAGTCACTCCCCGCTGCCCCATCCCCTGGCAATCATTTTTCTGTCTCTATGGATTTACCAATTCTGAACATTTCATGTAAGTGGAATAAAATATGTGGCATTTTATGACTGGCTTCTTTCACTTAGCACAATGTTGTTTCTTTTTCAAATTTACCTCCTTGTGACCTGTCATCCCCATTAGGCTCACTGGGGGTCTAGTACCTAGACTAGCACCTGACATAAATCATTAAGTATGGATTAAGCACCTACTATGTGCTATGTCCGCAGTAGCACAGAAAACCCCAAGGAAACTATCTTTTTTATTTTATGTTTTTCAGAATTTTAAATTATTTCTTATTCTAATTTTTTAATTTAATTTAATTTTTGAGACAGGGTCTCACACTGTCACCCAGGCTGGACCACTGCTCACTTTGGCCTCAACCTCCCAGGCTCAGGTGATCCTTCCACCTCAACCTCCTGAGTAGCTGGGACTATAGGCGCACACCACTGTGCCTGGCTAATTTTTGTATTTTTTTTGTAGAGACGGGGTTTCACCATGTTGTTCAGACTGGTCTTGAACTCTTTGGCTCAAGGGATCTGCCAGCCTCAGCCTCCCAAAGTGCTGGGACTACAGGAGTGAGCCACTGTCCCTGGCCCTTTATTTATTTTTTATTTTTTTATTTTTGCAGACTTTTTTTTTTTTTTTTGAGATGGAGTTTCGCTCTTGTTGCCCAAGCTAGAGTGCAATGGCATGATCTCAGCTCACTGCAATCTCTGCCTCCTGGGTTCAAGCGATTCTCCTTGCCTCAGCCTCCCAAGTAGCTGAGATTACAGGCACCTGCCACCATGCCCAGCTAATTTTTTGTATTTTTGGTAGAGATGGGGTTTCACCACGTTGGCCAGGCTGGTCATGAAATCCTAATCTCAGGTGATCCACCCACCTCGGCCTCCCAAAGTTCTGAGATTACAGGCGTGAGCCACCACACCCGGCCCAGGCATTTTCAATGAAGGGGAAACTTTCTCCATAACCTCTATTTTCCCCTCAGTAATCCTCAAGTCTTCCTGGTACACCCTCAAGACAGGTGATGAGCTAAGGGTTCATAGGCTGGTTTGGGGAAGTCTCCGCTTTTCTAACTCAGCAGACGGTTCAGCTGTCCCTAGAGAGAGCCAAGTACCCCAGCAGGGAGCCCTCAACCAAAACGGAAACAAAAAAAAGTCCCATTACGCACCTGTTGCTAAGGGGTTTTCCCATCTCTTTGCTTCTTATTCAAGACAAATCTGTGGGACAGTTAAAATATCTGCCATAAATAAAAATGTAGAAGGGTCCACAGGACAAGGAATGCAGGAAGCTTCTAATTGCAGAGGGAATCGCAAGTAAGGAAATGGGGGCTTCAGTTCTACAACTGCAAGGAACTGAATTCTGTCAACAATCTGAAAAGCCAGTTCCTCCCAGAGCCTCCAGATGAGGACTCCAGTGAGCTGACATCTCTGCTTCAGCCATGTTATGCCCTGAACATGGAGCACAGCAGAGCCTGCATGAACTTAGGACCTACAGAACTGGGAGCTAATACATGAGTCTCACTTAAAAGGAAAAATAGATATATTCACTTTGCTGCCTTCAGTCCTCAGCTGAAAGTGGATTTGCTTTGAGTGCCCCAGGGCTGGCCAGCTCTCTTGGGCCAAGGGGTAGACAGAGAGGTTGATTAGGAGTTAAGAATCCAGACACTGGAGCCAAGTTTCCAGGGTTCAGATCTCAGCACTGCCACTTACCGCCTCTGTCATGTTGGGCAAGTTAACCTCCTTGTACCTCAGTTTCCCTGGTATGTATTTCAGAGTATTATTTTTGGGTGAAGTGAGCTAATATTCAGAAGGTTTTTTTTTGGTTTTTTTTTTTTTTTTGAGACGGTGTTTCACTCTTGTTGCCCAGTCTGGAGTGCAGTGGCGTGATCTCAGTTCACTGCACTGCAACCTCTGCCTCCTGGGTTCAAGCAATTCTCCTGCCTCAGCCTCCCAAGTAGCTGGAATTACAGGAGCCCGCCACCACACCCAGCTAATTTTTTGTATTTTCAGTAGAGATGGGGTTTCACCACGTTGGCCAGGCTGGTCTCAAATTCCTGACCTCACGATCCGCCCGCCTCAGCCTCCCAAAGTGTTGGGATTACAGGTGTGAGCCACTGTGCCTGGCCTATCAGAAATTCTTGAAGCCATGTCTGGTACATAAGTACTTCATGGATGTTTCTTAAGTAAAATAACCTCCCCCAGTCAATATATATGTGCATAATGGGGTGATCGCTTCAAAGTAGGGCTGAGCCCTTCATTGCTTCTCCTGGGTTAGAAATACCAGTTGTCAGCCTGGGCAACACAGTGAGACCCCGTGTCTACAGAAAAGAAAAATAGCCAGGCACAGTGGTAAGCGCTTGTAGTTCCAACTACTCAGAAGGCTGGAGTGGGGGAACAGATTGAGGTGGGAGAATAGATTGAGTCTGGGAGGGCAAAGCTGCAGTGAGCTGCGATCGCACCACTGCACTCCAGCCTGGGTGACAGAGCGAAACCCCTTCTCAAAAAAAAAAAAAAAAAGTACAAGTTGTGGTGACATCTAACCACATGTTTTCTTGTCTAATTTAAAAACCAAAAGGGAAGTTTCTCTCTATTTCCTAGTAGGGGGAAACTAGAAAAAAAAACCAATTATCTAGTAATAAAAGAATAAGTGCAGACACTAAAAAGGATGACTCCTATCTATGGGTATTAACTTGGGAGGGGCCTCTGCTCTGCCTTGGCAATGTAGTGCAGTGGTTAAGGTCATGGGCCTTGAAGCCACATTACTTATTTCTGAATTCCAGCTTGGCCACCTACAGCTGTGTGATCTTGGGTAAATCACTTAAACTCTCTGTGCCTCAATTTCCCCATCTATAAAATGGAGTTGATAATAGTGCTTATCACACAGGACTACTGTAAATATAAAATGGATTAATACACAGAGAGCAACTAGCATATGCATTGTACATACTCAATAAATCTTACGGTTACCGTTAAATAAAAAGATAGCACAGATTCACTTTAGAATTAAGTGCACGTGTATGCATTAAAAAAATCTATGGGCTAATTTACAAAATGCTCCAAAATTATTACTGTTTTTTATTCTATTCCTCACACTTTTCTGTATTCTCTGAAAATGCTTTTTCATAGTGATGAGCCAATTTTTTTTTTTTTTTTTTTGAGACGGAGTCTCGCTCTTGTTGCCCAGGCTGGAATACTACTTTTATAATCAAGACAAAAATTTAAGTTCATTCCCTTTGAGGGTCGGGAGCTTAATAAACAACTTTGCCCTCCAGAGTCGAGACCATCAATGAGTTATTTCCCAACCTCATCTTTATGTGTTTGAGGGCTGCTTTTGCCTTGGAAATTCTTGAACAGGAAACCAAGTCCACTCCCTGTGAATCAGGATGGGCCTGTTAAAGGCTTTATTGGGGCGGGAAGGGGCGGTCCTCCTTCTTCCTCCCCTCCTCTGTGTTTTGGGGGAGGAAGGAATGACTCACCCTTCTTTTGGTTTGTTTGGCCATTTTTTCACTCCCAGCTTTTTTCACCCCCAATTTTTCAACGAAGTGTGAGAAACAAGCGTGGCCCATCCAATCAATAGATCTCCATGCATTTGTCTGAAAGGTCAAAACAGATTCGTGTCTACTTCCCTACAAGTTAAAACAAACACACAAACTACAGAGTGATACTTACTCAACAAATGTGTATTGGATACTTGGCCAGTCTGTGAAAGGCACTGGCGACACAGCAATGGCAAACAGAGAAAAATGTCTGCTCTGAATAAGTTAATTTAGGGAGTGAAACATGCCAGCATGCAAGAAAGCATGATGGAGGTGGAGCCACTTCAGATGGGGTGGTCACTGGAGAGGTAGCGTTTGAACTGAAAATGTAGAGTGTGCTTCCATTTTTGTAAAAATATTATTCTGTGTCTGTATATGACTATTATAAGCACAGAGAAGAAGTCTGGAGGGATACTTACTAGACTCTGTTTGTGTTCTTATTTTTATTTTTTTTTACTTTTAGAGATGAAGTTTTGCCCAGTCACCCAGGCTAGAGTGCAGTGGCTCACTGCAGTGCCAAACTCCTGGGCTCAAGCGATCCTCCTACCTCAGCCTCCCCAGTAGCTGAGACTACAGGTGCACACCACCATGCGCAGCTGATTTTTTATTTTTGCTTTTGCAGAGATGGGGGTCTCATTATGTTGTTCAGGCTGTTGTCGTTGCTCTTGAACTCCTGGGCTGAAGCAAACCTCCCACCTAGGCCTCCCAAAGTGCTGGGATTATAGGGCACAAATAGGCCCAGCCTACTTATGCTTTTAACTCCTGATGCGTCTAGAGTTCCATTCTATGCATTGGCCTGGGCAAAGCTCTTGGAATACCAAGCTGATTTAGGTGGGCATCATTCTGCCCTCAGAGGACTATCTCCTTTTCTAATTCCCCATCCTGGCTGGTCTGGACTAGACTCCACACACATCACTGCAAGTGACAGAACCCCTGCCTCAAACTGGCTTATTCCAAAAAAAAAAAAAAAAAAAAAAGGAACGTATCGGCTCACATAATGAAAAGTCCAGTGGTAAATCCGATTCAGGCATGGCTGGATCCAGGAGCTCAACAGAGTCAACAGCCCTCTGCCTCTCCATCTCTCGTCTCTGCTTCCCCTCTTGTTGGCTCCACTTCAAGCCAGCTCTCCCCAAGATGGTTTCCAGCAGCTCCTAGCTTCCACTGTTCCAGCCAGCAATTCTAGAGGATAGAGAGGCTCTCTTTCCCTGGTTCCCTGAGCCAATCATATTGACCTGAGGGATTCAAGAATTCAAGTGAGGAGAATGTGCCCACTTCTGGAACAGAACGGAGAGTCTCCCTCACCTGAACCACATCTACTGAGGGTGGGAAAAGGCCACCCAAATTCCCAGTGGGAAGGCCAAAGAATGCATTATCAGCACATACGGAGCATTAACTATTGCCACACAGTAATGACAAGAGATAGGAGCACTTATCATTCCCATTTTACAGGGTGGAACTGAAGCTCAGCAACTTGCATAAGGCCGCACAGCTAAGAAGTGGAGAAACTGGAATTTGATCAGAGGCTGCCTGAGGTCAAAGCCCCCAAAGGATGATGGTGATGTTGATAATAACCAGAATACTGTTGAAGGCTGGGTGCGGTGGCTCATGTCTGTAATCCCAGCACTTTGGGAGGCCCAGGCAGGAGGATCGCTTCAGTCCAGGACAGTGAGACTTCCCCTCTACAAAACATAGTGAGACCTCCCCTCTACAAAAACTAAACAAAATTAGCCCAGTGTGGTGGCGCC
The DNA here is from genome assembly GCF_037993035.2 of Macaca fascicularis. NCBI lineage: Eukaryota > Metazoa > Chordata > Mammalia > Primates > Cercopithecidae > Macaca > Macaca fascicularis. Next base: position 105,882,137 of record NC_088384.1, on the reverse strand, counting down.
TGTGGTCCCAGCTAGCTACTAGGGAGGCTGAGGCAGGAGGATCACTTCAGCCTGGGAAATAGAGGCTGCAGTGAGCCAAGATCACACTGCTGTACTCAGCCTGGGAGACAGAGCAAGACTCTGCCTCAAAAAAGAAAATAATAATAATATGGTTGGGTATCCCTAATCTTAAAATCTGAAATCTGAAATCTGAAATGTGCCAAAATCCCAAACTTTTTGAGCACGGATGTGATGCTCAACAGAAATGCTCACTGGAGCATTTTGGATTTCAGATTTTCAGATTAGGAATGCTCAACTGGTAAATATAATGCAAATATTCCAAAATCCAAAACAATCTGAATTCTGACACATTTCTTGTCCCAAGCATTTCGGATGAGGGATACTCAGCCTGTAAGAGTAATAAAAGCTACTATTTGTTGAGCGCCTACTGTGTGCTAAACTCTGCAAGCATGATCTCATTTTCTTCTCCCAGTAACCATTCGAGGCAGATAGAGAGGACGATGTTGTTGACTGACTCCTTGACAATGATCCCAGCCCAGCCACAGGCACTGGAACCAATGAGTCTAAGCTAATCATGAGACTTGCATCTTTTTGCCAGAGTTTGGTTCCGGAATGGGCCTCTGAGCTACCCCGGGCTAATGAGAAGTGGAGAGAAGTTTGCCAGACACTTCTGGGAAAGTTCTTCCTCAGTCTTCCAGGAAGATGGCCTGGAAGTGAATGCATTTTCCTGCTGGACATGAAAGAGGATGCCCGTGGCCCTGACAGCTCCTGGCAGTCATCCTGCGGTCACGAGGAGGACCAGCCTGAGGATGAAACCAACACTGTGGACGGAGACATGGAAAAAGCCTGACTCCAGGATGAGATCACTAGGCTGCTGGATCTCCTGCTACCCAGTCCTAGAAATGTCTTATGTGGGGAGTCAACGGAGCCTGTTCCAGTAAAGCACGCTGGAGTTTTATTATCCGCTTCTTTCTTTTTTTTTTTTTGAGACGGAGTCTCGCTCTGTCGCCCAGGCTGGAGTGCAGTGGCGCGATCTCGGCTCACTGCAAGCTCCGCCTCCTGGGTTTTACGCCATTCTCCTGCCTCAGCCTCCTGAGTAGCTGGGACTACAGGCGCCCGCCACCGCGCCCGGCTAATTTTTTGTATTTTTAGTAGAGACGGGGTTTCACCGTGGTCTCCATCTCCTGACCTTGTGATCCGCCCGCCTCGGCCTCCCAAAGTGCTGGGATTACAGGCGTGAGCCACCACGCCCGGCTATCCGCTTCTTTCTAGCGAAGGGCATTCTAAAGAGCTCAGTAGGTATTTTTATTATCTTTATTTTACAGGGAGAGTGAGGCTCAGAGATTGAGTTGCCTGAGATCACACAGTGAGCTGGCCTTTGATCCAGAGTTTATCTGACTCCAAATTCACCACGCAGTACAGTTCTCACACAGCAATAGTCTTCCTTCAGCCAAATGTTTTTCAGTCCCATCATGCTGAATCCCCGTGAAGTAGGTCTTTTATTATCCCTTTTGTTTCTGGGACGGAGTCTCATTTTGTCACCCAGGCTGGAGTGCAGTGGCACAACCCTGGCTCACTGCAACCTCCGCCTCCCAGGTTCAAGTGATTCTCCTGCCTCAGCCTTCCAAGTAGCTGGGATTACAGGTGCACGCCACCACACCAAACTAATTTTTGTATTTTTAGTAGAGATGGGTCTCCACCATGTTGGCCAGGCCGGTCTCAAAGTCCTGACCTCAAGTGATCCTCCCTCCTCGGCCTCCCAAAGTGCTGGGATTACAGGCGTGAGCCACCGCACCCGGCATTATTCCCATTTTGCAGATGAGAAACATCTGTAGGGAAGGGGAGGCTGATTATCAGAGTGGATTGTGGACCTATGCTTTGTTTTCAGGCTTCTGATTCAGAGCCAAGAGGGACGATGGTCAGACAGAAAGGTGTGAGAAAGCGGGCAGTAAGGAAATCCCGGAGGATGCAGAATGCTAGGATCTTATCCTGACCCCGGAGGCTTGAGAAACAGAGCCCAGACACTCATTCATATTCTCTCAGAATTGGCTCTTAATTCATTTTAAATTTGAGGTCTTGGCTGGGTGTGGTGGCTCACACCTGTAATCCCAGAACTTTTCGAGGCCAAGGTGGGCGGATCACCTGAGGTCAGGAGTTTGAGACCAGCCTGGCCAACAGGGAGAAACCCTGTTTCTACTAAAAACACAAAAATTAGCCAGGCGTGGTGGTGGGCACCTGTAATCCCAGCTACTCAGGAGGCTGAGGCAGAAGAATCGCTTGAACCTGGGAGGCGGAGGTTGCAGTAAGCTGAGATTGTGCCATTGCACTCCAGCCTGGGCAACAGAGTGAGGCTCCATCTCAAAACAACAACAACGACAACAAAAATTGAGGTCTTTCTTTTTTGATTTTTTTGTTTGTTTTGTTTTGTTTTTGTTTTGAGATGGAGTCTCGCTCTGTCACCCAGGCTGGAGTGCAGTGGCGCAATCTCGGCTCACTGCAAACTCCGCCTCCCAAGTAGCTGGGACTACAGGCACCCACCACCAAGCCCAGCTAATTTAAAAATATTTTCAGTAGAGACAGGGTTTCATCATGTTAGCCAGGATGGTCTCGATCTCCTGACCTCGTGATCCACCCACCTTGGCCTCCCAAAGTGCTGGGATTACAGGCGTGAGCCACTGCACCCAACCTGTTTTTTGTTTTTTTTAAGAGTCCAGTCTTGCTCTGTTGTCCTGGCTGGAGTGCAGTGGTGTGATCATAGCTCACTCCAGCCTCCAACTCTTAGCCTTAAGACATCCTCTCACCTCTGCCTCCTGAGTACCTGGTACAATAGGTGCATGCCACCACTCCTGGCTAATTTTAAAATTGTTTGTAGAGATAGAGTCTCACTATGTTGCCCAGGCTGGTCTTGAACTCCCGAGCTCAAGTGATCCTATTGCCTCAGCCTCCCAAAGTGCTGGGATTACAGGCATGAGCCTCAATGCCCAGCCTGAATTTGGTTTTAATTCATTTGGTTTTAATTTGGTTTTAATTTGAATTGAGTTTTAAGAAATTCACACAGGGAATACATCACCATTGTAGAAAACACTTAGAAGTATAAGCACATAATAAGGTAACATAATTCAAAATCTCACCAATAAGCCAGCTGTACAACTTTTGACAGTTATGCTCAGTCTCTTCATACCTCTGTTTCTTCTAAACAGAGTGATCAGGAAAGTCTCTCTGAGGAGGTGGCATTTGAGTTGAGCCTGAAGGATGAGTTGGAACCACCACAGGAAGAGTGTTCCAGGCAGAGGGAACAGCACATGCAAAAGTCCTGAGGTAGAAATGAACTTGGCTACTGAAGGGACAGGAGGACAGCCAGTGGGGTTCATGAGAAACAAGGAACAAGGAGAGTCGAAGGAGGTGAGGTCAGATCATGAACTAGGTTAGAGTCAGATCACACAGGAGGAAATGAGCTTGAGGCAAGGGAGCCACTGTGCGTGCCCAGCACAGCACCGATGTGGGCCAATGACTTAAGCAGAAGCTTTTTTAATCAGCATTGGCCTCCTGGGAGGAAGAGAGGTTGACAGACATGAGAGACACCACCAGTCAGTCTGGTACTTTTTTTTCTGTATATCGAACACCTCACAAATTTATACGTCATTCTCGCACAGGGGCCATGTTAATCTCTGTATTGTTATAATTTTAGTATATGCGCTGCCCAAGTGAGCACTTTTTTTTTTTTTTCAAAGACAAGGTCTCACCCTGTCACTCAGGCTGGAGTGCTGTGGTGCCATCATAGCTCACAGCAGCCTCAACCTCTTGGGCTCAAGCCATCCTCCTATCTCAGCAGCCTCTTGAGTAGCTGGGAGTACAAGCATGCACCACCACACCCAGCTAATTTTTAATTTTTGTTTTGTAGAGATAGGGTCTCACTACCCTGATCATTATGGTTTTGAACTCCTGGGCTTAAGCAATCTGCCTGCTTCGGTCTTCCAAAATGCTGGGATTACAGGCACGAGCCACCATGCCTGGCTGAGTTTGGCACATTTTTACCAAGTGCCCTCACTGCGCCAGGCCCTGCCCCAAGTCCTGGCCTCCAGGCATACTTGCAGAGAAGATCAGAAACTCGGGGACAGCCAAGGCTAGAAAGAGGCATTTTTCTGAAAAGGATGCTTGATTGGCCCACAAATGGATGGAAAGGTCCTCAAGGTCCCTTCTAAGCAGGCAATGCAAGTTAAAGTACTTAGAGACATTTCACAGCCACGAACTGGCAGCAACTTGAAAACCGGAAAATTCCAAGACCTACAAGAGTGATGAACAGCCCAGGCTCTGGAACCAGCCTCTCTGGGTTCATGCCATGCTCTGCTATTCCTAGCTGAGTGACCTTGGGCTAGTTATTTGACCTCTCTGTGTCTTCATTCTCTATCTGTCTAGTGGGGATGATGATAGTACCCCACCTCAAAGTCCTTTGAGAGGTTAAATGAGTTATTTCATGTTAGATGTTTAGAAAGATGCCTGGCACATAGTACGTGTCATGTGGAGTAGTGGTATTATTTTCATCGTTAAGGAAGTGCAGAAACAAGAACTCTTCATGAACTGCTGCTTGGCAATTGAAACGTATGAACTCTGAGACCAGTGATCCCACTTCCTGGTATTCACTCTAGAGAAGCTCCAACATATGCAAAGTTGGGTGTCGCAGCTTTGCCTATAATGGGCTCAAAGTGCAATGGACTAAATAGGCATCCATGGGATAGTGGGCAAAGAGACCATGACATGTTCCTGTAAAGGAATACTAGTGAGCAATTAAAATCAATGAATGGTGTGGCTCACGCCTGTAATCCCAACACTTTGGGAGGCCAAGGCAGGTAGATCACCTGAGGTCAGGAGTTTGAGACTAACCTGGCCAACATGGCGAAACCCTGTCTCCATTAAAAATGCAAAATTTACCAGGTGTGATGCCATGTGCCTATAGTCCCAGCTACTCAGGAGGCTGAGGCAGAATTGCTTGAACCCAGGAGGCACAGGTTGCGGTGAGCCGAGTTCACACCACTGCACTTCAGCCTGGGTGACAGAGTGAGACTCTGTCTCAAAAAAAAAAAAAAAAAAGAATGAATGGCTGGGCACCGTGGCTCACGCCTGTCATCCCAACACCTTGGGAAGCCAAGATGGGAGGATCACTTGAGCCCAGGATTTCAAGACCAGACTGGCCAACACAGTGAGACCCCATGTCTAAAAAATAAAATAAAATTAATGAACTAGATCAAAACAGATCTTAAACATACAATAATGTTGAGTGAGAAAAGGAAGTTAACATTTAGTATGATACCATTTGTGTAAGTATTAAATCTGCAAAACAATGTCATATATGTAGTAATAGCATGGGTGATAATGAAATACTGAAGAACTGGCATGACCTAGGCACTGACCAGTCAGAACAGAGGCTGGCCATGTGGGTCCCAATGGGTGGTCCACACTTCCATCACTCCTAGGATAAAGGTGTGGCTTCTCCATGCCCACCAGCACTTCCACCTTCGCCACACCTATCCTGTTCATTCTATGCCTTATTAGCATTAGTAGTGTGACCTCAGACAAACTGATTCATCTCTCTGGGCTTCAGCTTTTTCATCTATAAAATGGAAATAATAGTACCAAAAGCTAATACATACACAACATTTCCCATGTGCCAAGCCCTCATTGTAACCCTCATACTAACTCTCTGTGGTAGGTTCTATGATTACTCCCATTGTGCATATGAGGAAACTGAGGCACAGAATGGCTGAGTAATTTGCTCATGGTCTGGAGAACCTTACTTACAGGGTTGTTGCAAATACATACTAAATGATACATGTTAACAGCTTAGAAAAAAGTCTGGCACTGAATAAGTGGTCGATAAATATCAGCAGGCAGGGCATGGTGGCTCATGCCTGTAATTCCAGCACTTTGGGAGGCCAAGGTGAGGGGATTACCTGAGTTCAGGAGTTCAAGGCCAGACTGGCCAATGTGGTGAAACCCTGACTCTACTAAAAATACAAAAAATTAGCTGGGCGTGGTGGAGGGATCCTGCAACCCCAGCTACTCGGGAGGCTGAGGCAGGAGAATTGCTTGAACCTGGGAGGCAGAGGTTGTAGTGAGCCAAGATCACACCATTGCACTCCAGCCTGGGTAGCAAGAGTGAAACTCCGTCTTTAAATAATAAATAAACAAATATTAGCAGTTCTATTATGTCACTGCCTGATATAATATTAATATTGATAATAAATGAACAAATATTAGCAGTTCTATTATGTCATAAGCCTTCAGTGGTCACCACTGGCCTTAAGAGACAGTTTGAATTCCACACCGTGGACTACAAGGTCATGGTCTATTCCCTTACCGCCCCTCTTCCTTCCCTCTCTTCCCCTTGTTCTCTGTTCTCCAGTCAGAGGGAAGTGGCCTTCTCTCACTTCCTCCTGCACCCCTCACCTTCCCTGACACTGGACCTTTGCACATGAACTTTTCCCTTGCCTGAAATGCCGTTCCCTCCTGCCCTTCTTTTGCCTGGTTATCCTCTGAACACCTTCACACATCATGTACAATGGCACCTCTTTCAGGGGGTCCTCTTAGAATAGGTTGAGTTTTCTTGGTCTGTTTGTGACTGCCTGTAATTTCCCTTTTGGAATGCTCTCCCTCCTATAATTACTTGGTGTTGATATCCCCCTCTCAATGGTGAGCTCCTGGAAAGCAAGAGACTCTTCTGATTTTATCATTAATTTTTTTTTTTAATTTTAATTTTTCTTTTTTAGAACAGGGTCTTGCCCGGTCACTCATGCTGGAGTACAGTGGTGCGATCGTAGCTCACTGTAACCTCGAACTCCTGGGCTTAAGCAATCCTCCCTCCTCAGCCTGGGACTACAGGCATGCACCACTGCTGATTTTTTTTTCTTTTTGGTAGAGCTGGGGTGGTCTCACTCTGTTACCTAGGCTGGTCTCAAACTCCTGGCTTCAAGGGAGCCTCCCACATTGGTCTCCCAAAGTGCTGAGATTACAGGCATGAGCCGCTGTGCCCAGCCCTGACTTTATCATTGTTGTGAGCCTATGGCAGGCACTACAGATTGGCTCACTCACCTATCCCAGTCCCCTTTAGTGTGACCTCCTGCACTGTACAGGCCAGACAGAGGAAAACTACATTCCTAAGATTTCTTTGCAGCAAGAGTGCCTTATGTGATCTGGGTTCCCCTAGTAAGCCTTGGAGACAGAAGCAAGCAGAAGGACGCCAAGTGCTGGAGTCTTCTAGCAAGCACAGTGGGAGAGGTATCTGGTCCTTCTGGGGAAGCATGGGGCAGTCCTAGCAGCCTGTCTCTAGCTCCCTAGGTCCTGAGTTGGAGGGGGGCGGGGTGGGCAGCGGCAGCAGTGATATTTTGGTTAGAACAGTTCAACAGTGAAGGTGAGTGTTACTCTTGGCTTTGATGCTCCTGGCTGCACCGTTTGTGGCTATTTAACATCTGGGGTACTTCCTACTTTTCATAAATCCCTTTGTGGGCCAAGCACAGTGGCTTATGCCTGTAATTCCAGCACTTCAGGAGGCTGAGGTAGGCGGATCACTTGAGGCTAGGAGTTCAAGACCAGGCTGGCTAGCATGGTAAAACTCCATCTCTACTGAAAATACAAAAAATTAGCCAGGTGTGGTGGTGCATACCTGTAATTCCAGCTATTCGGGAGGCTGAGGCAGGAGAATCACTTGAGCCCTGGAGGCAGAGGTTGCAGTGAGCCGAGATTGCGCCACTGCAGCCCAGCCTGGGCGACAGAGCAAGACTCCCTCTCAAAAAAAAAAAAAAAAAAATCCCTTTCTGCTTAAGCTGGCTCTAGTTGACTCTACAATTTATAATTCCTTGCCCAAGCACTCATTCAACAATGTTGAATGAATGAATGAATGAATGAATGAATGAATGATGACCTCTTAGGAATCTCTCTCTTTCCTAATGATTATACCCCCAAGATGGAATATCTCAGTCTGAGTCTACATCACAGGCCCTGGATGGATAGGGTTCTTTCAAAGGTCAGGGACAGGAAAATGACGTTGAATACCCTTATCACTGGCCGGACAGAACACCGAGGCCTTGCAGATGAAAGAATCTGAGGAAGGAACTGGGGTTATCTCCTAGGGTGGGCGGGGGAGCTGGGTAGGAGCCTCAGGATGGAGAGGCTTGGGAAAGGGTTAGTCTGTGAGAATGAGGTAGAGAGGAGGCACCCAGGGTGGATCACTCAGCTGTTCCAGGGTCACTCAGGGGCCTCTCTCTCACCGAGTGTCTTTCTGCTATGCACACGGATAAGTCAACTCACGGTGCACACACTTCCCTTGAGCTGAAAAGCAGGCTGGAAAAATACAGTTATGAGGAAAATATTTTAAAAGAATGCTTGAACCATGTGTCTGCCAGAGCAGCTTTAGCTGTGTGTGACAGAAAAGCAATCTTAGGAAATGTTTAGGTTGGTTTCCTGCAGAAGCAGATCTGAGACAAGGATTTGTGTGTAGATATTAAATTGTTTACTTGAGAAATGATCCCAGGAAGCTCTGGTGGGGGAGGGAAGTAGGACAGGGAAGGGAAAGAAGCCAATCGAAGGTAAGTTACAGAGCAGGTTATCACTCTGGGCAGCTGGGGCTCAACCCTGCTGGGGAACTCTGGGACACGGAGTGCAATACACCTCAGAATTATCCAGGTGAAGGGCAAGGGAGTGGGGACATTTGTCCACCAGCCCCTGTCACTCATTGGTTAAGGGCTGCTAGTAGAGGAGGGGAATACCCAGCATTCTGAGACTGTGTGTGCAGAGCGTGCATGAGAGCAAAGTCCTCAGGCTGCAAGCATAGGTGTGGAAACTGGAAGCCATCCAGTCACTGTGCGTCAAAAGAGTGAATGCCAAGGGGATTTGGACACAGAGGCCACGTCATCTGCTACAGTGACTTAAGTCCAAAGAGGAACCATATTGAGGATGGGCGTGGTGGCTCATGCCTGTAATCCCAGCACTTTGGCAGGCCAAGACAGGTGGATCACTTGAGGTCAGGAGTTCAAGACCAGCCTGGCCAACATGACAAAATCCCGTTGCTACCAAAAATTTAAAAAATTAGCTGGGCGTGGTGATATGTGCCTGCAGTCCCAGCTACTCAGGAGTCTGAAGCAGGAGAATTGCTTGAACCTGGGAGGTGGAGGTTGCAGTGAGGCGAGATGGTGCCACTGCACTCTAGCCTAGGTGACAGTGAGACTCCATTTCAAAAAAAAAACAACAACAACAACAAAGAGGAACCATATTGACTCATGGAGAATAACATGTTCAGGAATATGTGGCTGCCTTCAGGTACAGCTGGGGCTCATAAGTTATCAGGGCTCAGTCTTTCTGTCACTCTCACAGTGGTGGCTACCTTTGAGCTTCAGACCCTCTTCACACTGGCCTAGCATAGCAGAAGCAAAACAATCCCAGCAAAAACCTGAGGAAGGACTCACTGGTCCACTTGGGCCAGGTGCCCATTTCTGAGCCAACCCCTATGGGCAGAGAAATGAGGGGTGCTGATTGGCCAGCATGGAGCATTTGGCCTTCCTGGAGCCAAGGATAAAGTTAGTGCTGCATGACTTTCACAAGGACAGGGAGTAAAGAAAGGGGCTCCCAGAGAAATTGGGGCGCTATTATGATGGGGGAATTCATAGTGAGTAGACAAAACCAAAAGGATAGATGTAATCTAAATCCCCACTCTGCAGACAAGGAACTACTACCTTAAAAATATACAATACACTTTGGGAGGCCGAGATGGGCGGATCATGAGGTCAGGAGATCGAGACCATCCTGGCTAACACGGTGAAACCCTATCTCTACTAAAAATATAAAGAATTAGCTGGGTGTGGTGGTGGACACCTGTAATCCCAGCTGCTTGGGAGGCTGAGGCGGGAGAATGGCGTGAACCCAGGAGGCAGAGCTTGCAGTGAGCTGAGATTGTGCCACTGAACTCCAGCCCGGGCAACAGAGAGAGGACTCCGCCTCAAAAAAAAAAAAAAAAAAAAAAAAAAAATATATATATATATATATATACACACACACACTGAAATATTTTTTATTATCTATCCTCAGGTAGGGGAAGGGCCTTGTCCCAGCTCATTCAGTGAGCAGCATGCAGCTTCCTGTCTTCACGTGGTGTCTTTTCTCCTGGAGCAGGTGGTCTCCCAATAAACAGAGTTTGTTTACCCATCACAAACCCATTAGTGTCCTTCCTGTCCTAGCTCCTTCTCCCAATCCATACCCAAGGTAACCCTAATACATATCTTCCTGTTTTTTGTTTTTGAGAGACAGGGCTATGCTCTGTTGCCCAGGCTGGAGTGCAGTGATGTGAAGAAGCTGGAACTACAGGCATGTACCACCACTCCCAGCTGATTTTTTTTTTTAACTTTTTGTAGAGATAGGGGTCTCACTATATTGCCCAGGCTGGTCTCAAATGCCTGGCTTCAATAAATCCTCCTGCCTTGGCCTCCCAAAGTGCTGGGATTACAGTCATGACCCACCATGCAGGGCCTCAGAAGGTATATTTGAAAGATGCACATATATGCTGGGTACTGATATTGTTCTGCACTGGACTTTGGAATCAATAAAATAGAGTTTAAATTGTTATTTCATGCCTTCCTGGGCTGTGTCACGTTAGGAAAATTCCTTAACCTCTCTGAACCCTGCTTTTGTCATTTGCTAAGCAAGGACAATGGTATATTACTCATCAAGGGCTGGGAAAATCAAATAAGACAATGGACATAAAGCTGAAGTATAGTATTCAGTCTAAAGAGGGTGTTCAATACATGGTTATTTTATTGATAAGGAGTGTATGCTGGGTGAGAACATGAGCTTGGAGATCAGAGAGACCTGGCTTTAAATACAGACCTTCACTTCCTGGCTGAGCAAATTATTTAACCTCTCTGTGCTTCAGCCTCTCCATCTTTCAAATGGAAGCAGTAACAGTTCCAGCCCACTGGGTGGTTGAAGCGTGAAAGAATGGATGGCACATTTATTTATTATATTATATTATATTATATTATATTATATTATATTATATTTTTTTGAGATGGAGTCTCCCTCTGTCGTCCAGGCTGGAGTGCAGTGGCATGATCTCTGCTCACTGCAACCTCCACCTCCCAGGTTCAAGTGATTCTCCTGCCTCAGCCTCCCCAGTAGCTGGGATTATAAGTGCCCACCACCATGCCCGGCTAATTTTTGTATTTTTAGTAGAGATGGGGTTTCACCACGATGGCCAGGCTAGTCTCGAAATCCTGACCTCAAGTAATCCACCTGCCTTGGCCTCTAAAAATGTTGGGATTACGGGCGTGAGCCACCGTGCCCGGCCAGATGGTACATTTAAACCAGTCAAGCAAGTATTCTTTTGCTTTATTTTGTGTTATTATTAGGTTCCTTTTTCTCTTTGAGGGCATGGAGGAAGAGACGGGGTCAAAAGGCTGTTGCTACGAACATATGAAGTTTGTAGCAAGTAAGTCATACACAAAAGAACTCGTGTTATGTGCTGCCGTTCCATCAAGTTCAAAAACCGGCAAAAATCATCACTGCTGTTGGAATCATGATAACGGTTATCACTGAGGATGGGAAAGACTTGAAGGGAGCTTCTCCGGGGCGGGGAATGTTCTGTTCCTTGAGCTGGGGGCTGGTTACCCCGCTGTGCTGCCTTTGTGAAAATGTATCAAGCCATCGCTCCCCTGTGCACTTTCCTTATTTGTGCACTTTTCTGTATGTCTGCTATACTTCAATAAAAAAAGCTTCCTCCCAAAAGTCTCTGTGGTCTGTTGGAAGCCGGCAATGGCCGAGGGGCTGAGGGGCACAGGTAGGGACCCTTCCTTGCCAGCCACCGCAGTTTCTGTTTCAGCTCGAGGTACAGCAATCAACTTCCTCCTCAGATGCGTGACTTGCTGCTGACTCCTAGAGCCTCTGGCCACAGGGCTCCTCTTGCCCCTGTAGTGTGGCCTGATTCCATTCCTTCATCCGGGTCCAGTCTGGTGTCAGCCAGCTTGACTGTCCATTATTATCAGACGCCGGAACTGTAGGACAGACTTGTTGAGAAGGAAATTTCAATCAGTACCCTTGGACAGCAGCTCAGATCAACCTCAGATTGAACTTACAAGGAGGGTTGGTGCTGTCTTTTCTTCCTCCCTCCCTCCCTCCCTCCCTCCCTCCCTCCCTCCCTCCCTCCCTCCCTCCCTTCCTTCCTTCCTTCCTTCCTTCCTTCCTTCCTTCCTTCCTTCCTTCCTTCCTTCCTTCCTTCCTTCTTTCCTTCCTTCCTTCCTTTCTTTTTAAGACGGAGTTTCGCTCTTGTTGCCCAGGCTGGAGTGCAATGGCACGATCTCGGCTCACTGCAACCTCTGCCTCCCGGGTTCAAGCGATTCTCCTGTCTCAGCTTCCCAAGTAGCTGGGATTACAGGCATGCGCCACCACGCCTGGCTAATTTTGTATTTTTAGTAGAGACAGGGTTTCTCCATGTTAGTCAGGCTGGTCTTGAACTCCCAGCCTCAGGTGATTCACCCTCCTCGGCCTCCCAAAGTGCTGGGATTGCAGGCGTGAGCCACCGCGCCTTGCCTGTTCTTTTATTCGTTAATTCAAATGACAAGTTGTAGGCACCTAACATGTACATGGCTCATGGTTTGTACAAAGATACTTCATTCATGCATGCATGGATTCATTCATTCGTTCATTCATTCATTCATTCATTCATGTACCCACTAGGCACTGTGCTAGGCGCTGAGAATGCATCTGTGTAGAAAACAGACAAGGTCCATTCACTCCTGGAGCTGATTTATTAGTGGAGGGAAATAGAAAATAAATAAATAAGTTGCCCAGCGCGATGGTTCACTTATAATCCCAGCACTTTGGGAGGCTGAGACAGGTAGTCGCTGGAACCCAGGAGTTTGAGACCAGACTGGCCAACATGGTGAAACCCCTTCTGTACAAAAACACAAAAATTAGCCAGGTGTGATGATGTGCACTTGTGGTACCAGCTGCTTGGGAGGCTAAGGTGGGAGGATTGCTTGAGCCCAGGAGACAGAGGTTGCAGTGAACCATGATCACACTACTGCACTCCAGCCTGGGCAACAGAGTGAGACCCTGTCTCAAAAAGATAAAAATAAACAAGTAAATGCACAGTATGTTAGATGGTATGAGTGCTATGGAGAAAATTTAAGCAGAGACAGGGATGGTGAGTGGAAGACGTGTTTGGGGGCAGGTTGCAATTTTTAATAGAGTGTTCAGAAAATGACTTCCTGAGAAGGTGGCCTTTAAGCAAAGACTTGAAGAAGCCAAGGGAGTTGGCTATTTGAATGTACGAGGGAGGGCTGGGTGCGGTGGCTCACGCCTGTAATCCTAGCCGTTTGGGAGGCTGAGGTGGAAGGAATGCTTGAGGTCACGAATTTGAGATGAGCCTGGGCAACACAGTGAGACTCCAATCTCTACAAAACAATAAATAAATTAGCCAACCTAGTGGCACACACCTGTAATGTCAGCTACTCAGGAGGCTGAGGTGACAGAACCAAAACCTGTCTAAAAAAAAATAAGTATGTGAGGAAAGCCTGAGAAGGAGCAACCATCATTAAAACAATATTGACAGGCCGGGTGCGGCGGCTCACACCTGTAATCCCAACACTTTGGAGGCCAAGATGGGCAGATCACTGAGGCCAGGAGTTCAAAACCAGCCTGGCCAACATGGCGAAACCCTGTCTCTATTAAAAATACAAACATTAGCAGCCGGGCGCTGTGGCTCACCCCTGTAATCCCAACACTTTGGGAGGCCGAGACGGGTGGATCACCTGAGGTCAGGAGTTCGAGACCAGCCTGACCAACATGGTGAAACCCTGTCTCTATTAAAAATACAAACATTAGCACCCGGGCGCTGTGGCTCACACCTGTAATCCCAACACTTTGGGAGGCTGAGACGGGTGGATCACCTGAGGTCAGGAGTTCGAGACCAGCCTGACCAACATGGTGAAACCCTGTCTCTAGTAATAATACAAAAATTAGCTGGGCTGGGCGTGGTGGCACATACTTGTAATCCCAACTACTCGGGAGGCTAAGGCAGGCGAATCACTTTAACCCAGAAGGCTGAGGTTGCAGTGAGCTGAGATGATGCCACTGCACTCCAGCCTGGGAGACAAGAACAAAACTCTGTCTCCGAAAAAAAAAATCAGCTGGTCATGGTGACAGGCGCCTGTAATCCCAGCTACTTGGGAGGCTGAGACACATAAATCACTTGAACCCTGCGGGCAGAGGTTGCAGTGAGCTGAGATCTCACTACTGCACTCAAGCCTGGGCGACAGAGCGAGGCTTCGTCTCAAAAAAAAAAAAAAAAAAAAAAAAGACAATATGGCTTTCTGCATTCTCTCTCTAACTTGGATGCTTGCCCTTCCATCCCAGCCGCCCTAGTTGGAAGGAAGCGCAGGATATGTAGAGACGCTGTGCGTGGGGCCTCAGCTAAGCCCCACCCAGCAGCCTGCATTAGCTGCCAGACAGAGTGCTTCTAGCCTTTGAGTTTTCCAGCTGAGGCCTCAGATATGTTAGAGCAGATAGAATTTTTCCGCACTATGCCCTTCCTGAATTCCTATCCTACAAGAATTTGGGGTAATCTGTTAAGCCCCAAATGAGGAACATTCTATGAAATAACTGGCCTGTATTCTTCAAAAAATGTCAAGGTCATAAAAGACAAAGAAAAACAGAGGCATCATTTCAGATGAAAGACAATTAGGCCGGGCGTGGTGACTCATGCCTGTAATCCCAGCACTTTGGGAGGCCGAGGTGGGCGGATCACCTGAGGTCAGGAATTTGTGACCAGCCTGATCAACAAGGTGAAACCCCGTCTCTACTAAAAATACAAAAATTAGCTGGGCATGGTGGCAGGCGCCTGTAGTCCTAGCTACTTGGGAGGCTGAGACAGAATTGCTTGAACCCGGGAGGCGGAGGTTGCAGTAAGCCAAGATTGTAGCAACTGCACTCCAGTATGGGTGACGGAGCAAGACTCCATCTCAAAAAGAAAGAAAGACAAAACATGGTCCTGAACTGAATCCTGCACTAGGCAGGAAAATGCTGTAAGGGATTTTTTTTTTTTTAACCACAACTGACAAAATTGGAGTATGGATGGTAGAGTAATCAAGTTAAATTTTTTGGTAACACTGCTGTGATTACAGCAAATAATATCTTTATTTTATTTTATTTTATTTTATTTTATTTTATTTTTTTGAGGCAGAGTCTTACTCTGTTGCCCAGGCTGGAGTGCAGTGGTACAATCTCGGCTCACTGTAACCTCCACCTCCTGGGTTCAAGCGATTCTCCTGCCTTAACCTCCCAAGTAGCTGGGGTTACAGGCGTGCACCACCACGCCCGGCTAGTTTTGTATTTTTAGTAGAGACGGGTTTTGCCATGTTGGTCAGGCTGGTCTTGAACTCCTGACCTCCAGGTGATCCACCCACCTCAGCCTCCCAAAGTGCTGGGATTACAGAAGTGAGCCACTGTGCCCAGCCTATAGCAAATAATATCTTGTTCTTAGGAAATACATGCTGAAATATTATGAGGTAAATGGGGCATCAAGGTAAATTTCCTGAATTTGGTAACAGTGCCGTGGTTACAGCAAATAATATCCTGTTCTTAGTAAACATACACTGAAATATTAAGAGGTAAATGCAGTGTGATGTATGAAAACTGTAATAGTTCAGAAAAATAATAATAAACATAGTCACATGAAGAAAGAAAGGATAATAAAACAAACATGGCAAAATAGTGAAGATAGGTGATTCTGGGTAAAGGGTGTATGGAATTCTCTGAATTATTCTTGTTATAGTCTTATAAATTCAAAACTGTTTTGAAACCTGTAATCTTGATTGTATCTCTGAAAGGGAAGTGGGTGGGTAAAGGAACATGGAGGAAGAGAGACCCATTTTTCACTCTTTACTTTCACTCTGTACTTTTTGAATATATTCATGTAGTCAAACAAACAAGTAAAAAAAGGGAAAACAAAAGTTCATGTATTAGACACAGATTCTAGGCACTGTGCTGAGCTAGTCAATACTTGAGATGATTCTCATTTATTGCCCTCTACTCTGCCCATTGCATGCAGGAGGAAACTGAGGCTTAGAGAAGGAAACTGATTTGTCCAAGGCAGAACCCAGAGTCAGAAATTAACCCGGGTCAGTCCCCTACAAAGGCCTCAACACCCAGTTGGGCAGGATATTTGCCTTTAAGGAGAGATTCCTTGAAACCCTCTTCACGGTTTAAAGAGAAAAACCAAAAATCAAAACACCAAGCACCTGGCTCTTAGCTTTGTGGGTGTGGATTGTCCATTGTAAAGAATAATCTGGGGGACCAGTCGCGGTGGCTCAAGCCTGTAAGTCCAGCACTTTGGGAGACCGAGGCAGGTAGATCATGAGGTCAGGAGATTGCGACCATCCTGGCCAACATGGTGAAACCGCGTCTTTAACTAAAATACAAAAATTAGCCGGGCGTGGTGTACTTGTAATCCCAGCTACCCAGGAGCCTGAGGCAGGAGAATTGCTTGAACCTGGGAGGCGGAGGTTGTAGTAAACCGAGATTGTGCCACTGCATTCCAGCCTGGGTGACACAGTGAGATTACGTCTCAAAAAAAAAAAAAAAAAAAGAATAATCTGAGGAGGCCAGGCACGGTGGCTCACACCTGTAATACTAGCACTTCGGGAGGCTGAGGCGGGCAGATTACCTGAGGTCAGGAATTTGAGACCAGCCTGGTCAACATGGTGAAACACTGTCTCTACCAAAAAATACAAAAATTAGCCAGGTGTGGTGGCACGCGCCTGTAATCTCAGCTACTCCAGAGGCTGAGGTGGGAGAATTGCTTGAACCGGGAGGCAGATGTTGCAGTGAGCTGAGATGATACTGCTGCACTCCAACCTGGGTGACAGAGTGAGACCTTGTCTTCAAAAAAAAAAAAAGGATAATCTAGGGTGTAGCTAGGGACTTAGTTAGTCATCCAACAGACATTTATTTAGAATCTATATTGGCTCCAAAGGCAAATTTACTGTAATTTACCAGTACTGGGTGGTGTTGGGAGTTCTAGAGTGTTCTTGGGTGAGGGAGGGTCAGCCTTTGTGTTTACATCTCTGGCAAATTGCCCAAAGAGATCTCAGATGAAAGGATTCTGACTCTTCAAATGTCCAATAAATTGAAGTAAATGATTATTTTGTCTATAAATACTTTCTTATCTAGTTCATATTTATAGTTTTGTATTCTTTTTGTAAAATTTCATGAACTTTAGGACCTATAACCCTGGATGCAACCCGGCTGGGCCAGGCCTTCTATCAGGTGCCAAGAGTTAAAGATGAGCCGGAAGTCTGATGGGGTTGAGTGATTGCCACAGTGACGTGCAGGCTGATGGGGGAAGTAGAGGCAACACTGGTGGCCCCAGTCTTGTCATTCAGGGAGTTTCAGTGCTGTCTTTCCCCCTTTCCTCACAGCTGTCTTCAAACTCCTATTTGACCAGCAAATAATATTTTTATTACCTGCTTCTTTGCTGTCCCAAAAATGATGTAGCTGACATTGGCTCTATAGTACATGCATGATAATATCAGCCAATGTAATGAGCATTAGGCATCATTCTAAGCCCTTTACTCAGAGTCTCATTTTAGCCTCAGAACAACCCTTCTACAAGAGAGGTACAGTTATCCCGTTTTACAGACAAAGACATTGAAACACAGGGAGGTTAAGAACTTTGGCCAGGTGCTATAGCTCACACCTGTAATCTCAGCACTTTGGGAGGCCGAGGCAGGCAGATCATATGAGGTCAGGAGTTTGAGACCAGCCTGGCCAACATGGTGAAACCCCATCTCTACTAAAAATACCAAAATTAGCCAGGTGTGGTGGCAGGCACCTGTAATCCCAGCTACTTGGGAGGTTGAGGTGGGAGAATCGTTTGAACCCAGGAGGCAGATGTCGCAGTGAGCCAAGATCACACAACTGCACTCCAGCCTGGGTGACAGAATGAGACTCCATCTCAGGAAAAAAAAAAAAAAAAAAAGAAGAAGAAGAACTTTGCCAAGGTCACATAGCCGGCACGTGGAAAAAGCAAGGGTCAAACCTGGGCAGCAGAGTCCACAGTGTCCGAATACTATGGGTATTTGTGACTTGAGCCTGCCCAGAATCCTAATTTTTCCTTGGGGAACCACCCCACCCCTATAATCTATATGGTTTGGGTGAAGCTGACCACAAGCCTGGCTCTAGAATGGGTTGTGTCACCCAGTCTTAGCCCACCAGAGCAGAAAATTATTCTGGCTATGGTGATTAATTCAAAGATGACCCCAGTCAGGTCAATGTGAACCTTCCATCAGATCTTTACTAAACACTATAAGGAAAAAGATCCTCCCTCAGGATAATAAGAGCTCAGCAGTCTAGAGCTGCAAGGCCATCTTTGTCACCTACTTAAAAAGGAAGGCAGCACAGGGCAAATCTGAACTGGAGAAATAGAGCAAGACAAAGTCTCACTGACATTACTTAAGTTCCTGGATCCAGCCATGCCTGAAATACTCCTGGACTTTTGAATTGTATGAGCTAATATATTCTGCTCCCCTCCTTGCTCTTTTTGGCTCAGGCTAGTTGAGCACATAAGTGCAGATGTTCAAACACAGACGTGGTTTAGGTCATGATCACAGCCTACCCCATTATTATTATTATTATTATTATTATTGTTGTTGTTGTTATTATTATGGAGTCTTGTGCTGTCACCCAGGGCGGAGTGCAGTGGCGTGATCTCGGCTCACTGTGGCCTCCACCTCCCGGGTTCAAGCAATTCTTCTGCCTCAGCCTCCCAAGTAGCTGGGACTACAGGCATGCACCACCACACCGGGCTAATTTTTGAACTTTTAGTAGAGACTGGGTTTTGCCATGCTGGCCAGGCTGGTCTCGAACTCCTGACCTCAAGTCATCCACTTGCCTTGGCCTTCCAAAGTGCTGGGATTACAGGCGTGAGCCATTGTGCTGGGCCTATTATCGTTACTATTATTTTGAGACAAAGTTTTCCTCCTGTTGCCCAGGCTGGAGTGCAGTGGCGCTTTCTTGGCTCACTGTAACCTCTGCCTCCTGGGTTCAAGCAATTCTCCTGCCTCAGCCTCCCAAGTAGCAGAGATTACAGGTGTGTGCCACCACGCCCAGCTAATTTTGCATTTTTAGTAGAGATGGGGTTTTGCCATGTTGGTCAGGCTGATCTCGAACTCCTGACCTCAGGTGATCTGCCCGCCTTGGCCTCCAAAAGTGCTGGGATTACAGGCATGAGCCACTGCGCCCAGCCCCTATTATTATCACTTTTTAAAACTTTTTCCTGTAACAGCTTTACTGAGATATAATTCAGATACCATATAATTTACCTGTTTAAAGTGTATGATTCCATGGGTTTTCATACATTTTCATACATTTGGAGTTGGGTAACCAAGTCCCCTATCAATTTTAGAGCATTTTCACCACTCCCAAAAGAAACCCCATTAGCAGTCAGTCCTCATTTTCTCCCAAATCCCCCTGCCCTGGCAACCACTAATCTACTTTCTGCCTCTACAGATTTACCTATACTGGACATTTCACACAAATGAAATCATGTAACATATGCTCCTTTATGCTGTTCATTTGTTTTTTGTGTTTTGTTTGTTTGTTTTATGGAGATGGAGTCTCGCTCCGTCACCCAGGCTGGAGGGCAGTGGCATGATCTCGGCTCACTGCAACCTCCGCCTCCCAGGTTCAAGCAATTCTCCTGCGTCAGCCTCCCAACTAGCTGGCACTACAGGCGCGTGCTGCCACGCCCAGCTAATTTTTTGTATTTTAGTAGAGATGGGGTTTCACCCTCTTGCCCAGGCTGGTCTCAAACTCTTGAGCTCAGGCAATCCGCCTGCCTCTGCCTCCCAAAGTGCTAGGATTACAGGCGTGAGCCACTGCACCCGGCCAGTTTTGTTGTTTAACATGTTTTTCCAGTTAATCTGTATTGTAGTAAGTGTCAGCCTCTACTTTTTATTGCTCAATAAGACTCCATTGTATGGATACATACATTTATTTATTCATTTATAGGCCAGGCGTGGTGGCTCACACCTGTAATCCCAGCACTTTGGGAAGCTGAGGCAGGTGGATCACCAGAGGTCAGGAGTTCAAGACCGGTCTGGTCAACGTGGTGAAAACACATCTCTACTAAAAATAGAAAAATTAGCTGGGCTTGATGGCGGACACCTGTAATCCCAGCTAGTCGGGAGGCTGAGACAGGAGAATTGATTGAACCCAGGAGGTGGAGGCTGCAGTGAGCTGAGATTGCACCACTGTACTCCAGCCTGAGTGACAGAGGGAGACTCTGTCTAAAATATATATATATCCATCTATCAGTTGTTGGACATTTGGATTGGTTTCACTTTGAGCTATAATGAATAATACTGCAGTGAAGTTTCATGTACAAATTTTGTGAGGATGTATGTTTTCCATTCTTGGGTACATACCTGGGGGAAAATTGCTGGATGATATGGTAACCCTGTGTTTACACTTCTTTTCTTTTTTCAGCAGAGAGGGGGTCTCAGTATCAAGGTTGCCCAGGCTGGTCTCAAATTCCTAAGTTCAAGTGATCCTCCCGTCTCAGCTTCCCAAAGTGCTGGAATTACAGGCTCTTGGGTCACTGCACCTGGCTTGTTTAGCCTTTTGAGGAACTGCTACACTGTTTTCCAAAGTGACTGCCCCACTTTGCATTCCTATCAGCAGTGTAGGAGCACTCCCTTACTTTTACTGTGTCTCTGGCAAGTTGCTGCAACTCTCTGGCCTCAGTTTTCCCCTATCATAAATGGGGATGTTCTATTGTAAAGATTAAACAAAGATCATGACTGGGCCCAGTGGCTCACGCCTGTACTCTAGCATTTTGGGAGGCTGAGCTGAGAGGATCTCTTGAGCCCAGGAGTTAGAGACCAACTTAGACAACATAGTAAGACCTCATCTCTACAAATAATTTTTAAAAACTAGCTAGGCAGCTGGGTGCAGTGGCTCATACCTGTAATCCCAGCACTCTGGGAGGCCGAAGCATGTGGATCACCTGAGGTTAGGAGTTTGAGAACAGCCTGGCCAACATGGTGAAAACTCGTCTCTCCTAAAAATACCTAAAAATACAAAAATTAGTCGGGTGTGGTGGCACATGCCTGTAATCCTAGCTACTTGGGAGGCTGAGGCAAGAGAATCACTTGAACTCAGCAGGCGGATATTGCAGTGAGCTGAGATTGCACCCCTGCACTGCAGCCTGGGCAACTTAGCAAGACTCCATCTCGGGAAAAAAAAAAACAGAAATTAGCTGGGTGTGTTGGTGCATACGTGTAGTCCTAGCTAATTGGGAGGCTGAGGTGGGAGGATCACCTGATCCCGGGGAGGTCAAGGCTGCAGTGAACTGTGTTCCAGCCTCTGCACTCCAGTTGGGGTGGCTGCTTGAGACCCTGTCTAAAAAAAAAAGAAAAAAAAGTGATCGGGTATATGAGATTTGAGGCAAGTGTCTTACATTCTAGGCTTCAGTTCTCTTCTGTGAAGTAGGGATAGCAAAAGCATTTTCCTCATAAGTTTCCTCTGAGCATGAAATGAGACCCGGCTGCTAGAGATAGGACACTCTCAGCTAAATGGCGACTTGAGACCTAGTCATAAAGTGCCTCCAATTGAACAAAACTTGCCTGCCTATCTGTGGGCAATGCATCCAGCGGTATAATATTTACTAATGCTCCCTTGATTTTCAGTGTAAGATTTTTTTGCCATATATAACTCTGGAAGTGGCCAGGAGTGGTGGCTCACATCTGTAGTCTCAGCACTTTGGGAGGCCAAGCCGGGCAGATCAAAAGTTCAGGAATTCGAGACCAGCCTGGCCAACACAGCAAAACCCCATCTCCACTAAAACTACAAAAATTAGCCAGATGTGGGTGGCAGGCACCTGTAATCCCAGCTACTCAGGAGACTGAGGCAGGAGAATTGCTTGAAGCCGGGAGGTGGAGGCAGTGAGCAGAGATCACGCCATTGCACTCCAGCCTGACGGACAAGAGCAAGACCTCGTCTCAAAAAAGAAAAAAAAAAAAAAAAAAAAAAAACTCTGGAAGATTTGTGGTCCAATTAATGAGAATCAGCTGACATTCTGGAACCATGGTGTGGATTAGGGGGATGACATGATCTGCGGATGAATGACACGTTGGCTGACATACAGAAACTGTGCCCAGCTTGAAGTGAGACAGTGTGAAAACCCCATGACTGAGTCATGGCCCGAGGAGTGGGGTGAGGGTGGGGAGGTTGGTGGGAAGGGTGGAATGGGGGTGGTTAATTAGCAATTCCTTTAAGTGGGCTCCCTGCCTTTCTGTCTTTTTCTCTGGCCTCATCACTTCCTCTTCCACTTCCTACAGTATCATCTCAAACACTTGCATTTTCAGAAACAAGACGTGACCTCCTGATCTTTGTACATACTGTTCCCTTTGCCCAGAGCACCATTTCTGGGCGTTTCCTCCCTATCACCTGGCAACATTCATCCCTGAGTTTTCAGCTTAGAGGTCAACTTCTCCAGGTAGCTGTCCAAATTGAGGATCTTCTGTCTTGCCAGTGGGGCACGTATGTCCTCTGGATCAGAAAGCAGCATCTCTCTCTCTCTCTTTTGAATTTTTGAGACAGGCTATGGCTGAAGCTGGAGTGCAGTGGCATGATCTCGGCTCACTGCAACCTCCACCTCCTGGGTTCAAGCGATTCTCCTGCCTCAGCCTCCTGAGTAGCTGGGATTACAAGTGTGCGCCACCACGCCTGGCCTGTTATTTTAAAATAATCAAATCTGTCTCCATCCTGGGATTGCTAAATAAATAAATTAGTTAATTAATTAAAAGCAAAGCTTAAAAAAAAAATGAAAGCAGCACATACTTGTGTAATAACGAATATGAACAACTCAAAAATGTGTGGGTTAGAAGTGAGAGGTATTTTGCCCCTCTAATAAATATTAGCTGAATGCATGAATAAATGTCATGTCTATAAATAGATGATGAATGAATGATTGAATAAGAAAACAGTTCTGTCCAGAGAGACCTCGGTTCAAGGTGACCCCCCTCGCCACCTCCCACCCACAAGCGGGCCAGCTGATTTCTCTGAAAGTCTGGGCCCTGGGCCAACGTTTTATTTATTTCTGGGATAGGCCCCTATCTAGGAGTTTTTTTTTTCCTTGGAAACTTGGAGAATGACTCACAAGGACTTTCAATGGGCAGTAAGTGCCCAGGGGACATAGGGTCGCATCCTGTTACTCGAGCAGGCAGGTCCTGGGTAGATCCCAGGAAGGTGGGTTGGTGAGGGATAAAGAGCTCCTGGGCAGTCAGCAGATGGCTGCAGTTCCCCAGGAAACAGCTTCCGGCAGGCACTCAATCTCCAGTTGTAACAGGTGGTGTGGAGTCTGCTGGCCCAGAAAGTCTAGTCCTGCCAATGAACTTGCTGTATAAACTTTTCTGTCTATCAAATGAGGTGAGGTCCATGGAAAATCTAAAGGTTGCCTGTTGAATACTCATCCTGTTCCTTCTTTTTTACTTACAGAACCCCAGTTGGGGGTGGGGGACATTGGACAACAATGTGACTAAGGGGAGGCTGGGCCTCTCTCCGGCCCCAGTGTTTGTGTGTCCAAATGCATGCACGAGTGTGTGTGTGTAGCTGCAAGCACACAGGAAAATGTGTACATCTTGTTTATCTACGAGAATCCCAGCTCCAAGACATCTTCCTGGAGGGATGGCCTAGGCACAAGATGACATTCTACATTCTTCTCATTTTCTTTTTCTGGTTTATTTTTGTTTGTTTCATTTTTTCCCTTTCTAGTTTTCTTTTGTTTGGTTTTGTGTGTGTGTGTGTGTGTGTGTGTGTGTGTGTGTTTCTGTTTCTTATTTTTTGTTATTTTAAATTTTATTTATTTTTCTTCTCACTTTTTTGTTTTGGAGACACAGTCTCACCCTGTCACCCAGGCTGGAGGGCAGTGGTCCAATCTCGGCTCACTGTAACCTCCGCCTCCCGGGTTCAAGCGATTCTCCTGCCTCAGCCTCCTGAGTAGCTGGGGTTACAGGCATGCGCCACCGCTCCTGGCTAATTTTTGTATTTTTAGTAGCGACGGGGTTTCACTATGTTGGCCAGGCTGGTCTCAAACTCCTGACCTCAGGCAATCCGCCTGCCTCAGCCTCCTAAAGTGCTGGGATTACAGGCCTAAGCCACCTTGCCTGGCCTCTTTTTTTTTTTCTTTTTTTTTTTTGAGATGGTCTCGCTCTGTCACCTAGGTTCGAATGCACTGGTACAATAATGGCTTACTGCAGCCTTGACCTCCCATGCTCAAGCAATCCTCCCACCTCAGCCTCCCACATAGCTGGGACTGCAGGTGAGTGCCACCATTCCTGACTAATTTTTGTATTTTTTGTAGAGACGGAGTTTTGCCGTGTTGCCCGGGCTGGGCTCCGACTCCTGGGCTCAAGTGATCCTCCCACCTCAACCTCCCAAACTGCTGGGATTACAGGCTTGAGCCACTGCACCCGGCCTATTCTCACTTTCTATATGGCTTCAGGTAAGTCACAATCTCTTTGTGCTTCAGTTTCTTCTCTGAAGTGGGAATGGCAAGCTGAACATCCTGAGCATGTCTGTAGTCCCAGCTTCTGAGGCTAAGGCCAGGAGTTCAAGGCTGTGGTGTGCCATGATCACTCCTACGAATAGCCAGTGCACCCTAACTCTAAAAATAGTTAAAAGACCAGACACAGTGGCTCACACCTATAATCCCAGTACTTTGGGAGGCTAAGGTGAGAGGATCACTTGAGCTCAGGAGTTGGAGACCAACCTGGGCAACATAATGAGACCCTGTCTCATTTATAACAACAACAAAAAGTAAAAAATAAACAGTGGGGGTTCATGTGAGAAAAGCTGTAAAAACAGAGGATATTGGCTGTGAAATATTGATGCTTGCAGGTTGTCAGGAAAGGGATCTTGTAGGGAATACAGAACCCCTGGTCCCTTTCCTAAAGGTTCTGATGCGGTGGGTCTGGCATGGGGCCAGGCCTCTGTTAGCAAAGGCCCCAGTGACGTTTATCTGCCAGTGAATTTGAAAATCACCGGGTTAGGCCAGGCGCGGTGACTCATGCCTGTAATCCCAGCACTTTGAGAGGCCAAGGCGGGTGGATCACCTGAGGTCAGGAGTGCCAGACATGCCTGGTCAACATTGTGAAACCCTGTCTCTACTAAAAATACAAAAAATTAGCTGGGTGTGGTGCCAGGCACCTGTAATTCCAGCTACTCGGGAGGCTGAGGCAGGAGAATTGCTTGAACCCGGGAGGCTGAGGTTGCAGTGAGCCGAGATCATGCCACTGCACTCCAGCCTAGGCAACAAGAGCAAAACTCCGTCTCAAAAAAAAAGAAAAGAAAAGAAAAGAAAATCACTGGCATGGGAGAAATTCCAGTTCCTCACTTTGCCCCATACACCTGAACAAGTCATCACACTTCTAGAATCCTGATTTCCTCATCTCTAAAGTAATAATAATATGGTTGGACACAGTGGCTCACACCTGTAATCCTAACACTTTGGGAGGCCGAGGCAGGTAGATCACTTGAGGTCAGAATTTTGAGACCAGCCGGAGAAACATGGTGATACCTTGTCTGTACTAAAAATACAAAAAATTAGCCGGGCGTGGTGGCAGCTGTCTGTAACTCCAGCTACTTGGGAGGATGAGGCAGGAGAATCGCTTGAACCTGACAGGTAGAACTTGCAGTGAGCCAAGATAGTGCCACTGCAGTGCAGCCTGGATACCAGAGCAAGACTCTCTCTCAATAAATAAATAAATAAATAAAATAATAGTATTACTAACCTCAGTGGTTCCTACTAGGAGTTGACAATGGTTCTCGACTGAGGGTGATTTTTTTTCCCCAGAGAATATTTGACAATGTCTGGAAAAAGTTTTGGTTACAACCAGGTGTGGTGTTGCCCCTGGCATCTGTGAGTGGAGGCCAGGGATGTTGCTACACATCAGACAACACACAGGACAGCCCCCCAAGCAAAGAATGAGCCAGCCCAAAATGTCAGTAGCACCAAGGCTGGGAAACTCTGGGTTAAACTTATTAATGCACCATGTGCTCTCAGGGAGGGTAGGGACCAAGAAGCATTTTCTGTTGACTTAGCACAAACAAAGTTGCCCACAACATAAAGGTCCAGGAAAATGGAGTAAAGTGCTGGGTGTGAAGAAGGTCAGAGGCAGAGAGAGTCCCATTGTTCTGCATGAGAGGGGGTGGGGAGAGTGGCAGTGGCGCCAGAAATCTCTGAGTGTGACCCACTGAGAGAAGCCAGCTGAATGGCAGGGTTTGCCAGGGCCTTCGTTCCAAGCTGCACTTGAATAGTGAGCTTGAGGTTTTTCCACAGAAGGTGGCACTCAATCACTCAATGAAAGGGACATCGTTTTCTGAAGTTGCTTGTTGCTCCCCTCCCTTTTTTTTTTTTTTTTTTTTTTTTTGAGACAGAGTCTCGCTCTGTCACCCAGGCTGGAGTACAGTGGCGTGATCTTGGCTCACTGCAACCTCTGCCTTCTGGGTTCACGCGAGGAGTCTGCCACCACACCCGGCTAAATTTTTTTTGTATTTTTAGTAGAGACGGGATTACAGCACTTTGTGAGCCACTGCGCCTGGCCCCACTTTTTATATTAAGAAAATACTGACTGTCTAGATCAGTGGTTCAGGAGTGATTTTTGTCTCCCAGTGGACATTTAGCAATGTCTGGAGGCACTGACATCATTGGGGAGGAGGGTTCTCTGGGCATCTAGTGAGTGGAGGTCAGGCCTGCCCCTAAACCTCCTATAGTGAACAGGACAGCCCGCACCCCCATCCCCATTCAAGAATTATTTGACCCAAAATGTAAATAGTGCTGGTGTTGTGAAACTCCAAATTATATGGCGAAATCCTGTCTCTACTAAAAATACAAAAATTAGCCCAGCCCAGTGGCACATGCCTGTAGTCCCAGCTACTCAGGAAGCTGAGGCACAAAAATTGCTTGAACCTGGGAGGTGGAGGTTTCATTGAGCCGAGATCGTGCCACTGCACTCCAGCCTGGGTGACAAAGCAAGACTCTGTCTTTAAAAAAAAAGAAAGAAAGAAAGAAAGAAAAAATAATAAACTCCAAGTTATATAAAAATGTCATTATTGGGGTCCAAACCACCCCTACCGCTCAGGAGGTGGTAAGGGAACAGGTTTTGGGAGGGAAATAATCCTGAATTCTTTCTGTTTGGATAGGCCGAGTTGTCCCCGAGATCATTTGAGAGCCAGAAGGGGGTCCTAGTGGTATTTTGCAGTGTTTCTTGAGGCCCCATTATGTGCCACGCTTCCTGCCCTCTGACTGCAGGCATCTTGGAGGGAGGTCATTACCTCGGAGGTGGAGAAATGTCAAGCTAGTTGAACAACAGGCACCAAAGATTTTGAGGAGTGCAGAGCGAAGAGCCTTGGGCTGAGAGCTTGAGTCCTGACTGTTTCAGTGAGATCAGCAAGTACCTTCTCTCTCCAGCTTCTCCATTTCCACTTCTGCAAACTCTGGACTCCAAGGACCCAAGATGACTGGAAACAAGATGGCAGAGGTGAGGGAGATGCTGAGAGCTGGACAGAGGCTCTGGCACCACTGAAGTTTCCAGAAGTCAGGGCAGAGTTGAGGGCCAAGGAGGTCCAACCATGAGGACAGAGTGTAAGTGGATGTAGGGCATAGCAGAGGACCTGGCCACCTTTCAGTTGAAGAGGAAGTGGTGAAGAGAAAGAGAAGGTTGTTAGGAGGAGGAGGTGACAGAGAGGATAACATCTCTCCAACTGGAGTTGAGGTCTCAAGCCACATGGGGTATGGCTGCAGATCCTGGAGGTTGGTTTTACCACTGCAAATCCCATGTCTCCAGAATATCCTTAGTCCCAGGCAAACTAGGATCATTGATCATCCTGCCCAAACTGCCCACTCCCAATCCCCTTCCCCTTGCCTTCTTCTATTAGAGAGACCAGGAAGCTAAATACTTGGTTCTCCAGTGGAGGCAGTGAGACACGGTTCAGGATAATGAGATGTAGGTTGAAGTCCACTGGGAAGGCATTCCTTCTGAAATATAAACACAAAGTCTGGCAGGAAAAAACATTTGGCCCTTCCTTCCCCTTCTTTAAGTAGCAGAATCCCTGTAATTTTTTTTTTTTTTTTTTTTTTTTTTTGAGACAGGGTCTCACTCTGTCACCCAGGCCAGAGTGCAGGGGCATGATTATAGTTCATTGCAGCCTCGAACTCTTGAGCCCAAGCAATTCCCTTGCCTCAGCCTCCCAAGTAGCCAGCACTACAGGCATGTGCCAACATGCCCAGGTAGTTTAAACATTGTTTTTTTGTAAAGGCAAGAGTCTCATTTTGCTGCCCAGGGTGGTCTCAAACCCCTAGGCTCAAGCAATCCTCCCACCTCAGCCTCTCAAAGTGCTGGGATTACAGGAGTGAGCCACCACACCCAGCCATAATCCCTGAGATTTGGCTGGACAGTCAAAAGCTACATTTCCCCACATATAGATATGGCCATTTGATCACATCCTGGCCTATGAGATGTGAACAAAAGTGACAAGTGCAGCTTCCATGCCAGTTCCTTAAAGCAACAGAGTATACCCTTCCCTGCCACTGCTTGGTTAATGGAGTCAGACAGTGAGTGGGCCAACCAGTTCACTCCTTGGATGAACGTATGTTGATTTGACCTGTACAACATCAGTGCCTTCTTCTGATCCTAGCACCCCAATTTTCCTTCAGACAATGAAGCAAAGGCTATTGGTGCCCTGGCCATTGTCCTAACCTTCAATGCACCCTGGTCCAAGCTTCATCTCTTTGTCTGAGGACTTTCTCAGACCAGCAGGGACCACTTTGCTCTTCCATGCTGGAAGTTCGGGGCAAAAACACTCCTGGTAGCAACTGTCAGACAATGACTGACAGAGTTGGTAGATAAATACCCCAGCTACCTCAGCCTTAAGATGGGATAACACTGAAGTCTATGTTTGCTATGGTTTGAATGTGTGCCCCCAAAAGCATGTATTGGAAACTTAATCCCCAATTCAAATGTGCTGGAGAGTGGAGCCTAATGGAGCCCTCATGAGAACAGATTAATGCCGATTGTGAAAGGTCTTGAGGCTGCGAGTTCAATCTCTTGCTCACCCTTGCCTTCTCTTACCTTTTCACCTTCCATCATGAATGATACAGCACGAAGGCCCTTGCCAGATGCCAGCACTATGCCCTTGGACTCCCCCGCCTCCATAACCATGAGCCAAATAAAATTCTATTGTTTTAAATTGCCCAGTCTGTGGTATTCTGTTATAGCAGCACAAAATAGACTAAAACGATGCTCTACACTGGCTGGCAGAGTTCACTGATGGGATTGTGCTCCAGTTGTCCACAGTGGTAACTTGCTTGATAATACTTCCTGTTTCAGCAGGCTTCTTTTCTCTGTTTCATTCCCTCAATCACCTAATGGTGCTTTCTGGAATCATCTTCCAAATAATCCACTTGCACCTCAAATCCTCAACTCAGAGTCTGCTTCTGAGGGAGCCCAAACAAAGGCATGAAACCTACTTTCCCATTCCCCATTCTCAGTCTATGTGGTTAAAGTGGGCCTGAACTCCACTCCAGGATGCGTCAGACTCAGGTCTGGCCAACGACACCGCCATACCTCTTTCAGGTACAGTGATGGTTCAGGGATGACCACCTGAACTCAAACAAGGCCAATAACAGTTTCATCCAGGATTGATGTTGAAACAATTGAGAAAGAGAAACATTTCTGCTGTGGTTTCTAAACTGTCAGGATGTTGGCTTGTGAGCCCACAATCCTCTGAGAATGAAGCCACATCAGACACAGAGCAGTGAGATGAAAAAGAGAAACCACATCCCAATGGCTTTAGGTGCATCTTTGGTTCCACTGCAGTGTAAATAATTTTTTCATTTATTAGGCTGGGGCATGAGAACTCTTCTGTCCCTCGCAGACAGGACTACTCCCTATTGTTTCACATGTTTACTCTCCCTGTCTGGCCCCTGAAACCACTGGGGTTTGCAGTCTCTGGATTTGGCTGCAAACCAGTTTTTGCTTGAGTGTTCTTCCTGAACACTGTTCAACCTGAATGCTTTAGCAACACGATGGGGCAAGGACAGTTACCAAAAGTTCAACGTGGTGGAATAACCTGATTGGGAAACCAACTGTCTTTCATTTACTCAATTCCAGGGTCACTGGGAAAGAATGAAAGGCATTTCCCTACTCTTTGCCAAGAAGGTAGTTGGGGCTTTGTGATGGAAAGGACTGGGTCTCTTTTGTCTCCCATGCAGAATTAAGAGACCATCCTTCCCCAAAGTCTGCGTCAGAGGGTCTCAGACTATAAAGGCAGGACTACCTACTTGTTAGGGGTCCTGGAGGAGCTTGTTCCAAAGGTGGAGGTTCAGGTCCCAGGACAGGTGTCTCAGTCACCTGGGAATTTGTCTTTCAAACATGTTTTCAATTTGTATTTCAAACATATTTCTCAAAACACTGAGAAACTTGGGATTCTTTTATTTGTATGTATACTTTTTTTTTTTCTTTTTTAGATAGAGATGGGGGTCCCGCTATGTTGCTGGTCTCAAACTCCTGAGCTCAAACAGTCCTCCCACCTTGTTCTCTCAAAGTGCTGGGATTATAGGCATGAGCCACTGTGCCCAGCCTAGCATTCTTTTATTTGTAAATGACAGAAGCCCCATTTGAAACTGATTTATATGCAAAAAGCAATTTATTGGCTTAAGTAACTGAAAAGTACTGGAGTAAGTAACTGAAAAGTACTGGCTTCAGACCTGGCTGGATTCAGGAACTCAAATGAGGTTACCAGACATAGTCTCTCGCCATCTCTTGGCTTTGCTCTTCAGTGAGTTGGCTCCAGTCTTAGTCTCTACTTGATAGCAAGCTGGCAACCACTAGCTCCAGGCCTGCATCCTGCCAGGTATGAGTGTGGTGGGAAAGGAGGTCACTTCCTGGAAATGCTGCTGAAGTTGCAGCATTCACTCTGATTGGACGAACACAAGTCATGGCACGTCTCTGAACCAATCATTGTCACTCAAAGAAGGCAATGCTTTGATTGTCCAGGCCTGGTCACATGCTTATTGGTGGAACCAAGGGGTAGAAACAGGCTCACCTGAACTGCAGGGAGTGGAAGCGAGGGAGGGGAAGTTTCCCAAAGAAATTGGTGTCCAGTATAGTCTAGTCTAGGCCATAAATCTTCCTCTCATGTTTCGGTGCTCTGGGCATCTCAGCACTCTGGGAAGTCCAAGTTGGTTTTTGGTCCAGATCACAAAAACAGATCCATGGTGCCCACTCAGGAAATCATCAAAGCCATATGGCAGGGTGTGGTGGCTCATGCCTGTAATCTCAGAACTTTGGGAGGCCAAGGATGGAGGATCACTTGAACCCAGGAATTTGTGACCAGTCTGAGCAACGTATCGAAACCCCATCTCTACAGAAAATACCACTGTTAGCCAGGCGTGGTGGCACGTGCCTGTAGTCCCAGCTACTCAGCAGGCTAAGGTGGGAGGATCAATTGAGCCTGGGAGGTCGAGGCAGCACTGAGCTATGATCATGCCACTATACTCTAGCTTGGGTGATGGAATGAGACCCTGTATCAGAAAATAAATAAATAAATAAATAGTAGGTTAGGACAAAAGTAATTGTGGTTTTTGCCATTTTTTTAAAAAGAAACGGTAAAAACCACAACTACTTTTGTACCAACCTATAAAGTCCTAAAAGAGATTCTGTTGATTACTTCACCCCCCTTCTCCCCTGCCAACGAACCTAATTTTGTTGGAATGAAACGCAACACGTCAGGAGCAGGAAATTAATTCCGATTGGTCTGAGCCAGCCATGGAAATCCTGTGGACAGTCTTGGAGTAAGCATTGGAAGCAGTCCTGGCAGTTGAGGCTTTGGTGGAGGTCTGCTGAGGGTTTCTGGGAAGGATGTTCCTTTCTGTTAAAAGAGAGAGACTTTCCCACCTCCCAACTTCTTTTCTCTCATAAACATATTCTTCCAGCCTTTGGACATTGCTGTGCTAGAATGTGACATTTGAAGTTGCAGCAGCCATTTTGAGACCATGAGGAATCCTTCAGAAGCTTAGAGGCATTTGAACCAGAGCAACTCCATCCTGAGTAGGGGCTGCATGAAATAAGGCTGAGACCTACTGGGCTATGTTCTTAGGCAATTAGGCATTCTAAGTCACAGAATGAGACAAGAGGTCAGCACAAGATACACGTCATAAAGATCTTTCTGATAAAACAGGTTGCAGTAAAGAAGCCGTCTAAAACCCACCAAAACCAAGATGGCGATGAGAGCGACCTCTGGTCATCCTCACTGCTACACACCCACCAGCGCCCTGACAGTTTACAAATGCCATGGCAACATCAGGAAGTTACCCTATATGGTCTAAAAGGAGAGGCATGAATAATCCACCCCTTGTTTAGCATATGATCAAGAAATAACCATAAAAATGGGCAACCAGTCATTCTCAGGACTGCTCTGTCCATGGAGTAGCCTTTCTTTATTCCCTTATTTTCCTAATAAACTTGCTTTCACTTTACTATGCGGACTCGCCCTGAATTTGTTCTTGCACGAGATCGAAGAACCCTCTCTTGGGGTCTGGATTGGGACCCCTGTCCAGTAACAAGCTAATCCAATACCCCAGAACTGAGACGCTGAAACAGCCAACCCTGAAACAGCCCACCTATTGGTGTATTGTTACCTGAGGTGATACTAAGTGCTCTAGTCACTTAAGGCCGTCTTGACCCAGTCTAGTTACATTCAACCCAAAGCACCCTGATGAATCCACCTGCAGGTAAAGAGGGCAGAACAAAAAAGGTTGTGACTTCTTGGAGACTATTCCGGTTCAAAAGCTGGTTGAGCCTCTCCCACTTGGCTCCCTCAATGTTCTATTAAGAAGCTCTTGCTACTTCCTGCTGACCAGGTCATTTAAAAGAAGAAGAAGAAAGAGCTGTTGCACACCATAAGCGTTCATCACTCATTAGGACACTCCCATTACGGGCTGGGTGCTGTAAACTTCCTTGTCAGTCTGAAAGTTGCCTGAAGCCTCATGCAAGTGTTTACAATACAGAGGGTGAGAGTGGGCTGGCTGTGGAGAGTCTAGCCTCTAACATTTTTATTTATTTTTTTAAAATTTTCATTTGTTAATAATTTCTGGGTTTTTTTGTTTGTTTGTTTGTCTTTTGGAGATGGAGTCTCCCTCTGTTGCCCAGGCTAGAGTGCAGTGGCATGATCTTGGCTCACTGCTTCCGCCTCCTGGGTTCAAGCAATGCTTGTGCCTTAGTCTCCTGAGTAGCCGGGATTACAGGCATGCGCCACGACGTCTGGCTAATTTTTGTATTTTTAGTAGAGACAAAGTTTCACCATGTTGACCAGGCTGGTCTCGAACTTGTGACCTCAAGTGATCCTCCTGCCTTGGCCTCCCAAAGTGCTGGGATTACAGGCATGAGCCGCTATGCCCAGCCAATAATTTCAAACTTATGGAAAAGTTGTACAAATAAAAATAGG
Source organism: Macaca fascicularis (assembly GCF_037993035.2). Classification (NCBI taxonomy): domain Eukaryota; kingdom Metazoa; phylum Chordata; class Mammalia; order Primates; family Cercopithecidae; genus Macaca; species Macaca fascicularis. Next base: position 105,848,594 of record NC_088384.1, on the reverse strand, counting down.
ATAAAGAATATCTAGGCCGGGCGTGGTGGCTCAAGCCTGTAATCCCAGCACTTTGGGAGGCCAAGACGGGCGGATCACGAGGTCAGGAGATCGAGACCATCCTGGCTAACACGGTGAAACCCCGTCTCTACCAAAAAATACAAAAACTAGCCGGGCGAGGTGGCGGGCGCCTGTAGTCCCAGCTACTTGGGAGGCTGAGGCAGGAGAATGGCGTAAACCCGGGAGGTAGAGCTTGCAGTGAGCTGAGATCCGGCCACTGCACTCCAGCCTGGGCGACAGAGCGAGACTCCGTCTCAAAAAAAAAAAAAAGAATATCTATACGCCCTTTACTCAAACTCACCTATTGTAAATACTTTATTCCATGTTCTTTATCATTTCTTGCCACCCCCTGCAACGTGTATATGTGTGTGTACATAATTTTTTGAACCATTTGAAGGTAAATTATATATATCATGACCCCTTACCACTATATGCTTCTGTGTGTATTTGCTAAAAATAGGGCTATTATCGTACACAACCCAAGTACAGTTATCAACATAGTGTCTTTTTTTTTCTTTTTTTCTGAGACACGGTCTCACTCTGTCACTCAGGCTAGAGTGCAGTGGCACAATCACAGCTCACCGCAGCTTGGATCTCCTGGACTCAAGTGATCCTCCTATCTCAGCCCTCTGAGTAGCTGAAACCACAGGTGTGCACCAACAAACCCGGTTAATTTTTTTTTCTATTTTTTGTAAAGATGAGCTATTGCTATGTTAGCCGGGTTGGTCTCGAACTCCTGGGTTCAGGTGATCCTCACATCTCAGCCTCCCAAAATGCTGGGATTACAGGTGTGAGCCACCACACCTGGCTGGTATCTTACTATAATTAGTTTATTTAATCTACCACTTGTATTCCAATTTTTTTTTTTTTTTTTTTTTGAGATGGAGTCTCACTCCGTAGCCCAGGCTGCAGTGCAGTGGCGTGATCTTGGCTCGCTGCAAGCTCTGCCTCCCAGGTTCATGCCATTCTCCTGCCTCAGCCTCCCGAGTAGCTGGGACTACAGGTGCCCACCACCACGCCCGGCTAAATTTTTTTGTATTTTTAGTAGAGACGGGGTTTCACTGTGTTAGCCAGGATGGTCTCGATCTCCTGACCTCGTGATCTGCCTACCTCAGCCTCCCAACGTGCTGGGATTACAGGTGAGCCACTGTGCCCAGCCCAATTTTTTTTTTTTTTTTTTTTTTTTTGTGAGACAGATTCTCACTCTGTTGCCCAGGCTGGAGTGCAGTGGCGCGATCTCAGTTCATGCAACCTTCACCACCCAGACAGAATCTCCCGGGTTCAAGCAATTCTTGTGCCTCAGCCTCCTGAGTAGCTGGGATTACAGGTGCCTGCCACCATACCCGGCTAATTTTTATATTTTTAGTAGAGATGGAGTTTCGCCATGTTGGCCGGGCTGGTCTCAAACTCCTAAGCGCAGGTGATCTGCCAGCCTCAGCCTCCCAAAGTGCTAAGATTACAGGTGTGAGCCACCACGCCCGGCTCCAATTTTGTTAATTGAGTCTATAATGTCATAAGGGATTTTTTCTCCTTCGGTACAGAATCCAGTTTAGCGTCAAGTATTGCATTCAGTTGTCATGTCTCTTTAGTGTCCTATGATCTGGAACATTTCATAGCATTTCTTTGTATTTTATGACATTTTTGAAGAATGCTCTTTCTCCACTCACCATCTTTTTTTTTTTTTTTTTTTTTTTAAGAATAATGCTCCTTTTGAGCTTGTTTGATGTTTTCTTGTGATCAGATTCAGATTATGCATTCTCATTCATCATTCATTAGGATACTCCCACTATGAACTGGGTGCTGTAAACTTCCTTGTCAGTCTGAAAGTTGCCTGAAGCCTCATGCAAACATTTACAACACAGAGGGTGAGAGTGGGCTGGTTGTGGAGTCTGGCCTCTAACATTTTTATTTGTTTTAACTTTCATTGTTAATAATTTCTTTTTCTTTCTTTTCTTCCTTTTTTTTTTTAGATGGAGTCCCCCTCTATCGCCCAGGCTAGAGTGCAACCTGATTCTACAACTTGGCCACATGATCGTGAGCAAGTTACATACCCCTGTTTGAGTTTCAGTTTCCCCTCTGCAACAACAAAAAAAGGTTGGATTAAGTAACGATTAAAACCCCTTCCTAGATTTCTACTGTCATTTTTTATTTTTCACCAATCCTCTAGATTCTTTTTTTATTTTCTTCTAAAAGGAAAAAAGGCCCCGGGGTGTAGTGGCTCACACCTGTAATCCCAGCACTTTGGGAGGCCGAGGTGGGAGGATCACCTGAGGTTAGGAGTTCGAGACGAGCCTGACCAACATGGAGAAACCCCGTCTGGACTAAAAATACAAAATTAGCTGGGTATGGTGGGGCATGCCTGTAATCCCAGCTACTCGGGAGGCTGAGGCGGGAGAATCACTTGAACCCAGGAGGCGGAGACTGCAGTGAGTCAGACCACACCACTGTACTCCAGCCTGGGCAACAGAGCAAGACTCCATCTCAAAAAAAAAAAAGAAAAGAAAAAAGAGGAAGAAAAATGCCTAGACCCGGAATTTGCAGAGGAAAGAGCAAGACTCTGTCTCAAAAAAGGGTTTAGAGGATCAGAGAAGAGTCACCAGTCAGATTGAGAAACCAAACACATCCAGCTGCTGGAGTAAAACTGCGAAAGGGAGGTGGTGGAGAGGTCTCTGGGAAGCAGTTCTTTGTGAGTCTACAGCCAAGAACCGGGTCATGGGCCTAAGCCAACTTTTGGAAAGCAGGCCAGCAATTAGGAAAAAGAGCTAGAGGCCAGGTGCATTGGCTCACGCCTGTAATCCCAGCACTTTGGGAGGCTGAGGCAGGTGGGTCACCTGAGGTCAAGAGTTTGAGACCAGCCTGGCCAACATGTTGAAACCCCGTCTCTCCTAAAAATACAAAAATTAGCCGGCATGGTGGTGTGCGCCTGTAGTCCCAGCTACTTGGGAGGCTGAGGCAGGAGAATTGCTTGAACCTGGGAGGCGGAGGTTGCAATGAGCTGAGATAGTGCCACTGCCCTCCAGCCTGGGTGACAGAGCAAGACTACATCTCAAAAAAAAAAAAAAAAAAAGCTAGAGGTAGCATAGGAAAGAGCAGAGAGCAGTCCTGAAAACAACCATAATCCAGTTTGATGGTGTTTCAACAGGGAAAACACAAAGTGCAATGGGAGCCCCAAGGGGTTACAGAATCCAGCCTAGAAATCAAGAAAGGTGGTGGTGGCTCATGCCTGTAATCCCAGCATTTTGGGAGGCCGAGGCGGGTGGATCACTTGAGCTCAGGAGTTTGAAACCAGCCTGGAAAACATGGTGAAACCCCGTCTCAACTAAAAATACAAAAATTATCTGGGCATGGTGGTGGGCGCCTGTAATCTCAGCTACTCAGGAGGCTGAGGCAGAAGAATTGTTTGAACCCAGGAGACGGAGGTTGCAGTGAGCCGAGATCGCACCACTGAACTCCAGCCTGGGTGACAGAGTGAGACTCCTTCTCAAAAAAAGAGAAAAGAAAAGGAAAGAAAAGAAAAGAAATCAAGGAAGGCCTCTTGGAGGAGCAAACATTTGAGCTGGGACCTGAGGATGGAGGAGATAGCCACATAAAATGGGGGAAGAGGGAGAGGAATTAGCATATGCAAATGTCTGGAGGTAATATAGGATATTATCAGAGGTGTTAGAACCAGAGTGACTCCGTCTGGAATAGGGGCTGGGTAAAATGTGGATGAGACCCGCTGGGCTGCATTCCCAGGAGGTTAGGCATTCTTAGTCACAGGTTGAGATAAGAGGCCAGCAGGATTGGTATCACAAGACATAGGTCATGAAGACCCTGCTGACAAAACAAGAGGTAGTAAAGAAGCAGGTCAAAAGCCATCCAAACCAAGATGACAACAAAAGTGACCTCTGGTTGTCTTCACTGCTCATCATACACTAACATGTGAAAAGACAGTCTCCCCAGCGTCATGACGATGTCCAGAAGCTATCCTATACGATCTAAAAAGAGGAGACACCCTCACTTTCAGGAGCTCCCCAACCCTGCCCTGGAAAACTCATGAAAAATTCACCCCTTGTTTAGCACATAATCAGAAAGTATCCATAAATATACTCAGTCAAGCAGCCCGTGCTGCTGCTCTGCCTACGGAATAGCCATTCTTTTATTCTCTTTCTTTTTTCTTTTCTTTTTTTTTTTTTTTTTTTTTTTGAGATGGAGTCTCACTCTGTCGCCCAGGCTGGAGTGCAGTGGTGCGATCTCAGCTCATTGCAACCTTGGCCTCCTGGGTTCAGGCAATTCTGCTGCCTCAGCCTCCCGAGTAACTGGGATTACAGGGGCGCACCACCAGGCCCAGTTAATTTTTTGTATGTTTAGTACAGATGGGGTTTCGCCATTTTAGCCAGGCTGGTCTTGAACTCCTAACCTCAGGTGATCCCCCTGCCTCGACCTCCCAAAGTACTGGGATTACAGGCGTGAGCCACTGCGCCTGGTCTTTATTCCTTTACTTTGTTAATAAACTTGCTTTTGCTTTACTTTGTGGACTCATCCTGAATTCTTTCTTGTGAGAGAATTATTTCGTGGGGTCTGGATCAGGACCCCTTTCTAGTAATAATATTAGGTAACTAAAAACAGTTCAGTCTGGCTGGGGAACAAGTACGAAGTGGGAAGGGTCGTGGGTGATGGCAGGGGACCAGGAGGTGCCAGATCTTGCAGATCTTTATCAGTGAGGAGTTCAAACTCTGTCTTAAGAGTACTGGGGGACTGGCCAGGCACAGTGGCTCATGCCTATAATCCCAGCACTTTGGGAGGCCAAGGTGGATGGATCACCTGAGGTCAGGAGTTCAAGACCAGCCTGGCCAACATATTGAAACCCCATCTCTACTAAGAATACAAAAATTAGCTGGGCATGGTGGCGGGTGCCTGTAATCCCAGCTACTCAGGAGGCTGAGGTAGGAGAATCGCTTGAACCCAGCAGGTGGAGGTTGCAGTGAGCGGAGATCGCACCACTACACTACAGCCTGGACAAAAAGAGCAAAACTCCATCTTAAAAAAAAACCTAAAAAAGTACTGGGGAGCCATGGGAGGGTTTGAAGCAAGGGACAGGTAAGTATTCTTGATGAAAAAAAGTCAAACTCCATAAAATATTTGAAGAAGTTTATTCTGACCCAAATATGAGTGATCATGGCCCGTGACACAGTCTCAGGGGGTCCTGAGGACATGTGCACAAGATGGTCAGGTTACAGTTTGGTTTTATACATTTTAGAGAGACAGAAGTCACAAGACATAAAAGCAATACATGTAATGTATACATTGGTTCAGCCTCAAAAGGCAAGACATCTCAAAGATGGAAGCAGAAGGACTTCCAGGTCATAGGTGGATTCGAAGATGTCCTGATTGGCAGTTGATTGAAAGAGTGAAGCATTGCCTGAGGAGTTGAAGTCAGCATAAAGAAATGTTTGAGGCTGGGTGCGGTGGCTCAGCCTGTAATCCTAGCACTTTGGGAGGCCAAGGCGGGTGGATTGCTTGAGCCTAGGAGTTTCAGACCAGACTGGGCAACAGGAAGAGACCCCTGACTCTACCAAAAATTAGCTCAGCATGGTGGTATGCACCTGTGCTCCCAGCTCTCAGGAGGTGGAGTCGGGAGGACCCTTTGAGCCTGGGAGGCAGAGGTTGCAGTTAGCTGAGATCACACCCCTGCACTCCAGCCTAGGTGATAGGGTGAGACTCCAACTCAAAAAAAAAAAAAAAAAAAAGAAAGAATAAGAAAAGAAATGCTTGAGTTAAGATAAGAGAGTTGTGGAAGCCAAGGTTCTTGTTTATGTAGATGAAGCCTCTAAGCACCCGGCTTCAGACAGGATAGATGGTATATGTCTCTTATTGGACCTTAAAAGGTGTCAAACTCCTAGTTTAATTCTCTCCTGGATCAGGAAAAGACCTGGAACGGGAAGGGGATTCGCTACAGAAGGCAAAGAGTGGGCTTTCCAGGGTCACTCCAAAATATGCCAAATAAATACATCTTGGGGTAAAATACTTTGACTTCCTTTAGGGCCTGTTATCTGTCACTGTGATGCCATACCAGGGTCAGGTTGGAATTTGGTATCTTATTGCACAAAGAGTCTGTTTTGTCTGTCTGATGATCTGGGTTTTAGTTTTGTTTTGTTTTGAGACAGAGTCTCGCTCTGTCACCCAAGGTATATTGCAGTGGAGTGATCTCAGTTCACTGCAATCTCCACCTCCCAGGTTCAAGCAATTCTCCTGCCTCAGCCTCCGCAGTAGCTGAGATTACAGGTGCCTGCCACCATGCCTGGCTAATTTTTGTACTTTTGGTAGAGAAGGGGTTTCACCATGTTGGCCAGACTGGTCTCAAACTCCTGAGCTCAAGTGATCCGCCCGCCTCGGCCTCCCAAAGTGCTGGGATTACAGGCATGAGCCACCATGCTTACCTTATGATGATCTGTAATTTAATGTGAATGCTGGTCAGTTGTGCCTAAACTCCAAAGGGAGGATGATATGAAGAGGTGAAGAGACATATCCGACTTTCCTTCCCATCATGGCCTGAACTAGCTTTTCAGGTTTTCTTTGGGATCCCCTTGGTGAAGATGGGGATTCAGTCAGTCAGTTGAGGGGCTTAGAATTTCATTTTTGGTTTACATTATCATAGGTGTTGGCAAGTTGGAAATGAGAGAATTGTGTGTGTGTGTGTGTGTGTGTGTGTGTGAGAGAGAGAGAGAGAGAGAGAGAGAGAGGCAGTCTCACTCTGTTGCCCAGGCTGGAGTGCAGTGGTGTGATCTTAGCTCACTGCAACCTCCACCTCCCGGGTTCAAGTGATTCTCCTGCCTCAGCCTCCCGAGTAGCTGGAATTTCAGGCATGTGCCACTGTGCCCGGCTAATTTTTGTAATTTTAGTAGAGACAGGATTTCACCATGTTGGCCAGGCTGGTCTTGAACTCCTGATCTCAGGTGACCTGCCCACTTCAGCCTACCAAAGTGCTGGGATTATAGGACTTTGTAATCCTGTGAGTCCTTAAAAGTCCTTTTGTGATCCACAGTGTGAGCCACTGTGCCTGGGGCTGAGAGGACGTTTTGAACATTTCCCTTCCAGGAAAAGTCCACATACCTCAACAAGAATTCTGAGTCCCATACCTTCAGGGATTTGAAGGTAATCTGGAGAATAGAGGGTTTGAAGGTAATCTGGAGAATAGAGCATGGGGAATGTGATTGCGTGTGTTATATTTTCAGCGGCCAGTCACAGCATGCCTGACTCTTGGTGACTTCAGCAAAGAAGAAATGCAATCTTTTTCTTACAGCAAAACATGTGGAGGTCAGCGGCTTCAGAGTCATTGCAGCGGCTCGGGGATGTTCTCCAGGACTCAGATTCTTCTCATCTTTCTGCTCTGTCATCTTCAGCAGTTGGCTTTTGTCCCCAAACTCATTGCCCAAAACAGCTGCTGCAGTGCCTCACATCATTTGATCACAGGACACTGATCAAAATGGGAGGGAAGGGGCAGGGCAGAAGGCTTTAACCACGTGAAGGTCTATGTTATCAATAAAGTGAAGCCCAGATTTCCCCTGACCTCTTATTGGCTAAAAGGTGGGCCAGGAACCCATCCTGGACCAATCCCTGTAGAACAGAATAGATTTACTGGGTCTCCTTAAGACAGATCATGATTTATCTGCGGGGACTGGAGAGCAACCCACTCTCCAAAGATGAAGGGATTTCAATCCAATGCTGAGCCCAAAATCAAGATTATTTGGGCAGGCATATGTGGAGGTGGGGTGAGAATGGTTGCGGGGTAGTAAAGGCAGCATGTCAGTTCCAGACCTCTGGGAAGCAGATGGTAAAATGGAGCTAGGAGGACAAGAGGGAGGAGTGGCATGCCTGTGAAAGACAAAAGTGGGTGAAAGCAGCACTGAGCAGGGGAGCCTCAGACAGCAATGCAGGGCTGACGAAGGCTTTGTCAACTCAGCTGGGAGCTCCAGAACAAAGACTATTTGTTAGGGGAGTCCCATGTTGGGCAGAACTGGTCAGGTCCTAGTCCCCCCGTGCAGTTTCTTGGCTGGAGCCTGCTCAGGAAGAGCTGGCCTTGGCTTGAAAGTTAAGGCAGATCTCAAATGTGCTGAGGCTGAAGGCTGTTGGCTAACTGCATTCTTTGCAGGGAATGGCAAGTTCTTTCTTGAAGCTGTACCCCTCCAGGGCCACCACACGGTACCCAGTGTCTGGCCTAGTTGTGCCCAAGGAAGTCAACTTTGAGGTGACAAATCCATTTCTGCCCAGACCAGCATCAGACCTGACAGAGTGAGAAGAGAGACTGAGAGAGGTTGAGATATTAGGCTCAACTCAGAAATTGTCTCATTTATTGAAAAACATTTTCCCCCACTTTTTTTTTTTTTTTTTTTTTTTTGAGACAGAGTCTTATTCCATCACCAGGAGTGCAGTGGCATGATCTCAGCTCATTGCAACTTCTGCCTCCCCATGCCTCAGCCTCCCAAGTAGCTGGAACTAGAGGCACGTGCCACCATGCCTGGCTAATTTTTGTATTTTTAGTAGAGATGGGGTTTTGTTATGTTGGCCAGCCTGGTCTTGAACTCCTGACCTCAAGTGATCTGCCCACCTCGGCCTCCGAAAGTGCTGGGATTACAGGCATGAGTTACCACACACAGCCTAGAATATTTTTATTATAGTAAAATTAGAAATTGTACATGGGTGCAAAGAAGATAAAAGTTAGTCAAGGACAGACGTGGTGGCTCACACTTGTAATCCCAATACTTTGGGAGGCCGAGGCTGGGAGGATTGCTTGAGCCTAGGAGTTCAAGGCCAGCCTGAGCAATATGGCAAAACTTCATCTCTACAAAGATTTTTAAAATTAACTGAGTGTGGTGGCACACACCTATAGTCCTAGCTGCTTGGGGACTGAGCTAGGAGGATTGCTTGAGCCCAAGAGATTGAGGCTGCAGTGAGCCATAATTGTACCATTGTACTCCAGCCTGGTGACAGAGCAAGATCCTGTCTGAAAAACATAAAAAATAAAAAAGATTAATCATGATTCTCCCATAATTAATGAGGATAATAGCTAATGTTTATATGGATTGTTGATTATGTGCTAGGCATTGTGATAAACAATTCATATACATTGTATCATTTAATCCCAGCTCTGTTGCTTGAGTGAGTTGCTTAGTCCCCCTATGCCTCAATTTGCTCATTTGCCCGATAGGGTTTACCACACTATCTGTCATGTGGAGTTGCTCTGTGGATTCAGTAAATTAATTGATATGAGGCACTTGGAACATTGCCAGGTTTCACAAAAATGCTCAATAGGCCAGGCGCAGTTGCTCACGCCTGTAATCCCAGCACTTTGGGAGGCCGAGGTGGGTAGATCATGAGGTCAGGAGATTGAGACCATCCTGGCTAACACGGTGAAACCCTGTCTCTACTAAAAATACAAAAAATTAGCAGGGCGTGGTGGCGGGCGCCTGTAGTCCCAGCTACTAGGGAGGCTGAGGCAGGAGAATGGCTTGAACCCGGGAGGTGGAGCTTGCAGTGAGCCGAGATTGCGCAACTGCACTCCAGCCTGGGCGACAGAGCGAGACTCTGTCACAAAAAAAAAAAAAAAAAAAGCTCAATAAATATTAACTATTATCTTCATTATAAGTCCTCATTCCTTTATCCACAATTCTAAAATAAAAAAAGAGGAAGATAGGCATCAGGAATTAAAAAAAAAAAAGCCTATAATGACAACTAGAAACGTCTCTGAAAAACAAAACACAACAAAAAAGCTATGAAATGAACTATTTCTCAAAAGTCTGGTGCCAACACTTAGTCGGAAGGAAATCCTGACCTGACCTGAAGTTATACATAATCTTATTGAACCCACTTAGTGTAAATTTTGAAACTCTGATATCTGATAAGTGGTTGTAGCCTCGTGACACTAATTTTCATGACAACACTATGAGGTGAGTACTATTAATATCCTCACTTTACAGAAAATGAAGCTGAGACTGAGTGATTTTCCCAAGGCCATCTAGCTAGGAGGTGGAAGAACAAGGGTTGGAAGCCAGCAAGCTGATTCCAGAGCTTCTATTCGGGGGATTTTTTATTTATTTATTTTTTTACATAGAGACAGGATCGTGCTCTGTCATCCAGGATGGAGTGCAGTGGGGCACTCATACCTCACTGTAACTCCTGGGCTCATGCTATCTACTCGCCTCGGCCTTCCAAAGTGCTAGGGTTATGGGTATGAGCCACCATACCTGACCTGGGAGGAATTTGTTTTTGTTTTTGTGACAGAGCAAGACCAGGCTGGAGTGCAGTCGTGTGATCTCAGCTCACTGTCACCTCTGCCTCCTCGGTTCAAGTGATTCTCCTGCAGTAGCCTCCCGAGTCACTGGGATTACAGGCGCGTATCACCACACCTGGCTAATTTTTTTTGTATTTTTTTAGTAGAGATGGGGTTTCACCATGTTGGCCAGGCTGGTCTTGAACTCCTGACCTCAAGTGATCCACCCGCCTCAGCCTCCCAAAGTGCTGGGATTACAGGTGTGAGCCACCATGCCCAGCCAGGAATTTTTTTTTAAGTAGTTTTCTTTATTGCAGGACTATCCAGAACCTTTAATCTGCCAACATGCTCTAAATCTCCAGGAGGGTGCTATAGAATGCAACCTTCTCCAGACTCACAGACCATGGATGTCAAGGTCATTTTTTTCTCCAGGGGATCTCCCCGTGCTGTCACCTTGAGAACGAGGAGGCCTACTGGGTGGAACAGCCTGAAAGAACTAAGGGCCCTGGGCAGAACAGGAGCAAGGAGCCTAGCTAAGTGGACACTGGAGTCCTGTCACCAATTAACTGTGTGTGTCCTTGAAAAAAATCTCTCCTCCTCTCAAAAACTTAGCCTCCTGACTCATAGAACACATGACAAAACCATCTTTGAAGTCCCTTAGCTCGCCAGCAGCATTTTCTCTTCTGTCTTTTGAAGAAGCAGGCGGATGCATTTGAAGAAGACAGTCACAAGAACTTCAAGGGGGTACAGCTGGTGCCAGGTTCCCCTTCCTGGAAATCCTTTGAAATATCAGGCTGGGCTGGGAACTGCTCAGCAGTGGGAAGGAGGCAGGAAGAACTCCAAATGTCCCTCAAGCTCCAGGATGCTGAGTGCCAGATCACTTTCCAGCCTTTTAGCATCTGAACTTGCCAATGACATTTCTTTCTTTGTTGTTCCAGTGGCCTCTCTGAGACCACTTCGGCAAGAGCCAGGCTTGCCAGATTAAATGTATTTCTTTCATGCGCTTAAAAGAAATGTAAAACCTGGCTGGGCACGGTGGTTCACGCCTATAATCCCAGCACTTTGGAAGGCCAAGGAGGATGGATCACCAGAGCTTAGGAGGTCGTGACCAGCCTGGGCAACATGGCAAAGTCACATCTCTACTAAAAATACAAAAAAATTAGTCAGGTGTGGTGGCTCATGCCTGTAATCTCAGCTATTTGGGAGGCTGAGGCAGAAGAATCGCTTGAACCCGGGATGAGGAGATTGCAGTGAGCCAAGACTGCGCCACTGTACTCCAGCCTGCGCAACAGAGCAACACTGTGTCAAAGAAAAAAAAGAATCCCCAAGTGTTCCACTTACTTTGAAGTTTTATCGTCTAGTTTTTGAAATGGTGAAAGTTGGCCCCAGAGAAACAAAATCCAAGCACACACAAAAAAATCTGAATTAAATATGTCTCCCACCCGTCCCCCTCTGGTACCTGTCCCGCTCCCTAGAGGCATTCAGCATTACCAGTCTTGTAGATCTCCTTTGTAAACGTTAGATATATGGAAGCATATATTGTTGTATCTGTTGGGATGCTTTTGGCTGCAAATACAAAACAATACCCAACCCGCAAATGTGTAATTTACCTATGAGGGGTCCGGATGTAGAACAGTTTCAAAGTTGGATCATTTAGGGAAGCAATGCTATCACCAAGGATCCAGATTCTTTCTTTCTTCCTGCTCTGGCATCCTTAGTACTGCGACTTTTGTGTCTTTTTTAAATTTTGATTTTTTAATTTGAAACAGGGCTTCTCTGTTGCCCAGGCTGGAGTGCAGTGGTGCAATCAAGGCTCACCGTAGTCTTGACCTCCTGGGCTCAAGTGATCCTCGCACCTCAGCCTCCCTAATAGCTGGGACTACAGGAGCACACCATCACCACTCCAGGCTAACTAAAACCTTTTTTTTTTTTTTTTTTTTTTAAGAGATAGGGTCTCACTATGTTGCCCAGACTGGTCTGGAACTCCTGGGCTCAATCAATCTTCCTGCCTCGGCCTCCCAAAGTGCTGAAATTACAGGTATGAGCCACCGTGCCTGACTTTTGTGTCTTGATACTGGGTGAGTCAGTAGCATGGGCAGAAGGAGTATCCTGGAAGCCATTTCTCTGCCAGGACAACAAGCAATACTTTCCTTATTCACCAAAAAGATTGTGAGCTACAAGATCACATTCTGCTAAAGTTGGGTGCAGTGGTGCACACCTGTAGTCCCAGCTACTCAGGAGCCTGAGGTGGAAGGATCACTTGAGCCCAGGAGCTCAAGTCTAGCCTGGGCGACATAGTGAGACCCCCACCTCTATTTAAAAAAAAAAAAAAAATTACATCCACTAACCTCAAATTTAATGGATTCCCTAACTCATCTTCCCCTTAGCTGATCCCTGCCCGTAGCTCCCCCATTGCCACCCAATGCACATTCTCAGGCAGAGAATATTGGGGAGTTGGAGATACAGTGTCTAACCAGTTGCAGCTAAAAGACTTACCTTTGCATGTTGCAGAAACACATGACTGTGTGAACACATTGCTAGGTTTAGAAGAGGCTGTGCAACTGAAGAGCCCTGTACTCAGCTTTGCTTCATTCACTTAGTAGTGGATCTACCTCCAGATTTTCAGAAAAGCTGGACAGGACTAGGTGATGAATCAGACGTAAAAAGTGAGTGAAAGTCCAGGCGCTGTGGGTCACGCCTGTAATCCCAGCACTTTTGTAGGCCAAGGCAAGCGCATCACTTGAGGTGAGGAGTTCAAGACAGTCAACATGGTGAAACCCTGTCTCTACTAAAAAAATACCAAAAAAAAAAAAAAAAAAAAAATGCAAGCTAGGCATGGTGGCACATGCTTTTAATCAGCTACTCCAGTGGCTGATGCACAAGAATCTCCTTGAACCCAGGAGGTGGAGGTTTCAGTGAGCTGAGGTGGCACCACTGCACTCCAGTACCCCCCCAAAAAAGTGAGTGAAAGAGAGAAAAATCCAAAATTATTTCAATGTATTATTGGTTTGAGTAACCAGGTATTTAGTAAGGCAGAAATAGGTTTGGAAGGTGAGGAATCAAAAGTTTCATTTTATTAGCTAGGCATGGTGTTGTGCACCTGCAGTCCCAGCTACTCAGGAGGCTGAGGTGGGAGGATTGCTTGGGCCTGGGAAACTGATGTTGCAGTGAGCCAAGATTGCACCACTGCACTCCAGGGCAGCAGAGTGAAGCTCTGTCTCAAAACAATAATAATAACAATAAAAGTTTAATCTGAACCATGTTAAATTTGAGATTCTTACTAGACATTAATGAGCAGTTGGACACACAAATCAGGCATTTATTATCTCCACTTCTTAATAAGTAAATGTTGCATCTGTAAGTTTTTTTTGTACTTAGTCAAAGCATCCCAATAGTTACAATATTTGCATATATGTGTGTATTATATTATACAGACACATATATACTTCTATTTATCTGTCTATCTACCTATAATTTACCTGGAAGATGATGCATGAAACTAGTCATGGTGCATGCCTCTGGGGAGGGGGACTATGGGCTACAGGATGGAGGTGGGAGGGAGACGGAAAGCATACTTTTACTCTGCTTGAATAAAGAACTGGAGACTAGGAGGAAACTTACCTAAGGTCACATAGCTGGTGGGTTGCAGGGCTGCCATTTGGACTGAGGTTGGCCTGGCCCCAAGTCCAAGCTCTTTGTTTGACAGCTTCTCTCTCCTAAATGTGTCCCTCCAGGATCAATGCTGTCTTTCTTGCTGCCTCTGCCTGGTCTGGCTCCTCTGTGTGTCTCACTGTGGCATCTCCTGTGGCTGGGCATTAATGACTGGCTAAAAGGATTCCTGCTTGTGGCCAGGAAAGGCTGGGTGCACTCTTCTTCCCCTTCATTATGGAAACCATCTATGTAGCCTGTGGCTACAGCTGCAAGTGAAAATAGTCCTGGAAGGTTCTCAGACAACACACCTGCCCCAAATGGACCAATTTCTCCTGATTTCCTTTTCTTTTTTTTTTTTTTTTTTTGAGGCGGAGTCTCGCTCTGTCGCCCAGGCTGGAGTGCAGTGGCGCGATCTCGGCACACTGCAAGCTCCGCCTCCCGGGTTCCCGCCATTCTCCTGCCTCAGCCTCCCGAGTAGCTGGGACTACAGGCGCCGCCACCACGCCCGGCTAATTTTTTTGTATTTTTAGTGGAGACGGGGTTTCATTGTGTTAGCCAGGATGGTCTCGATCTCCTGACCTCGTGATCCGCCCGTCTCGGCCTCCCAAAGTGCTGGGATTACAGGCTTGAGCCACCGCGCCCGGCCCTGATTTCCTTTTCTTAAGGATTAGAGATGTTTAGAATTCTGGTCACAGGCCTGGGTTATAACTGCCGCTCTTTCACGGCTAATGGTGCTGTGTGACCGTGGGAAAGTTACTTACCTTCTCTGCGCCTCGATTTTCCTCATCTGCAAAATGATATTAATAGCAGTAGCTATCTCACAGGACTGTGGTAAGGGTCAGTGAGCCAGCAGTTGTAAACTGTGTGGCTCTCTGCCTCTCTGGCACACCATCAGTCAACCGGCATTGCTCCCGCCCCACACATGCCCTTCTCCCACAGTGCCTTAGCGCATGCAGTTCCTTCTATCTGGAATGCCTTTCCCTTCCCCTCTTATTAGTCTAATAGTCTAATTAATGACCATTCACCCTTCAGATCCTCCAGCATTTTACTGTAACATTCACAAAGACAGGACTGCTTGTGTCCCAGCACCCAGCACACATGGTATTTGGTATACAGTTGGCATTCATTAATTGTTTATTCACTGAGTGAGTGAATGACTAAGTGAATTAATACGGTGAAAGATCAGTTAATGCTCACTCATTCAATACACGTTCTGTAAGTGAGGATAATAAATACCCACCTGACTGTATTGTTAGGCTTAAAAATGCTGTGCATTTCGGTCAGGCGCGGTGGCTCATGCCTGTAATCCCAGCACATCGGGAGGCTGAGACGGGTGGATCACTTTGAGGCCAGAGTTCGAGACCAGCCTGACCAAATGGTGAAACCCATGTCTCCACTAAAGACACAAAAAATTAGCTGGGCGTGGTGGTACATGCTTGTAATCCCAACTACTCCAGAGGCTGAGATATGAGAATCGCTTGAACCCAGGAGGCACAGGTTGCAATGAGCCAAGATTGTGCCACTGCACTGCAGCCTGGGGGATAGAGTGAGGCTCTGTCTCAAAAACAAACAAAAGGCTGGGCGCGGTGGCTCAAGCCTGTAATCCCAGCACTTTGGGAGGCCGAGGCGGGTGGATCACGAGGTCAGGAGATCGAGACTATCCTGGCTAACATGGTGAAACCCCGTCTCTACTAAAAATACAAAAAACTAGCCGGGCGTGGTGGCGGGCGCCTGTAGTCTCAGCTACTTGGGAGGCTGAGGCGGGAGAATGGCGTGAACCCGGGAGGCGGAGCTTGCAGTGAGCCGAGATCACGCCACTGCACTCCAGCCTGGGAGACACAGCGAGACTCCATCTCAAAAAAAAAAAACCAAACAAACAAAAAACAAAAATGCTGTTCATTTAAGTGTCTAGCGTCATACCTGGTCAGTAGCACTGAATAAGGTTTATTATTAGTGCTATTTTATATTATTATTAGTTTT
Organism: Macaca fascicularis; assembly: GCF_037993035.2. NCBI lineage: Eukaryota > Metazoa > Chordata > Mammalia > Primates > Cercopithecidae > Macaca > Macaca fascicularis. The sequence continues at coordinate 105,832,675 of NC_088384.1, read as the reverse complement.
TATATAATTTTGTCCTTTTTGTGGAGACAAGGAGTGTGGGGGAAGGGGTTGCCAGATTGCCCAGGCTGGTCTCAAACTCCTGGGCTCAAGTGATCCTCCTGCCTCTGCCTCCCTGAGTGCTGGGATTACAGGTATTAGGCACCACAGCCAGCTATGATCATTATTATTATTTCGCACAGGTGTTCTTGCATCTTTCTGGTGCGCTTAGGCGTTCTTGGCCCTGCTCTCATGGACAGGCCTCTTCAGAGCTTCACCTTGGCAGCTGGGTCCACTTCTCCGTCCAAGCAGCCTCAGCCTCCAGATGCAGGAATGTTCCTGTCTTGGGGAAACAAATTCTTAGCTTCAGGCCTGACTTCTGCCTGGCCTTGGCTTTAATTTCTTTGTAGATAACTTCATTCAGCTGCAGAGTGTCATGGACAAATCGTGTAGTTTCTGCCCAGTTCGTGGTAACCCACCTCTCTTTGAAACAGGTGCAACTACCCCAGGAAACCATGCGTACAGGCTACTCAACCCTGCCCTCCAGCCAGAATTGACTGGACAAAGACGGGCACCTGACTGGTTGAGGTTATCAGATTCTCTGTCTTGAGAATTTGGTGAGTCTTGTGGGCTGTTGCTTAAAGGAAGGGGTTGTACTCTCAGGTGCTATGGGGCGGTCAGGTTTGCTCATGGGCTCAGGGAAGAAGACAGAGAGAGAGAAAAGAGAGAAGCAGAGGTGAGGAAAGCTGTGGGCAGAGTCACAGAGAGACCAGGATTTGGCTGCCACAATTCCTGGTGGCTTTTCGGGTGCTCATTTAAGAAATGTGTGAGACCGCTGCACTTCCTGCCCTTGTGTTTTGTGTGATAACAGCGGTTCTCACAAAAAGTACAGCCAGGTGGCATAGTAGACACCTGTCATCTTTGCCTTTCTGGCTTCGATGCCCCTTCTGGAAACAGCCCCTGCATTCTCCAGGGAGCTAAGGGTCTCCTCCTTTCTGTCTATGGGGGCCAGCTCTGCCTAGCTCTAGGCCGGCCCAGTCACAGCGATTGGTTTAGAAATGGGCATGTGACCAGGCTAGACCCAATGAGACTTCCTTCTGGGACTTTTTGTTCTCATCCATGCAAACACAGAATCGCCTGGCTCTGTGGATGCTGAGAGGCCATCTTGACCCAGGAGGGGGGACACAGCAAAGGCTGGAGCCAGCACTGGAATTGGAGGGAGTGTCCCTGGAGCCACATGTTAGCCCTTGGGTCCAGCTGGGCTGGAAGCTGGCACTTGTCCTGATGTTTTCAATTAAGTCAGCAAAAAGAAAAGTTGATTCTCCTCTTGCTTCAACCAAATTTAGTTGGGTTTCTGTAACAGCAGAAACACTCCTGACTGACACTTCTTATGGTGAATTTCCCCTTTTCTTTTCATTCTTTTCTCCTTATTTATTTATTTTTTTTAAAAGACAGGGTCTCATTCTGTTACCCAGGCTGGAGAACAGTGGCACAATCGGCTCACTGCAGCCTCAAACTCCCTGGGCTCAGGTGATCCTCCCGCCTCAGCCTCCCAAGTAGCTGGGATTACAGGCACTCACCACCACACCCAGCTCATTTTTTGTATTTTTTGTAGAGACAGGGTTTCGCCATGTTGCCCAGGTTGGTCTCAAACTCCTGGGCTCAAGCAATCTGCCCGCCTTGGCCTCCCAAAGTGCTAGGATTATAGGCTAGGCCACCAAGCCCAGCCTCCCCCTTTTATTATAGTTGGAGCCAGTTTTAGTGGGTTAGTTTCCACCACATCCATAGATGTTGGACTGGGATATTGAGCCTCCATTCTAATGTCCACACTTCTGTTTCATTCCCAGTGATTTTGTAGGTTCCCAGATTTTGGCCTTAGTTCCTTGTCCTTTTGCTTTTGAGAAACTGCTTGGGAGGAAGAGAAGCGGGAACTTCCATTCATCAAGCGATTACAATGTCAATAATTGTAACTTCCGTGAGGAAGGCATTCTAATCAGCCCCGTCTTGGGACACGTTGTTTTAGAGTCGGAAGTGAGATGAGGACCAATGAAGGCAGGATTTTACAGATGAGGAAATGGAGGCTCAAATTGGTGAAGTGACCTGCCAAAGATTACCCAGCCAGTAAATACTGAGCTGGGATTTGAACTCTGCTCTACAGGACTTCAAAGCCTGGCTTTTAGCCACTACCTGTCCTGCCCAGCAACAAGAGCACTCCAATGCACAACAACCTGCCTAAGTAGCATGCATTGGAGGCCCCAGGTTTATGCTTTTCCCCTGCAAATTCCAGGTCTAGGTGTTTATCTTAAGAAACAAGCAGACAAGAATAGCTGAGGATGTGTTTCCCAGTACTGAGCCTGAAAAACTAGAGGCAATCTAAATGTCCCTGAATGGAACATTAGATAAAATATGATGGCCGGAGGTCAGGCGCAGTGGCTCACACCTGTAATCCCAACACTCTGGGAGGCTGAGGTGGCCAGATCACTTGAGAACAGGAGTTCCAGACCCACCTGGCTAACATAGCAAGACCCCGTCTCTACTAAAAAATATAAAAATTAGCCAGGCATGGTGGTGCACACCTGTAATCCCAGCTACTGGGAAGGCTGAGGCAGGAGAATCACTTGAACCTGGGAAGCAGAGTTTGCAGTGAACTGAGAACGTGCCACTGCACTCCAGCCTGGGCAACAGAGCGAGATTCTATCTCAAACAAATAAATAAAAACAAGTAAATAAATAAATACAAATTTAAAAGAAGAAGAATATTTTGTGACTCATGAAAATCATGTAAAATTCAAGTTTCAGTATCCAGAAATAAAGTTTTATTGGCACGTGGCCATACTCATTTGTTTTTGTTTTTGTTTTTGTTTTTGCTGTACAACAGCAGAGTTGAATAATTGTGACAGAGACTGTACTGCTGACAAAGCCTAAAATCTATTTATGTGGCTCTTTACTAAAAGGTTTGTCAACCCCTGGCTTATTTGATTCTTATAACCTTTTTATCCCCTTTCTACGAGTCTTATTTTTATCTGCTATCACATATTTATTCCCTTTCTACCAATGAGAAGACTGAGAGAGAGAGGTCTCAGAGAGGTTATGCCATGCCCAGGGTCACACAGCAGAAAAAAGCTAGGATTAGAGCCTAGGATCCTGGCTTCTGAGTTCAGGGCTTAACCCCAGGTTAGTGCCCTCCTAGCTCACAGCCTCTGTGCCTGGGACTCGCCCTGGGAATCCCCCGGCCTTCAGCTCACAGCCTGAGCTGGTGGAGGCCCATCCAGGGTGAGGAACTTCTGTGTCTCCTCAGATAGCCTCACAGGGCACCTTGCCAGGCCCTTTTTTCCTCTGGAGCCCGTCCTGGCTCACACAGGCTGCTCTGTGAGGCTGTGGGCAGGAGGCCTCTCTGGCCAGCAGTGTTCGGTTACTGCAGTGACATTCAATTGTTCCTAAGAGAGGAGGCCTGTTTTTGGCAGCTCCTAGACCTGGATTCCAGGAAGCTCTGCCTGACTCCCTTTCTGTTTGTTTCCCATCAGCGAATCTGCCTGTATCACTTTCCACCAGGTTACGTAAGTCAGCCTGTTGCTCTCACTCTGTCTGTCTTGCTGTTATCTCCTTATCACTCTGAGCACATCACCAGTCAGGGAGGAAGACTCAGGACTTAATATTAGAGGGATGGGACAAGACACAGGGCGTGTCTGTAGTTTAGTGCTTCCAAGATGAACCCAAACTTCAACTCTGCCCAGTTCCAAGGCTCCAGGGATGCACGTCTTACCCTAGACCCAGGGGCCCAGGGCCTCAAACCTGGAAAGAGATCTCTGGGGTGGCAGTGCAGCTCTATGGGTGAAGGACCCATGCCTGTGTGCACACTAGCATAGTCCCTCTGTGGGCTAGCTTGGTAAGAGCTAGGAAAACAGAAAATGGATATTCAGACTCAAGAGGTGGATGTTTGGGTTCACATCTCAGCTCTGCCATTTACTGGTTATGTAATTTTGGGCAAATTTCTAAAACTGAGGCTCAGATTCTGCGTCTGTACTATGGAAATAATAATAAAACCTCTCTTATTCAACATAATACCTTTTTTTTTTAAGAGATAAGATCTTGTGGGGCACGGAGGCTCATAGCTAAATACAAAAATTAGCTGGGCATGATGGTGTGCGCCTATGGTCCCCGCTACTTGGAAGGCTGAAGTGGGAGGATCCCTCGAGCCCAGGAGGCAGACGTTGCAGTGAGCCAAGATCGCCCCACTGCACTCCAGTTTGGGTGACAGAGTGAGACCCTGTCTCAAAAAAGAAAAAAAAAGAAAAAAAAAAGAGAAACAAGGTCTTGTTTTGTTGCCCAGGCTAGAGTATGGTGGCATGATCATAGCTTATAGCTCACTGCAGCCTCCTATTTCTGGGCTTAAGCAACCTTCACACCTCAGCCTCCCTAGTAGATGGGACTATAGGCATGAGCCACTGTGCCCAGCTCGTAAAAAGAATTAAATCACTTAATACAAGCAAAGGGCTTAGCGCAATGCTTGGGCTCAGGCAATAAGGGCTCAGTAAATACAAGCAATTCTTATTGTTATTACTAAAATAAGAACTGTTGTTATTGGGCCAGAGCATGGTGGCTCATGCCTGTAATCCCAGTACTTTGGGAGGCCAAGGCGGGCAGATCACTAGAGGTCAGTAATTCAAGACCAGCCTGTTCACAAACATGGTGAAACCCCATCACTACTAAAAATACAAATATTAGCCGAGTGTGGTGGCGCATGCTTGTAATCTCAACTACTTGGGAGCCTGAGGCAGGATAATCGCTTGAACCCAGAAGGAGGGGGTTGCAGTGGGCAGAGATTGCGCCACTGAACTCCCAACTGGGCAACAGAGCAAGATGCTGAAAAAAAAAAGTCAGCCGTGGTGGCTCATGCCTGTAATCCCAGCACTTTGGGAGGCTGAGGCAGGTAGATTACCTGAGGTCAAGAGTTTGAAACCAGCTTGGCCGGCCGGGCGCGGTGGCTCAAGCCTGTAATCCCAGCACTTTGGGAGGCCGAGATGGGCGGATCACGAGGTCAGGAGATCGAGACCATCCTGGCTAACACGGTGAAACCCCATCTCTACTAAGAAATACAAAAAAATAGCCGGGCGAGGTGGCGGGCGCCTGTAGTCCCAGCTACTCGGGAGGCTGAGGCCGGAGAATGGCGTGAACCCGGGAGGCGGAGCTTGCAGTGAGCTGAGATCCGGCCACTGCACTCCAGCCTGGGCGACAGAGCGAGACTCCGTCTCAAAAAAAAAAAAAAAAAAAAGAAACCAGCTTGGCCAACATGGTGAAACCCCGTCTGTACTAATAATACAAAAAATTAGCTGGGTGTGGTGGCAGGCATCTGTAATCCCAGCTACTTGGGAGGCTGAGGCAGAATTGCTCAATCTTGGGAAGCGGAGGTTGTAGTGAGCCGAGATCACGGCATTGCACTCCAGCCTGGGTGTCAGAGTGAAACTCTGTCAAAAAAAGAAAAGAGAGAGAGAGAGAGAGAAAGAGAAAGAGAAAGAAAAAAAGAAAGAATGAACTATTGTTATTAGTATTCATCAGAGAGAAAAGGTCATGCATGTGCCTAAGAAGTTATGAACAGTAACATTTGTTGCAGCTCTATTTTTAATAGAGACAAATTGAAAACCATCTAAATGACCCTTGAGGCCAGGTGTTCACGATGAGCTTGGGCAACATAGTGAGACCCCATCTCTACAAAAAATTTAAAAATCAACCAGCACAGTGGTGTGTACCTGTAGTCCTAGTTACTCAGGAGACTGAGGTGGGAGGATCCCTTGAGCCCAGGAATTCAAGATTACAGTGAGCTATTATCGAGCCACTGTACTCCAGCCTGTGACAGAGTGAGACCTGATCTCTCTTGTTTTTGTTTTTTGTTTTTGAGATGGAGTTTCGCTCTTGTTGCCCAAGCTGGAGTGCAATGGCGTGATCTCAGCTCACTGCAACCTCTGCCTCCAGGGTTCAAGCAATTCTCTTGCTTCAGCCTCCCAAGTAGCTGGAATTACAGGCATGTGCCACCACGCCCAGCTAATTTTTTGTATTTTTAGTAGAAACAGGGTTTCACCATGTTAGCCAGGCTGGTGGAGAACTCCTGACCTCAGGTGATCCGCCCACCTCAGCCTCCGAAAGTGCTGAGATTACAGGCGTGAGCCACCGCGCCCAGCCCTTTTTTTCTTTTTCTGACATGGAGTCTCATTCTGGTGCCCAGACTGGAGTGCAGTGGCACGATCTTAGCTGACTGCAACCTCTGCCTCCCAGATTCAAGTGATTCTCCCTCCTCAGCCTCCCCAGTAGCTGGGATTACAGGCGCCCACCACCACACCCGGCTAATTTTTGTATTTTTAGTGGAGACAGGGTTTTGCCATGTTGGCCAATCTGGTCTGGATCTCCCGACCTCAAGTGATCTGCCCGCCTTGGCCTCCCAAAGTGCTGGGACTACAGGCGTGAGCTACCATGCCAGGCCATGAGACCCTATCTCTAAAAAAAAAATTAGTAATAATAATAATATTGGCCAGGTGTGGTGGCTCACATCTGTAATCCCACCACTTTGGGAGGCCAAAGCAAGAGAATTACTTGAGGCCAAGAGTTCGAGACCAGCCTGGGCAAAAATAGCAAGACCCCCTCCCACCCCAAGAAATCTCTATTATTTAAAAAAAGAGAAAAGTAAGTAAGTAAATAAGTAAATGTCTCCTGATAGGGAATGGCTAAACAAATTATGGCACATCCATACTCTGCACTTCTGTGCAGCAGGTAAAAAGAATGAGGCAGATCTATATGGCCCGATATGAAAAGCCTTCCAAAGTGTAGTGTTGCTCAGCACAAAAAAGTAAGTAGCAGAAGGCTACGTGAGGGGTGAAAATGTATGTAAAACAAAAATGCAAAATAGCCCATGATGACATATACATATGGAAATACCCAGAAAAAAATGTCTAGAACAGCCGATATACTTGTCACCAGCCACCTGTGACTGTTTACCTTTAAATGCAAATTAATTACAACTAAATAAAACGTGAAGTTCAGTTCCTCAGGGGTATCAGGCCCATTTCCAGTGTGGCTAGTGGCCGGTGGATTAGACAGTGCAGATACAGGATCTATGCATCACTGCAGAGCCTTCTATTGGATGGTACTAGTCAAGAATAGCAAAGCCAAATTGATAACAGCAATTATGTTGGCATAGGGGAGGAACAAGGATTGCAGGGCTTTATTTATGTATTTATTTTTGTGATAGAGACAGGGTCTTGTTATGTTACCCAGGCTGTTCTCAAACTCTTCAGCTTAAGCAGTCCTCCCACCTCAGCCTCCCAAAGTGCTGGGATTACAGGCATGAGCCACCACGCCTGGCTGCATTATTTAATCTTTTCCACACATATTTATTGAGCATTTACTCTGCCAGGCACTGTCCTTAGCACTGAGACTCTGCATATTTCCATGCCTTCTGGGAGTTCCCATTCCAGTGGCTGATATGTCAAGTGGAAATAAGTGCTTTGGCCAAAAAACAGAGCAGTGGATATGGATAGAGAATGTTGGCAGGTGGCACAGGGTGATGATTAATGACAATTTTTTTCACTTACTTGCATTTTTTTTAAAGAAGAGACCTCTTTACTTTTTTTTTTTTTTTTTTTTTTTTTTGAGACGGTGTCTCACTCTGTTGCCCAGGCTGGAGTGCAGTGGCGCAATCTCAGCTCACTGCAAGCTCCACCTCCCGGGTTCACGCCATTCTCCTGCCTCAGCCTCCCGAGTAGCTGGGACTACAGGCGCCCGCCACCACGCCCGGCTAGTTTTTTGTATTTTTAGTAGAGACGGGGTTTCACCGTGTTAGCCAGGATGGTCTCGATCTCCTGACCTTGTGATCCTCCCATCTTGGCCTCCCAAAGTGCTGGGATTACAGGCGTGAGCCACCGTGCCCAGCCACTTTTTTTTTTTTTTTTTTTTTTTTGAAACAGAGTCTTGCTCTGTTACCCAGGCTGGAATGCAGTGGCGTGATCTTGGCTCACTGCAACCTCTGACACCCAGGTTCAAGTGATTCTTCTGCCTCAGCCGCCTGAGTGGCTGGGACTACAGGCATGTACCACCATACCAGGCTAATTTTTTTTTTTGTATTTTTAGTAGAGACGAGGTTTCTCGAACTCCTGATCTCGTGATCTGCCCGCCTTGGCCTCCCAAAGTGCTGGGATTACACTGCGCCCAGCCCTCCTTACCTTACATACTTTTACTCCTTATGCACTTTTAAACTACATTAAAGGAGTGCCAGGTTTGGTGGCTCATGCCTGTAATCCCAGCACTTTGAGAGGCTGAGGCAGAAGGATCACTTGAGGTCAGGAGTTTGAGACCAGCCTGGCCAACATGGCAAAACTCGGTCTCTACTAAAAATACAAAAATTAGCCGGGGTGGTGGTGCATGCCTGTATTCCCAGCTACTGGGGAGGCTGGGGCAGGAGAATCATTTGAACCCAGGAGGTGAAGGTTGCAGTGAGCTGAGATGGAGCCACCTCACTCCAGCCTGGGTGACAGAGTAAGACTGTCTTAAAAAAAAGATAAAAGAGAAAAAAAGTATATAAAAGGAAACAAACATACCCCAGGACTGGAGAGAGGGAACCTGAATTCCTACCCAGTTCTGCTCTTACCTTGTATGCCTGATGCCAAGCAGCTTAACCTTTCTGGGCTGCTGTTTCCTTATCTGCAATATGCATTAGACAAAGACTGCAAGGCCACCAGCCCTGCCCTCCTGTGCCTGGATGCTTCTGTGAGTTTCTCTACCTGTCCAGGAAACCCATGGATCATTTGCATTCTTTGGAAGTGTTAAAGTGGCAAGATTCTGCAGGAAACTGTTGCAAGAATCACAACAATCCAGAGAGAAAGAGAAGGAGGAACAGAGGGAAGAGACCTAGGCAGCCAGCAGAGGCTTCGATCTCCAGCAAACTGCCTGAGGGCTGCTTCCGTGAACCCGGTTTAAAGCAATACAGCATTCCTTAGAAAGTCATGGGGTGCCGTGGCTCACGACTGTAATCCCAGCACTTTGGGAGGCCGAAGTGGGTAGATCACCTGAGGTCAGGAGTTTGAGACCAGCCTGACCAACATGGTGAAACCCCATCTCTACTAAAAATACAAAATTAGCTGGGCGTGGTGGTATATGCCTGTAATCCCACCTACTCAGGAGGCTGAGACAGAAGAATTGCTTGAACCCAGGAGGCAGAGGTTGCAGTGAGCCGAAACTGTGCCATTGCACTCCAGCCTAGGCAACAAGACTGAAACTCCGTCTCAAAAAAAAAGTCATGTTATAGCAGTGCAGACAGACACTTCCCAATAATGGCTAATATTCCTTGAACATTGACAATGCTCTGGGCACCCTTTATGCAGATTAATTCATTTAATCCTTGTGACTACCCTGTGGAGGGAGTTCAGAAAGGCTGGGCTGCATAGCCTTCAGTCTTAACCACTGTGCTTCAGCACCTGCTGCGTACAGGAAACTAAAACATAAGACAGAAGAAACCAAGGGGTTTGCTTGTTTAAAGCAGTATATTCATGTGCCCTGGGTACACAGACTAAGTGGGGATTAATTCTGATTGAGAGTGTTAGGGTCTTCCTACTTCTTGCCAGCTGCTTCTCAGATGCCAGAAGAATTCTGAATCAGACCCAGTTTCTCTGCTGAAAATCCTCCTGTGACTCCCACCTCACTCAGCATGAAAAGCCGAAGTCTCACTGTGATCCACTGACAAGACCTTCCATGATTGCTTGTTCTGCCGTGCCCTCCGATCTCATCCACTGTCTCATCCCACTCCCGCCAAGCTGGCCTCCTCCCTGCTCCTCTGCTCCCTTGCCAGAGCTGCAGCCTCCTCCAGGGAAGTTCCCTGGGGGAGGTGAGGTATGAGCTGAGCCCAGCAGCATGTGTAGGTATAGTTAGTCTAAGGGAGTGGGAGGGTGAGGAGAGGGAAAGATGAAACACACAGCGTTAGCAAGCATGGCTTGTTCAGCGACTCAAAGGAAACCAATGTGGTGGTGTTCCTAAGAAAGAAACTGAGTGGCCGGGCGCGGTGGCTCAAGCCTGTAATCCCAGCACTTTGGGAGGCCGAGACGGGCGGATCACGAGGTCAGGAGATCAAGACCATCCTGGCTAACACGGTGAAACCCCGTCTCTACTAAAAATACAAAAAAAACTAGCCGGGCGTGGTGGCGGGCGCCTGTAGTCCCAGCTACTCGGAGGCTGAGGCGGGAGAATGGCGTGAACCCGGGAGGCGGAGCTTGCAGTGAGCCGAGATCGCGCCACTGCACTCCAGCCCGGGAGACACAGAGAGACTCCGTCTCAAAAAAAAAAAAAAAAAAAAAAAAAAGAAAGAAACTGAGTGGAAAATGGCAGAGGAGGAGTGGGAGAGGTGGGAAGACCCGCTTTATGCAGGGGCTGGGAGGCATGTCAGGCCGTTTGGATTTTTTCCTGAGGGCAATGGGGCGCTATGGAAGAGATTATTTGCTTTTCATGTTTTTTAATTTTAATTTTTTAAATTTTTTGTACAGACAGGGTCTTGCTACGTTGCCTATGATAGTCTTGAATTTCTAGCCTCAAGCGATCCTCCGGCCTCGGCCTCTCAAAGTGCTGGGATTATAGGTGGGAGCCACCACATCTGGCTGGAAGGATTTTGAACAAAGAAAGAACATGTTTGGGGCTGGGCGTGGTGGCTCATGCCTGTAATCCCAGCACCTTGGGAGGCCAAGGCAGGCAGATCACTTGAGCCCAGGAGTTTAGGACCAGCCTGGGCAACATAGTGAAACTGTGTTACTACAAAAAATACAAAAATTAGCCAGGCGTGTTGGTGTGCACCCATAGTCCCAGCTACTCAGGAGGCTGAGGTGAGAGGATCATTTGAGTGTGGGAGGCTGAGGTTGCAGTGAGCTGAGATCATGCCACTGCACTCCAGCCTGGGCCATAGAGTGAAACTCTGAAGAGAGAGAGAGAGACAGAGAGAGAGACAGGGAGACAGGGAGAGAGGGAGGGAAGGAAAGAACAAAGGGAGGGAGGGAGGGAGAAAAGAGCTGTAGTGAGAACCCCGATCTTCTCAAAGAAGACCTAAGTGGTCATAAATAGAATGTTGGTGGAAATATGGATAAGAAAGGTCATTTTGATGAGGTCTCAGAGAGAAATGAGGAATATGTTACTGGAAATGGGAGGAAAGGCAATTCTTGTTATAAAGTGGCAAAGAACTTGCCTGAATTGTGCTTATGATCCAAAAAAAAAAAAAAAAAAAAGACTCTGTGTCTATAATTTTTAAAAATAAATAAATAATAAATTTTAAAAAGATCTAATACAGGGATATAGGTGCTTACAAAATCATCAGGAGGTCTGGAAGAGTAGAAGTCAGGGGCCATTTCAGGCTTTTCATTTCAAGGTTCCTCCAGCAAGTCCTTGCTCCCAAGGTTACCAAACTGCTGCTGTCCCTGCCACCAGCATGGCCTCCATCCTACTGCCTCACACCCTCCTAAGTGGGGACTGCACAGTGGACTCCACTGTACACGCTCCTCCCACCTGCCAGAACTGCTCCCTTAGCTGACACAGCTCCAGGAAGATGACCCCTCCCTCTCTCCCACCCTCCAGATCTCATGCAAATGAATCTAACTGACAGAACTTAACTTCCCACTGTCCTAGCTGCAAGAGAGCCTGCAGAATGCTGTTTTAAGCTTTTGAGCCTCTTCCAACAGAAGGAGAGTAAATGGAGATTAAGGACATCCATCCAGGCTGGGCATGGTGGCTAAGGCCTTTCTAATCCCAGCACTTTGGGAGGCCAAGGTGGGAGGATCCCCTGAGGTCAGAAGTTTGAGACCAGCCTAGCCAACATGGCGAAATCCTGTATCTAGTAAAAATGCAAAAAATTAGCTGGACGTGGTGGTGGGCGCCTGTAATCCCAGCTACTCGGGAGGCTGAGGCAGGAGAATCGCTTGACCCCGGGAGGCGGAGCTTGCAGTGAGCCGGTGCCACTGCACTTTAGCCTGGGCAACAGAGCGAGACTCCGTCTTAAAAAAAAAAAAGAACACCCATCCAGAATCAAGTCCAAAACTTCTGGGAGGTTTCAGGATGGGAAAGGTATTTAAGCTGGGTCTTAGAGGATGAGGAGAAAGAAAACAAGTATTTCCTCATAGCAGAAACAGAGCACCTAAAGGCATGAAGGCATTGAAAAAAACTTGGTGTGGTACATAAATATCTGTTGTTTTTGCCTGCCCAGCAACAATTCCACTTGAATAATTGCACTTTGATTTCCCCTCCGGGAACCACCCCTCCCCACATCAGCCATGTGGTTCACAGGAAGCTGATCTTGCTTCCTGGCTCCAGGGTCCAGACGGGTTGGGGAGTGGACATGTGACCACTTCTGTCCAATCAGCACGCTCCATCCCTTTAGTCACAGGGATCGGTTCAGGGAGGAACATGTGAATGAAGCCAGACCAATGAGACTTTATTATAAAATTTCTTTTTTTGGCTAAGTGACTTGGTTGGGGAATGGACGCCTGGAGCAGCTGGGAATGAGCTGGTCAGGAGGAACACGTGAATCTGATGAAAGCAACTCAGAGGGAAGCAGAACTAAGACATTGAGAGAAACTAAGGCTGCTGATATCATGTGAGCCCCCAGCTATGTCTGACTAATACACTACATCAAGAGAGTATTTCACAAGCCTGAGAGCCACTGTCCCAGGGAACTTATAGCACTTTATTCCTAGTATCCTCTAACTAGAAACTATCCAAATGCCAGATGACGGCAGTTAACTGGAAAGTAAGCTATGGTGTATCACACAGCGGGATACTATTCAGCAATTAAAATGAACGGTTTTACAATCTCACTCATCGGTATTCATGAATCTCACAAACACGGTGAGCAAAAGAAACCAGACATAACAGCACAGATGCTCCTCAACATACAGAGGGGCGACCTCCTGCTAAACCCACTGTGAGCTGAAAATACCGTAAATTGAGAAGGCATTTAATCCATCTAACCTACCAAACATCTTAGTTTAGACTGGTCCACCTTAAATGTGCTCGGAACACTTATATTAGCCTAAAGTTGGGTAAAATTAACAGAATGCCTATTTTATAATGAAGTGTTGAATATCTCATGTCATTTATTGAATACTGTACTGAAACTGAAAAACAGAATGGTTGTATAGGTACTTGAAGTCCAGTTTCTTTTTTCTCCCTTCCTTCCTTCCTTCCTTCCTTCCTTCCTTCCTTCCTTCCTTCCTTCCTTCCTTCCTTCCCTCCCTCCCTTCCTCCCTTCCTCCCTCCCTCCCTCCCTCTCTCTCTTTCCTTCTTTCTCCTTCCTTCCTTCCTTCCTTCCTTCCTTCCTTCCTTCCTTTCTCTCTCTCTCTCTCTCTCTCTCTCTCTTTCTTTCTTTCTTTCTTTCTTTCTTTCTTTCTTTCTTTCTTTCTTTCTTTTCTTGGAGTCTTGTTCTGTCACCCAGGCTGGGGTACAGTGCTGCAATCTTGGCTCACAGCTACCTCCGCCTCCTGGGTTCAAGCTATTCTCCTGCCTCAGCCTCCCAAGTAGCTAGGATTACAGGTGCACGCCACCATGCCTAGCACATTTTTTGTATTTTCAGTAGAGATGGGGCTTCACCATGTTGACCAGGCTGGTCTTGAACTCCTGACCTCAAGTGATCCACCTGCCTCGGCCTGCAAAAATACTGAGATTACAGGCATGAGCCACTGTGCCCAGCCTTCTTGAAGTCCAATTTCTACTGAACATGTATCACTTTCTCACCACCATGAAATAAAAAAATCGGTATGTCAAACTATCATAAATTGGAGACCGTGTACATCATACACATACACATATCATATACATATACATACATATACATATATGATGTACATGTATACATCATATAATGTCCTTATTTCTTGATGTGAGTGTTGGTTAAATGGTATATTCCATTTGTAAAAATTTAGCAAACTATACTTTTGTTACAATGTGTATTTTTCTGTATGTGTGCTATGATTCAATTAAAATCAAAACAAAACACACTTCTTTTTTTTTTTTTTTTTTTTTTTTGAGGTGGAGTCTCACTCTGTCACCCAGGCTGGAGTGCAGTGGCCAGATCTCTGCTCACTGCAAGCTCCGCCTCCCAGATTTACGCCATTCTCCTGCCTCAGCCTCCCGAGTAGCTGGGACTACAGGCGCCCGCCACCTCGCCCGGCTAGTTTTTTGTATTTTTTTTTGGTAGAGACGGGGTTTCACTGTGTTAGCCAGGATGGTCTCGATCTCCTGACCTCGTGATCCGCCCGTCTCGGCCTCCCAAAGTGCTGGGATTACAGGCTTGAGCCACCGCGCCCGGCCAACAAAACACACTTCTAAAAACCTCAGAAGATACAAAGCTGGGGAAGGAAAGAAAGGCAGGTCAAGGCTAGGTGAATTCAAGACTCAAACTATATAATTAGTACTCAATTTCTCTTTGCTGTTTGTATCAGAGTCTGTTCATATGCTCATTTCATTCTCAGGTTCCACATGTTGATAAAACAGTTGCCATTGCTGTGGCCTCACAACCTGTCATGTCTATGTCTAGCACAAAAGAGAAAGTTGGCTTCTCCAAAGGCACAAAGAAAGCTGGACATTTAGTATCATTGGCTCTGGCTGGTCTGTTCAGCCCTGAACCAATCATTGTTGCAAAAGGAATATAATATTCTGATCGGCCAGGCTGGTTCATATCATGTCTGGAGATGGAAATGGAGTTAACAACCTCAGAGAACCACAGAGACTGAAAACAAGGAGAGAAAGAAATCTGGCTGTTTCAGAAGTCAGGTGAATGGATGTTGGGTGACTAAAAAGTTCAATAAATACCTGGTCCCTCGATGGCGGTGATATCATCATCATCATCACAATTTTCTCTTAGCATCGAGAAAAATGTCTGGTATCTAGCTCGGTACTTGATAAACATTATTATTATTTTCTTTTTTTGAGACAGAGTTTCACTCTATCGCTCAGGCTGGAGTGCAATGGGGCGATCTCGGCTCAGTGCAACCTCTACCTCCTAGGTTCAAGCGATTTCCGTGCCTCAGCCTCCCGAGTACCTGGAATTACAGGCACCCGCCACTACACCTGGCTAATTTTTTTTTTTTTTTTTTCAGTAGAGATGAGATTTCACCACGTAGGCCAGGCTGGTCTCAAACTCCTGACCTCAAGTGATCCACCTGCCTTGGCCTCCCGAAGTGCTGGGATTACAGGTGTGAGCCACCATGCCTGGCCTATTTTATTTTAATTTTTAAATTATTTTAGAGGCAGGGCCAGTACTTGATAAATACTAATATCTGTTGAATGAGAGAATGAGTTATATCAGGCAATACTAGGAGTAATCTTGTCATGCCTTAGGCCTTCCTCTCCAGGATGGGAAAGACTGAGGAGAATTTAGAAAAGGGATATGACAGTTTTATTATTATTATTATTATTATTATTATTATTATTAGAGATAGAGTTTCACTCTTGTCGCCCAGGCTAGAGTACAATGGTGTGATCTCGGCTCATTGCAACCTCTGCCTCAGCCTCCCAAGTAGCTGGAATTACAGGCGCCGGCCACCATGCCCGGCTAATTTTTGAATTTTTAATGGAGACAGGGTTTCACCATGTTGGCCAAGCTGGTCTTGAACTCCTGGCCTCAGGTGATCTGCCCGCCTTGGCCTCCCAAAGTGCTGGGATTACAAGTGTGAGCCACCATGCCTGGCCTATTTTATTTTAATGTTTTAATTATTTTAGAGGCAGGGTCTCATATGTTGCCCAGGCTGGAGTGCAGTGGCTATTCACAGGCGCGATCCTACTACTAATCAACACCGGAGTTTTGACCTGCTCCATTTCCAGCCTGGCCTGGTTCATCCCTCCTTAGACAACCTGGTGGTCCCCCAGTCCTGGGAGGTCGCTGTATTGATGCTGAACTTAGTGCAGACACCCAATTGACATAGTGCACTACAACACAGAACTCTTGGACTCAAGCCATCCTCCTGTCTCAGCCTCCCAAGTAGGTGGGACTAGAGGCTCATGCCACCACACCTGGCTATGAGTCAGTTTTTTTTTGACAGCAAAGACATAGTCCTGTACAGAATCAAAGCTCTTGGAGGCCTTTGCTAACTCTTATCTTACTCTGTCTCTTCAGAGTAAGACAGAGTCCTGTACAGAATCAAAGCTCTTGGAGGCCTTTGCTAACTCTTATCTTACTCTGTCTCTTCTCTTATCTTACTCTGGTCCTTCTGGTGGCAGAAGGACCAAACCCTGGAAAATTCTGATCACAGTAACGGTGGGTGAAGCAGGAAATAAAGGAAGCCCTCCTTCACTGCTGCTGGGAGTATAAATTGCTACAACCATTTTGGAGAACAATTTGGAAAATAGTAAAGCAGAAGATCTGCATACCTCACCTGTTCACCAAATCCTCTCTCGAAAACCATGTACCCTGGAGACATTTTTGCCCCATGCACAAATTACATATAGATGCATGTTGCAGCCGATTGTGGTGGCTCACACCTGTAATTCTAGCACTTTGGGAGGCTGAGGCAGAGGGGTGGGGGAATCAGTTGAGGTCAGGAGTTCGAGACCAGCCTGGATGACATGATGAAACCCTGTCTCTACTAAAAATACAAAAATTAGCTGGGCATTGTGGTGTGCACTTGTAATCCCAGCTACTTGGGAGGCTGAGGCAGGAGAATCGCTTGAACTCAAGAGGCAGAGGTTGCAGTGAGCCAAGGTCGCGCCACTGCACTTCAGCCTGGGTAACAAAGAGAGACTCCTTCTCAAAAAAAAAAAAGAGTGTATTGCTCCAGTTACTACTGCTGCTGCATAACAAATCATCCCAAATTTAGTGGTGTAAAACAATAACCATTTTATCATGCTCATCGTTTTGGAAAGGGCACAGTGGGACAGCTTGTCTGGGACTTTAGACAGGAAGATTTAAAGGGTGAGGATGACTTTACAGCTGGGAGTTGGGACAGCTAAAGCCTTGTTCTCTGACATGCTTGGTGGCTGATGCTGGCTGTCATCTGGAAACTCTGCCGTGACCATAGCATCTGTATGTGGCCTCTCCACTTGGCCTGGGCTTCTTCACAGCATGGGGGTTCCAGGCTCCAAAGGTGAGTGTCCCAGTGATCAAGAAAGAAGCTGCATTACCTCATAAATTGTGCAGCATCATTTCCGTCTTTTTTTTTTTTTTTTTGAGACAGAGTCTCACTCGCTCTGTCGCCCAGGCTGGAGTGCAGTGGGGCAATCTCAGAATCTCGG
The DNA here is from genome assembly GCF_037993035.2 of Macaca fascicularis. Classification (NCBI taxonomy): domain Eukaryota; kingdom Metazoa; phylum Chordata; class Mammalia; order Primates; family Cercopithecidae; genus Macaca; species Macaca fascicularis. Next base: position 105,815,459 of record NC_088384.1, on the reverse strand, counting down.
CTCACTGCAACCTCCACCTGCCAACTTCAAGTTATTATCTCACCTCAGCCTTCCAAGTAGCTGGGATTACAGGCATGCACCACCACGCTTGGGCTAATTTTTGTATTTTTAGTAGAAATGGGGTTTCGCCATGCCAGCCAGGCTGGTCTTGAACTCCTGACTTCAAATGATCCGCCTGCCTCAGCCTCCCAAAGTGCTGGGATTACAGACATGAGCCATCATGTCTGGCCATTTTCATCTTTTTACTGGTTATGGATGATTCACAGTCCCACCTAGATTCACAGGAAGGGGAATTACAGCAAGTTCTAGAAAAGCATGAGGACAGGAAATATTGTTGAGGACATCTTTGGAAAATACATTCTGCCACACACATACATTGCAGTCATGTTTGTGCCAGTCCACCATCCCTTATCCAATGCCCTTGGAGCTAAACGTGTTTTGAATTTTAGAAATTCTCAGAATTTTGAAAGATAGTACGATGCATTCATGAAATCTCCTATCATACCCCTTGAGAGGACTGGTTCATCCTGTAAGCAAAAATCTAAACTTGGTGTGGTGGCCCATGCCTGTAGTCCCAGCTACTCAGGAGGCTGAGGCAGGAGGATCGATTGAGCCCAGGAGGTTGATGCTGCAGTGAGCTGTGATCGCACCACTGCACCCCAGCCTGGGCGACAGAGGGAGACCCTGACTCAAAAAAAAAAAAATCTAAATATTTCCTCAGTGGAACATATGAATATTCACATTAAGTGGCATAATGATTATAAATAGCTTTCTGTCTATTCAGGTCAGGTTTTGCCACTAAAGAAGTTCAAATCAGGTCAGATCTTGCAGCTAAATAAATTATAAAAAGCCTTCCATTTTTAGGTTTCCTACAATTTGAATTGTGGCTAAGGATTTATGGACCAGTATGAGGAAAAAATTGGAACAAACTTAAATAGACATCATTAGGAAAAAGGATTTTAAAAGGTGAGGCCAAGTTATATGATGAAATATTACACAGCAGTGAAAATGAATAAACTTGAGCTACATGTATCATTATGGAAATATAAAAATAATGTCAGGAGAAAGCAAGTTGCAGAAGAGTATATTTATGATAAGTAAGGATAGGCCAGGTTTTCTGTATTAAAAATAGCCCCTGGCCTGGTGCGGTGGCTTATGCCTGTAATCCCAGCACTTTGGGTGGCCGAGGCGGGCGGATCACTCGAGGTCAGGAGTTGGAGACCAGCATGGTCAAGATGGTGAAACCCTGTCTCTACTAAAAATACAATAATTAGCTGAGCATGGTGGTACACGCCTGTAGTCCCAGCTACTTGGGAGTCTGAGGCAGGAAAATCACTTGAACCCAGGAGGCAGAGGTTGCGATGAGCCGAGATCATGCCACTGTACTCCAGCCTGGGCAACAGAGCAAGATTTGTCTAAAAAAAAAAAAAAAAAAACCTATATCTCAGAGGCTTTATTTATTGCTCATGCTACATGTCATTATTGGCCAAATGGAATTGGGAGCATCTCCTCCTCATTCTAGAACTCAGTTGGTGGGCAGCTGCTCTGAAGAACATTGATGGTTATTTGATAGAAGGAAAAGTAGGGGGAAGGATACCCTGGCTCTTTTTTATTTTTATTTTTTTTCTCAGGATGGAGTTTTGCTCTTTGTTGTCCATGCTGGAGTGCGGTGGCACGATCTCGGCTCACTGCAACCTCTGCCTCCCAGATTCTCTGTCTCAGCCTCCTGAGTAGCTGGAATTACAGGTGCCCGCCACCATGCCTGGCTAATTTTTGTATTTTTAGTAGACATGGGGTTTCACCATGTTGCCCAGGCTGGTCTCGAACTCTTGACTTCAGGTGATCTGCCCATCTTGGCCTTCCAAAGTGCTGGGGTTACAGGCTTGAGCCACTACGCCCTGCCGTATTGTTTTCTTTATGTGTTTGATTTCAGCCAGCCTGCAATTGGGTGCTGACAGGCACAAGAGGCCCCACTTATGCTCTCCTGAGATTTCACCAAGGACCTCCCTTTCTTTAGGCCACTCCCCTGTGCTAAAACATTCAAGGGCTCTGTATGGCTCACAGGAAAAAGTTAAGAACAGTTAAGTGCTCCCATGGATTGAGCACTTCCTACATATCAGGCACTTTATAGAGATACTATTTGTAATCTGTGCACAATCCTAGGGGAAGGAACTGTCTGATCTCCATTTTACAGATGCTGAAATGGAGTCTCCGAGAGGCGAAGTGACTTGCCAAGATGACAGAGTGAGGGCAGGGAGGAAGGAAGACTGGTGGCTAGATCTGTCTGATTTCAGGGCCCATATTGAGCCACAGGATCAGGCCTCACTCCTCCAGCCTCACCCCTCACCTCTTTCTTTTCCTTGGCAGGACTAACTGCTCCAACCAGGCAGGCCTCTTCTCACTGCCCCTTGAGCAAACCTGTCTCAATGTCCCTTCAAAGACCATCTAGAATCTCACAGGACACCTTTCCCTACTGCCAGCCATGCTGAGTCCTGCCCTTATGACAGTGTCCCCCAGTTAGTCACTTTCCTGTCGGTCATATGTCACTAGGCTGCAAGAATGTCTTAGTCATCTTTGCATCTGCCATGCCCAGCACACACTCATTGCACACCTGTCATCCTTCAACAATTATTCAGCGCCCACTGGCTGCTGAGCCCTGCGCTAGGTGCAAGGATACAGCAGAGAGTGAAACCAGATCTCTGCTCTTGTGAAGTTTATGTTCTGATCTGGGAGATGAAAATGAACAAGTAAATCCGTACATGTATAGTAGAATGTCAGGGGGATAAAAAGTGTTATGGAGAAAAATCAGGCTGAGGAAGGATATGGATAGAGAGTGCTGGGATGGGGAGAGGAAAGCTACTTTAGAGGAAAGGTCTTTTTGAGAAGGTAACATTTGAGCAGAGATTAGAATACAGTGAGTTTGTCTGAGGAACTGAATAGTTAAATGAATACATAATGAATGCATGCTTTAGTGAGTTGGAAACCTAACTTGGAGATGAAAAAGGGGTGTGGAGGAAGGAGTTTGAGGTAGGGATGCCTAGATCACCTAACATCTTTCTTTTTCTTCCATCTAAAAACATAAACGGCTGGACTTGGTGGCTCACGCCTGTAATCCCAGCACTTTGGGAGGTCAAGACAGGCGGATCACCTGAGGTTGGGAGTTCGAGACCAGCCTGACCAACATGGTGAAACCCTGTCTCTACTAAAAATGCAAAATTAGCTGGGCGTGGTGGTGCTCGCCTGTAATCCCAGCTACTTGGGAGGCTGAGGCAGGAGAATCGCTTGAACCTGGGAGGTGAAGGTTGCTGTGAGTGAAGATTGTGCCATTACACTCCAGCCTGGGCAACAAGAGCGAAACTCTATCTGAAAAACAAAAACAACAAACAAAAAAACCCATAACCAGTTTGTTTATTTATTTATTTTTGAGATGGAGTCTTGCTCTGTTGCCCAGGCTGGAGTGCAGTGGTGTGATCTCAGCTCATTGCAACCTCCACCTCCAGGGTTCAAGCAATTCTTGTGCCTAATTTTTGTGCAAAAGTTTTGTATTTTGCTTTTTTTTTTTTTGAGATGGAGTCTCACTCTGTTGTCCAGGCTGGACAACAGGCTGGTGTGCAATGGCACAATCTCGGCTCACTGCAACCTCTGCCTCTCCCTCCCAGGTTCAAGCAATCCTCCTGCCGCAGCCTCCCGAGTAGCTGGGAATACAGGCACATACCACCACGCCCAGCTAATTTTTGTATTTTTTAGTAGAGATGGGGTTTCATGATGTTGGCCAGGCTGGTCTCAAACTCCTGACCTCAAGTGATCTGCCTGCCTCAGCCTCTCAAAGTGGTGGGATTACAGGTGTGAGCCACTCACTGTACCTGGCCTAAAACATAACCAATTTATTTTGATGCCTTATTATTTTAGATAGGTCAGAAGTAGAGATTGATCATTGGTACACAGTTTAGATGTAGGAAGGTTTCTCTTTCTCTGTCCAGAATAGACTGGGTATTACAGAATGTTATGGTATAATTGTTAATTCTCTTAATATTACTGTGGTTCTGAAGGATAATGTAATTTTCCTTAGGATTTGCTACTGAAGTATTAAGGCATGAAATATCAGTAAGGCAGCAACTTATTTTGTTTATTGTTTTTTGAGTCAGGGTGTCACTCTGTCTCCCAGGCTGGAGTGTAGTGGCACTATCTTGGCTCACTGCAACCTCCACCTCCTGGATTTAAGAGATCCTCCCACCTCAGCCTCTCAAGTAGCTGGGACTATAGGCACACGCCATCACGCCCAGCTAATTATTTTGTATTTTTTGTGGAAATGGGGTTTTGCCATGTTGGCCAGACTGGTCTCAAACTCCTGAGCTCAAGCAATCCGTCTGCCTTTGCCTCCCAAAGTGCTGGGATTACAGGCATAATTGCCCGGTCTACCTTTAATATTTAGCAAAAAATAAAAATTTTCGACATATGAATATAGATACATACATGCGGAAAAATGATAAGAATGATCAAATCCAGGTGGGGAGTGTGTGGATGATGCTTCCACTATTCTTTCAACTTTTCTATATGTTTGAAAATGTTTCATAGATATGAGGGTTGGGAGGGGCCATTGTGTGGGCCAACAAAGTATTTGTAAGTTAGATGATTCTGGCTAGTCTGGGATTTCTGGTCCAGGGCCTTACCTGCACTATTTCATCTAATCCACATCACATCCCTATGGGGTGGGCAGCACTGGGTCTGGTTCACAGGTGATGAATAGAGAAGCTCAGAGACATAAGTGACTTTCCAGAGTCACACAGCCAGGAGAGGCCAAGCCGAGATTTGAACTCACATCTGTCTGAGTCAAAATTCTCTGCTTTCCTTTTTTGTTGTTTAAGCCTCTTCTCTTCCACCATACCATTCCCCAGGGGTATTGAATTAGGTGACAGCTAAGCGCATTTACTATGTGCACTTTGCGTGTATCACTTAAATTCTCACAACAACCTGATGAGGTTGCTAATAACCTCCTCCATTTTACCGAGGCACAGAGAGTTTAACTTGTGTTAACTCTAACACAAGTCACACAGCTAACAATGGAAAAGCCGGGAGTCAGAGAACCTGGGCAGTGTGGCTCTAGACGCCCCACTCAAAGGATCAAAGAAACACTGTAAAAAGTAGAAATCACTTTAGGAATATAAATCAGGATTATTTTTGATTCTCACAGAATCTCTGCAAAGTCCTCTCCCCTCCCTACTGCTTCCAGCATTCCAAGATAGTACTCTAGTTTCAGATATGTCTACACCGGGGACACTGGCCTCTCCAGTCCAGCTCCTTGAAGCTACTGCTTCTTGCCATAAATTTCTAGGACTGTTCATTGCCTTCTGAGGTCCTTTGAGCTGATGCTGATCTGAAAGCATTTTTTTGGATATGGTCCCACACCCAGGTGATGGGGATAGGATACCGATTTGTCTGCAGGATAAGAATTAGAGGCCACACAGACTGCTGAGACAGTTACAACCTAGAGGTCAAGGGCCTGACATGGGAGACAGGCTAGTTTTGATTTGAGCCCTTGATGCAAGGCTTGGGTGAATTGCCTTTCCAACCAGAAACCTCAGTTTCCTCACTTGTACAATAGCAATAATAACAACACACATCTCAAGACTAGTGGGGGAATTTCATTGCATTAGTAAAGTCCATGTTTCTCAGCAGAAGTCTAGAGACATCGACAATTGTTATCACTATGCTATTTCTGATACAGTAGGATGTGGACCCCAACTAGAGCTCCAAGTTCATCCCTACTTCCCCCACTACTTCACTGAATTTTATTCATGTTGGCCTTGGATTCAACTCGGGGGCAGATCAGCCCTTTTCCTACCTCAGGGCCTTTGCACCTGCTGTTCCCCCTGGTATGACTGCTTTTTCCCCAGGTTATTCTAAAAAGCTGGCGCTTTCTCACCCTTTTATGTCTCAGCTCATGTCACTGCTCAGTGAGGCCTTTCTTGACCACTCCAGCCTGCCTGCAATACATCCTCCTGTTTTATCGTATTCATATGTGTTACCAGTACCTGATATTACTAGTTGATTTGTTTCTTTTACCTCTCACATAATTTAAGTTTCAAGAAGACAGATTTTTATCGTTTTTTCCTCTGTAGCATGCCCAGCGCCAACAACTGTATCTGGCATTCAATAAGTAAATGGTGAATTGAATAAATGAATGAATGAATGAGGGTGTATACCAGGCCGAATCCCCAAGCCTTTCAATCCCCACTCATCTGCTGCAGTGGGCAACGAAACGAGTCAGACTTTGTAGATGGTCCCTTGGCCCCCGAGATGGGGGCGAGCGAGCGCGGAGCACTTGGGAGACGTTCCCCGTAAGCCTGGGCGGTGGCCGCACTGGGAGAGGGGCTGTCGCCATTTGGCGATATTCCATGCAGGCTGCCGTGGGGGCCGGGCGAGGGTCGGCAGCGAGCGCAAGCGCGCGGGTCTTTTGCGACGGTGCCCGGCGGCGCTGGCCCCGCCTCCCGCGCGTGCGCCCCGCCCCGCCCCCGCCGCTGCGCCCGCTCAGGGCCGCTCTGGCCCCCACCCGCTTCATGTGGCCCGGCCCGCGGCGGCCGGCGGCTGGGAGCGGCGAGGCGGCGGCGGCGAGTGGCGGCCCGCGAGGCCCGGGAGGCGGTGGCCGAGGCCCAGGCGGTGGCGGCGGCGGCCCAGGAGGCGGCGGACGGGGAGCGGCGGGAGCAGGCCCAGCCCGGCTCTCGAGCGGCCGCCCGGCTGCAGCATGCGCGCCCGCCGGGGGCTGCTGCGGCTGCCGCGCCGCTCGCTGCTCGCCGCGCTCTTCTTCTTTTCTCTCTCGTCCTCGCTGCTCTACTTCGTCTATGTGGCGCCCGGCATAGGTAGGAAGGGGGTTTGGGACCCCGTCGGCTGCCGCTCTGGCCTTGAGGGACCCGGGGAATCCCCGCCCCTCCTGGGGGCCCCGGCCAGGAGGCGGCCTCCAGCCTGGTCCTCCGGACTCCGGAGTCCTGGCCTGGCTCTCGGGGACCCCAGGACATTCCTGCCCTCCGCACCCCAGCAGGCTCCCGGGACTCCTCTCCCGCGCCAGCCTCCGGCCCACCCCGCCCCTCATAACGCCGCCCTCGCGAACCGGACGGTGCCTTCACGCCCGCCCCTTGCTCCGGGACCCCCTTCCCGCTCTTGCCTCGCTGGAACTCCCACGTCCTGCTCCGCTGCTCGAGAACTCCCGCTTCCCTTTCCCGTCCCCGGGGTCTCCTGGAACCCCCATTCCCGGCATTCCCCGCACCCCAAGCCCCCGCGGCGCGCCCGCTCCTTGCCAAGCCCATGTGCCCGGGTCTCAGGCCGCCCCACCTTCTGGCTCCCATCCGTCCTCCCCCACTCCCCGTGACTCCATCGTTTCCTGCTCCCGTGAGCCCCCTCCCTCCCCTTTTTTCCACCACTTCCCCCATTACATCCACCTCCAGGTCCTCCGTAACTCACGTTCACTTCTTCAGTGGCCTGATCTCTCTGCCTGTCCGGTGGCACCCCCCTTCTCCTTACAGAGGTCCACCCCCATTCAGTCTCCTGCTAACCCCCTGAGCGTCCCATGCCTCTTCCCCATCTCCTCCTGCGCCCACCTCGCGTATCCACAAGGGCACATCCTTGTAAACTTTGCCCCCAGCCCCTCAGCCTTTCAGCCACAGCTGCTTTCTCAACTGAAGACCTGGGGAAGGGGTGCTGTCTGTGTTCTCCTTTCTTCCACTTCTGCCCTCTCCTAGCCTTGCGGGTAGATAGTGGTTCTTCAGTATTGCATAGTGCCTGCTCTGGGGACAAAGGGAAAGTTTAAATTGGCCCTAGAGAAGGGGATATGGCTGGGGCCTTTGGGAAATGGTACCAGGTGAGAAGGGGGAGCATGGAGGAAAGATGTAATGGGTACTCCTTCTTTTCAAAGTCTTATCCTTTAAAGGAAAGGCAGTCTCTGGAGAAACTGACCCTGCCACCCCTCCCCCGCCCGCCCCAAGCATAGTCTTTTATAAGACCACAGGGCACCATTTAGGACAGGAAGAGATCAGAAGGAAAGACAGCATGATGGTTAAGAGTGGAGGACACAGAGGTCAGACTTGCATTCCAGTCTCTGCCCTGTATGACCTTGGGCAGGTTACTAAGCCTTAGCTTTTCTCCTCTGTAAAATGGGAATATGCAGCCCAGTCTCATACGGTGTTAAGGATGGAAGTAGATACATGTTCTTTAAAAGCACTCACCACTGTACCTGATGCTTGAAGAGTTTTAAAAATAAGTAAATGCAGCTATTACATGTAACTTCCAGGAAGAAGGGAGTTAGGTGGAAGGCTTAAGGAATGTGTTTGCCTGACTTGGCATCACTATGAGGAAACCTCAGTTTATGGTGAAAAATGATCAGAAGATGCTGTTGGGGCAGGGGCAGGAAGAGTAAATTCTGCTAGAAACATGTTGGATTATATGGATTTTAGGAAAGGGTTGATGGTTTAGTTTAGGGAAATGCCTTTTAGGATTGTAGCAATAACTAGTGCTATTCTCTGTTGACCTGTCAACACAGAACTAGCTGAATAGAGAAATTTCCAGATAGAGCAGGAGATCGTCTCCTGATTATTTTTTAAAGCATATTTTACTTGTGGTTAATGTTGATGTTTTGAACTATCAACTAGATCTGGAAAGATAGAACAGGCAGCATCAGATTGCCCTGTTTACAAAGTGTCATAGGGAAAAGTGTCCCTCTAGGAAGGTATAATATGTGGCCTGATGGATTTGATGAGTAGATTGTAAAAGGGTTGCGATTCTGGCAGAACAGGAGCAGATAACTAATTAGTGGAATTAACTGAGAAAAGAGTTCATTAGCATGTTGGCTATTAGACTTTAATAAAAATGGGTGTGAAAAGATGGGATTTGGACCTAGAGGCAGTCTTAGAGCCATAAGCCTTTTTTTCTCCTTTTGTGAAAGTGACAGGTACTTCTGGTCTGAGTCCATAAATCAACTATATCTAAATGGAATACTGTATCTACTGGGATGGTAATCACCCTTTTGATAGAAAGATTAGAAGCCAGATTCTCCAATAGAAATGGAACTTATCAATTTAATTAAGATTCCTCAACAGTAGATTTTTAGGTCAGTGGAACCCCTGTGTAAAGCGATGAGCTACTGCCGTGCCTAGAATCCTGTATCACTGATAGCTGAAAAAGAGGCAGAACAGTTACATTTTCACTAGTGCTGTATCTCTTTGAATGTAAGCCTTCTGAAGGGGAATTCTACTTAGGATGGAAATTTTGTTCGTGGGAAAGGGGAACAATAAAAAAAAGGATGTGGAGTAGTTACATTTAGCTGTTTGCCCTTCCTACTAATGATTTTTTTTTTTTTGGATACAGTGTCTCGCTCTGTTGCCCAGGCTGGAGTGCAGTGATGCTCATAGCTAGCTGCAGCCTTGATCTCCTGGGCACAAGTGATCCTCCTGCCTCAGCCTCCTGAGTAGGTGGGACTACAGGTACATGCCACCCTGCCTGGCTAACTTTTAAAACAGTTTTTTTTGTAGAGACAGGATCTCACTATGATGTACAAGCTCTGTTGAAATTAAATTTTTCGAATGTCTAGCTTTGGACAGTGGGGTGGCACATTTTTTCAAGGTTAAGGCAATCTGGGGAAATAAAAGGTTGGTTTGTGTTCCTTGGGATATGAAGACCTTATTTAAACAGTTATTAAAATGCGCTTAGAAAATAATATTAGGTTGGCTGGGCGCAGTGGCTCACGCCTGTAATCCCAGCACTTTGGGAGGCTGAGGTGGGTGGATCATGAGGTCAGGAGTTCAAGACCAGCCTGTCCAAGATGGTGAAACTCCGTCACTACTAAAAATACAAAAATTAGCTGGGTGTGGTGGCAGGTGCCTGTAATCCCAGCTACTCAGGAGGCTGAGGCAGGAGAATCGCTTGAACCCAGGTGGCAGAGGTTGCTATAAGCCGAGATTGCACCACTGCATTCCTGTCTGGGCAATGGAGTGAGACTCTGTCTCAAAAAATAAAAATAAAAATAACATTAGGTTGAGCCATATGAAATTTCTGTTTTTTGCAGGACAAAAAGAGTTGCCTATCAGCAGTTTCATGCAGTTCACTTTACTAAATTTCCCAATGACAATTCTGCTTTCTGGCACAGTGGAAAGTGTTGGACTTGTATTTCCTTCTAAGTTTAACTTTTTCCAGTGCTTGCTTTTGATTTGCTTTGTATACCCTGTGGCTACGTTGTGCTCAAGGGCTAGAGATATCTTCACTCCAAGAATATATTACAATTATATTCAGAAATAGTAGACTTGAATTTGAAATAAGAAAAATCATGTAGCTATAAATGTTTTGAATTGTCCATATATACTGCAACCCAGCCAAAATTTTAGCCTAACCATTAACTTAGTATTTTTGAGATCTCATGCCACTTAATATGGGTGACCCGTATTCTAAGAGCAAAGGAAACTTTTCTTGGACTTGAGAGTCATCTGTGAAATGGGGTACCATCTCACCTAGAAAATTGGATATGAGGAAAATTACTAAACAAGACTTTTTTTTTTTTTTTTTTTTGAGACGGAGTCTGGCTCTGTCGCCCAGGCTAGAGTGCAGTGGCCGGATCTCAGCTCACTGCAAGCTCCGCCCCCCGGGTTTACGCCATTCTCCTGCCTCAGCCTCCCGAGTAGCTAGGACTACAGGCGCCCGGCTAGTTTTTTGTATTTTTTAGTAGAGACGGGGTTTCACCGTGTTCGCCAGGATGGTCTCGATCTCCTGACCTCGTGATCCGCCCGTCTCGGCCTCCCAAAGTGCTGGGATTACAGGCTTGAGCCACCGCGCCCGGCCTAAACAAGACTATTAATAGTGTGTTTGCAAAAGATATAAAGTGCCCTCAGCCATAATAATCCCATTTGATCCATTTAATGTTTTAAAAGTATGGCTTTGTTGGGATTTTTTTTTTTTCTTTTAAGACGGAGTTTCGCTCTTTTGCCCAGGCTGGAGTGAAGTGGCGTGATTTCGGCTCACTGCAACCTCTGCCCTCCAGGTTCAGGCGATTCTCCTGCTTCAGCCTCCCGAGTAGCTGGGATTATAGGCGCTTGCCACCACCGGCCAATATTTGTATTTTTAGTAGAGATGGGGTTTTACCATGTTGGCCAGGCTTGTCTCAAACTCCTGACCTCAGGTGATTCACCCACCTCAGTCTCCTAAAGTGCAAGGATTACGGGCGTGAGCCACCGTGCCTGGCCGGGAGTTGTGTTTGTATTGTTAATTTTGGAAGTAGTGTTTTGTCGGCAATTTAAAAGAAGGTTGGGCAATTTAAAAGAAGGTTGGGACGGAAAGTGAGAGAGTGAAAGAGAGAAAGTGGTAGATTTGATAAAGAGCAAGGTAATAATGTTGCAGAAAAATGTGACGTCCCTTCTCTTCAGCCTTCTACCCCGTAGCCTTTATGATTCTCATTTATTTAATCACTTGTTTTATTTGCAATGTTGAAATATCCCTGTTGCCTTCAGAGTTCTGCAGAAAACTTTTGAACTTATTTATGACTTGCTAACTTAAAAAAAATCTGAGAGCTCAGAGTACTTCCATACTCCAGTCCGATCAGGTCTTTCAAAAGATAACAGAAGCGAGCTATTTATAAATATACATATGAAGTGCTGATTTAAAATCTTAATAAGTTTATGGTACCATCATATGGCAAGGTTGTGTAGAGATTACTGACCTTAGCAAATTGTTAAAACAGTTACCAGTTTCAAGAGAGGTGCCTCTGCATGGTTAGGGGTAATTGTTTATGCATTGATGACTTTCTTTTTTTTTAGATGGAGTCTCGCTCTGTTGTCCAGGCTAGAGTGCAGTGGCGCAATCTCAGCTCACTGCAACCTCTACCTCCTGGGTTCAAGCAATTCTCCTGCCTCAGCCTCCTGAGTTGCTGGGATTATAGGTGCCCGCCACCACACCTAGCTAATTTTTGTATTTTTAGTAGAGACGGGGTTTCACCATGTTGGTCAGGCTGGACTCGAACTCCTGACCTCGTGATCCGCCCGCCTCGGCCTCCCATAGTGCTCCAATTACAGACGTGAGCCACCGTGCCTGGCCGATGACATTTTATTAATTGAAATTCTGTTCTACATTTAAACTAATTTTTCTCTTTCCTTGATTACTGAAGAAAGAAGATGGGGAATGATTTTGACATTTTTGGCCTACTTAGTTCCAAGAGAAGTTTGATTTATGGCTGGCTTTTGGAAGGCAGGAGCCAGTAATTCTAACCTTACCTCTTTCGACCAAATGACCGTGAGCAAGTCACTTGATTTCAATGACCTGATACTTTCAAAAAAACCCAAAGCCATTTGAAAAGCTAGAACTGCATCTTAGTCAATCTTTTAGTGAATTTTTAAGAAATCATACCTCAATAAAGCTAGTAAGATGCTTTTATATATAAAAAGTTGATAATTCATTTACATTCTATATAAACATTGGTCCTAAGATTTTAATTTATTTTTATTTTTATTTTTTTATTTTTTGAGACAAAGTCTCGCTCTGTCACCCAGACTGGAGTGCAGTGGCGTGATCTTGGCTAACTGCAACCTCCGCCTCCTGCTTCAAGCGATCCTCCTGCCTCAGCCTCCCAAGTAGATGGGATTATAGGCACCCACCACCATGCCCAGCTAATTTTTTTTGTATTTTTAGTAGAGACGGGGTTTTGCCATGTTGACCAGGCAGACTGGTCTCGAACTCCTGACCTCAGATGATATGCCCACCTCGGCCTCCCAAAGTGCTGGGATTACAATTGTGAGCCACCACGCCCAGCCATTCCTAAGATTTTAGACCAAAAAAAAAAAAAAAAAAAAAGGGCTGGACAAGGTGGCTCATGCTTGTAATCCCAGCACTCTGGGAAGCCAACATGGGTGGATTCCTTGTGTCTCGGACTTCAAGATGATCCTAGGCAACATAGTGAAATCCCGTCTCTACTAAAAATACAAAAAATTAGTTGGATGTGGTACATGCCTGTAATCCCAGCTACTCGGGAGGCTGAGGTGGGAAGATCACCCGAGCCTGGGAGGCCGAGGCTGCGATGAGCCATGATTGCACCACTGCATTCAGTCTGGGTACCCAGAGTGAGAACCTGTCTCCAAACAAACAAAAAGGATTTTAGAGAAGATACATGTTTTATATAATCAAATACAACTTTTCCTAATAACCACAGGAAAATTTCAGATTTCCCCCAGTCAAGTATAGTCTGAAAATAACCTTTATTTTTCCTGACATGAAAAAGCCCTCTGAATCCTTCAGCACACTCAGTTTCTGAGATTTTTAGAACAAAATACATATGGGGAAATGTGGGTTACTTCATTTTAGAAAATTGAAGAGCCTTATCCTGTTAAGGACACCTTTTTTCCCCTCCTAAGCCACATGCACTCTTGTGCACATATTAGAGTATAGTGTTGTCCATTCTTCTTAGGAGAAAGCCATATTTGGAGAACAGCTTGATGTTATAGAATTAAACAGCACCACTTTTGACCGGGACTTTGATGTTTTATGTTCTCTTTGTGGAGTTTTTGCTATATTGGAAGCCAGGTCTTGGGTTTGGAGTTGAAATTTTCTTTAGTAGTAGAAATATGTTGGTTTTGGATAGTCTCAGCCATTCAAACAGTATTAATTACTGTTCCAGGATACCTAGAGCCGGCAGATAATTCTGTTCCAGCATCGACTCCCCCCACCCCAGCTGAATAGGCCGGTGGGAACCCTGCATAATCACCAGGAGAGAGGGGCTCTGTGTTGCCATGCCTCTTTAGAGCTTTCTGAGAGAGTAGAAATTCCAAAGCAGCAGAAGGCCGGAATACAGCTGACTTCTTGCTTCCCTAAATTTTGCTGCTTTTTAGATCTTGGAAGTATGTTGGGCACATCTAATCACATAAGGCAAAGAAAGACCTTAGCACATAAGTGAGCAATGTAATGCTGCTAAGGCCTGTCAAAAAAAGAGAGAAAAAGGGAGGTTACCATTGGCCAAGATAACAGATAATCGGAAGCAAGCAGGTTGGGTGTGGGCTGAAGAGAAGAGGCAGGCCTGTGTGCACTGTCGGGAAAAGGGCAGCTGTTCTTCACTTTCTGGTAGTAGTCAATAAAGGTATGCTTGCCTTTACACACGAGCTATGTTTTGTAGAAAATCGTGAGGAAAAATTAATGGGATTTTAGGATCCACTTAAAATCCTGGAGCTACCCAGGTACCCAGCATTTGAGTGTCATGTTATCGGTTATGGGAGATCTTTGAATTCTAAACTTTTGACTACATCTCTCATTTTATTTATTTTATTTATTTATTTATTTTTGAGATGGAGTTTCGCTCTTGTTGCCCAGACTGGAGTGCAGTGGCGTGATCTCGGCTCACCGCAACCTCCACCTCCCAGGTTCAAGCGATTCTCCTGCCTCAGTCCCCCTAGTAGCTGGGATTACAGGCATGCACCACCACGCCCGGCTAATTTTATATTTTTAGTAGAGACGGGGTTTCTCCATGTTGGTCAGGCTGGTCTTGAACTCCTGATCTTAGGTGATCTGCCCGCCTCAGCCTCCCAAAGTGCTAGGATTACTGGCATGAGCCACTGCGGCTGGCTACATCTCTCATTTTATAGATGATCATATAAGTCAAGTTGAGTCATTAACTCGCCCAAAATTGAGAATTATTAAGATATTCTTGAAGCACATACAATACGGTTGAAAAGAGGTCTAGGTTCAGATCAGCTCGGAGTGGCAGATTCATTTTGTTTTGAAATAGATTCATTTTGTTTTGAAATAGAATACCTTTCTCAGGGTACTTGTGAGAATTAAGTAGAATATGCACGTGAAAGGGCTTAGCACAGAGCTTGACACAAAGGTCCTTATGTTTATGATTTTTTTTTTCTTTTGAGACGGAGTTTCACTCGCTCTTGTTGCCAAGGCTAGAGAGTGCAGTGGTGCTCTCTTGGCTCACTGCAACCTCCGCCTCCTGGTTTCAAGTGACTCTCCTGCTTCAGCCTCCCAAGTAGCTGGGATTACAGGCGCCTGCCACCATGCCCAGCTAATTTTTTTTTTTTTTTTGTATTTTTAGTAGAGATGGGGTTTCACCATGTTGGCCAGGCTGGTCTCTTAACTCCTGACCTCAGGTGATCCATCTGCCTTGGCCTTCCAAAGTGCTGGGATCACAGGCGTGAGCCACTGTGCCCGGCCATATGATTCTTATTTATAACTGTAGGAGGTACTCTCTTGGTCTCATGCTCATATTAAACTGAGAGTTAGGTTTGGGCTCCTGTCTGACTTTACCAATAACTAGGTATGAATTTTTATTCCTGTTTTCTGTGAACTGAGGAGACTGGACTATTGTGCAGATTCTAGGGTCCCTTTCAGATCTAAAGTTTCATGATTCTGAGCATGTGTGAATTGAACCTTTGAAGTAAAGAAGGAATAATTTTGTCAAGTAAAGACACTGTCTTTTAAAGTTCTGATTTCCCGTTGACTTCATCTCCTCCCCAGAGTGCTGTGGTGAGAATGGTGACATGCTTGTGTGTAATCTTCAGACTTTATAGTTTCAGTCTTTGGGGTGAATGGCAAGGTCCCCGATGTGCAGTGCCATTACTTTTGGACATAAGCCTGGGAACTCCAGACTTGGTGTCTCTACACGGAAATCTATCTTTGAAATCATTGTCACTAAGGAAGAGGGGGGAAATTTGTGCTGTCTTGGTCAGAGGAAAGAAAATCAAAAAGAATTTTTGGAAATACCTTTGGGATGTTAAGACCATTTTTTCCTTTTTTTGTACCATTTTTTGTCCTGTGGGCTAATCCTTTTACATTTTGATCTGCTAAGCCAGTCCTTTCCTCTGGCTTCACACTTCAGCTTTTAAGTGTGACATAGAGCCCCAGACTCATTACCTCAATCCTCTAGGTAGTTAAGTGTTAAATGAAAATGAATATTGCATTTGGATCCCCTAATTCTTTTCTTATGGTGCCTTTTATACTGAGGAGCATTCAGGCCCCTGCTGGTTGCATGAATTCAGTGTTTTCCCAAGCATGGGAATCACGTTAAATAATTTAGAGTGCTGCCCCGTCTCCAATTCCTCCTTTTTTTTCCTCTCCTTTTGTTAGTTTGAGTAAGCAATTATTAGACCCTGGGTATCATTCCTGTGCGTTTGCAGGTGACGGAGCTATCCAGGTACTTTGCAGCAGCCAGAAGCGAACCTGGTCATTGTTTCTGAGGCACCTTCGTTACTGTCATCAATTATGAACAGTTCTCTTAGGCGGTTAGTGGCCTAATTATGAAGATGAAAAATATTGTGGAGTATTGGATAACGGAAAGAGTAGGTTGTAAGATAGCAGTGTCATGTTTTTACATGTCAGTGGATCCAGGGTATGCTGGTGAGCACAACTGTTTATTATTTTTCTTAAAAAGTTATAGGATATTTAAATATCAGTAGAGAGGTAACTTTTTCCACCCCTTCCCAAGTAGTCCTAAAAGTATGGATAATCGGCATTTAAACCTTCTTAATTCTCCTTGTTGAACAATCATAAGCTTGGAAAGATGGAGAGACAGGGTTATTTTTTCCTCACAGAGCTGCTCATTATCCCATTTTAAGTTCTACTTTCAGGAACCAAGCCTAAATTGTATTCATGATCAGGATGTATATATTTGCTGATTGGTAGACTTGGCTGGTGAAGGTCATAAGATAGTGTTTTCCCGGCCGGGCGCGGTGGCTCAAGCCTGTAATCCCAGCACTTTGGGAGGCCGAGACGGGCGGATCACGAGGTCAGGAGATCGAGACCATCCTGGCTAACACGGTGAAACCCCGTCTCTACTAAAAAATACAAAAACCTAGCCGGGCGAGGTGGCGGGCGCCTGTAGTCCCAGCTACTTGGGAGGCTGAGGCAGGAGAATGGCGTGTACCCGGGAGGCGGAGCTTGCAGTGAGCTGAGATCCGGCCACTGCACTCCAGCCTGGGCAACAGAGCCAGACTCCGTCTCAAAAAAAAAAAAAGATAGTGTTTTTCTAAATACTGTGTTGTGTCTCGCTTATGTAATTGAAAAAGGAAAAAAATGTTTTATTCCTGTTCAGAAAAATGACAGAATTGCCAACCTAAGGAAGTCAAACCAGATAGACCAAAAATGATAGTAGACTGGCTTTAGGATTCATGATACAGTTATTTTGAATCTGTATTTTTTTTTTTTTTCTGAGATGGAGTCTCACTCAGTCCCCCAGGCTGGAGTGCAGTGGTACAATCAGGGCTCACTGCAACCCCTGCTTCCTGAGTTCATGTGATACTCCTGCCTCAGCCTCCTGAGTAGCTGGGATTACAGGCGAGTACCACGACACCTGGCTATTTTTTTTTTTTTGGTATTTATTTATTTACTTTAGTAGAGATGGGGCTTTGCCATGTTCCCCAGACTGGTCTCGAACTCCTGACCTCAGGTGATCCACCCACCTCGGCCTCCCAAAGTGCTGAGATTACAGGTATGAGCCACTGCGCCTGGCCAGTAATCACTATTTTTTAGGTTTTTTTGTTTGTTTGTTTGTTTTGTTTTTCGTTTTCTTGAGATGGACTCTCGCTCTGTTGCCCATGCTGGAGTGCCGTGGCACGATCACAGCTCACTGCAACCTCCACCTCCTGGGTTCAGACGATTCTTGTGCCTCAGCCTCCCAAGTAGGTGGGACTACAGGCACACACCACCACGCCCGGCTAATTTTTGTAGTTTTAGTAGAGACGGGGTTTCACCATGTTGGCCAGAACTGGTCTCAAACTCCGGACCTCAGGTGATCTGCCTGCCTTGGCCTCCCAAAATGCCAGGATTACAGGTGTGAGCCACCGTGCCTGGCTGGGTGTTTAATTTTTAGTTGTTTTTCTTTTTAAAAATGTTATAATGCTTTTTTTTTTTCTTCATACTAGAGACAGGGTCTCCCTGTGTTGCCTAGGCTGGTCTCGAACTCCTGAACTCAAGCAATCCTCTTGCCTTGGCCTCCCTCCTTGGCTGGAGTGTAATGGTGTGATCCGGACATCCCAGACTCAAGTGATCCTCCTGCCTCAGCTTCCCAACTAGCTAGGAGTACAGGCATGAGACATCATGTCTGGCCTCAGCCTTATTTTTCAACATTTCTTATTTCCAAAATATTTTAGCACCCTAAACAGAAACTCTTCTTGTTAAGCAATAACTCTCACAACATTTGTCATTTTTATGTTTTTTGTTTGTTTGTTTGTTTGTTTGTTTTCATAGACACTCCGGCAGTTGTGAAATGGTGTTTCATGAATGTGTGTGTGTGGTTTTTTTTCCTTTTTTTTTTTTTTTTTTGAGACGGAGTCTTGCTCTGTCACCCAGGCTGGAGTGCAGTGGCCGGATCTCAGCTCACTGCAAGCTCCTCCTCTCGGGTTCACACCATTCTCCTGCCTCAGCCTCCCGAGTAGCTGG
This sequence comes from Macaca fascicularis, assembly GCF_037993035.2. Lineage (NCBI taxonomy): Eukaryota > Metazoa > Chordata > Mammalia > Primates > Cercopithecidae > Macaca > Macaca fascicularis. The sequence continues at coordinate 105,797,066 of NC_088384.1, read as the reverse complement.
GACTACAGGCACCCGCCACTTCGCCCGGCTAGTTTTTTGTATTTTTTAGTAGAGACGGGGTTTCACCGTATTAGCCAGGATGGTCTCGATCTCCTGACCTCATGATCCGCCCGTCTCGGCCTCCCAAAGTGCTGGGATTACAGGCTTGAGCCACCGCGCCCGGCCGGTTTTTTTTCCTTAAATGAGTCATAATGGTTTTGATGTGCATTTCTTTAATGAGGAATGACCATTTGCATATTTCATTTGGAGAAATGGTGATTCAGGTCCTTTGTTCATTCTTAAATTGGGCGTCTTTTTGTTGTTGAGTTGTTAGGAGTTTTGTTTTTGTTTTTGAGACAGGATCTCTCTGTGGCTCGCACTGGAGTGCAGTGGCTCGACCATGGCTCACTGCAGCCTCAACCTCCCAGGCTCAGCCTCCCAAGCAGCTGAGACCACCAGTGCGTGCCAACAAGCCCAGCTGATTTTTAAATTATTTGTAGAGATGGGATCGCCCTATGTTGCCCAGGTCGGTCTCAAACTCCTGGGCTGAAGCCATCCTCCCACCTCAGCCTCACAGAGTGCTGGGATTACAGGCATGAGCTGCCATGCCTGGCCTGTTAGGAGCTCTTTACAGATTCTGAGTAATATTAAACCTTTATCAGATACATGATTTATAAACATTTTCTATTCTGTGCATTGTCTTTTCACTTTTGATAGTGTCCTTTGATGCACACAAATTTTTAATGAGGCCCAATTTACCTATTTTTTCTTTTGTTTATGCTTTTAAAATGCACTACTTTGTAAATATTACCACTTACCTTTTGCTACCTACAGTGTGCCCATTCTTTTTTCTGCCCATGAAGGTCTTAATAAGCTACTGATGTGATTTTTGAGAAAGCAGGAGTCATGTTTTTTTTTTGTTTCTTTTGCCCTAACATGTTTAAGTTTGAGGCTGTTTTCTTTCTTTATTATTATTTTTATTTATATATTTAGATTCAGATTCAGCAGGTGACACAAGATTTATTTTTTGTCATACAGGAATGAAAAGACATGATAATTTCGAAGATAGGGAAAAGTAAATTTTGTTTGGTATTTTCTTTCTCTCGCTCTCTTTTTTTTTTTTTTTTAAGGCAGAATCTTACTGTCACCCAGGCTGTAGTGCAGTGGCGTGATCTCAGCTCACTGTAGCCTCTGCCTCCCAGGTTCAAGTGATTCTCCTGTCTCAGCCTCCTGAATAGCTGGGGTTACAGGTGCATGCAACCACGCCCAGCTAATGTTTTTATTTTTGGTAGAGATAGGGTTTCACCATTTTGGTCAGGCCAGTCTTGAACACCAGATTTCTGGTGATGCACCTGCCTCGGCTTCCCAAAGTGCAGGGATTACAGGCATGAGCCACCACGCCCAGCGTGTTTGGTATTTTCTTAGCCCCAAATTTCCATTAACCAGCATCATTTATGTTTTGGTGTTTAGTATTAAGTAGTTACCATAAAGACCCTGAGGCATGACTTTGAGTTTGGTATTGTGGGTGGTTTTTTTGTTTGTTTGTTTGTGTTTGCCTTCTGATTCTTTGAAAATTAGTAATGCTTTATTCACCAGAACATTCTGTTTCCCCGTGCCTTCCTCGTCCACAACACAGGCACAGGGTAGCAGGTGGTGAAGAGAAACAGGCTGCCAAGATGGTCCCTGGGTGACTAGGAGGGGTGTGATGTGCGCACAGGATTTTTTTTTCTATTATCCTTTATAACATCAGAAAATGATGTCAGATGCTGACAAATGAGGAAATAGAAAAATCTAACATGTAAAAGCTGCTGGACTCCCTCCCACAGCTCTGACTTAGTAAAATTAGGCAATTTGATACATATTTTTTTCTGATATCAGCTGAACTGCAAATGTATTTATCTAAACGTGAGTGATAAAAATGGTGATTAAAGGTGGGGTGGGTACTTAGAAAACTTTTATGTTCTGGTGCCTGTGATAAAAGAGAAAATTTGCCTGATTTTGCTATTGTCTTATAGCTAAATTCATTATTCTCTTTGTAACACCCCTACAGTGTGCTAGACTTGAAGGGTACAGTGATGAACAAAGCAGACAGTGTATCGCTGTTATTTTTTAAGTCTTCTAGGGAGCATGGCTTCACTTTAGTAAATTTTCAGTTTTGGGTAATTTTATATTTCTGGACAGATGTGTTTAATTGAGGGCCAATTCATCTGGTGTTCTCAGTTGGAGTTAACATTCCTTAATTGCCAGGAATAATAGTGAATACAGTAGTCACCTCCTTATCCAGAGTTTTGCTTTCTGCGGTTTCACTGAGGTCTGAAAATATTAAATGGAAAATTCCAGAAAGAATTCACAAATTTTAAATTGCGCACCATTCTGAGTGGCGTGATGAAATCTTTCACCATCCTGCTCTGTCCCCCTTTGTCTTGCCTGGGATGTGAGTTATTCCTTTGTCCTGCATATCCATGCTGTATACACATTTAGTAGTTGTCTGGATTATCACATCATCATCATGGTGTCACAGTGCTTGTGTTCAAGTGACCCTTATTTTACTTTTATTACTTGTAATAATTTTAAATTTTAATATTATGGCCAGGTGTAGTGGCTTTTGCCTGTAATCCCAGCATTTTTGGAGGCCGAGGCTGGAGGATCACTTAAGTCCAGGAGTTTGAGACCAGCGTAGGCAACCTGGGGGGAAACTTGTTTCTACAAAAATACAAGTAACAATTAGCCAGATGTGGTGGTACATGCCTGTAGCCCCAGCTACTTGGGATCACATGAGCCTGGGAGTTTGAGGCAGCAGTGAGCTGTGATCACTCCAGCCTGGGCAACAGAGTGAGACTCTCTCAGAAAAATTAATTTTACTTAATTACTTTTATTATTGTTATAATTGTTCCATTTTGTTATTGTTGTTGTAAACCAAATTGTAAAACCATTTTATTATTATATTTGTTGCAAACCAAAAAGTATCTGAGACAGGTCTCAATCTATTTAGAAGTTGACTTTACCAAGGTTAAGGGCACGCACCCAGGCCCAAGGTCTGTGCCTTTCTCCAAAGATGATTTTGAGGGCTTCAGTATTTAAAGGGGAAGAAATTTCTAGAAGGTGTGGGTCGATAAGAGGCAAATGGTTGCATTCTTTTGAGTCTTTGTTAGCTGTTCACATGTGGTGGGTGAGGGTGGGGGGCGGCGGAGGAATAGTCCCTTATGCATTCATCTATAGCTCAGAGAATCTGCATTTTTACGTAAGATAAAATATACTTAACAGGGCAGAGGAAGCAATCAGATTATGCATTTGTCTCAGGTGAGCAGAGGAATGACTTTGAGTTCTGTGCTTTGTCCCATATCTGTGAAGATAAGCTATCAATTTACATTGTCAGGGCGAAATTCAGCAAATCGCTGTAGGGTAAGGATCTTGAGGTCCACAAGGAATTACCTGTTGGGCAGATTGTGAGGGAGGTAGGTTTGCATGATGCCATTCCTACCTTGACTTTTCTCTTTGACTTAGTGAGTTTGGGGTCCCCAAGTTTATTTTCCTTTTACATTGTTGTTCATCTTTTACTGTGCCTAATTTATAAGTTAAACTTTACCATAGGTGTGTATGTATAGGAAAACAATGTATTTAGATTTGGTACTACCTGCAATTTCAAGCACCCACTGGGGAATTCCAGAAAGTATCCCTTGAAGATAAGGGAGGACTACTGTATGATTCATAGCACAGTTTCAGATTAATCATGTCCAATGCAGTCAGATGCTTGATGGTTACATGGGGCCTGGTTTGTGGGCAGATGACTAGTGGGAGGTTTTTTTTGCCCATTTAGGATTCAAAATGGGTTTTAATCTTTTAAGTTACAATTAAGCACTTTGTGTCTTATACAGTATGTATACAATAATGCTCTGAAATGGCTAATCATGAATGTATTAATGGTTTGTCTCGTACTGAAACCTGAAATCTAGATGAAAAAGTTGATAAACATAAGAAGGCAATCAGTACTGATTGTCATTGTCATCTACCCCAGTACATTCTAACTGGGGTAGATATAGTAATTCTTTTTTTTTTTTTTTGAGACGGAGTCTTGCTCTGTAGACCGGGCTGGAGTGCAGTGGCCGGATGTCAGCTCACTGCAAGCTCCGCCTCCCGGGTTTACGCCATTCTCCTGCCTTAGCCTCCGGAGTAGCTGGGACTACAGGCGCCCGCCACCTCGCCCGGCTAGTTTTTTGTATTTTTAGTAGAGACGGGGTTTCACCATGTTAGCCAGGATGGTCTCGATCTCCTGACCTCGTGATCCGCCCGTCTCGGCCTCCCAAAGTGCTGGGATTACAGGCTTGAGCCACCGCGCCCGGCCTGATATAGTAATTCTTATATGTTGCTATTAGCATCATTTCTGATTTTTGATTAGAAAAATATTTAGGTTAATGGCTTTCTTGTTGGTTTCAAATTTATGAGAAAAGCTATACCTTTATGTCTTGAATCTGCTCACCAGTCTTTGCTTTGAGAGGTGGTTTTTGCTTAGGCTACGATAAATTGTTTCATCTTTTCTAAAGAGGGATGAGGAAGTATTTACTTTGTGAAATTGGAAAACCATGTGGTTAGTGTGGAGAGTAAGCGTGTTATTAATAAACAGCTAGTCTTGCGCTCCATACTGTTGGATGGAAGGTGGAAATAACCTTGCCTCTATTGCTGAGATTTAAAAAATAAAAAGCTAGGCTACTACCCCACATCAATTGGTGTCTGGTTGGGGCAACTAGAATCCTTCATTGTGTGGTTCATGCTTGTGTGTGTCTGAATGTGAGAGTGGGAGGAAGTTCAATGTTTTGGCTTTGGTGTGGGATTAATTTTCTCTTCCGTTGTTAATTTGGCATACCTGACCTTTTCATTCTGGTTTAAAGTATTAGAAATCCTAAGATTTGTGTGAATTAGAAGATTGGGGTTTATTTGCATTTCATTTGGCACTAGGGAAAATTCACTTTAGGTAAGAGCTACTTTTTGGGTTGGCTTGATGTTCAAAACAATTTTTTCCTTAAGAATTGCATTTTATTATGGAAATTTTCTTTTTTTTTCTTTTTTTTTTGAGATGGAGTTTTGCTTTGTCCCCTAGGCTAGAGTGCAGTGCCATCATCTCAGCTCACTGCAACCTCTACTTCCTGGGTTCAAGTGATTCCCCGCCTCAGCCTCCCGAGTAGCTGGAATTACAGGTGGATGCCACCACGCCTGGCTAATTTTTGTAGTTTTTACTAGAGACAGGGTTTCACCATGTTGGCCAGGCTGGTCTCGAACTCCTGACTTCAGGTGATCTGCCCACCTCAGCCTCCCGAGTAGCTGGTATTATAGGCATGAGCCACCGAGCCCGGCTGGAAAATTTCAAACATATAAAAGTAAACTTAATAGTAAAGTATAATGGGACCCCATGAACAAAAGTGATTTTTTAACCTCAAAAGCAGGGTCAGTTTATTTAATCAGGAAAAAACCGAGCCTTAAAAGTCAGACTTTGCTAAAAGAAAACAGTATTTTTTTCACTGTCCTGAATATAACATTAAGGAAATAGGATTTGGTCAGGTCTAGATAACATTTAATAATTTCAACTGTGTTAAAGACAAAAGTAATTTTTGATATGACCGTGGACTTGTCATGAAAAATATAAAGGTGAAAGGGATTCCATTCCCCTTCCTCTAAACAGAATGGAACGTAAGCACAGATTTAGGTTAATTCATAACCTGGATTTTTAAAGCTTTTACATAGTTGGGTTTCATATTTGTTCAGATGTCTTACTAAACCAGTTATCTAAATGAGTGTTTTTCTGTTTAAAAAATAAAAATAAAACAAAACACATGTCCCCTTCCTCTTTGCCATCCCTTAATCACAGGGCTCCACTGGAATCCCTCCCTTAATCACGGGGCTCCACTGGAATAGAGATGGGCGGATAAAGAAGGAAACTTAGTGGTAGCGACTCCAGTGAACTGGTACGTGGTAGAGGAGGGTTGAAGCTGTTGATCGCAGTGATGTTCCTAGAGGATTTAAGCTTTCCCATTGTCCCATCCTTCATTTGAACCCTCAGAATGTGGAGCCAGAAGTCCAAGAACAAGCAGCTCTGTGAAGGGTAAACCTTCCAGGCTGTGCTCCCTCGAAGGCCCCACTGTGCTTGAGGAGCAGGTGCTGTGGCTGCTGAAGTCAGGTGCTCTGGGAGCAGACAACGACTGCCTGGGTGTGTAGCACCTGTGTTCTTTTGGCTCCTCTGGCCTTGTCTTCTGAGACTGTGTTGCTAATTTCTTTTTTCTTTTCTTTTTTTTTTTTTTGAGACTGAGTCTGGCTCTGTCGCCCAGGCTGGAGTGCAGTGGCCAGATCTCAGCTCACTGCAAAGCTCCGCCTCCCGGGTTTACGCCATTCTCCTGCCTCAGCCTTTGGAGTAGCTGGGACCGGAGGCGCCCGCCACCTCGCCCGGCTAGTTTTTTGTATTTTTTAGTAGAGATGGGGTTTCACCGTGTTAGCCAGGGTGGTCTCAATCTCCTGACCTCGTGATCCGCCCGTCTCGGCCTCCCAAAGTGCTGGGATTACAGGCTTGAGCCACCGAATTTCTTTAGCTATTTATGTCAGCTTTGACCAAAGCCCATTGCAGAGCTTACAAGGGAAAGGAGGCAACAATATCCCTTTGAAGACTTATTTTGGCACAGATTTTGTGATTTGTGAATAGTAACTTTCCTCAGTAGCCACAAATTAAACAACATCGATCTAATTTTGGTATTATTAATTAGTTGGATAATTAAAATAGTAAAACCATCTGCATAGATTGAAGCTATAGTTTCAGGTTGTATTGTATACTTGAAAAACCAACTCTTCATTGTGAATTTTGAGTAGACGTCTCAGTAGATTATTTATGTAAGCTGTGTCATCAGAAACATTCCAGAATGAATCATGTTTAATTAGGATCTAACAAATGTTACCACCTTTGTTCTGTTGAACAATGTTTTTAAACCATTAAATCAACTTGATAAAAGGAAATTACAGTAATTTATTCATAACCCTTTCATCACAAATGTTTTCACTTGCTTCCTCTGATACACGCAGATATTTGAAAATTTTGCACCTCAGGAATTGCTGGGCTGTGACAAAAAGGTTGGCAGCAATTTAATTCTGTGTTTGTGCTAGAATAATCTTTTACAATCTTTTTGCTATAAGATATTTTCCTGGCTAGTTCTTTTCCCCCCACTATAATGAAACATAGTGTCTTAATATAAGATTATTTCTGGCAAGGGATTCTTGAAAGCTGTAAAGAAAACATACCTGCTGTCTTTACCCAATAATGTGGAAAACTTCTTGGGAAATTCTAGCCCATTTGATGTCAAGTCTATTTTATCTCATTCCTTTACTATTAATAAATTTAAATAGACGAATTTCAAATTTCATTAAATGTTACAACAGTGTATCTAATTGGTTTTTCGCTTTCTTTGATTGGATTACACAAAGTAGAAGTAAAGCTCTTCTCAGCAGAAACCCCTTTGGACTTAGTGATTATTTTTCTCCAGATTGTTATTTTGTCTCTAGTTTGTCAAGAGTGAGTAAACTTTCAATGATTGAGAGTCTGTTATGATATAGGTCAAATCAGTTGAGCAGGACCAAAGAGTTGGACTGCCCTGGTCACATTAACCATATACATTTACTGTGATTATTTCCCTTCTTTCTTCATACACAGCTGTGCGACACAGCTTGCCTTTTACATCTGTAAAGGAGTTAAATCTGTAGTTAATTTGTGTGGCATTTTCTAGGCTGAGTCAGGCTTTCCTAGCCCTTTGGAAGCTCCCACAAGCAAGCATTAGACATAATGAAAACTCAGGGTATTTCTTTGCTTCTGAGTTGTTGGAAATGATTAGATTGAAACTCAATGTGTTGTTTTCTTTTCCCACCCCCACCCTTTAGAAAGGTATCTGTATGTACGGAATGGGAATGTCATTGATGTCATACAGTTTATTCTTTTCTACAAAGGTGATTATATTAAATGGTTCTGCTATAACATGGCATAAGCATTTCTAACAATTACCACACTGGCCGGGCCCAGTGGCTCACGCCTGTAATCCTAGCACTTTGGGAGGCCAAGGTGGGCGGATCATCTGAGGTCAGAAGTTCAAGACCAGCCTGGCCAACATGGTGAAACCCCATCTCTGCTAAAAATACAAAATTAGCCAGGCATGGTGGCGCACACCTGTAATCCCAGCTACTCAGGAGGCTGAGGCAGGAGAACTGCTTGAACCCGGGAGGCATAGGTTGTGGTGAGCCGTGATTGCGCCATTGCACTCCAGCCTGGGCAACATGAGCAAAAGTCTGTCTCCAAAAAACAAGAAAAAAAATTACCACACTATACCAGATTGTTCAATAAAAGCCATAGAGGTTATGAAAAAATTGGAGTTAGGTGTGCAACATTCAAATACTGTATTAGTTACTCATCACCAAAAATAAAAGAACCTAATGCAAACAGCACAGGTGTTCACATATTAAACAGTTAAGGAATACTGTAAATATGGCACTTTGAAAAAGTAAACCTGTGGTTTGCTCACGGCAGTGGGCATCAGCAGGGTTGCAGCTTGAGTTATTGTGAAGAGGTGGAAGGAGGGTTATCTGAAATGGCACTGAGAGTTGTAACATCAGATGTATGTGGCACCCACTTGGTGAACTGAGTGCTGGTAGATGCTTCAGGGGTGTGTGTGTGCGTGTGTGTGTCGGTCTGTCCAGCTGGGTGTAGTTTTCCAGGTTTTCCTTGTGGATGAAATTGTGCATATGCAAAGGCAGAGTTCAGGTTGTGCTCATATTGTTCCCAGGTATATCAGTTGTGTTAGAGCAAACTTGCCTTCCTTTCCCTTTTCCCTTCTCAGCAGGGCCTCGCTGTGTCACGTGTCACTGAGGCTGGAGTACAGTGGCATGATCACACCTCTTCTCTGCAGGGCCTTATTGTGTCACCCAGGCTGGAGTGCAGTGGTGTGATCACACCTCATTGCAACCTTTACCTCCTGGACCCAAGTGATCCTCCCACCTCACCCTCCCAAGTAGCTAGGACCAGTAGCTACTTTTTAAAATTTTTTTGTAGGCACAAGGTCTCCCTTTGTTGCTTAGTCTGGTCTCAAATTCCTGGGCTCAAGTGACCTTCCCACCTTGCCCTCCTAAAGTGCTGGGGTTACATGTGTGAGCCCCTGTGCCCAGACTTTGATTTGCTTTTGATTTAGGAAGAGGAAGTTACACTTTTCCCAACTATAACTTTTGAAAGTTAGATGCGCAAAGAGATGGTAGGTAAGTGTGAAGCCTAGGTAAACCCATTCTTTTCCCATCTAGACGCATTGTCTCTCTATACAGAAAGGGCACTTTGAAGTATGAGGAACATACTTTTTCTAACTTCTTTCTGGAAATGAATGTGAAAATTAGGGTGTTAATAAGTACATATACAGCTGTCTGCTTTTCAAGGAAGAGTGGCTTAGACTTCTGCTAGCTTAGTTGATCAGGTCATCTCGCTTCTGTTATTTTTTGTAAATCTAATGAGGTGGCTAATTATCAAAAGTGAGGTGTCCATGCTGTCACTTTGAGTACTTTTCCAGGTGCAGAGATTTTGTTGTGCCTTTGTTCCTCTCATTAACTGTTTGTGGGTAGTCATTTGTGAGGTCGCTTTCTGGGATTGGGGAACCTCCCCTGAGGCTACCCCTCATGCAAAGAGTTGTTCTTTATGCAAAGCTGCCTACCTGCCCTGGAGTCAAACCGGCACCTTAACCTCATTTGCACTGCTCTCTAAACTTCTGGGGCCCAGCTAATCACCTGAGCATAAGTATGCACTGCTGCCAGCAGGCTTTTGGAAAATGTATTAAATATGTACCCTAGAACTTAAGGTGTAATAATAATAACAAAAAAAAAGAAAAAGAAAAAAAGTAGTGGTGAAAGTAAGCTTGTTTCTTGATGATATGTAACCATGAATAGTGAAGATGTTTATACTCAGAATTCCTAGACTCCTAGAAATCAGATGTAGAGAACTTCTTTAGTCAATTAGCTTAGGGCCTTTAGAAACACTCAGCAAGGTAGAGATACTGTGTTATGTTGTTTAGGACAGAGAATTAGCCTGCACCTTGGAGACAGAAACTGCAGTGAGCTGTGGAGCCTCATAATTCTTAGCTCTTGTCCCCGTGCTGCAACTTACTGGTTTGGTAACTTTGGGCCAGTTACCAGACCATTCTGTTCCAACTTCAGTTTCTTCATGGGAATTGATACTAGTTTCTACCTGATAATGAAGAATTTAGCAAAGTCCCTGCGGTGGCAAGCATATCCAGTCAATGTTACTGCTACTGTGATTGCTGTTCTGCCTATGGGGAGATTATAACCTCAGACGTATTTTCAAGATGAATTCACAAACACGGTCATACGTTGCCTAAGGATGGGTACGTCCTGAGAAATGCGTTGTTAAGCAATTTTGTCATTGTGGGAACATCATGGAGTGAACATACACCAACCTAGATGGTATAGCGTATTACACAACCTGGTGGTCTGGTATAGCCTATTATTTGTAGGCAACAAATCTGTGCAGCATGTTACTGTACTGAGACTGTAGGCAAGTAAGTATTTGTGTAGCTAAATATATCTAAACAAAAGCTATAGTAAAAATACAGTATTATAATCTTAGAGGATCGCTGTTGGATATGCAGCTAGGCATTGACTGAAACGTCATTATGCAGCACATGACTGTAAGATATAACAGGATCTGAAGAATCGCAACATTTTGGATAAGTTTTTTTGGTATTGTGTAATTTTTCAAAAACATAATTGAACTAACATATGTACAGTTTTATATACTAACTAAAAATGTTAAATGTAGTCTAAAGGCAAAGTGACAGGTTTCAGTGGAAAGGATATTCAAAATTATTGGGCCTACCTCTGTGTTTTACAGACGGGAGAATAGAATCATGGAAAGATTTAAAGCATATCCTCAGCCTCTTCAGCAATGCCAGCGCTAGAATTGAGTCCCAGTCTAGGTGTCACTCCAAGGATTTTCACCAGTTTACATCAGGAATTCTCATAAAGTTGGCATTGGATGATGATATGGTGATACCAAGATATTTTCTATTGTTTTTGTTTTGTTTTGTTTTCTGAGACAGGGTCTCGCTCTGTCACCCAGGCTGGAATGCAGTGATGCGATCATAGCTCGCTGCAGCCTCGACTTCCTGGGCTCAAGCGATCCTCCCACCCCAGCCTCCCAAGTAGTTGAGACTACAGACGCACGCCACCATGCCTGGCTACTTTTTTTTTTTTTTTTTTTTTTTGTAGAGACAGGCTCTCACTTTGTTGCCTGGGCTGGGATATTTTCTTTTGGATGGGAGTGAAAGGCTTGTGTATAAATAGAAACAGCACACTCAACATACCTATTCTTTTTTATAAGGCACACTATAGTGAATACATTAAAAAAAAAAAAGTAAGGGACATAGTTTTTAAATGGTTGAATTACTGTCTGAGGCCTCTTTACAGACAAGGGGTAAGTGGGATGCCAAGGTGTGTTGTTGCCGGGAGAATCAGGTTATATGTACCTTTGGGTGGCAGCGAGGATAAATCAGGTACAAAGGGCATTCATTTATCGTAGCTTCATAATCACAGTGTGATAAAATCAGTCATTTGGGGATCATTACAGGTCAGTCACTGCCTAGGGTTTTGTTTTTTCCCCAGTATCTTTAATTTATTTGGGATTATAAAAATAATACATTCGGTGTATAAAATTTGGGAAATACGGCAAAGCATAAGGAAAATAAAGACAATCTAAAATCTCATAACCCAAAGATAACACACTGTTAACATTTTGGTGCTTTTTCTTCTGGCTCTTATTTTGCGGGAGTATGTGTAATTTTTCAGAAACATAATTGAGCTTACATTATATGTACAGATTTATATACTAACTAAAAATGTTAAAGTGTAGTCTAGAGGCGAAGTGACTGTCAGATTTTCAGTCCTGTAAGAAAATGTGGACTCTACCGTATACTGCAGAAGAGCATGCTTTGGTGTGTGGGGTTTTTTTGTTTATTTGTTTTGTGAGACTCTGTCACTCAGGCTGGAGTGCAGTGTGGCAATCGCGGCTCACTGCAGCCTTGATCTCCCAGGTTCAAGCGATCCTCCCACCTTAACCTCCTGAGTAGCTGAGACTACAGTTACGTAGTGCCACCATGCCTGGCTAATTTAAAAATTTTTTTATAGAGATGGGGCCTCACTATGTTGCCCAGGCTGCTCTCAAATTCCTGGGCTCAAGCAGTCCTTCCATCTCTGCCTCCCAAAGTGTTGGGATTACAGGCGTGAGCCCCTGCTCCTTGCCTGGCATGTACTTGATATCGGAGCAGTGTCTAAAGCTGACTGATTGTCCTGCACTGTCGTTTTTATCAGAATGACTCATTTTTCCCATCTATAGCTAGTCTCAAAAATTAATAATAGATTAACCCTCCAGGAAGTTTCAACAAACACCCGGTTGATCATTTACCACTCTTATCTGCTATCTTTTAAATAATATTCTAGGACCAGAGCACAGACATAATCTGCTAATTTACGTTAAATTATCTGGCTGCCAGTTAGAGCCAGGTAACGACAGTTCGCAGCAGAGGCAGCAATCCATTCTTGCCAAGAAAGGCTTCCCTTTGGTTATATGCAGAAGGGAAAGCCAGGTATTCAAAGAATATAAATTATAGATAAATTGCAATTTGAGGGTCAGAAGTCTTCCCTAGAATATTTTGTGTCTCCATGAATTCATAAAAATAGAATTTTAGGAAACAAGAATACGTATGCTGAACATATCAATCGGTGTGCCTTCTTTGGGACTAAATATTTCATTGAAAATTGGCTATTAGATTGATCATTTAAATGGCTTATATGCATTTAAGGATGTAACATGAAACTTTTTTCGCAACTTTTTATATATAAGTATTAAATTTAGCTTCAGGAATATGGTTTCATTTACTATTTTATAATTATCCCCCCCCCTTTTTTTTTTTTTTTTTTTTTTTTTTTTTGAGACAGAGTCTTGCTCTGTCACCCAGGCTGGAGTGCAGTGGTCGGATCTCAGCTCACTGCAAGCTCCACCTCCTGGGTTTACGCAATTCTCCTGCCTCAGCCTCCCGAGTAGCTGGGACTACAGGCGCCCGCCACCTCGCCCGGCTAGTTTTTTTGTATTTTTTAGTAGAGACGGGGTTTCACCGGGTTAGCCAGGATGGTCTCGATCTCCTGACCTCGTGATCTGCCCATCTCAGCCTCCCAAAGTGCTGGGATTACAGGCTTGAGCCACCGTGCCCGGCCCCCCTTTTTATTTTGAGTTGGAGTTTCACTCTTGTCGCCCAGGCTGGAGTGCAATGGTTCTATCTCAGCTTATAGCAACCTCTGCCTCCCAGGTTCAAGTGATTCTCCTGTCTCAGCCTCCCGAGTAGCTGGGATTACAGGCATGTGCCGCCGTGCCTGGCTAATTTTGTATTTAATTAGTAGAGATGGGGTTTCACTACGTTGGTCAGGCTGGTCTCGAACTCCTGACCTCAGGTGGTCTGCCCGCCTGGGCCTCCCAAAGTGCTGGGACTACAGCCATGAGCCACCGTGCCTGGCCATTTGTCCCTTTTAAACATTACTTTTCTAAGACTGACTCTTCACACCGGAGACTTGAAGATTAAAGTGCCGTGGGTTAAAAATAACACTTGTGGCCAGGTGTGGTGTCTCATGCCTGTAATCCCAGCACTTTGGGAGGCGGAGGTGGGTGGATCACTTGAGGTCAGGAGTTCAAGACTAGCCTGACCAACATGGCGAAACGCTGTCTCTACTAAAAATACAAAGCAATTAGCCAGATTTAGTGGTGTGTGCTTGTAATCCCAGCTACTTGGGAGGTTGAGGCAGGAGAATTGCTTGAGCCCAGGAGGCAGAGGTTGCAGAAAGCTAAGATCATGCCACTGCACTCCAGCCTGGGTGACAGAGCGAGAGTCTGTCCCAAAAACAAACAACAACAAAAACACTTGTGCTTTGTATACCTAGAGACCTAGCTCCTCAGAGCATTAGGCCAGGAGTTCCAGGACAGCCTGGGCAACAAAGTGAGACCCCGTCTCTAAACAAACAAACACTTATTCTGAGAGAGGGAAATAAGGGTAGGGATTGACTGGAAGGGGGCTTGGGAAACCTTTCAGGAGTGATTGTAATGTTTCGTATCTTGATAGGGATTTAGATTACACAGGTGTGTGCATTTGTCAAACTCTGCAAATGCACACCTATTCATTGCATGAAATTTTACACCAAGAAGGGAAAAAAAAATCTAATTAATGAGCATGCATGCTGAAGTGTTCAGCGGAAGTATACTGATCTCTGCAGTTTACTTGGAAATGCATCACAAAGTAAGATGGATTAATGAATATATTTGTGATGAGCAAGTTAATAGTGGAATCAAGATTGTGAGTATATGGGAGTTCACCGTGAAGTTCTTTCAACTTTGCTGTATATTTGAAATTTTTCATAATAAAACATTGGTTTAATAATGTTAAAAATTTTCACATTGGTATCAAAAAACATGTTATAAGGCCGGGCGTGGTGGCTCATGCCTGTAATCTCAGCACTTTGGGAGGCCGAGGCAGGCAGATAGATCATGAGGTCAGGAGATCGAGACCATCCTGGCTAACACGGTGAAACCCTGTCCCTACTAATAATACAAAAAAAGCAGCCGGGCGTGGTGGCGGGCGCCTGTAGTCCCGGCTGCTCTGGACGTTGAGTCAGGAGAATGGTGTGAACTCGGGAGGCGGCGGAGCTTGCAGTGAGCCGAGATCATGCCACTGCACTCCAGCCTGGGCGACAGAGTGAGACTCCATATCCAAAAAAAAAAAAAAAAAAAAAAAAAAAAGGTTATAAATTTGTGTCTGTGAAGTTGTAGTTACCATAGGGCAGAAATGGATCCGTTGAATCAGATCACTCCCTTGATCATTTTAACTTTGAGATCCATAGAGAATGAGGTAAGAATTACCAGGTTCTTCATCCTCAATAGTTAAGAATCTCTCTTGTCTTTCCCATTGAGTCTAAATATTATTTTTCTGATTATTTTGCTGTCTTTGTTACTTGGAAATCAGGTAACATAAATCCTGTATAATTGTCAAATAGGTGGCATCTGTGTTTGTTTCTGCATATATCATCCAATGGATACCTAAACACTGTTTTGCCAAGACACTTTCTCAGGCTAGCACTCAATACAAATCTGTATTTTTCTATTCTCCTTTCTCCTCCAGACTTCAGTCTAGATGTTTTCTGATGGCATAGCTTTTGGATCAGTCATTCTCTTTTTTTGCTCTGTCTTGCCCAATGTTAAAATATTACACCCTTCTTTTTTTTTTTTTTTTTTTTTTTTTTGAGATGGAGTCTTGCTCTTGCCGCCCAGGCTGGAGTGCAGTGTTGCTATCTTGACTCACTGTAACTTCCGCCTCCCAGGTTCAAGCGATTCTTCTGCTTCAGCCTCTGGAGTAGCTGGGATTACAGGCATGTGCCATTTATACCCAGCTAAGTTTTGTATTTTTAGTAGAGACGGGATTTCACCATGTTGCCTAGGCTGGTCTTGAACTCCTGGCCTCAGGTGATCCACCCGCCCCAGCCTCCCAAAGTGCTGGGATTACAGGTGTGAGCCACTGTGCCTGGCCAAGTTCTTAATTTCAGTTACTATATTTCTCAGTGTTCGAACTTTTGATACTTTTTTAATAGATTGCAATCTTCTGGTGAAATTCTCTATTTTTCTAATTTTTTCCCCTTTATTTTCTCCCTCTACTTTTTTGAACAGTTATTAAAACCCATGAGTTAATGGTTCCCAATATCTGTATTGTCTGTGGATCTCTTCCTGATACCTGATTTTTCTTTTGACACTCTTTTTTTTTTTTTTTGAGATGGAGTTTCATTCTTGTTGCCCAGGCTGGAGTGGAATGGCGCAATCTTGGCTCACTGCAACCTCTGCCTCCCGGGTTTAAGCGATTCTCCTGCCTCAGCCTCCGAATAGCTGGGATTGCAGGCATGCGCCACCATGCCCGGCGATTTTGTAGTTTTAGTAGAGACAGGGTTTCTCCTTGTTGGTCAGGCTGGTCTCGAACTCCTGACCTCAGGTGATCTGCCTGGCTTGGCCTCCCAAAGTGTTGGGATTACAGGTGTGAGTCGCCGCGCCCAGCCTTGGTGCTCCTTTTGTCCTATCTTTTGGCATGACTGTTAATTTTTATTGAAAAGTGGGCATTGTATATAAAAAAATTGTAGCGACCCTAGATGATTTTATAATATTTAGAGCGCTCACACCATTTGCTAGGCAAATAGAATGGGGGCTGATTCCATGTATCCTGTCTGAGCTTACCATAGCAAGGGTGTGGTTTTGGTCAGGCTCCATCTCTTTTTGGTTTGCCTGTACTCTTTGGAAGTACCCTGCAGGAGTTCTGGCTAAGCACTGGGGCCCTTCCCCCACGGTGTGTCCTGAACTTTAATCTTTTTCTTCCCAGTACATGAGATTGGTGAAAAAACCTGCTGTGCTAGTCAGAGGCTTTCTGCTTGGTTTCAGCCTTCTGACCTGTGCATTTTTGGGATTTTGTAAAATATCTTCAGGGGAAAACACTCAGTTCTTTTCACAGGAATCCTGGGCCCTTGTCTCTATTTTTCTTTCTTCAGTCCTGAGATATTACCACGAGCTCTGCTGGTTTCTCTACCTGTGGATAGTGGCTCTGGTCCTGTTCCAACGCTGCTTGTCCGTTTCCTCAGCCTCCTTCCTGGCACCTAGAATTGGCAAATGTCCTGAGGGGCAAAGCAGTTGTGGTATATTGGCTTGCCCCTACAGGGTTTACCCTTCCGGATTGTGTCTCTTCAAGTCATAGTAGCTTCAACAGCTCTCCAAAGTCTTCAGACTTAAAAAAAATTTTTTTAAATTTTTATTTTCTCTGACTGTTGGAGCTGTTTCTCTGAGAGATCTCTGGTCTGCCACAAGTTGCTCAGTCATAGCCAGAAGCAGAGGCTACTTTTTTATGCAGATCTTGCACATGGTGCATTGTTCCTTGTGTTGCAGAAAAGGTGATGCTAGTCTGTGCTCTGTTTACTAAGGAAGAAATATTCAGTTTATAGGGAGTCGAGAATAAATGATCTGTTTATTTTATTTTTTATTTTTTCCCGAGACAGAGTCTTGCTCTGTCACCCAGGCTGGAGTGCAGTGACTCAGTCTCAGCTCACTGCAACCTGTGCCTCCCGAGTTCAAGCAATTCTCCTGCCTTAGCTTCCTGAATAGCTGGGATTACAGGCACCTGCCACCACACCCAGCTAATTTTTGTATTTTTAGTAGAGACTGGGTTTCACCATGTTGGCCAGACTGGTCTGGAACTCCTGACCTTGTGATCCGCCCACCTCAACCTCCCAAAGTGCTAGGATTACAGGTGTGAGCCACCACGCCCTGCATGATCTGTTTATTAATCCAATAAATGGGAACCAGCAAATATAAACTTAACGTTTATGCATTGCTACTGTACTTTCTGTCTAACAATGTCAGTGGTTAAAAGTCAGTAGAAGGTAAGTGATTTGTCTAAGGCAGAGTTTCTCAACCGTGGCGCTGTTGACGTGCTGCTTTTTTGTTGAGGCTGTCCTGTGCCTTGTAGGATGTTTTGCAGCCTCTCTGGCCTTTACCCAGGAGATGCCAGTAGTACCTTTCTCCCCCAGTGGTGACAATGAAAAATGCCCCCAGATACTGCCAGATGTCCCCTGGGAAGCAAAAGCACCCCTAGTTGAGAACTACTGACCTAAAGGAAGGGATTAGTTTTCCTAATTTGATATAATACCAGAAAAGCAGAAATGGATTTTGAGTTACTCAAGTCATTGTCTCTGACCATTAGACTATATGCCAGCTTCATTCTTTTTTTTTTTTTTTTTTTTTGGTAGAGATGGGATCTTGCTGTGTCACCCAGGCTGGAGTATAGTGGCATAATCATAGCTGATTGCAGCCTTGAACTTGTGGGCTGAAGGGATCCTTCCACCTCAGCCTTGTGGGTCTTTGGGACTACAGGCGTGCGCCACCGCACTTGGCTTTTTTTTTTTTTTTTTTTTTTTTTTTTGGCAGAGACAGGGTCTTGCTATGTTGCTATGTTGCTATGTTGCCCAACTTCATTCTTTACTGACAATTTGATGGTAAATTGTAGGGCCCTAAAATGGTTATAAGAGTAAATGTATTTTTTTTTTTTTTTAAACCATTGGCTTGCCATCTGTGAATTGGGAACTTAAGTCACTTGGTCGCTTATTCTATGGTTGAGAAGACAGACTCTCGATTTCTAGGCAGTAGTGAATGTTAACATCCTGTGTGTGGTATCTTTTGGGCTTCTGCAGAACGTTTCTGTTGCAGTCTGTCTTCATTGGATCTAATGCATGTACAGCAGTTCTTTAAAACTGACAGGAGCAAACAGACACAGAGAAATCCACTCAGAATGTAAGTAGTAACCATTTGAAATGTAAGGTAGGAAGAAGGACATAAAGAGATCAGAATTAGGGCTAAAACTAAGGGAGAAAAAGACAGCTTAGAAGAAAAATGACTTAGGGTGGACAATTTTGAATGGCATGACACTGCCAAAAATAATTTAAGCTGTTAGCTCCCCTTTCTTTTATTCTGCGGACATTTTCCGGTTTTCCAAATCATTCGCTTTGATGCCAAATGCCTTGTTAATAATGCATGGCTTTTTTATAGTGCTCCCCTCCCATCATGCCTCTTAGGTGCTGAGTCAGAGGAGAAGGAGAAATCCCTCTGCAATGCTCAAATACTACCTTTTTTGCACATTTATCTTGTAGCAAGCTTTTCACTTTAAAGCTTCAATTCAGAGGATGCATTTTTCTTACTGTTAAATAACAAGACTTTAAAAACTATCCAAAAATGTCTAATAACATGAAGTTTTTGAAAGCTCTTAAAAGCAGATCTAAATGTTAGTGTGAATTGTATTTGATTTCCAGGACAATAGCTGTTATTTTTCTACTTTTTAACCTGTTGTCTGGATATGCCTCTTCTGAGTCCCTAATTTCTATTCTGTAAAATTTAAAATAATATTTTCACATTGCCTTTATGATAGACAGCTATAGGAGACAAACAGATAATTGAGGAAATGCAACAAATGATTGTCCAGTGAGCACAGGGATCCAGGCTTGGATCCAGTGTATTTCTCCACTACTGTTTGCCAGCCCGTTGCATTCTGGATGGCTACTCAGAGGCTGACCTCTGAGGCTCAGCAGTTGCTACCCCTGCTGCTTTCAAAGGCTGGGCTGTCTGGGTCACAGAGTTTTTCATTTTCTGTTGGTTAGGAAATACTGTGTTGTGAAAGGCCCTGGTAGAGGGAAAGTAATTTTTGAAGCCCCTGGGTTTGTGATATGAGTTGAGAGGAGGCACCCACTGCACCTGCTGAAGTCCCTGTTAGAGACGGTAACATGGAGAAAGTGTTCCTAGGTCTGTGATATACATGTTAGCCTCTTAGTCATGTCTGCCTTTAAACTGTGTAACACATCTTAACAAGCTTGGGAAATCAGTTCACCTGATGCGGACTGTTTAAGTGCATAAATCAGGAGTTTCCTAGAGTGACAGTATTCTTTGTTGTGGATTTTTAAGGTGTAATTTAGAAATTGTTTACGTCTCTTCACAGTCAGAATAACAATATTGGTGAAAATAAAATAACGGCATGGATACTCTGTACTATATTCACAACTTTTCTATAATTCTAAAATTAAACTGAAAGGCTTTACAAATAATAACTGTGACTTACTGAAGGCCGACTCTATTTCAGTCACTCTGGAATCTACATTTGTTATTTCTAACTCTACTAAGACTGTAAGAAGTTCGGTCACGAGCTCAAGATCACACAGCTAAGCCGAGTCGGGACTCAAACCTCTGTCTCAGCTGAGTGAAACTCTAATCCTACCCCATGCCACCTCTGTTCACTGGGGAATTGGAATGAATTATTTGAACAAGGACGCGGCTCTTCAGTGTGTCATTTAAGTCTGCAAGTATGCCTTGATTTAGTTCTGTTGTGGATCAGTAGTACTGTATGGCACTTGCTGATTTTGCATGCTTGTGTCCTTGGTATGTGGCCTCTTTCAGTTCAGGGACCAACTTTATTTTTTACATTAAAGTAAATTCTGAACTAACACATGAGTGCTCACTGTATACAAGACTCTCTTAGAGCTCTGCATGTGTTGCTTCTCTTTCTGACCCAGTGAGATAGGTACTATTACTTTGCTCTTTTTTCTTTTTTTTTCTTCTTTGAGATGGAATCTTGCTCTGTTGCCCGGGCTGGAAAGCACTGATGTGATCTCAGCTCACTGCAGCCTCCACCTCCTGGGTTCAAGTGATCCTCCCTCCTCAGCCTTCCAAGTAGCTGAGATTACAAGCATGCACCACCACACCTGGTTTTGTATTTTTAGTAGAGACAGGGTTTTGCTATGTTGGCCAGGCTGGTCTCAAACTCCTGACCTCAAGTGATCCACCCACCTCGGCCTCCCAAAGTGCTGGAATTACAGGCATGAGCTACCGCGCCTGGCCACAGTCTTTATTCTTAAGCGCCTGGCCACAGTCTTTATTCTTAAATGTTTTACCAATATTAACTCATTCAGTACAAATGAGATAGGGATATTATTATCCCCGTTTTATGGATGAGGAAACACAGAATGAATCATTTGCCAAAGGTCATTCAGCTGACTAGAATTTAAACCTGCCTAGGCCGGGTGCAGTGGCTCATGCCTGTAATCCCAGCATTTGGGAGGCTGAGGTGGGCAAATCGTCTGAGGTCGGCAGATCATCTGAGGTCAAGAGTTCAAGACCAGGCTGGCCAACATGGTGAAACTGCATTTCTACAAAAATACAAAAATTAGCTGGGCATGATGGTGGGTGCCTGTAATCCCAGCTACTCAGGAGGCTGAGACATGAGAATCACTTGAACCCGGGAGGCAGAGGTTGCAGTGAGCCAAGATTGCACCATTGCACTCCAGCCTGGGAAACAGAGTCAGACTCCATCTCAAAAAAAAAAAAAAAAAGAATTTAAACCTGCCTAGCCCTCCTCTAGAATTAATACTTTCAACCATTAAACCATTTACCTGACAATTTATTCAGCTTAAAGATAAAAGGAAAACCAGAAAATACCTGTTAGACTAAACAAAACACATTTATGTGCAGATAGTTTGCGACTTCTAAGGAGAACATTATTTGTGAAATCGAAACAATTTATTTCTAGGATAACTTCTATTATTTAACTTTCAGTTGAGAATTTGTATTTGTTGTGTATAAGCATATGTCGTCCTTCTATGTCACTTTTTTTTTCCCTCCCCAGAAACAGGGTCTCTCACTCCGTCAACCAGGCTGGAGTGCAGTGGTGCAATCACAGTTCACTGCAGCCTTGAACTCCTGGGCTGAAGCAGTCTTCCCACCTCAGCCTCCCAGCTGGCTGGGACTACTGGCACACCACCATGCCTGGCTAATAATATTTTTTTATGTCAGTAGAGAAGGGGCCTTCCTCTGTTGCGCAGGCTGATCTTAAACTCCTGGACTCAAGTGATCCTCCTGCCTTAACCACCCAAAGTGTTAGGATTGCAGACGTGAGCCACTGCGCCTGGCCTAGAATTGGAATCTTGAATTTTTGCCTTAGGCTCACTTCTTTCAACTACATTTAACAAATATTTATTGGGCTGCTGCTATATGGTAGGCACTGGTATACCCGAACAAAACAGATGAAAATCCTACTGGCATGGAGCTTATATTCAACTTTTCAACTGCATTTAACATATATTTATTGGGTTACTGCTAATATGCTAGGCACTGGGATACATGAACAAAATAGATGAAAATTCCTGCTTGCATGTGGTGCTTATATTCTAGTGTGCAGGCATGGTCAGACTAAAAACAAACTTGTGTGTCCTTTTAGGTAATTAGTGCTCTGGAGAAGCAGAGAAAGGGGAAAGTGGATTCTTTGGGGGAATGGAGAGAGGAAATTTTGCAGTTTTAAATATATTGTGATTAGGGAAGGTCTCACTGAAGTCAGGTATTCAGGAGGTGTGCGAGCAAGCCATGTGGTTGTCTGGGCAGCCCTGCAAAGAGAACGGCTGGGTCAGTGGCCCGTGGTGAGAGCTTGCATGGGTATCTTCAGGACAGGACAGCGAGAAGGCCTGTGTGGCTGGAACAGAGTGAGTGAGGTGCAGAGCTAGAGAGATGAGGTCAGAGGGATAAGGGAAATCATTTAAGAGCTAGTGTAGACAGACTTGCTCTTCGAAGGGCCAGATGTAAACATTTTTGACTCTGCAGTCCATAGCAACAACTCAACTCTGCCTGCAGTGCCGAAGCAGTAGTAGGCAGTGCACTGAGAGGCACAGGGTGCAGCAGTGCTTTATTCACACTGGCAGGCACTGGGCAGGATTCATCCACCACAGGTTCTGACTCCTGGTTTAGAGCCTCGTAAGCCATTGTCCAGATTTGATGTGTACTCTGAATGAGATGAGAATTCATTGGAGGGCATTTATTTATTTATGTATTTATTTTTAAATTTATTTTTGAGACAGGTTCTGGCTCCTTTGTCCAGGCTGGAGTGCAGTGATGCAATCGCAGCTCACTACAACCTCAACCTCAAAGGCTCAGATGCTCCTCCCACTTTAGCCTCCCAAGTAGCTGGGACTACAGGTGCAAGCCAGCATGCCTGACTAATTTTTGTATTTTTTGTAGAGACAGGGTCTTGCCAGGTTGCCCAAACTGGTCTTAAACTCTTAGCTCAAGCCATCCATCGACCTCAGCCTCCCAAAGTGCTGGGATTACAGGTGTGAGCCACTGCGCCTGGCCTTCCTTGGAGGTTTTCAAATAGAGGAATTAGAAAATTTGACTGCCATCATAAGGGATGCCACCAGTTGTCTAGTTGAGAATGAACTGACAAGGAATGAGGGTAAAAGGGAAGAGTTACCATTAACCAGGATGGGAAGACTGCAGTAGAACAGGTTTGTGGGTGGGAAGGACAGTGATCTGGTTTTGGACAAATTTGAGGTAACTGTTAGGCTTCTGAGTGAAGATGGCAGGGAGGCTGTTGGTCTACAAACCTGGTGCTCAGTGCAGAAGTCAGGGCTCAATGTAAGAATTTGGGAGTGGCCAGCAAACAGGTGGTATTTGAAATCATGTGACTGGATGAGATCGTCAAGGGAGTGAGTGTAGATCGAGAAGTCCAGGGTCTGAACCTGTAGCATTAAAATGAAAGAAACTAGTTTGGGGCTGTTTTGTCACTTTGGGAGTGTGGATTCTTTGATTCTGATTACGGATGCCTGTAGCACTCTGAACTCTTACATGAATTTTAAATATAGAACCTCAGTGTCCTTCTGGCTGGGTTTATTATTTACCACCTATGTTCTTCTTACTTTTTTTTTTTTTTTAGAGATGGGGTCTTGCTCTGTTGCCCAGGCTGGAGTCCAGCAGTGTGATCATAGCTCACTGTAACCTAAAACACATGGGCTCAGACAAACCTCCAGCCTCAGCCTCCTGAGTAGCTGGGACAACAGGTGCATGTCACCACACCTGGCTAATTGTTTTTGGTAGAAATAAGGTCTAGCTATGTTGCCCAGGCTGGTCTCAAACTCCTGGCCTCAGGCAGTTCTCCCACGTCTGACTCCCAAAGTGCTGGAACTTACTAAATTACAATTCTAGTTTTTACATACAGTTTTTTAAAATTATGGTAAAATATACATAACATAAAATAGGCCATTTTAGGCTGTCCTACCTATGGGGTAGCCATTCTTTTATTTCTTTACTTTCTTAATAGATTTGCTTTCACTTTCTGGAAAAAAAAAAATGTGTGATTTAAATAATTTGAAGTATACAATTCAGTGGCATTAAGTACATTCTCAGTATTGTGCAACCATTACCACTGTTCTTTTCCAGAACTTGGTTTCTTAATTCCAAACAGAAACTCTGCATCTATTAAAAATTAGTCCCCTTCTCCCCAACCTCTATTATCAGTCCACCTATTATTAGTCCCCTTCTCCCCAACTTCTAATAATCACCATTTTACTTTCAGTCTCTGTGAATTTACCTATTCTAGGTACATCAGATAAATGTAATCATATAATATTTGTACTTTTGTGTTCTGGCGTATTTCACTTAGCATGTTTTCAAGGTTCATCTATGTTACAGCATGTTTCAGTGCTTTTTAAATTTTTTAAGTTTTAATTTTGCTAAACATCCTAGGATGCACATCAGTGCTTCTATTATTATTATTTTTTAAAACAGCCTCTAATATGGAGTCTTATTTCTGACAGGAATTCTTTGCTCCATAGCTCAGCCTTATGTTCCAAAACACTCATGCTCTCTGTGTCCAGAACACTCCAAGAGCTTGTTGAAGTGGCTCTTCAGCCCATGCAGCCCTCTTACTTGTGCTGCTAGTAAAATAATGATAATGCTATTGAATAGCTGGATTGTTGACTCTCTGGCTAATATGATTTGATTGATTTTATTATATGGCATTTTAATCAGAGGATAAGCTTGTCTCATTTGAAGTAGATAGAAAACCTGAAAAAGTGACATTTTAAAGGTAGCAGTCAAGTCAAGTAGTTTTCTTCTTCTGGAAATGCGATAAATGTATTTAGTGAGAGGTATCTTGGAGAGCGTGATTTTACCACTTGCTCATTTGACAAATTTACTGAGCTTAGGGGCGAAGTCCTGTAATGTTTCTCTGTTGCTTCAAGGCAGGTATACTGAAAAAAATCAGTTATTAAATATTTTCCATATTTACTAAATAACCTATTAATTCTTTGCCTGATAACAGCAGTTTTTATGGCAGCAATATGTGTTAAAGGAAAACTTGGCTCTCCTTTGGGGTTCAGGAGTCAGGTCTACTGAAAGTTCAGCTGACATGTGAAACAAGGTATATATTTTTTTGAGATGGAGTCTCACTTTGTCGCCCAGGCTGGAGTGCAGTGGTGGGATCTCGGCTCACTGCAACCTCTGCCTCCCGGGTTCAAGTGATTCTCCTGCCTCCTGAGTAGCTGGGACTACAGGCACGTGCCACTATGCCTGGCTAATTTTTTGTATTTTTTTTTGTAGAGACAGGGTTTTACCATGTTAGCCAGGCTGGTCTCTAACTCCTGACCTCATGATCCGCCTGTCTCGGCCTCCCAAAGTGCTGGGAAATTTTGTTTAACCAACTTTTGGTATTGTATGAAAGGCTCATTAATGTTCTTGATTTTGGTGCTAGAAAATGACCAAGGATAAAATGAAAATAAATTTTTAGCTTCATTTTAGGACTGGTGATTGCAAAACAACAATAAAACAGCAAAAAACCCTTTTTAGTAAAAAAATTGGGGGAGAAGAAAATTAGAGGCAAGAGGTTATTTTTAAGATGCGGCCACAGTTCAGTCTAGTTTCCAGTAGACCTTTTAGGCCATTTCCCATCATCTATTGAGTCATCCCAGCAGTTCTGCAAACAGTCAGCTATAATGAAAGTTGAAAAGGAAGATCATAGTATCCATTCTTCTCTCCTTTTGTATTGTGGTTAACTTTGGGTCTTGGCTTTAGGATACCCTTCCCACTCCCAGCCACTTTTAATGTAATCATGCGATGGGCAAGGGATTACATTAATGTATTTAGGAGATTGGAGGGAACTTTGCTTTGTGCTCCAGGAACCCTGGGGATTCCCTCCAGCCCCCATTACCAGTAACAGCACTAACAATGTTTATGTTGAAGTGGATATGGAAGCCAAGGATCTTCAAGGTCTTAGTAGCAAGCCTAGCGGTGAGCTATTAAGCCAAATCAAAGCAGTGATTAAGTCTCAGCTTATTTTTCTATAAAATGATAGTACTAATACCTACTTCATCCACGTTAAATGAAACCTTTTAACTCTTAATCTTCTTGATTAAGGCTTGTGTTAGGAGGAAGTTTGAGAGAATGTGTCCTTGATACATGTCTGTCCAACTCCCAGAGGCCCAAGAGTACCTGGATGGCTTCCAGGGCTCAGTGATTATGTATCGTATGCATTAGTAGACTTCTTTCAAGATATCTTGGCCAGATAATTATGAGGCGTGTCCTTCAGAGGCAGCATGCACACCACCACGTAGGGACTCATGGCTGGTGCCTGTCTTGCAGCTACAATAGCAAGACATCTTCATTCTTGGAACAGTGAGAGTGAACTCAGGAAAGGGCCTACATTCTTGTCCAGCCAAATTATTGTTCACCTGTCCTGGACTATAAATAATTCCATGACTTGTGTCCAGTCCTATGTGAGTTACAGGGTTGGTTTTGCTTTTCTATTTTGATTCCCTTGGACTGTCTCTGCGAAATTAGTAACCAAGTTGACCTTCATCTTTTAGTTTAGCCCAGGACTCTAGGCCCTGTGTGCTTGCCATATCAGGAGGGGTGAGATCAAAGCCCACTTCCAGTGTCATTTGATTCTCTACCCTGCCATTCTCTCTGTTCTGAAGAAATAGTTTGCTGTTTGTCCTAAGGTGGAACATGTTTTTTAGAGCACATGCTAACATGATTTAAAGGATATTTCAGGCTGGGCGCGATGACTCACTCCTATAATTCCAGCACTTGGGGAGACTGAGGCACGTGGATCACCTGAGATCAGGGGTTCAAGACCAGCCTGACCAACATGGTGAAACCCCCGTCTCTACTAAAAATACAAAAATTAGCTAGGCATGATGGCGCACACCTGTAATCCCAGCTACTCAGGAGGCTGAGGCAGGAGAATAACTTGAACTTCGGAGGCAGAGATTGCAGTGAGCCGAGATTGCGCCATTGCACTCCAGCCTGGGCGACAGAGTGAGACTCTGTCCCAAAAATAAATAGATAGATAGATAGATAGATAGATAGATAGATAGATAATTTCACCTCTCACAGCCAAATACAGATGTAATTTTGGGGGGTATGATCCTTATTTTATATTGTGTTCTGATTATATGTAATTTTTGTTTTATCCTTTCAGCTGCATAGGAAAAATGCAATTTCCACTCTTTATGCAGACAGTTCTTCAGAAATAGATTGCAGAGTTTTCATGTATTCATTTTACCATTTGTTCTTAAGAAGCCTTTCTTTAACATAATTACCAAGAAATGTTTGCACCTAGCATTTGGGCTCAGAGAATGGTGTGAAAGGGGATAAAAATAGTAAGCCTTAGCCACTGCCAAAGTTATCAGTGGATTAAAGAATAGGGCTATCCTGGAAATGCCGCTTTGGGAGAGCCGGAGGCAGGGGGTCATGCTGGGGGTAGTGTGCAGAGGGTGGTTGGTGCAGGTAGAAAGAGGTTCCAAGCACCTTGTTAGGCTTAGTTTCTGTGCTATCATCTTAGGGCTAGACTTTTGGGAGTGGTTGTACTTGTACTTCAGTTTGTATGTGGGTCATGTTTGCACCATAGGAGGTGTGGTTATTGACAACTGTGGTTCCCTGTGGTTCCCTTTCCAGCCCATGCTCACCAGATGCCATTAGCAAGTTGTACCTTTTCTAATACCCTAAGGTTTTTCTGAAAAGGTTGCAGAAATACCCCAGAGAACAAAGAAGTCATCAAAAACAAAACAAAAAACACCACTTAAAGATAAGCACTCAAACATGTACGAATATAAGCACATACATCATAGGTATTGTAATGTCCCAATCCCATAATTTTGGAATGATTACATAGGTGGAATACAGAAGTATCCCTGCTTTTCAGCATGACTGCCCTTCATGACTCATCAAAAAACAGCAGTACCAGTCATCTTAGACACAGAGGATGCGTGCCATTTAGACTTGTTCTTTTAAATAGTGAAAACTATTGCTTTATGGTTTTGTTCTGTGCCCCCCGCCCTCATGCCCCCATGGACCAGAGAGGCAACTCACCAACTTCTCTCCAGTTGTGCCTCCCCTTCCTTACTGTGACTTCAGGGAGTTTGTATGCATCTACACTAGTCCTAGAACCGTGGGGCCTTCATAGCCCCTGCACAGTAGCCAGGAGTAATGGGCCTTCTTAAGGAAGGAGGAGCTCAGTTGGCAAGTATATCCTGAGCTGAGTTGTGAAGGCACACATTCATCCCTCTCTCTATTTTTGATGGGGTTAGCACAGTCTTCAATCAATAGCTTAACTTTATCTCTGCTTTTATTACTGCTCCTAGCATAAATTATTTAGCACAAATGCAGACATAATCTCAGAAAATTACTTAGTATTAGTGTCCTGCTGTGAACATCATTTTCTTGAGTGTGTTGTGTTCTCACCGCAAATTAGCAAAAGACCCTTCAAGAAAGTCTTTCCGTGGATTCATTTAGGGGGAATTTAGAAGGTTGTAGTCAGTGCTGCCTGATCACTTTTCTTTTCAGTGAAGTTTTCTTTTATTCATAGTATAGTTAATAGCTTTCCTATAACTCTCTCTCTCTCTATATATATATATACACACACATACACACACACACACGTATGTTATGTACATTTTAAAAAGTCACTTTTTACCTGATAATATCTTAATCCCTTAAGGATTTGTCAGTTGCCCCATCAGTGGACTGAGTCACTTTATGTGTAGGGATTCCGAAAATGCCAAGCTTTTGCTGGAGGGATTAGGTTGGGGGAGGATGCAGTAATAAAAACTCTAACCTTGAAGATGCCGGGAGGGCCTACCAGACATGTTGGAATTCAACAATTAGGTATATTTTAGTGTAGCCTCATAGTGCAGCGACCCAACTGTAAAGATGAAGTCACTCATTCCTGTAACCATTTGCTAGCTTGTTTAACTAAAGTCTAGAGTTGAAAATTCTGCTCCTTTTGAACAGTGATCTAATTGTGAAACGCACAGTTGGCTACTGACAATTTTCAAATATTAGCCAGTTGCTGATTTTAAAAATAACTGTGAGAAAGGAAGACCAAGGTGAGAAGAGACTAAAAATCAAATAGTCACATGAGGTTTTGAATCTTCAGACAGCCAAAGAAACCCGACAATCTACAAAGATACCATATTTGCTTGGGTAGTTGTAGTTCAGGTGTTGTTTCCCTGTGCACTGAGCCCCTAGGGCATTGCTCGTAATAGGTTCTGGGGCAGAGGTACCTGCTGATAGCTCCACAGGGTCATAAGCAACTTTGAACACCCCCAGGAGCCTTGTTGTTGGGTGTGGTGGGAAATGTCAATTGGCCTCTGAGTGAACTAGGAGGTACTGTTAGGATTCTTATCCCTTGATAAACTTACTCCCTCTGGCAGTCTTGTTAATATTTAAAAATAAAGTGTAAATCTATTACAGGACACCATAATTTAATTTTTGTTGCATTTCTGAGCTATGTGGTTGCCAGCATAGGGTCAGTATCCTAAGGCCTTTGAGTTTTCTGAGTTTTAACCCTCAGCTTGACTGTGGGGTGTGCGGGCGTGGGAATTGACTTGTTTGAGAGTTAATAGCAATCTTAGGAATTAGTGATTTTTTTTGGTCCCTGCAAATGTTACTGAACACACGGAACAAGCCAGCCACCGGGCTGCTCATGGAAGGGGAAGTGAGGCACAGCTGGGTTTGGTCCCCATCCCTCCTCTTATCCCATCCCCTCCCTTTTCTTCCTGAGCTCGTGCTTTTGTTGTGATAGATTATTTTTCCCGGGAATTTTTGCTTTTGAAATCTTAGATTTTGTGTCTTTGCACCTAGCCAGTAGGAGCAGCATTGTCTGAGATCTTAGCCGGTTCCAGAGAACGGTCCATTGTGGGTAGAGTTGGGAGTGGCAAGAACTGAAATTCCAGAGGCAGGAGCCAGGTTTTATGGACTTTTCTGAGTCATGCCAAGCATGAGGAATTTGGACCTTGAAAGTGGTGGAAATCCATTGAGAGACAACAGGAGGATATGTTTATCACTTCTTTTAGCTCACCTATGACATTATAGGTAAAGACTAAATGCAATTCTTCTCTCTCTTTTTCTTTTTTTTTTAAATAGGTATGGAGTCTCCCTATGTTGTCCAGGCTGGTCTGTCTAAACTACTGGGCTCAAGTGATCCTCCCACCTTGGTCTCTTGTGCCTCCCTTCCCCTTCCATGAGCAGTCCCGTGGCTGCCTTGTTCAGTAACATTTGCAGACTCACCAAAAAAGTTGCTAATTCCTAGGATTTTGTAATTCCAAAGTGTTGGGATTACAGGCATGAGCCACAACACCCGGCCCTAAGTGCAGTTCTTGATTCCAAAGACTAATAAATAATACTTTATGGGCATAGAAAAACCCTGGAATGCTTTAACTTCTTATGTGAACATTGCCAGGGTCTTTATTCCCTTTGTAGCAATTTGTGGCCCATTTACAGGATTTTTAATATTAGTATACTTTGATTTAGGTTTTGTTGGCAATCTAGATACATCCCAAACCAAACTTTTCCCACATTTTTTTTTGAGATGGAGTCTTGCTCTGTCGCCCAGGCTGGAGTGTAGTGGCGCAGTCTTGGCTCACTGTAAGCTCTGCCTCCCGGGTTCATGCCCTTCCCCTGCCTCAGCCTCCCAAGTAACTAGGACTACAGGCGCCTGAGACCGCGCCTGGAAATTTTGTGTGTGTGTGTGTTTTTAGTAAAGACGGGGTTTCACTGTGTTAGCCAGGATAGTCTTGATCTCCTGACATCATGATCTGCCCTCCTCGGCCTCCCAAAGTGCTGGGATTACAGGCATGAACCACCTCACCCGGCCCCCACAACTTTTTATTATGAAAAAATTCAAACTTACGAAAAAGTTACAAGGATAACACAGTAAAAACATTATCCTCCATCTGGAGTCAACAGTTACTATTTTGCTTTTTTTGTTTGAACTGTGGCTCTGCTTTCTACGCTGAGCCATGTTAAATTTTTTTTTTTTTTTTGAGACGGAGTCTCGCTGTGTCACCCAGGCTGGATTGCAGTGGCGCGATCTCGGCTCACTGCAAGCTCCGCCTCCCGGGTTCACGCCATTCTCCTGCCTCAGCCTCCGAGTAGCTGGGACTACAGGCGCCCGCCACCACACCCGGCTAGTTTTTTTTTGTATTTTTAGTAGAGACGGGGTTTCACCATGTTAGCCAGGATGGTCTCGATCTCCTGACCTCGTGATCCACCCGCCTCGGCCTCCCAAAGTGCTGGGATTACAGGCTTGAGCCACCGCGCCCGGCCTTAAATTGTTGATAATTATCCAGGCAGTTAACCTTTAAATACTTCAGCACACATCTCTTTAAAAAATGATACTCTCCTGTTTAATCAGAGTACTATTATTGCATCTAAGAAAATTAACAGTACTTTCATAATCTTTTCAATACTTGATCTTAGCCAAAAGCCCGATAAGTGATCATAATACTTTCTAATATCCACTCCACATCCAGTGGTCCTCAGAATGTTATTCGTAGCTGTCCCCATCCCCAAATTAACATATTACATTTGGTTGTGTCTCTTAGTCTTTAGTAGCTTTCTCACCCCATCCATTGCTCATTGTAGTAACTCTTTGAAAAAGAGTTCAGGCCAGTTTTATTGCATGTCCCACATTCTGGAATTGCCTAGTGTCACTTTGATGTGTTTCCTAGTTTTCTGATTTTTGTATTTTTTGTTTGCTTTTTTTTTTTTTTTTTTGAGACGGAGTCTCACTCTGTCGCCCAGGCTGGAGTGTAGTGGCCGGATCTCAGCTCACTGCAAGCTCCGCCTCCCGGGTTTGGGCCATTCTCCTGTCTCAGCCTCCTGAGTAGCTGGGACTACAGGCGCCCGCCACCTCGCCCGGCTAGTTTTTTGTATTTTTTAGTAGAGATGGGGTTTCACCGTGTTAGCCAGGATGGTCTCGATCTCCTGACCTAGTGATCCACCCGTCTCGGCCTCCCAAAGTGCTGGGATTACAGGCTTGAGCCACCGCGCCCGGCCGCTTTTTTTTTCCTTTGGAGTTGGAGTCTTGCTCTGTCGCCCACACTGGGGTACAGTGGCACAGTCTCGGCCCGCTGCAACCTGCGCCTCCCGGGTTCAAGCAATTCTCCTGTCTCAGCCTCCTGAGTAGCTGGGATTACAGGCACCCATTACCACGGCCAGCTAATTTTTGTATTTTTAGTAGAGATGGGGTTTCACCATGTTGGCCAGGCTGGTCTTGAACTCCTGACCTCATGATCTGCCTGCCTCGGCCTCCCAAAGTACTGGGGTTACAGGTGTGAGCCACTGCGCCTGGCCAATCCTCTGTATTTTTACAAACCAGAAGATAAGTCTAAGAGCTTGACTCGATTTAAATTAAAAGTGTTTGGCAAGAATACTCAGAAGCTAATCTTAGTTTGTTCTGGTGTTGGTGATACCCAGTTTGGGCACTTGATTAAGTGGTACCTGTCTGATCTGTCCATTGTGAATGGATGTTTCCCCCTTTGCAGTTATGCGATCTGTGGGAAGAATTTGTTTTTAATTTTCTTTTGAGAGTATAGCCTTGCAAGATTTTGTTGTTTTTTGTTTGTTTTTTTTCTGGTTTGTTTTCTTTTTTAAATCCAAGCCCTTGGGGAGGCCGAGGCCAAGCCACCCACCTTGGCTTCTCAGAGGGCTTGGATTATAGATGTGAGCCACCTTGCCTGACTCCTTAGAGGTTTCCATCAATCATGCTCTTCCAATGTTCCTTTGTAGAGTAGGTTGGCCCTTCTGTTTCTGTGGACTTGGGTCTTGAATTGCTTTAAAATGTGAACATTACTTAACTAAAGAAAGAAAAGTTTATGTCTGATCAAGTGACAGAGTCTGTCTGTCATAAGAGATGACAGAAAAATAATCCAGCATTCTGCATGGCCCAGAGAACCTGTTTCTAGGACTACAAGTTGATATTTGCAAAAGACAAGCCATCTGGAGGAGAGGAAGAGTTTCATTACCCACAAAGTGTTAAGGAAAGACTTTGTTTTGCTAAGTGTGTGTGCCTTAGAGGCTAGAAATTTTCAAGTGCTTTCTCTGGCATCTTTTGCCTTTTTATGGAAAGCATGGCCCTGATTTCCTGTGTTTGACAGTTTGGGTGTTAATATCAGTTGGAATGGTGCCTTCTTGGAAGCACTTAAATTCCCAATGAGTAGATAACCCCATTAGTCTGTTACAAACTTCCAGGCTAACAATAATGTGATTAAAATACATTATCCCCATAGGACATGAAGAATAATCTTTCCAAAAGAGGATCAGGAGGGAGACCAAAGAACAGTATGTGGAAGAATACATTTGGATGGTAGGCTAGATAGAGGAAACTTGCTTGATGAAGTTAAAGCTAGAAGCACCAAGAGCTTTAGGATCATTATGAATCATTTGGGGTAGGATAATTTGGGGGTAGAATCACAGTTTGAGATTAGGGGAATTATTAGGGCCTGGAGCAATGAGGAGGGGAGGAAACTCTTATTAAGGCAGAAGGTTGTGTTTTTGTGCTCCCCCGCCATACAAAAATGTATTGATTATTGTTTTTAAAAAAATGAAAAAGACCCTGCCCAAAGGCAGCATTCCTAAAGTGTGTTCATAAAGCAGATGCTGTGTGAAAAGGGGGTCTCAGTAACTTTAGAAACTTTGAAATTTTGGGTCAGTTGATTTAAACAGATTTGGTTACTGCGGTTTTTCACTAGAACAGAGAACCTTATTATCTTTTTTTTTTTTTTTTTTTGAGACGGAGTCTCGCTCTGTCACCCAGGCTGGAGTGCAGTGGCCGGATCTCAGCTCACTGCAAGCTCCGCCTCCCGGGTTCACGCCATTCTCCTGCCTCAGCCTCCCGAGTAGCTGGGACTACAGGCGCCTGCCACCTCGCCCGGCTAAGTTTTTGTATTTTTAGTAGAGACGGGGTTTCACTGTGTTAGCCAGGATGGTCTCGATCTCCTGACCTCGTGATCCGCCCGTCTCGGCCTCCCAAAGTGCTGGGATTACAGGCTTGAGCCACCGCGCCCGGCCAGAACCTCATTATCTTACAGGGTTCTGATGTTCATGGAAATGTTGCATTGTAACAAAGAAAAGACAACGCAGATGGCCTGTAATTCTGCCACACAGAGATAAAACACTGAACATCTTGATAAGTAATTTCTAAAACTGTTCTAGGCATATATTTTCCTTTGTGTCTTTAACACAAATGTGATAAACTCTATGTAGTATATATAAATGTATATACAGTCTTCAATCAATAGCTTCATCTCTGCTTTTATTACTGCTCCTAGCGTAAATTATTTATAAGCACAAATGCAGACATAATCTCAGAAAAATTTTTTTTTTTATATACTTTAAGTTCTAGGGTACATGTGGATAACGTGCAGGTTTGTTACATATGTATACCTGTGCCACGTTGGCGTGCTGCACCCATCAACTTGTCAGCACCCATCAACTCGTCATTTACATCAGGTATAACTCCCAAAACAATCCCTCCCCCCTCCCCTCTCCCCGTGATAGGCCCCTGTGTGTGATGTTCCCCTTCCTGAGTCCAAGTGATCTCATTGTTCAGTTCCCACCTATGAGTGAGAACATGCGGTGTTTGGTTTTCTGTTCTTGCGATAGTTTGCTGAGAATGATGGTTTCCAGCTGCATCCATGTCCTCAGAAAATTATTATTATTTTTTGAGACAGAGTCTGTGTCATCTAGGCTGGAGTGCAGTGGCATGATTTCAACTTACCACAACCTCTGCCTCCGAAGTTCAAGTGATCCTCCTGCCTTAGCCTCCCGAGTAGCTGGGGTTACAGGCATACATCACCACACCCGTTTGATTTTTGTGTTTTTTGTAGATTTGTGTTTTTTGTAGAGATGGGGTTTCGCCATGTTGACCAGGCTGGTCTTGAGCTCCTGACCTCAGGTGATCCGCCCACCTTGGCCTCTCAAAGGGCTGGCCTGCACGGTATGATTTTTAAGTAGTGAGTACTTCTAAAACAATAATCATTATTTCAGTGATTGCTTAGTTTGTCCTGGTCTGATTTTGCCATAATTTTTTTTCTAGACCCTTTTGGTGTGTAGATAGGTTGGAGTTTTGCTTTTATAAATAGCACTGAGATAAATAGCCTTGAACACACTTGTTATTTATCCAATTATTTCTTTATACCTGAAAGTAGGAGCTATTGGGTTAGAGTATGAACATTTCACTTTGATCTGTATTGCCAACCTCTCTAGAGGTTGTATCAATTTGTTTCCATCAACAAGGTATGGGATACCTGTTTCGCCAAAGCCTCTAAATGTTGATGAGGCTTTGGCAGAACAGGTATCAGTCTTTTGACTCATTTAGATGAGCAGTTTGTAGTGTCAACTTAACATTTTATGTTACATGTTTGCAAGGGGTTAGAAGAAACTTAGTTGTAGGCAGATAGCATTTCAGTGTTGAAGAAATTCAACTTTTGCTATAGAATTGAATTCTTTTAAACCCTCATTCAACCAGACACTATGATACATGCTTGTAGTCCCAGCTGCTTGGGAGCTAAGGCATGAAGATCTCTTGAGCTCAGGAATTCGAGACCAGCCTGGGCAACATAGTAAGACCCTGTCTCAAAAAAAAAAAAAAAATACTGTTGTAAAGAACATTGGTAAAACAGAAGGAAAAAAAGTCATCTCACGTCACTGTTAACTCCCTAACAGCGAAGCAGGTTGGTAAATTTGCCTCAAGTCTTTTTTAGCCTGATGCATGTTCTTATTCCTTAGCAAGAGTTGTCATGATATAGCAGAACTTTTTTCATGTTGTTAAAAATGTGATAGTCTATGCTAAATATTATACATAAGGTATATGGTGATAAGGTTGCATAGCTTTCACTTTAAAGATGTGTAAGATTCCATCAAGTTTTGTGTCACAGTTTATGTGCTGTTATTTTAGTAAGTGAAAGCAAGTTTATTAGAGAAGAAAATCAACAATGGCTACTCCATAGGCCGAGCAGCACTGAGGGCTGCTGGTTGGCTTTTATTGTTGATTTTGAGTTGTTTCCCAAGATTTTGCTTTTAGAAATAATGTAATTAAAAACTTTGTGCATAGAATAGCCTCATATTTAGGATACTTTTCCTTGAAATTGCTAGCTCAGAAGGTATAAGCATTTTTATGACTACTGTTGAATTTGCAGATAGTTTTCCCAAAGGGTTGTACCAGTCTGCATGAACACCAGCACAGTTGGTGAAGTATCAATTTCACTGTGACCTTTTCTGGCTTATAGACTTTTTCTTTTGTGGTTGCAGAAAAACCAGTATACTTCTACCTTAAAAAAGCAAGGCAACTCCTCCGGCCATCACAGCATCTGTGTGCCAAGCTATAATTCTTTTTTTTTTTTTTTTGAGCTGGAGTTTCGCTCTTGTTGCCCAGGCTGGAGTGCAATGGTGTGATCTCAGCTCACCGCAACCTCCGCTTCCCAAGTTCAAGTGATTCTCCTGCCTCAGCCTCCTGAGTAACTGGGATTACAGGCATGCACCACCATGCTCGACTAATTTTGTATTTTCAGTAGAGACAGGGTTTCTCCATGTTGGTCAGGTTGATTGCGACTCCTGACCTCAGATGATCCGCCTGCCTCGGCCTCCCGAAGTGCTGGGATTACAGGCGTGAGCTACCATGCCCGGCCTATGTAATTCTTTAATAAATAGCTAAATGCCTACTATTCATCAGATGTTGATGAAAAAATGAATAAGACTGTCTGAATTCTTAAGGAGCTTACAACCTGTTGGAAGAGAGAGACATGCTCAAATTTGTAGAGGTCATGAATAGAAGTTGGTATATCAGTTGAGAAAGAACCCAAAGATAGGCGTAGGCAGTTCTAATCTTGGAGGCGGGATGATACCAGGAAAAGCTAGGAAAGGGACGTTAAAGCTTAGTATTGGCTGGGCACGATGGCTCTCACACGTAATCCCGGCAGTTTGGGAGGCTGAGGCAGGAGCATTACTTGAGCCCAGGAGTTTGAGACCAGCTTGGGCAACAAAGTGAGATTCTGCCTCTACAAAAATAAAAAAATTCACCAGGTGTGGTGGTGTGCGCCTGTGGTCCCAGCTACACGGGAGGCTGAGGCAGGAGGATTGCTTGAGCCAAGGAAGTCGAGGCTGCAGTGAGCCGTGTTTGTGCCACTGCAATCCAGCCTGGGTGACAGGACGAGACACTACCTCAAAAAAAAAAAAAAAAAGCTTAGTATGAGCAGGCGTCACAAAAGTGCGTTCATACAGAGGAGGTGTCAGTGGGTGCGGGAGGCTGGAACCACAAGGCAAATCAGGGACAGGGATTGGTTGGGGGAGTGGAGGGTGAAGGGCAGAGATTAGGACGAGGGGGTGCGGAGGGAGGGGAGCAGAGCCTTTGTTCTGGTTTCAGTTCCAGAGAGGAGTGCGGCAGTGCTGGTCTTGTGCCTCTAGCACATTCCAATCAGCAACATCCTTCATACCCTGATGCCTCCCCACCCCCACCCATTCTCCTCAGGGATGTTTTAATAAATGTAGGTGTTCAGTGCGAATAGTACCATTTACAGTTTTCTCCCACCCAAGCTTATACTGAGGTTATGTGGCTGTGCGTGTACATATGGGTACTTCTGAGGGTTGGTAGCTGGCCATGCTGTTAAGAATTTTGGGGGAAGCAAAGCTGAAGCTTAGATCAGTAAAGTGCTTACCATAGGCTACCCAGCCAGCTAATATCTGTTTAGACAGCATTTTCCTGTCTAATCTTATGTACAGTTTAAATATTTAACAGATGGTAGACGAATAGGTCAGTGGAAATGTTTATAGGGTACTTCATAGCTGTTAATTTTTACCACTTGGATTTTTTTAATAGCTGGGAATAGTAATTAGGGTGCAAAATGAAACCTATGAATGACTTCGTGATTTTTCCACCTCAAATGAGAAGGATTAGGAAAGCAAAAGATTCCTCAAATCAATTTTTTCTCCCAAAGTAATTTTTGGATTATTTACCTTGTTAATGTGTGTATATGTGTCCCCCCTCACCCCAGTTTTCTTTAAACACTTTTTGTATGAAAATTGTCACACAGTTGCTCCAAAATATTTAAATAGATAAGACAATGGGTATAAATTTTGCTGCCAAAAATTCCTTGTATCTTAAAAAAGCTGTGTTTTCTCTCTTAAATGTATGTTAATGTCTTCCAATGCATAGTATGAGTATCCAGCATTTTAAGCAGATTTAAAATGCAAAAATTCTTGATTCACATTAGAGCTTCAAACTTATAAAATTTGGGGGATGCATTATAGTATGAATATTGGCACCCACTCCTGAGTGGAATATTGGAAGCCTGAAATATAGGACATGTTGACAGTAAAGATCCAGGCAATACTGGCCATGTGGGGTGGCTCACGCCTGTAATCCCAGCACTTTGGGAGGCCAAAGTGTGAGGATTGTTTGAGCCAGGGAGGTTAAGGCTGCAGTGAGCCATGATTGTGCCACTGCACTCCATCCTGGGTGACAGAGCAAGACCCTGTCAACAACAACAACAACAAAACAAGCAAAAAAAAAAAAAACTTCAAAAAGATCGAAGTAAAAGGAATCAAAGAAAGTGTGGGCAGCATAGCAGCTGTGGATTCAGGGGATTGAGCATCTGAGAGGCAATAGAGCACGTTTGTTAAAAACCTGGACTCTGGAGACAAAGCCTGCTGTGAAATCTTGGCTCCACATAATCAGATTGCATATTCAGACCTGAGTTTTTTCATCTCTAAAATGATGGTAACAACCTGCCTCTCAGTTATTGTGAGGATGAAATGAGATAAAACACAGGCATTTGGAAAGGTACCGGCACATAAGGACTCAATAAATGCATTATTATTTGTATAGGAATCCATCTCTTTATAAGCAGAATAAGCAGATTCTTTCTTTACCTGTTGTGCAGAGCAGTGAACACTGATCATCTGCTTGTCTGGGGGTAGCATTCAATTATTTTTCAGGTTGTGCTTTTTCCACAAAATATTGGTCTAAAAAGATAATGCAGGTTTTGCAGATACTCTAGCATGGCAGAAATTGAACTTCAGCATTCCTTTGACACATTTTGTTTGTTTTTCCTTAATTTTTATTGTGCCTTATCTGTGTATTTTGTATATGGGGGAAGGAGAGAGCACTAGCAAGCATAAGCATGAGAGGGAGCCTTCTGTTCTATTTATTCATTTTCTGCTTCTCTTCTCTTTAGATTCTCTTCCCTTTTCTCTTCTTTATGTCAAAAGCATGGACATGTTAAAGAGGTAGAACCTCTGATCCATAGATTGGCTCCAGTGTTTTTCTGGGATTTATTTGACTGTGTTATAAATCCCACCTTTGTTAGTCTGTAGGGGGGGATATTGAGAACAAAGATAGGTGATGTGAGTAAATTTAGGGAAAGAAAACCCAGTCTAACAAGACCGCCCTGAGCACCAAGCAGCACCTTTGCTGAGTGTCATTCTTTCTGACTCTGGTCAGCTGTCCCTGGCTTTATGTCTCGACATTTTCCCTCCACTCTACATGCCATGGAGATGTGGTGTTCCTCTACATTGCTTCGTGTAGAAAGTACAATGTTTGCTAAGATTCGGGCTTCCAACTTTTATTAACCAACGGGGGGATTCTATACACACAGTCTTATGTAGTTCATCCAAGAATTCAGATGTGGATACTAAAAAGTTCAGTCCTTAATCAGGAGCCAGGAATTTTGAGTAGGTTAGATTTACTTGTTCCGATTGATACCTACTCATTGGTCCACTGGAAATCCCGTCCTGGACCATTTCTGCAGTGTCATGGCTTTGAGAATCAAGTTCAGACCCCAAGTATAGTGCATGAAGCCCTTTCGCTCTTGCTCCCCCCATTTTTCTAGCCTCCTCTCTCATGTTCTTGCCATATGTAACCTTCGCTCCAGCCATACGAAACTTCTTTAACTCCTCAGATGTGTTTCCCCCTGGATGGCTGTTTGTTTTCATTTATGCTGCTCCCTCTCCTGCTTCAGTGCCCTTCTTTCAGGACCATATTCTAAAATTACCTCTTCTGAGAGTATTTTCATGGCCCCTGCTCCCAATATGATCTAGTAGCCACTCTCCTGTACCCCTGAACAAAGGTGACTGTTCCTCCATTGCAAGGTGATGGCAAGGACCGTGTCTTACTTTATCTCTTTATCCTTAAAGTAGAGGGCGGTCCTGGAACATCATATATATATAATGAGTGTTGAATGAATGCATATCTGAATTACAGTTTGTAACATTTATAAAAGAATTCATCATCTCTTTGTGGCTGGTGTTTGATAGAAGTGTAAAAAGTCCTTGGGACATGATGTATCTTCATTATTATTATTACTACTCCCGCCCCCCTGCTTTTTGAGAGACAAGGTCTTGCTCTGTTGCCCAGGCTGGAGTGCAGTGGCATGGTCATAACTCATGGCAGCTCAAACTCCTGAGCTCGAAGGATTCTTCTACCTTAGCCTCCCAAGTAGCTTGGGAATACACCATCATGCCCAGCTGATTTTTAAATTTTTTTGTAGAGATGGAGCCTCACTAGGAACAGCCCAGGTTGTTCTCCAACTCCTAACCTCAAGTGATCCTCCTGCTTAGGCCTACCAAAGTGCTGGGATTACAGGCATGAGCCACTGTGCCCTGCTCTGTTTCTTCATTAAATAAAGTTGGGAACTTGGCCACTCCTGGAGAGTAAGTGGCCACTTTACTTTTCTCCTTTTGGAGAAAGCTTGAAGTCCAGCAGAACAGTAACTCACTTAACCTGACAGTCGCAACACATTAATTAACAACTTTGTTTTTCTTTTGGAAAAAAACTGCAAATCTGTAGACATTGGGAAAATAGTACAATAAATATATGCTCTACACCTGAGTTCACCAGTTTTTAGCATTTTGTCACATTTGCTTTAACTTTTTGTATGCATACCTAAGCTCATACATGCATATGTGCAGATGCACACTTTTTTTTAGAAATATTTGAAAGTTGTAGACATCATGATGCTAAACCTCTAAATACTTTAATATACATCTCCTAAGAATAAGTGCATTCTACATAACCACAACACTATGATTAAACTTAAGCTTAACATTTAGTAATATCTGATATACATTCCATGTTTAATTTTTCTCACTTGTCTCAAAAATATCTATTTTAGCACTCTGATTTTTCTACTCAGAATTTGGTCAAAGTTCATGTATCGCATTTAGTTATGTCTCTAATCTAGAATAGCCCCTGCCTTTTTTTGGTCCAAATCAGTTATTTTGTAGAATATCCTATATTCTTTCAGCCTGAAGAATCGAGAGAGAGAGAGAGAGAGAGAGAGAGAGAGAGAGAGAGAGTGTGTGTGTGTGTGTGTGTGTGTGTATTTGTATTTGGATACCTCATCTTTAAAAAAATATAAATGTTAGCTGTTTGTAGGGGGGGCACTCGACTGTGGTCCCAGCTTCTCCTGAGGCTGAGTTGGGAGGATCACTTGAGCCCAGGAGTTGGAGGCTTCACTGAGCCATGATCATGCCACTGCACTCCAACCTGGATGACAGAGTGAGATCCCAACTCTTAAGAAAGAAAAAAAGAATATCCCATATTCTAGATTTATCTTCTTGTTTCCTCTTCAGTAGATTAGCAAGAATATTATATAGGAAGTAAATATCTTACATTGCATTAGGAGCCTGGAACTGTAGGCTGTTCTAATATTGGGGTTGCTGAGTTGAGACATTTGGTAAAGGGATGACCTGCTAGATCTTCCTCTTGTGCAGCAAAATTACAAATGTCAGTTGTGATCAATATGTAATTTGTGGGGTGGTGCATTGAGGATGTGTTTTGACTATCCTCTTCAACAACCCTTTCACCTGAGAGTTGTAGCATCTGTTGATTTCCATGTCATGGTTATGACTCAAATATGACTGTAATCAACAGACCTGCTAAACAGAGATCCAGATTCTTTATGGTTCTTTTTGTCTTTACAGTATATCTCTCAAAGAATGTATCGAAACACTTCTCTGTGGGTTTTGTTTTCAGTATGATATATTATTAGAATTATTTGTTTGTGTTTGTATTTAGTTTAGGGTTTGCCCATTTAAACATATATATATATATATATATTTTTTTTTTTTTAGATGAATTCTCACTATGTTGCCCTGGCTGGACTTAAACTCCTGGGCTCAAGTCATCCTTCTGCCTCAACCTCCCAAGTAGCTGGGACCATAAGTGTGTGCCACCATGCCCAGCTAGATAATTTTTTTAATATGTAAATGTCCAAAATATAAAAGGTATACTCAGGCCTCAGTCCTACCCCTGTGTTTTTATTAGTTTCTGGTTTACTCTTCCTATGTTTTTTTTGGTAAAAATATGTGAGTGCAAATCAATTTCCCTTTACTAAGTAGCATAATATGTCTTGGAAGTCAGTTCATGGGTTTTGCTCACCTTATTTTTGGGGGAGGTAAATTTTGTTGACATATAACATTAAAATGTGTACACGTAAGCAAAAAGCTTGGTGAATGTTTAGAAAATGAATATATCTGAATAACCAGCATCCAGGTTAAGAAATAAGATGACCAGAAGCCACCTTCGACTCTTCTGCACCCAAGGGTAGCCATTCTCCTGACTTTTATATTGTAGATTATTAGCTGGGCGTGTTTTTGTATTTTATCTACATGGAATCATACCACATGTGTTCTTTTGTGTCTGGCTTCTTCGCGTCACATAAAGTGTGGGATTTATTTATGTGAATGCATGCAGTTCTAGTTTATTTATTCCTGTTGCTGTATAGTATTCCAAAATTGGAATAGGCTACAAATAATTTAATTAACTTCTGAGTTCTTTCTAGTTTTGGACTATAACAAATGTTTTCTCATTCTTTTTTATGGTCTCATGATGGGAGTGAGTATAAAAATTTATTCAACCAGTCTCCTTTGGATGGTCATTTAGGCTTTTTTCCCCAGTGTTTTTCTACTACAAATATTATTGCACAAGGTTTTGAATAAATTTGTGCATTATAGTGTGGAACATGTTTTTAAAAGCTTTATGAGGAATGAG
This sequence comes from Macaca fascicularis, assembly GCF_037993035.2. Taxonomy (NCBI): domain Eukaryota; kingdom Metazoa; phylum Chordata; class Mammalia; order Primates; family Cercopithecidae; genus Macaca; species Macaca fascicularis. Next base: position 105,754,314 of record NC_088384.1, on the reverse strand, counting down.
AGTAACACCATTTTGGGGGAAAGCTAATCTTTTTGGTAGTGCTGCTCAATTGGTGGAAAGGAATTACTCAGCTTTTCTTAGAAACAGGTTAGTGCAGTGAAACTGGTTAACTTACAGTATTTTGGGTTCCTCTCAGAAAGGAGGAGGGGGCTAATGCAAAATAAAGAGAAGGGCTTGAAATCCATCTCCATGCCTCCTGGAGTTCAGAAAACTCAATTGTATATTGTCTCAACTTACTTTTTAAAAAACATTCAGATATTTATTGTGCATCCTCTGTGTTCCCGACGCATTGTTCTAGCCACCGGGGGTACAGCATTAAAGGAAGTAAGCAACAGCCTTGCCCTAATGGAGCTCACGTTTTCATGGGGGACGAGATAAATTTTAAAATATGTAGTACGTTAAGTAGAAAACCAAAGCAGAGGAGGGTGATTGGTGTTTGGCTGTGAGTATGTGTGTGTTGTATGTTTGCATGTGTTGGGGAGGAGACACAGATTGTAAAAAGTGTTCCGGAAGAGAATGGTGTCTTTTCTGGTTCTGAACCCTGTTTCAGCTTACCAAGCCAACCACAGCAAACGTTAAGGATACACATTAAGGATCAGTGAGAAAGGAGTAGGTTTTCCTGTTCGAATCAGAAGCAGAGAGGAAGAAAGCCACCATTGTGTGGCCAAGAGATGGCCGAAGGGCAGGAAACCCAGTCCTTAGCCCTGGAAACTCTCCAGTTAAGCCATGGCCCAAGGCTGCTAACACTGGCATCTGGATGGAAATTTCTAATTGTGTAGACCTGAGTGGGGCTTATTTTTCTCAACTGAATTATGGTTATAGGTGAGAGATCCCTCCTCCTAGATACTGAGGCTGGATAATAATCACATTGTCTCATGAAAGTGTAAAACAAATTATTAGTAAGTGTGAATTTGTGTTAAATGTTGTCTTCGCATTTACCACACTGCATTGTAATTTGTTGAGTTTTGTCTATACATTACTTATCTATTCAGTGTTGCCTTATGCATGCTTGGCCTCCAGTGCCCTCGTACTGTGCCTAAAAAGCACACAGTAAAGGAGGGGCTCAGTAGAGACTGGTTGAAACTGGAGGATTTAACCACTGCACACCAACTTAAATTTTTGTTTGTTTTTGAGACGGAGTCTCTCTGTAGCCCAGGCAGGAGTGCAGTGGCGCGATCTAGGCTCACTGCAAGCTCCGCTTCCTGGGTTCACGCCGTTCTCCTGCCTCAGCCTCCCGAGTTGCTGGGACTACAGGTGCCTGCCACCACGCCCGGCTAATTTTTTGTATTTTTTGTATTTTTAGTAGAGACGGGGTTTCACTGTGTTAGCCAGGATGATCTCGGCCTAAAATTGTTTTTTTAAACTGTGATTCAGCCACTGCTGCTCAGGACTGTGTTATTGGAAAGTACTGCTTTCAGAATTTTCAAAGTTAGCTGGGTGCGGTGGCTCACATCTGTAATCCCAACACTTTGGGGGAGGCCAAGGCAGGCGGATCACCTGAGTTCAGGAGTTCAAGATCAGTCTGGCCAACATGTTGAAACCCTGTCTCTACCAAAATACAAAAATTAGCTGGGCATGATGGCGGGTGCCTGTAATCCCAGCTACTCAGGAGGCTGAGGCAGGAGAATCGCTTCAACCTGGGAAGCGGAGGTTGCAGTGAGCCGAGATGCGCCCCTGCACTCCAGCCTGGGCGACAGAAGGAGACTGCACCTCAAAAAAAAAAAAAAAATTAAAAAAAAAACAAAGCTCATCAAAATGTATGCAGCACCTCAGTTCACCTCTCTGGTTTTGACTTCACTAACCATATGACCGTGGGCAAATTACCCCTGGAGGACTCGACTTCCTATTCTAAAATTATTAAACACTCCAGATGATATATACTTCACAGAGATGTGAATTTTGAATGAGATAATTTAGATTGAAAACAATATCTGTATGCATATGTACTTCCTAGTTTAGGCCAGAGCCATGGCCTAAGTTTATTAACAAGACTGCTTTTTTGTTGTTGTTAACCAGACAGCATCTCACTGTCACCCAGGCTGGAGTGCAGTGGCACAATCATGGTTCACTGCAGCCTTGATCTCCTGGGTGAGACGCTGGGACTACAGGTATACGCTACCACACTTGGCTAGTATTTTTAAAATTTATTTTTGTAGAGACAAGGTTTTGCTGTATTGCCCAGGCTGGTCTTGAACTCCTGGCCTCAAGCGATCCTCCTGCCTCTGCCTCCCAAAGTGCTGGGATTACAGGTGTGAGCCACTGCACCCAGCCAGTAACCAGACTTTTAATAGAGACACCTGAAAGGTCCTACAGTTTGATCTGTATAACCAACTGCATGAGCACTGTACAGGAGAAGGGCAATTTAGCATCTCTAATAAGATTAAGGGGATTTTGCCTCTAGCAAGCTTGATATGAATTAGTAATAGGATGTGACTGCTGTTTACCAACCACATTCAGCAAAGATTGATTGATTGATTACCTAACCATGTAATGGAAGTTTAAAAAGTCTATTCATAGAAATATCCGAAGCTGAATTTTCCAGAGTAAGTTCTGCAGAGACTCACTTGATGTGCTGGTTTGGGAAATGGCAGGCTAGATAACTAAACGTCTCTCTTCTGGGAATTTCTGGGCCTTGAGTTATTGTGCATTGTGAATCTCCAAAAAGGGGCTTGCTTTGACAGATCTGTGATAACAGATGGAACAGGGCTGCTGGTGGTTTGTGTGTTTCTAGGCTCATCCTACTGCATCTGGACCACTCTGTTCGTGTAGTCACCACCCTTTGTGTGTGTAGACAACTGGGCCAGTATTCAGAGAGCTCAACCTAGATGGGGAGTGAAGTTGTGATGGTAAGGTTATGATGATGAAGTTGTGAAGTTGTGATATGGGAGGGGCACACACAGAAGGGGCCTGAGCAGGAGAAGGTGGCTGGGGAAGGTTGAGAGAGAACCAATGGGCAAAAGTGACTGGGCCAGCCTGGCCAACAGGCTGAAACCCCGTCTCTATGAAAAATACAAAAATTAGCTGGGCACGGTAGCATGCACCTGTAGTCCCAGCTACTTGGGAGGCTGAGGCACGAGAATCGCTTGAACCCAGGAGGTGGAGGTTGCAGTGAGCCAAGATTCCGCCACTGTACTCCAGCCTGAACAACAGAGTGAGACTCTGTCTCAAAAAAAAAAAAAAAAAAAAAAAAAAAAAAAAAAGTGACTGGGAAACATTTTGGACCCAACCAAAGTAGGTTTTCTTTGCTGATGTCTGTATTTTCCCTGTTGACTCCGGGTTCTTGGAGGTCATAGTTCCCCAGTAGTGGGAAGCATTCGATGATATTGATGAGTGTTCCTTAAAATCCCATCCAATCCCAAGTTGTGGATTTGTGATCATTTCCTTTTGTTTGGCAATCTTTACTCCCTCAGTTTTTATTTTTTTAGCATTGTGCTAGTTCCTTTGGATAATTAGAAAAAATAATAATATGTGGTTTATGTGAATTTATTAGTTGAATGACGAGACTAACACGAGACAGTTGTTAGCTAACTAAGTCAACATGGAAACAAATCCAAGTTTTGATAGTCTGTAATAGACCAGCACAGAAACTGGAGAACGGGGAAGACTGACACAGTACTGAAAGCTTCCTCAGGAAGTCTGTGCACTGGTGTTTGAAGGATTAATAGGATTTGCACAGCAGGAAGAATAGACCCATTGCTGTAGCAGCAGCTCAAGGATAAAGGCAAGAGACGTAGAAGACTTTTGAGCAGGAACTGTGTGGATAACTCTGTAATTAAGAGAGATCAAGAAAGATCCATCTGGCAGCTTCATGCAGGAGATGACGACGTGAGAGCTATCTCTTTAAGAGTAATCATTTAAGCCATGCGGGTGCTTGAAATCTTTCAGAGAGAGGTTGTGGCTAGAACATGGATGAGCGAGGTATAAAAGCTTAGTGGTTAAGAGCACAGACACACTGGGTTCAAATCCTAGTGTTCTCAGTTGACCTTTGTGAAGATACTTGGAGAAACTGAAGCCTAGAAGTTGTTTGTAAATTGGATAGTATTACTTGCCTCTTAGGATAATTATGAGGATTAAATGCGATAAGGAATTATGTAATTAAGTGCTCAATAGATGTTGCTTACATTTATTATGTGGCCGGAGTTCCCTCGAGCAGTGGTTATAGAAGTGTGGTCCTTAGTCCAGCACCATTTTGTCACCTGCGAGCTTGTTACAAGTGCAAATTCATGGGCCCCACTCAGACCAGCTGCATCAGTCTGGGTAGTGGGACCTAGGAAACAGGCTTCTTAAAAGCACTCTGGCAGATGGGTGGGAAACATTAGAGAATGACGGCCCTAGAGAAATCCTCTAGTTGGGATTCAAAGCTAAGAAAGGGAGAGTGTTTAAAGGAGGGACTAAGCCACTGTGTCCTTTGCAGTACAGAGGAAAGGAGGTAGTGAATTATTGGTGGCACCTAACTAAAAGCTTTACACAAGATTCTCAATAAATACAATAAATAATAAATGCAATAAAAGCTTTATACAAAAATTTCAATAAGACAGCTGGTTTAGTAATATGTTGGGGATGAAAGGAAGATTTCAGGGCAGTGGGAACCTACTGTACAGCCCAAATGATTAAAAAAATAAAAACCACAGGACTGAATTAGAAATGTGACATTAGATGAAGTTTAAATCTTAGGTTTAACAGGTATTTGCGGCCTGCCCCCCTACTGTGACCGGCAGTGTGCTATCTGCTGGAAATGTAGAATGAGGTGTTATTCCTGCTTTCAGAGATTTCACACAGTTAACACTTTTTTAATAATTGGAAGCTGTCTTTTTTCCTTAAAATCTTTCCTAGCTACTAGAGAATTAAACACAATATCTGATCTGTTCTCCGATTGTGCCAGAAGTTAAGCGTAGGGCTGTCTCCCAACCAATGCAAGGCTGCATTTGAAAGTGATACCTCATTTCTGAAAGCATTCTGAACACTGGTCCTTTTTGCTTATTATTTTATGGCTTGGAATATACCTTAGAGAAGATTTGAAATCTTTTGAAAGATTTCATGTCCCTATTTAATGTTGGCCACGTGGGGTTTTTGACATTATGCTAACCCACCCCACCTCTGTCATTTCCAGTATAAAGCACCAAAAGCACTAGCTTGAAATACAGTGACTTCTAAACTTCGTCCATTAATTCATTCAGGCATTGTTTGTTGCACATTATATACAGGATACCGCTTTAATAGGGATGAAACATAATGTCAGCCACGTGTCTTGTCAAAGAGCCAGAATCCACATCCCAAGGCCAGATATATTGAGTGTGGAGGAGGCACCGGGACGTGGTCCCAAGGTTAGCCAAGTGGTTAGATGAATCCACCCCCAGACACCCACAGTTTAGGTTTGTAAATGTTCCACCCTTGTAACACATCCCCCTTTCACAATGACAAAGGCAATTTGAGGGAATTAGAGTGACTGGTTAAGAAACTATGTTTTAAAATCTCACTGTTTCTTGAAAATAGATGGCATAGCAGTGGAGTTTGCAAGTAGAATATAGGAATTACATTTTGGTGTGTTTGTGACTTTCTAGTTTTGTATCATAGAGTGACTTCAGGAAAATGCAAGTGGAGATCACTTTCCAAAGAAGACTAGATTGGCTGGTTAATCTGAACACTCATTTGTTAAGAGCATGCTTTAATTGACCTTGGACTGTGCTCTTTCCCTATTGCTTTGGACTTTTGGGCTGGCTGGGTGGATAGTGAGGACTGCAAATACTCTTTCGTTACTCCTTTTTCTTTCCAAATCCCCCAAGGGTAAGTGGTTGGAGCCTCAGTCTACCCCTTTGAAAAGGTTGCTAAGACCAGACCATGGCTTTGGTGCTTCTAGCAGGCAGAGAGTCAGTGGTTTCTTTTTTTTTTTTTTTTGAGACGGAGTCTCGCTGTGTCTCCCAGGCTGGAGTGCAGTGGCGTGATCTCGGCTCACTGCAAGCTCCGCCTCCCGGGTTCACGCCATTCTCCCGCCTCAGCCTCCCAAGTAGCTGAGACTACAGGCGCCCGCCACCACGCCCGGCTAGTTTTTTGTATTTTTAGTAGAGACGGGGTTTCACCGTGTTAGCCAGGATAGTCTCGATCTCCTGACCTCGTGATCCACCCGCCTCGGCCTCCCAAAGTGCTGGGATTACAGGCTTGAGCCACTGCGCCCGGCCAAGTGGTTTCTTCCTCTGTGAAGAACCATGAACTAATTCTGAGAAGGTGAACTTAAAGAGAGCAGAAACCTTTAAAAAAAAAAAAAAAAGTTTTAACTAATTCATAAAGGTCTTTGTGATGATCAGAGTGCTAGAATACAGATTGGGTATTTGGAGACCAGATGGAATTTTTTTTTTTTTTTTTTTTAAGTTTATGGTTTTTCTAGAACTGCTGGATATTGACAGAAATTCCTCTAAGCCCTACTAGCTACCCAAAGGATGTTGGTGTCCTGAAAGGTATGGAAAATAGAGCTATGGTCGTGTAGGGTTTTAAAAGAACTAAAAGAGGCTTTAAAGGCCCAAAAAGAAAACAAATCCATAGCTATGTGGTACGTTTTTTTTTAAATGATTGCTTCTGAATCCACCTCTTTTTCTCCTTTCTTTTTGCTTTATGCAGTGAACACCTACCTCTTCATGATGCAAGCTCAAGGCATTCTGATCCGGGACAACGTGAGAACAATCGGTGCTCAGGTTTATGAGCAGGTGCTTCGGAGTGCTTATGCCAAGAGGAACAGCAGTGTAAATGACTCAGGTATATTTTTAGTAAAGAGGTCGTCTGATTAGAATGTCTCCTCCCAAGAGAGGTAAATTCGGTTGCAATAATTATTTTCAATGGGAAAAGTGCATTATAAAAGAGGGATTTGGCTTTTACTTCACTGCTAAAAAAGCTCTTGCCAAATGAATCCTCGTTCATTTTTATTAACAATGACTCAGTCTGTTTGTGTTGCTATAAAAGAGTACTTGAGACTGGGTAATTTACAAAGAAAAAGGATTTATTTGGCTCACGGTTCTGTAGACTATACAGAAAGTGTAACACCAGCATCTGCTTCTGGTGAGGACCTCAGGCTGCCTCCACTCTTGGTGGACGGGAAGGGGAAACCCGTGTGTGTGGTAAGAGAAAGCAATGTGGCAGTGAGAGGAGGGCAATGCCAGGCTGTTCTTAACAACCAGCTCTTGTGGGAGCTAATAGAGGAGAACTCACTCATTACCACAACAGCAGCAAGCCATTTATGAGGGATCTGCCCCTGTGACCCAGATACCTCCTATAGGCCCCACCTCCATCACTGGGGTCATCGTTTCAGCATGAGGTTTGCGGGGGACAGACATTTAAACTATAGCATAATACGTTAAGAGTGACTGAATGAGGCCGGGCGCGGTGGCTCAAGCCTGTAATCCCAGCACTTTGGGAGGCCGAGACGGGCGGATCACGAGGTCAGGAGATCGAGACCATCCTGGCTAACACGGTGAAACCCCGTCTCTACTAAAAAATACAAAAAAAAACTAGCCGGGCGAAGTGGCGGGCGCCTGTAGTCCCAGCTACTTGGGAGGCTGAGGCAGGAGAATGGCGTGAACCCGGGAGGCGAAGCTTGCAGTGAGCTGAGATCCGGCCACTGCACTCCAGCCTGGGCGACAGAGCATGACTCCGTCTCAAAAAAAAAAAAAAAAAAAAAAAAGAGTGACTGAATGACTACTACTTTTCTCTTTTCTTTTTCTTTTTTTTTTTTTGATACGGAGTTTTGTTCCTGTCATCCAGGCTGGAGTGCATCAGGTGATTTCGGCTCACTGCAACCTCCACTTCCCCAGTTCGAGCAATTCTTGTACCTCAGCCTCCTGAGTAGCTGGGATTACAGGAGCACGCCACAATGCCTGGCTAATTTTTGTATTTTTAGTAGAGAGGGGGTTTCACCATGTTGGCCAGGTTGGTCTTGAACTTCTAACCTCAAGTGATCTGCCTGCCTCGGCCTCCCAAAGTGCTGGGATTACAGGCGTAAGCCACTGTACCAGGCCTTTCTTTTTAACTCTTTCAAAAACTGAATACAGGAAGGAAGTAATACTTCCACATGATTAAATGGGACTCTCTTGAGGCCTCTGTAGTTCAGCCAGGGATGGTTTTTATTTAAAAAATAGATTCTGGAATTTCATTTTGCTAAGGATTCAGGATTTGACTCTTATTTCTTTAACTGAGGACTGATGTGCTTTCTGGGTTTGTGTGGGTTTTTTTGAGATGGAGTTTTGCTCTTGTCACCCAGGCTGGAGTGCAGTGGTGTTATCTCGGCTTATTGTAACCTCCGCCTCCTGGGTTCAACCAATTCTCCTGCCTCAGCCTCCTGAGTAGCTGGGGTTACAGGTGTGTGCCACCACGCCTGGCTAACTTTTGTATTTTTAGTAGAAATGGGCTTTTGCCATGTTGCCCAGGCTGGTCTCAAACTCCTGACCTCAGGTGATCTGCCTGCCTTGGCCTCCCAAAGTGTTGGGATTAACAGACGTGAACCACTGTGCCAGGCTTTTTTTTTTTTTCTTTTTCTTTTCTTGAGACAGCATCTCACTTTGTCTCCTAGGCTGGAGTGCAGTGGCATGATCTTGGCTCACTGCAGCCTTGACCTCCCAGGTCCGAGTGATTTTCCTGCTTTGACCTCCCAAAGTGCTAGGATTAAGTTGTGAGCCACCGTGGCTCATTTTTTGTATTGTTTGTAGACATGGCTAATTTTTGTATTTTTTGTAGACACGGCTTTCACCATGTTGCCCAGGCTGGTCTTGTACTCCTGAGCTCAAGCAATCCACCTGCCTTGGCCTCCCAAAGTGCTATAAGATTACAGGCATGAGCCACCGTACCCAGCCTCCTGTGGTTTCTTTTTTTTTCTTTTTTTTTTTTTTTTTGAGACGGAGTCTCGCTCTGTCGCCCAGGCTGGAGTGCAGTGGCCGGGTCTCAGCTCACTGCAAGCTCCGCCACCCGGGTTCACGCCATTCTCCTGCCTCAGCCTCCGGAGTAGCTGGGACTACAGGCGCCCGCCACCTCGCCCGGCTAGTTTTTTGTATTTTTAGTAGAGACGGGGTTTCACCATGTTAGCCAGGATGGTCTCGATCTCCTGACCTTGTGATCCGCCCGTCTCGGCCTCCCAAAGTGCTGGGATTACAGGCTTGAGCCACCGCGCCCGGCCCTCCTGTGGTTTCTTAATGATTTCGTCTAAGCCCAATATTTTAAAATATTTAAATTAAAAAAAAATTCTCCCACTAAATCAGTCCTCTCTCCTTCTCTAATAGGTTATAAGATTTTTCGAAGTTCACTGTCGAATGTGAAATTGCTTTGCAAATGTTGCAAATGCGAATTATTCTGTGGTGCATAGGAAATCAAGGGAAAGCATTGCCTCTCTTAAAAGAATTGCCTCTCCTTAAAAGAATTGACCACATCCTAATTTATCAGTTTCCTCTGCTGACCACTTTAGCAACAGAGGACTGTAGTTAGCAAACTGGTAAACTTTTGATACTTCCTTTCTTGTTTGCAAAGAGCAAGTGAATGACATTTCAGAGCCTTTTAGACAAATTGTGGTTGCGCTGGGTCAAGTTGCCTGAGCTCTGAGCCATACCTGGGAGAGGAAACCCCCTGCAGTTTCCGTCTTGCATGTGGTGGTAGGTTTTGCACACAATCCGCACACAGAGTCTCACTTGACTCATGTGTGGCTCTGTCAGTAAAGGCAGGATTTTATGCTGTTTCCATTTTTCATACATGGTACATATAATCTTGGGGAAGATGGTGCAGCTTGATCATGTGACTCTTTACCTAAACCCTGCCAAAATCCTGCTTCTAGTTAGGTGAAGAAACCAGGGAGTACTGACTGCCCTTCCAGAGCACTCTCCCCTGTATAGTACTGAGTAAGGGAACGTTTGTGTCCTCATGACATTTATCCAGTCCAGATATCATACTTCTGCAGTGTTAGATGAGGCTAGAATGTCTGTCTCTCTGGACATTTGGCAGTACTGGCAATTCTCTCAGAAGTTAGAGGGGCATGCAACAGGACCCCATTTCCACACCACCACTGGTCTGGCAACACAGGATTGCGCTACTTCCGGAGTTGTTGTCTTTGAAAACTGAGCACAGAAGTGAGTTTCACCGTTGGAGGGTGTGTCCAGTGACCCATTATTATTGAACTTGGTGTGCTTTTATTCTCAAATTATCATACGCCCAAATAATTTTTCCTTGCATCTCTCTGGTTAGAACAATCTATTTTTTGTTAAATGTGTTTATTTCTCTAATAGAGTGGAAATCTTTGCCATCAGGGACTCTCTTACTGTTTATTAGATACTTGACTCACATGATTTCATGTAGTCCCTCACAGGAAGCCAGAAGGTAGCTACTTTGTCCCCATTGTAGGGATAAAAGGAACAAGGCACACGGAAGTCATAGAACTTGATGCAGCAGCAGGGTTAGGTAGGGTTTGCTGATTCTCTGACTCCAGGGCCTGTCCCCTGAATCCCAGTAATGGCTTCATTCCTTTTGTCATCTTTGTATTCTTAGTACCTTATACACTGCCTAGCCCATAGGAAGCACTTGGTAAATTATTTTTGTATGCATGCAGGAATAAATTTAACAAGAAAGTGCATTTTAAGTGTTGTAGCATGTTTCTAAGGAAGTCACCATCTTGATGAGCTACTGTGTCACTGGCACATCTTTGGCGAGTAAGTACAGGTTGAGCATCCCCCGTCAGAAAATACCAACTCCAGACTGCTCCAGAATCCACACGTGATAAAACCTTGAGTGCCAACACGACACTTAAAGAAAATATGCAATGGAGCATTCCAGATTTCGGATTTTTAGATTTGGGTTGATCAACTGGTAAGTGTAATGCAAATATTTCAGAATCTGAAAAAATCAGAAATCTGAAACACTTCTGGTCCTAAGCATTTCAGATAAAGGGATACTCAACCTATACTGAAAAGAAAATAGCATTTCACTGAAAGTGTATTGAATGAAAACCCATCATTCTTCTTCCTTTCAAAACAGTGTCTACTTAGCACAGTCAGAGAGGGTATTCTGGGCCCAAGACTGCTGAGATAGTCAGATGACTGACACCTCTGGCTGGATAACTTCTGCCTGGAGCACTGTTGGCTTAATGGTGGTAACCTGGACTATGCACCATCCCCTTCTGAAATAATGCTGAGGCACATACCCACATTCAGCCATCTGCATTAGGCCAAGCATAGCTCAAAAGCCCAGGGTGACATTTAAATAATGCTGATTTTCTTTAAGTTTAAAAGCAACGTGGTGATTATTGAATGAAAACAGACTTTTGGGGATGGGGGCTGTGAATCTGGAAAAAAGCCTGAAGTAGTGACCAGGAGAAGCTTCCTGTTGTCACTGAAAGCCATTGGTTTGTGAGATTGTGAATCTGCAGAGTGAGTAAAGTCATGCTGGTGTCCTTTGTAATCTGTTAGTGGAGTGGGTCATCTTCACCTCTTTCTCCATGGTTTTAGATGTCCAGTCTGTAGTCTTTGATGTGGCTACCCTCCCAGTAGGTAGGTCGTCATTCTTAAATGGACTAACTCTTGAAGAATTAATTCTTTATATTTCACAGATTATTTGTCCCAGTGGCATCTTTCTAGTATCTATAAATTGCCATATTTTTCTCAAGCAGAGAGGCAAGTGTTTGGTCTTTTCTCAGATGGGAGGGGAAAGTGGTGATTCTTGCTGGGGTCCATTGATCAGCACTTCCGGTTCCTTCTCAACTGGATTTGGTAACACAAGGGAGAAGGCAGGTTTTTTACCTCCTCCAGATATTAGGGTAGCCAATACCAAGCTTAGCTATACATTGGAATTCCCAGGGAGCGTTCCAAAGTACTGATGTATGTCTGTGCCTGACTGCTAGAGATTCTTATTTAATTGGTCTGAGGTGTAGCCTGAGTGTTAGAATTTTGTTTGTATGTTTGTTTTTGTTTTGAGATAGTCTTGCTCTGTCACCCAGGCTGGAGTGCAGTGGCACCATCTCAGCTCACTGCAACTTCCGCCTCCTAGGTTCAAGTGATTCTCCTGCCTCAGCCTCCTGAGTAGCTGGGACACCAGGCGGGTGCCACCATGCCCGGCTAATTTTTGTATTTTTAGTAGAGATGAGGTTTCACCATGTTGCCCAGGCTGGTCTCAGACTCCTGGCTTCAAGTGATCTGCTCACCTCGGCCTTCCAAAGTGCTAGGATTACAGGCATGAGCCACCACATCCAGCCTGGTGTTAGAATTTTTGAAAGCTTCCTAGATGATTCTAATGTGCAGCCAAGGCTGCTGAACCACTGGTGTGAAGCAATGCTGAATAAGCAGCTGCTGCTGGACAGAAATGTTGGTCTGCAAGCCCATGATATCAGCAGCCATTTGAACCTGTAGGTAGGAGTTTGTTGTTTTTTCCCCATTTTCTATCTATTTTTTTTTTGAGATCTTTTGACTCACACTTTTTTTTTTTTTTTGAGATGGAGTCTCCCTCTGTTGCCCAGGCTGGAGTACAGTGGGGCGATCTTGTCTTGCTGCAACCTCTGCCTCCCAGGTTCAAGCAATTCTCCTACCTCAGCCTTCTGAGTAGCTGGGATTACAGGCACCCACCACCATGCCCAGCTAATTTTTCTATGTTTAGTAGAGATAGGGTTTCACCATGTTGGCCAGGCTGGTCTTGAACTCCTGACCTCAGGTGATCCACCTATCTTGGCCTCTCAAAGTGCTGGGATTACAGGTGTGAGCCACTGTGCCTGGCCTGTTTTCCCATTTTCTTTTTTGAGATGAAGTCTCACTCTATTGCCCAGGCTGGAGTGCAGTGACGGGATCTCGGCTCACTGCAACCTCCACCTCTTGGATTCAAGCAGTTCTCCTGCCTCGGTCTCCTTTGTAGCTGGGACTACAGGCATGTGCCACCATGCCTGGCTAATTTTTTGTATTTTTAGTAAGAGACAGGGTTTCACCATGTTGGTCAGGCTGGTCTCTCAAACTCCTGACTTCAGGTGACCCACCTTGGCCTTCCAAAATGCTGAGGTTACAGGTGTGAGCCACCATGCCTGGCTTGTTTTCCCATTTTCTAAATGTAAAAGTGGCTGCCTTCGTTGCCCTTCAAGAAGAACACGTCTGGATTTGAAATAGAATAGATTTAAATTAAAAAGCAAAACCGTGGCCGTAGAAATTCAACAGGCTTGTTTTTCTCTCAGCATTTTCCTCATTCAGTAGGTACATGTTTTAGAAGAGTAAGAAGTTGTATTTGGAACTCCAAGGGGTTGAGGTATAACCCCACCCATTGCTGGACAGCTAGCAGGGGAGAAAAACCGGGGCTCCTCACGATAACTGCACATAGTTTTACCAGGTCATGAGCAATTAATTTCCTCTGTCTCTTTCATTTTAAAAGGCCTCTATTGCTGCTGAAAAGCAGACTTTGTTTATTTATTTATGATGGAGTTTTGCTCTTGTTACCCAGGCTGGAGTGCAACAGTGCGATCTTGGCTCACTGCAACCTCTGCCTCCTGGGTTCAAGTGATTCTCCTTCCTCAGCCTCCTGAGTAGCTGGGGTTACAGGCACCTGTCACCACGCCCAGCTAATTTTTGTGTTTTTTGGCACAGATGGGGTTTCACCGTGTTGGCCAGGCTGATCTTGAACTCCTGACCTCAAGTGATCACCCCACCTTGGCCTCCCAAGTAGACTTTATTTTATTTAAATTTTCATTTAAAAATTTTTAAACAAGAAATCAGGAAATTAAGCCACCCCCTCCCAAGATGTAGAGTAAGGTTCTGGAAGATTTTTACAATAGAGTTATGCATTTGAGGATTCTTAAAACAGTGACATATTAATTTAGTAATCAGAAGAAAAAATAAATGCTTTTTTTTTTGTTTCATGGCAGTTGCTACCAGGTTTATTGTATGATTGTTTGAAGGAAGTAGAAAGGAATTTATCTGTCTTCAAAGAAACTCCAAATAGTGGAATCATTAGAGTTAGAGATATCTTGTCTCTTGCCTCATGTTTTTTAAATTCTAGTTTCCTGATTAGGTTCTAGCTCTAGGGCTTGGGTCAGTCATTGACCAGAATGATTATTATCTTTGTTTTTGTTGATTTATGAAAATATACTTAGTATAATACTTTTGGGAATTTCTAGTGAATGTATTGACTGTGCCACTGTTTCCAGCCGGCGTCTCTTGCCACACGTGATCATATCACAAACACAGGCACGTTTTCTAGTACTTGTGAGGTCTTTTAATTTTTTTCTATAGGAGAATAATTTCATCTATTAGATTCATCCAGAATCTTTCATCTTTAAGGTTCTGTCTTGATTCATGTTTTATTTGTTTGTTTTTAAGATAGGATCTTGCCCTGTCACCCAGGCTAGAGTACAGTGGTGTGATCATTGCCATTGAATCCTCAACCTCCCAGGCTCAGGTGATTCTCCTGCCTCAGCCTCCCGAGTAGCTGGGACCACAGGCACGCACCACCACACCTGGCTAATTTTTAAGATTATTTGTAGAGACAGGTTCTCAGCATGTTTCCCAGGCTGGTCTTGGCCTCCTGGGATTATAGGCATAAGCCACCATACCCAGCCTGGTTTATGTCTTTATATAAATTAGTCTCTACTATTCTGTATAAATGCAGGCTTCGTGTTTTTCAGGAAAGCTGCTACTAAAAAGGACAGAAAGCATTCTGTTCCTTCACTTGTTAAGACACTGTTAAAATTTTCAAGTTGCCTCTCATTGAATTTTGTCCCCAGAGTCCTTGCAGAGTAGGCAGCGCAGAGTAGGCAGCCGTGTGCATATGTAAAAGGATTCAATGTGTTAGCCATTTGATTCTTGGAAACCTGCTCATAGTGCTTTTTCAAAAATATCTTAGTTGAAGATTCTAGAATTCTAGGGTACAAAGTGAATTTGAACAGGATGTTTTAATTTTCATAGAATCAGCATGAATCCAAAAGGATTTAATATTCTGTGAAAAAAAACAATACAGTATACTGGAAAGATCTCTAATTCAGAGTTTAGTTGGAGCTCTGTCATGCATTAGCCAGGGCCCCCGGTCTGAGTTCTGTGTATGTTGTTCCAGTTATTCATCTGTAGAAAATGAGGTTAGAGGGCCCTCCTCCTACTCTACAACTATAGTACCCTAGGGAAAAGACATGTACCTTCACACTCTTCATATCCACTAACATGACTCTAAAGGGGCATACATATGTGAGGGTTTTTAATGATAAACCCCTGAGAATGAGAACAAGAAAGGAGACCACAGCAAAAAATCTTGCTAGGTAGAAGCAGAAGAGCCACTGATAAAAGACTTAACAAACCCAAGAAAACTTGACTGCTCAAAGCAGCAACAGGAAAACCAGCAACCACCTCAGGATCCCCCAGAAACTCAGGAACTAGCAATATTGGAAGTAGGAGCAAAGGTGGCAACTAAAATAAAGGGAGATTGAAAGCTGCTAAAAAGCAGTCAGATACCCAGACGCATTTCCTCATCCTGGCAAGAGCTGGAGACTTAATAACCCCAGAGATGGCAAAACAGAGGCTCCTCAACCTGGGGATACCTGACATGACCATAGTATTCGAAAAGATGGGGATTACATATGCCCCAGCCTCTTTCTCTTCTTTCTTAGTTTCAGGATGTTTATAGTCAGGACTCTACCATTCTGGCAGGACATTGGAGTGGATTTCTCTGGAAAATCTGGTCAGACCAGGAGAAAAGACCCAAAGATATGGACCCCAGAGATATCAATAAGAGAAGAGAAAAATGACTGCAAACATGAAACAAGAATATTGTAAGAAATGAACATTCAGGAAACAAGAGCTCTTCAGAGTTAAAAATATCATAGCAGAGATGACGATTAAAGGAAGGTTAGTAAAGTTGAGGAAATCTCTTGGAAAGTAGGGCAGATAAATGGCAAGATGGAAAACTGGATAGAAAAGATGAGACAGTTAGAGGACCAGGAGGTCCCACATCCAACTCCTGTTCTGTATTCTCCAGAAAGGCAGCACAGAGTACAGAAGGGAGGAATCATCACCGAGAGAATACCTCCCTCCGGAAGCACATTTGGCATGGAATACAGCCAGAAGCTGCCACACCTCTTCTGGGAGGATGAAGTTGAGAGAATACCTAATACGTGTCTTAGGAGGAAATGTCTTGTGAAAGGCGTGGTGTTGAATTAGAATCATTGCATATAAAACTGAGCAAACAAAAAATAAGATGCATAACTTCCCACATTTCTCAGCGATGACTGGTACTTAACAGCAGCATCATAATACAAAGACTGAAGATTGTCCTAACCACAGCTATGATATGTGACCGATGGGAGACGGGGGAGAGGAAGGGGATTGTGTGACAGGGGCGGCAGAAGGAAGGGGATAATGTCTTCACCTCCCATAGTGGGAGGTCAGTAGGTAAGACTGAAAACAGAAACATCATGACTAGCCATACAGACTGACAGAGGTGAATACTGAATATAAATGCTGAAATACTCGGCCAAAAGAAGGGCAAGTGGTTCCTTGAGAAAATAGAAATGAGAGGAGGGAGACTGCTATTTTAAAAATTACATTGAATTACAGTTTACTATAAACTGAGTGCTGCGTATAAGCCTATAAAATAATAGGAATAGGAACACTGGTTAAAATATGTCACTTGGGTAACATTTTTATTGATGGGTTCACATTTTTAGCCACATCAAAACGATAGTCTAGAGTCCTGTCTCCTTCCACCAAGTTGATAGCTAAGAAAAAGACTTACTTGGTAGGCGTCTAATAATGGCACGGTTGATTACACATACCAGTCTGATCGGCTGTTTTCCTTTACCTCCCTAGATTACCCTCTTGACTTGAACCACAGTGAAACCTTCCTGCAAACTACAACGTTTCTTCCTGAAGACTTCACCTACTTTGCAAACCATACCTGCCCTGAAAGGCTCCCTTCCATGAGTGAGTAGAGCTCTGGCCTATCTTCCTCTGCTTTTAAAATGGGTAAAGGGGAGGGCACTCTTCATCTTTCTGTCTGCCTAGAGAGAGAATATAAATACCTCCCTGTCATTGGAAACAGGGTTTGTGAAAGTCATTTGTGCTCCTGGCTCCTCTTCAAAGCCTGCTGCAGGGTTGCCTGTGTTCTTGGGTGCCATTTTCTCCCTTTTCGACTTTTTCACTCTTTCCTTTGCACTTGCTTGTCGTTTGTAACTTGGGTTCTGTTTGAACTTCCTAGAGAAAGTATGAATACAGTCATTCATAGCTTAACAATGAGGGTGCTTTCTGAGAAGTACATCATGAGGTGATTTTATTGTTGGGGGAACCTCCTAGAGTAGACTTCCACAAATCTCGATGACATAGCCTGCTGCACCCCTAGGCTGTGTGGTATGGCCTGTTGCTCCTAGGCTGCAAACCTGTGCAGCATGGTGCTATACAGTAACTGTAGCTCAGTGGTAAGTATTTGTGTATCTAAACATAGAAAAGGTACAGTAAAAAATGACGTATAAAAGATAAAAAATGGTACAGCTGTGTAGGGCGCTTACCATGAATGGAGCCTGCAGGAATGGAAGTTGCTCTGGCAAGTCAGTGAGTGAGTGAATGTGAATGTGAAGGCCTGAGACATGACCGTGCACTACTGCAGGCTTTATGAACACCGAACACTTAGGCTGCACTACATTTATTCAGAAAATAGTCTTCTTTCTTTAATGATAGATTAACCTTACTGTTATACCTTTTTACTTTATAAACTTGTGAACTTTTAAAAAGTTTATAAAAAGTTTTTTAAAAAACTGCAGCCTCAAACTCCTAGGCTCAAGCCATCCTCCCGCCTCAGCCTCCTGAGGAGCTGGGACTACAAGTGCCTGTTGTCACACCTGGCTAATTTTAAAATTATTATTATTATTTTTTTAAGAGATGGGGTGTTACTGTGTTGCCCACGCTAGTCTTCAACTCCTGGCCTCAAATAACCCTCCCACTTAGGCCTGGGCCACAGGCTGCAGTGTGCCATGATTGCGCCACTACACTCCAACCCGGGCAACAAAGCAAGACCCTGTCTCAAAAAAAAGGGTAAAATAACGATTTAAAAATAGAGTATAATAAATATATAAACCAGTAGCATAGTTTATTATCATTATCTGGTATAATGTACTCTACATAATTGTATGTGCTATACTTTTTTTTTTTTTTTTGAGATGGAGTTTTGCTCTTGTTGCCCAGGTTGGAGTGCAGTGGTGCAGTCTCCGCTCACTGCAACCTCTGCCTCCCAGGTTCAGGTGATTCTCCTGCCTCAGCCTCCCGAGTAACTGGGATTATAGGCACCTGCCACCACGCCTGCCTAATTCTTGTATTTTTAGTAGAGATGGGGGTTTCACCATGTTGGCCAGGCTGGTCTCGAACTCCTGACCTCAGGTGATCCGCCCACCTCAGCCTCTCAAAGTGCTCGGATTACAGGTGTGAGCCACTGCTCCCAGCCTTGTGATACACTTTTATATGACTGGCAGTGCAGTAGATTTGTTTATACCAGCATCACCAGAAACACTTGAGTAACACAACAATGTTATGGCAGCTATGTCATCACTAGGCAGTAGGAATTTTTCAACTCCATTGTGATCTTATGCAGCCACCGTATATGCCATCCATCACTGGTGAAAATGTGAAAACACGTGACTGTCTAGGCAGTCAGCTTTGTCTTTTTTGTATAAATCTCCCACTGATTGTAGTGCTTGGTCTTAGAGGTGGGGGTCTCACTATGTTGCCCAGGCTGGTCTCGAACTTCAGTGCTCAAGCAATCTTCATGCCTCAGCCTCCTGAGTAGCTGGGACTACAGGCATTAGCCACCATGCCTTGCAAGTTATTGTTTTAACAAAGTGCTAGTTAGAACAATTCTTAGATCTTTTTGTTCTTTTTTTTGAATCTCATGTAAGCTAAAACAAGGATAGTAAACTCTTACACCTTTCCTATACTTTTAGGCTTCTTATATGGTTCCCCACTTCTTTAAAAAAATTTTTTTTAAAGAAGTGAGATCAAGAAAAGGAAAACCTTACATTTGCAAAGTTGAGTTTTATTCTCAAACATAGTGAAAATAGAAGAAAATGTTAGAAATAGCCATGCATGGTATTTGAACATATTCTCATCCATATATGAATAATTAATTGTAAGTATGTAAGTTGTGTTGGAAGCCTTACTGTTTCATTTGCATGTCTCACCACTCATATATAGGTTTTCCCTTTAAAATCTGTGTTTGTCTGCATCTAGATGTAAGCTTAGTTTGGGAAGGCTAAGATTTGTGTATCAGAAATAGGCATTGACAGGCCTAAAACTAATGTTATCAGTTCATTGTTTTAATAGCATTTATTGATTGTTACTGTACCACTTCCTGACTTTCAGATGCATTCTGAGTTAGGACATAATCACTCAGGGTCCTGACCCACTGGTGAATGGATTGAGAGAGGTAGTGTGTCTGCACTTGGATCAGGAGCAAACCAACATGACTCTAAGCTCAGCTACTTTTCTCCTTCTACTCAGAAAAGCTCAGCTGCAGCCAGGTGCAGGGGCTCACAGCTATAATCCCAGCACTTTGGGAGGCCAAGGTGGTAGAATCACTGCGGCCCAGTTGAAGACCAACCTGGGCAACACAGTGAGACCCCGTCTCTATTTATTAAAACATACTAATAAACAAAACAAAAGAAAAAAAGGCTGGGCGCAGTGGCTCATGCCTTTAATCCCAACACATTGGGTGGCCCAGGTGGGTGGATCCCTTAAGGTCAGGAGTTCGAGACCAGTCTGGCCAACAAGGCGAAACCCCTCTCTATTAAAAATACAAAATTAGCTGGGTGTGGTGGCGTATTCCTGTAGTCCCAGCTGCTCAGGAGGCTGAGGCAGGAGAATTGCTTGAACCCAGAGGCAGAGGTTGCAGTGAGCTGAGATCACACCACTGCACTCCAGCCTGGGCGACAGAGCAAGACTGTCTCAAAAGAAAGAAAAGAAAAGCTCAGCTGCTGTTTTACTTTAAAGTCTTCATTTCTTACTGGCCCCTGACAGAAGCAGAACTCTAAAGTCTTAATTCCTTGATTTGCCTCTTTACCTTGATAATAGTGAGGAACTGAAATGCAGTGAGATGGAAAGCAGAGGAAGGGACTTCCATCCTTGCTAAAAACAAATCAGCTGAAAAAGCATTGTACTTCTCCAGAGACTAAAACCTCAGGCATAGGGAAACCTATCATTTTCTGATCTCTTAATCCTTTTCCCCCTCTCTATTCAGAGGGCCCAATAGACATAAACATGAGTGAAATCGGAATGGATTACATTCATGAACTCTTCTCCAAAGACCCAACCATCAAGCTCGGAGGTCACTGGAAGCCTTCTGATTGCATGCCTCGGTGGAAGGTAGGGTGTGAAGTCAGAGTCAAAATGCTGAGAAACCCACCTGGGGTTTGCCTTTGGTCCGAATCACCATGGGATTAGCTAACCAATGACATTTTGTCATTTTCATCCTACCACCCCATGCAAATGTAGAAATATTTTGGAGGAATGGGTTTCCACAAGGACTCTTTTGTAGACACAGAAATTTGCATTATTCTGATGACCGAGCAAGACCCTTTGGTCTTCCTGCCAGGAATATTAACAAAGCAAGGGGATGAGGCGTTGGTGGTCTCTACTGACCCATTTGCAGAAGTCATCTGCAGAGTCAGTGCTTCATGCCTGTCCTCCATTGGTTACTACAAGATTAGTGGATTAAAAAGCAAAGTTATCTGACTTGACACTGAGATTTAGTGTTTTTCTGCCTGACCATAGTCAGAAGACATCAGTAGTTTTCGTTAAGCTGTGACGCTGGCTTAAGTCCATTCTTTCAACAAGAATCTATTAAAATGCAAGGGGAAATACTGTTTTGTGAAGCTTGTTTTAATTGTAAGTTTATAAATGTATTTTTGTCACAGTGTAGAATGTGTGTTTTCCTATGAGTTATGGCCTAGAATAAATTGTAGGCCTACTATGTACCATAAGGTATGGTATATGTAAGAATAACATTCATCTAGGTCCAAGGACCAGCTTGCCAACATAGATCTTTGTTTAGAGAAAGCTGAGGACAATGTAGCCAGCCTCCCAGAACTCCCATGGGTTGGTCAGCAATTCTGCAGGGGTGTCCTGCTAAGGAGTGAAAGCTGAGAGTCCTAACTGTGCTGCTTTTGCGGTGATCCTCTCCAGGTGGCGATCCTTATCCCCTTCCGGAATCGCCACGAGCACCTCCCTGTCCTGTTCAGACACCTGATTCCCATGCTCCAGCGCCAGCGCCTGCAGTTTGCATTTTATGTGGTTGAACAAGTAAGTGGTCCTTTCTTTTCCTTTCTTCTTTCTCTTCTGAGACGGCAGTTTAGGATGCTGCAAGCTGATCCACTGTTGGTGTGAAGAGCCAATAAAACTGAAATCTTAGGATTGAGTTGCCTGACATTTGAAGGGGAGCAGAGAGCAATTCTGTGCTCCTGGTTCTAGATGTTTGTTGCCCAGTACTGGTCACACTTGAATCCAGGAGAGAGCTTTGCTCATGAACAAAGGCCTCTTGTGTGGTGGTTTTGTTGGTGCCTGCAGGCTCCAGACCCAGGAAGTTTCCCTTAAGGTAAAGAGCTGCAGCAAGGTACAGCACAGAGGATGTGGCCTTGGAGTCAAGAGACCTCAGTGCTTGTCATGTCTGCTTTTAATCAGCCAAGTGGCCTGGGACATTTGCAGACTTCTCTAAGCCTGAGGGTTTGGTTTTGTTTTAATCTTAAAAATATTGGTAGTGAACCAGATATAGAGGTCACAAACTGAAGAAGATCACGTGGCAAATTCAGTCTGTAAATCTTTTTTTTTTTTTTGGGTCCTGCATATTTTTTATTTGCCTTTAGATGGAACATGACGGTCCTACTGTGGTTTTCTCTTGCCTGGCCTAGTTTATATGTTTATATTACTGACTTGGCCTCTGTAGGCGTTTTGAAGTATGTGATCCTTGAACTAGAAGTGCTATATCCATAGATAAACAAAAGGTTGACAGATTTCCCTGAATATACTGATCGTCAGCCTGAGGGTCTGTTGCATGCTTACCTCTCCCTATGGGCACAATTTTGAGTCTCATAGTCTGAGTTGCTCTTAAGTGTCACCCTGGAGCTTGCCTTATATTGGAGTGAGAAAGAAGGGCTGAGCACCACTGTTCAGCAAGGCCGGGCATCTGGGAAATGTTAACGGTCTATCTGCCGGTCCTAAGTTGGGTATTTTGATAGTGGCAAGGGGGAGTCAATGTAGCTGTAATACTAATTAGGCTGTCAACTGATTTGAACTGATATCTTCATGAGCCTCTGAATTCTTTGTCCATGGACTTGAGTTCCTGGCATGTTCAGTGGCTATTGTCTTAGTTAGATCTTAAAAATAAAACAAGACAAAACCAAAAACCACTCTTTGTATTAGATTTGGTTTATGAACAGTTAGAGATTGGTTAATATACTGAAGAGAATGATTGACAAGTGGTAGAGAGTAGATATGGTAATGTTGTCTCTTTGTGGAGCGAGGTATTCTTCTAAATGCTGTTATATGGTTGAATTTCTGCCTTCAGTAGCCTTGGGAAAGAGAAGCTTGGGTTTGCTACCACTTACATTTTTAAAGAAACTGGGGCCAGAGGTCCAGTGACTTTTTCTTTTTCTTTTTTTCCTTTTTCTTTTTCTTTTTTTCCTTTTTCTTTTTTTTTGAAGATGGAGTCTTGCTCTGTCGCCCAGGCTGGAGTACAATGGTGCGATCTTGGCTCACTGCAGCCTCCGCCTCCCGGGTTCAAGCGATTCTCCTGTCTCACCCTCCTAAGTAGCTGGGATTGCAGGCATGCGTCACCACGCCTAGCTAATGTTTTTGTATTTTCAGTAGAGACGGGATTTCACGATGTTGGCCTGGCTGGTCTCGAACTCCTGATCTGCCTGCCTTGGCCTCCCAAAGTGCTGGGATTACAGGTGTGAGCCACTGTGCCTGTGCCAGAGGTCCAGTGACTTCTGGGCCACACTGTGCGTTGATGTGTGGTGCTGGACCTGGTTACACTAGCCCAGTGATCATTTCCAGTTGGTTCTAATAAACTCTTCTTTAGGCACAGCAAAGATAGCAAAGATTTTGCTTCAAGATTCTTTTGAAAATAAAGTTCTGTTTCTTTTAGGTTGGTACCCAACCCTTTAATCGAGCCATGCTTTTCAACGTTGGCTTTCAAGAAGCAATGAAGGACTTGGATTGGGACTGTTTGATTTTTCATGATGTAGATCACATACCAGAAAGTGATCGCAACTATTATGGATGTGGACAGATGCCGAGGCATTTTGCAACCAAATTGGATAAGTATATGTATCTGTGAGTATCATTTCCTCTTAACTAAAGAGGCTAAATCTGAAAGAATGGTGAGCGATGTGAAGAGGAAATCTAATTAGCTGCAACCTAGACGCCCATCAGCTGATGGATGGATAAACAAAATGTGTATATCCATACAGTTGGAGTACTGTTGGGCAATGGAAAGGAATGAAGTACTGATACGTGCCAAAACACGGATGAACTTCGAAAACATTAAGTTAAAGAAGCCAGACACAAATGGTGTATCATATGTATCATATGATTCCAGGTATCTGAAATGTCCAGAATAAGCAAATCTATAGCGACAGAAAGTAGGTAAATGGTTATAAGGGGCTAAGGAGGATAGGGGGAGTAGGGGCGATTGCTTTTGGGTGCAAAGCTTTGCAGGGGACAGTGATGAAACATGCTAATATAGATTGTGGTCATGGTTGCACAATTCAGTGTATAAACTAAAACCATTGAATGATATACTCTAAATGGGCGAATTGTGTGTGGGTATATCAGTTATATCTCACTAAAGCTATTAGAAATCGGTTTGCAAAAATTAATTTTGCTCGTTTGATTGATACATGTCAGCATGAGGAAGCAAGTACATATGGATCGGGTCAGGAGCACAGAGAGCACTGTTTTTAGTTCTCAGATGAGAACCTTTTAGGGAAAACAATTACCCAGTAGCACACAGATGATTGATGTCCCACATCTCCTCCTAGGCTTCCTTACACCGAGTTCTTTGGCGGAGTGAGTGGCTTAACAGTGGAACAATTTCGGAAAATCAATGGCTTTCCTAATGCTTTCTGGGGTTGGGGTGGAGAAGATGACGACCTCTGGAACAGGTACCTCTACCCTTCTTTTGTTGTCTTCTAGAAATGCTACCTTAGACTGCAGACCAGTGCTATCCAATAGGAATGTAATGCAAGCCAAGTGTGTAATTTAAAATGTTCTAGTAGCTACAGTTTAAAAGGTTAAGAAAAAAAAAATGAAATTGACCAGGTGTGATGGCTCACACCTGTAATCCCAGCACTTTGGGATCACTTGAGCCCGGGAGTTCGAGGCCACAGAGAGCTGCCACTGCACTCTAGTTTGAGTGACAGAGTGAGACCTGTCTTAAAAAATACACACACATAGGCCGGGCTCAGTGGCTTACGCCTGTAATCCCAGCACTTTGGGAGGCCGAGGCAGGCGGATCACGAGGTCAGGAGATCACGAGGTCAGGAGATCGAGACCATCCTGGCTAACACAGTGAAACCCTGTCTCTACTAAAAATACAAAAAATTAGCCGGGCCTGGTGGCGGGCGCCTGTACTCCCAGCTACTCGGGAGACTGAAGCAGGAGAATGGCGTGAACCCAGGAGGCGGAGCTTGCAGTGAGCCAAGATCGCGCCACTGCACTCCAGCCTGGGCGACAGAGCAATACTCCGTCTCAAAACACACACACACACACACACACACACACACACACACTCTTACAAGTTTTTAGAAAATATCTTAAATCTTAATTTAAAAATATCTTAATATCTTGGCCGGGCGCGGTGGCTCAAGACTGTAATCCCAGCGCTTTGGGAGGCCGAGACGGGCGGATCACGAGGTCAGGAGATCAAGACCATCCTGGCTAACACGGTGAAACCCCCTCTCTACTAAAAAAATAGAAAAAACTAGCCGGGCGAGGTGGCAGGCGCCTGTAGTCCCAGCTACTCGGGAGGCTGAGGCAGGAGAATGGCGTGAACCCGGGAGGCGGAGCTTGCAGTGAGCGGAGATCCAGCTACTGCACTCCAGACTGGGTGACACAGCGAGACTCCGTCTCAAAAAAAAAATAAATAAAAAAAATAAAAATAAAAATAAATCTTAATATCTTAAAAAATAAACTGTATATCCCAACAAAGCAGCTATTTTCATTTCTCTCCTTTGACATGCAAAAATAAACATAAATTATAATTTAGCAGTTTTTTCTTATAATAAAGAATATGTTCATTGTAAAATACAGATGAGTATAAAAATAAAATAAATTACCCACAAAAAGAAGTAACATGTTACCATTTCATTGAGTTTATTTTGTGTTTAAAAAGTGGCAAGTGAATAGTAATTTAAAATCTCTGTGTATCGGTTTTTAAAATCACAAGTCTCAGGATTGTGAGGATTAAATGATGTAATGTGTATGGAGCTCTGGCATATCTGATATGTGATAAGCTCTCAATAGATGTTACTGCTTTTATTATATCAACATTAAATACTCTGTAAACAGGATCTTAAGTGGCTCCATTTAATTCCGTTATATAGATGTACTATAATTTATGTAACTGTTTCCTGTTGTATATTTAGAATCTTTTCCATTTTCTACTATTTAGAGTGTGATATAGTAGATAACTCTTTTGCCTGTTATTCCTATTTAGGAAAAATTCCTATAAGTGAATGTAGTCATTTTAAGGCTCTTTTTTTAAAGCTCTGTCCTTTAATGGGTGCAAATAGGGTTCTTAAGGCAAATTATAACTAAGTGCCCCTCCTGCTATAAGTTTCTAACAAAACTTCACTTCACCAGTGTTCTGTGTACTAAATGTCCATTTCATTGGAACCACTCCAAACTGAAGGGTGGAATATTAGTGATGCGTCTACACAGATTTAGCTGCGCCATCACATAAGGCTCGCATTGTACAAACTTGGATGAACAATCCTGTGTGTGAGTGGAATAAAGTAATATTTTTATGGAGTAAGTAAATAGTAACCTAATAAGGAACAAATGCAAACTACTACCTAGTATCTGTTTACTTTGTAGCTTGGCTTTTAAAAAGTATGTGTTAGTTGTTAATTACGAGTACTATTTTGCTGATAAAATTTCAAATGATAGGCTGAGCACTGTGGCTCACACCTGTAATCCCAGTTCTTTGCAAGGCCGAGGCTTGAGGATCACTTGAGCCCAGGAGTTCAAGACCAGCCTGGGCAACAGTGAGACCTCGTCTCTACAAAAAATAAAAAAAAATTAGCCAATTGTGGTGGCACACACTTGTAGTCCCAGCTACTGAGGAGGCTGAGATGGGAGGACTACTTGAGCTTGGGAGATTGAGGCTGCACTGAACCATGATTGTCTCACTGTACTCCAGCCAGGGAAACACAGTGGACCCTGTCTCTTTAAAAAAAATAAATAAATAAAAATTAGGTTATACAAGCATCTAAGTGTTAATCCCCATTTTGATTCTGTTTTATTCCCTGGAAGTAGCCATTTCTTTCCATACTTTTCTTTTTTTTTTTTGAGACAGATTTTCTTTTTGTCACCCAGGCTGGTGCGATCCTGGCTCACTGCAACCTTCGCCTCTCAGGTTCAAGTGATTCTCCTGTCTCAGCCTCCTGAGTAGCTGGGATTACAGACCTGTGCCACCACGCCTGGCTAATTTTTTTTTTTTTTAAGTAGAGACGGGATTTCACCATGTTGGCCAGGTTGGTCTCGTCCAACCTCAAGTGATCTGCCCCCCTCAGCCTCCCAAAGTGCTGGGATTACAGGCATGAGCCACCGAGCCCAGCCTGTTTTTTCTATTCACATAAAAACTTTAATTCAGTTAAAATTGAATTTTAACTCAGTGTTTAAAAAATGACACAGTGAGTCAGTTGAGTGGGAAAGCCTTTGCTGTGTGTGATTTCCAGGGTAAGCTTGTAACACGTCTTGTAGGCTTTGGTAGCTCCTGGGCTGTTACCATTGTATCTAAAAGCCCGTTCTCTTGGTCTTGGACAGAGTGCAGAATGCAGGCTATTCTGTGAGCCGGCCAGAGGGTGACACAGGAAAGTACAAGTCCATTCCTCATCACCATCGAGGAGAAGTCCAGTTTCTTGGAAGGTTGGTGCAATTTATTTCTGTCTCTTAGAAGTATCCCTTATACTGGCCGGGCATGGTGGCTCAGGCCTGTAATCCCAGCACTTTGGGAGGCTGAGGCAAGAGGATCACGAGGTCAGGAGATCGAGACCATCCTGGCTAACACGGTGAAACCCCGTCTCTACTAAAAATACAAAATATTAGCCAGGCGTGGTGGCGGGCACCTGTAGTCCCAGCTACTTGGGAGGCTGAGGCAGGAGAATGGCGTGAACCTGGGAGGTGGCTTGCAGTGAGCCGAGATTGCACCACTGCACTCCAGCCTGGGCGACAGAGCGAGACTCAGTCTCAAAAAAAAGAAGGATCCCCTATACTTTCATGTCCGGATGTCTTAGACCATATTACAACCCCTCCTACTCCCCACCCCAAGCCCTGTTCTAATGGCTGTTTGATAGCTGCTGCGTGTATTCTAACTGAGGCAGACCAGTGTGGGGATCAGACCATTGGTGAACATTTCTTTTTTTTTTTTTTTTTTTTTTTTTTTTTTTTTGAGACGGAGTCTCGCTCTGCCGCCCAGGCTGGAGTGCAGTGGCCGGATCTCAGCTCACTGCAAGCTCCGCCTCCCGGGTTCACGCCATTCTCCTGCCTCAGCCTCTCCAGTAGCTGGGACTACAGGCGCCCGCCACCTCGCCCGGCTAGTTTTTTGTATTTCTTAGTAGAGACGGGGTTTCACCGTGTCAGCCAGGATGGTCTCGATCTCCTGACCTCGTGATCCGCCCGCCTTGGCCTCCCAAAGTGCTGGGATTACAGGCTTGAGCCACCGCGCCCGGCCATTGGTGAACATTTCAATAGTAAGATTCTTCTAAGGAAATCACTCATCCTTTGTCTTTAGCATTGTGGTCTCCCCAGTAGCCTTTGGAGAGTTTGGGGAAAAAACGGCTTGGATGAAGGTCCCTGAGGTGACAGAGCAGTGGCGCCCTTTCTGCAGGCTCCCGTTCCGAATGGTGTCCTGAGCTTCTGTCTGGGTGGCTGCAGTTGCTGTGTTACCTTTTCTTTTTGTGTGTGTGTGTGTGTCTTTTCTAAATTGTGTGGAAGACTGTGCTCTAGACAACCAATTCTAATTGCTGAAATTCTGTTTTCATGGGAGTAAAATGGCACTGCACACAGAGTATGAACTTTCTCATCTGTTGTATTTTTAACACTTTACCTCCCACTTCCCCACTCTCTGACCTTGGCTAGTTACCTCACATTACTAAGCCTCGGTTTCCTGATTTGCTAGCAGGGGCTGGGGTGAGCATTAAATGAAATAATTAAGTAAAGCATCTGGCATGAAACACAGGAGGTGTTTCTGACAACAGCACTCAGCCTGGCATAGCAGAGTGGCCGTGCATCCGCCTTGTGCTGTGGAAGTGCTGCCATGGGTTGCGTCCTTTGCTGTGGGACGCCCTGCTCCATCCTCTGACCGCAGAGGCATGGGGCCTCACCCAGAGCCACCTCTTCTCTGTTTGCTCCCTAAACAGGTATGCTCTGCTGAGGAAGTCAAAAGAACGGCAAGGGCTGGATGGCCTCAACAACCTGAACTACTTTGCAAACATCACATACGACGCCTTGTATAAAAACATAACTGTCAACCTGACACCCGAGCTGGCTCAGGTGAACGAGTACTGAGAGGAGAGAATTGTACGTTTGCTTTACCCACCGCCACCAAGAAAGCAGTCTGATGAGATTTTTTTGGATGGGGGGAGGGTCTACACAGCAAGAGAACAGAAATACCGTGTCTCATGAAGGATCACAGGGTTCGGGGGGAAAATGTGACAGCACACGCACAAACGCCTTCACTGGATCAGCCGCTGGGACTGAGGGAGTGAGCTTGGGGACTTCCTTCGTCAGCACTGGCTTTCTGTTTTCATAAGACAGACGTCTGTCCCGCTGCTCTCTCCCTGTCTCCTACCCGACATCCTGTCTTAGCCACAGTCTCCAGAACCTGTGATAAACTGTGATCTGCCGTGGTCCTGCCGTGGTCCTGCCGTGGAGCCTGTCCCTACACATGACCTTGGAGCCTCTTGGCCTTGAGAGCAGAGGCAAACCCACCATAGGGCAGCTGCATTTTAGGAAGAGCAAATGAAACTCCACACCATTCTTCTATATCGTTTTCTCTTTGGTTTCATTTTTTTAAAAAATTACCTTCTTTGGGTGGGGATTGAGGGTGGAGGGGAGGGCGTTTGGGAAAGATAAATAGACATAAATATATAACAATCACTTCTTGAAGAAGTATAATTGTAAATAAGCCATGTAAAATGCCTTTTTAAAATTTAATTTTCTAGCTGGCTCCAATTCAAATCGAGGATTTATATATTAGGCCAGTTATTTGGTTGGCAAGTGCAGGAATTCAGTTAAAATGCGGTTGCAGAATATCATCTCCCGAATTGCTATTACTTTGGGAAGGGAGTGGATATAGGGCATGTCACAAAAGAACAAAATAACCTGACCTTTATTGCTGGGAGCTGGCTTCTGCCCCTTTCTTCCTCCCCCACGAGTCTTGCCCTTGACTTCTGCTCTGGATTCACCCTTTCGTGTTGGCCACGCACGTGCTCATCCCACTCTCCGCTAAGCGGGAGGCTGCTGTTGGAGCAGGCTGCTTCCTGCCCAAAGCAGGCCCTCCGGGGCTCGCTGCACACACACCCCTGGCTCTCCAGGCTTCGTGTTCTGTCCTTTCATCAGCATGGTGGGGCAGGGGGCGGGGGATGGGGGTGTGTATGGGAATCCCTCCCCCCCTTTTTTTTCTCTTGTGGAACTTGGCCACAGTTTCTGAACAATGTGCCTACATTACCAGCTGGCTTCAGTGATTCCTCTGTTTCCCTTTTTGGTTTCTGTAAAGATTCTTTGTCAACATTAGTAACTGATACATAGAACCAAGGAGCACTTGAATAGGGAGCCAGGAGCCAGGGAGCTGGTGACACTTGTGTGCTGTGGGGTAGCTGGATCCAGGTAAGACCGGATTGAAGCTTTGAAATTAGACTAACAAAGCTCCAGACAGCAAGAGCCCAGGTGCACTGCTTACACTCCCACCTGCATTTTGAAGTCATATTCTGTTTTGTTTTGTTTTTTAAGACTGGCTCTGGCTCTGTCGCCTAGGCTGGAGTGCAGTGGCACGATCACCTCTGCAGCCTCCATCTCTCAGGCTCAAGCCATTTTCCCACCTCAGCCTCCCGAGTAGCTGAGACTACAGGTGCACACCACC
This sequence comes from Macaca fascicularis, assembly GCF_037993035.2. NCBI lineage: Eukaryota > Metazoa > Chordata > Mammalia > Primates > Cercopithecidae > Macaca > Macaca fascicularis. The sequence continues at coordinate 105,723,999 of NC_088384.1, read as the reverse complement.
ACACCTGGCTAATTTTTTGTATTTTTAGTAGAGATGGGGTTTTGCCATGTTGCCCAGGCTGGTCTTGAACTCCTGGACTCAAGCAGTTCACCCACCTTGACTTCCCAAAGTGCTGGGATTATGGGCAGGTGTGAGCCATTGCACCCAGCCTTGAAGTCATACTCTAAATTGTATTTGAATTTGTGCCTCTTTGTTTTTCCCCAAACCAAAGCCCTCAAATTGCAGTCTCTGTCGGCTTCTGCAGAATTCTGGAAAATGCCAGTTTTCCTCCCCCCTCTTCTTTTCCATAAAACATATTTATATATTGTGATGAGGAGTACTTTCTAAAGAGTACTTCGTATTTTTTTTTAATTGCCTTGTTTGCCTTCAACTTCCTTGATTTTCATGGTTTACATGGGTGTGTGTAGGGGTGTGTGTGTGTATGTGTGTGGGTTAGGACTTTTTTCGTTGCATGTGATGGTTCTGTGGACATATGATCCCCACAAACTGTGGGAGTGATTGGCCAGGCCTTGTTTTTTTTGTTTGTGTTTTTGTTCTTTTGAAGAATAGAGTGGTATTTAGAAAATAAATTGCATTGCAAAGCTCTTATCGGCTCATATGAGAGAGCAGGCTCCTGCCCTTGAAAATGCTGGTAAGCTATAGCATATGTTTTTAAGACTTAAGCATTTCATGCTTTAAAATACCTTCACAAGGGAACATTACACACAGAAGTTCATTTGGTTTTCCTTTGTTTTATGGTGCATATAGCAATAAAGAGCCCCCCCTCCACCCTGCAACTCCCACCCTACACCGGGCCTTTGTCCCTGCCTCGGCTTTTCTCCCCTTCTCATTCTTCTCTCCCCTTTCCTCACTGAAGGCTGTGAGTTGCTTTCAATGTGACAACACTATGATGTCATTTGGACGGATTTGCCAGGACAGACTGATTCTGAGTCATGGGTGCCATGTGTGTATGCGGCAGTGTTGTAAGGCGATCTTGTTTGAAGCTCTGTGTTACCATAATTACCATCAAGTACACACTGTTGGCAAAAGGCTAACACCTGACTTAAGAACATACTGATCTGAGAACAAATGGAGAGCTCTCTTTTCACTGCTTAAAGTGGGGTCACTTTGATACCCTTGCGGTCATGTCTGTGTCTGATGAGTGTGGAATCTCTGGATGTGCACTGTCAGTCGTGTCCACCAGGCCTCGAATATCATATGGGAAATGTCATAGTTAAAAGTGTACAGCCAGGCCCGTGTTCTGTTAATAGCGTGAAATTGTCATGTTAAAAAAAAAAAACAAAAAAAACAGGAACCAAATGTGACCTTGTGTATATGTTGGTAGCTGACAGTCTTCAAGGCTACTGATGGGTGGCCCCTTAAATTAATCTTGTCTTTGATTGCTGTGTGCAGGGAAAGGTGTCCCCGTTCGTTCATGCTGTTTTGGGCGGATGGGGGGTATTTGCAAGAATACTCATTTTGACGTAATAGGTCCTCTTGTCAGAGATGCTCTACCACAGACATTAATAGCTGAGCAGCAGCCACATGGATTGATTGTATCCACTCACCATTGACGATGGCATTGAGCATAGCTAGCTTATTTCCATCACTACGTGTTTTTGAGCTTGCTCTTACGTTTTAAGAGGTGCCAGGGGTACATTTTTGCACTGAAATCTAAAGATGTTTTAAAAAACACTTTTCACAAAACTAGTCCTTTGTCATTGCATTATTTACTCATGTGTTTGTACATTTTTGTATGTTAATTTATGAATGATTTTTTCAGTAAAAAATACATATTCAAGAACCAAACCTTGGTGGTCGTTTCTCTTTGTCTAGGACAGTTTGGGTCCTTGGGGGCCTTTCCTTTTTCCTTTCCTTTCCTATAGGAGTTCAGCTACAGGCAGCTCAGCCCAGCTCTGGGTCTTGCTGGGGTGAACACTGCCTGACCTGCACTGCGAGTGAATGGGCTGAGTGAAAACTACATAGTGTAACAGCAGCAGTGTGCCCACTGTGCTGCCCAGGCATGCCTACACTTGGGTTTTCTTCCAAGAATCACCCAGGTGGTACCTGGAAAGTTGCATAAGACACTTGGGTGAGGAGACTTGAGGTCAAGGGGGTGGTAAGGGTTGATGGAGTTTGATTCCAGAAGGTTCTCTGGGATCAGTCTAGGGTTTATATGCCCAATTCTGCTCAGAGATTGTCATCATGGCTTCTATGTGTTGAATGTTTGCCACTCACAATATTAATAGTGTCAGATGCTGGGGACATAATAGAGAAAATGAGACAGGATCAGGGGCCTCATTAAGCTTACGGTCCACTGGGGGGTATGATTAAAATTGTATCCTTAATACCTGGTCCAAAAGAGCAAGCTGCAGGTGGTGAGTGCATGGTAGGGTGGCCATCCCAAGTGGGAATGTAGGGAAGGTGGAAGCAGGTGAGCTAGGGGGAGACAAGGAGCGGGGGGCACACAGCTGCAGGGTAGGGAGGAACCCAGCGTGGCAGGAGTAGAGGGCAGGGGGAGCACAGGGTGAGGAGTTTGCATTTCACCCTTAGAGCAATGGATTCAAGAGTTTTCAGCAGGTAGGGCTGTGTGATGCGATTCAGATTCCATAGCAACTTTGAGCGAGGGCTCTGGCTGCAGGGAGAATGGGCGATGGTACAGAAGCAGAAGATAAGCAGGGGGGAGTGAGATAGGTACAGGGACGATGGAGGAGGGGAGACTGGGAGATGCTGAGGTTGTGCTCTCAGGACCTGCCAGGGGTGATTGGGATGGAGAACTCTACCTAAGCTGCTGGCTTCCCACTTGCACAGGTGACAGGGCCATTCCCTGAGATGGGGGCACTAGAGTCAGACCAGAGTGGTGGGGCAGATACGAGATCAGTTGTGACTGCTGAGTTGAGGGAGTTTTGAGACAACCTGGCAGAGACAGCAGGGTGGGGGCTACAGGTGGACTGGGGAGTCTTTGGGTGGAGGAGGTTAGTGAGGACCCAGCAGTGGGGGAGATTGCTGGGGGACTGAGAACAGGAAGCATAGAGTGAGAGAAGGCAGCGGGCTTGGCCCAGACTCTGAGAACCTGGTTGAGAAAAGGAGGATGAGTGAGCAGGAGGAGGGGTGGGAGGCCGAGCAGGCCAAGAGGAAGAGCGATCAGCAGCACTGAAGGCAGCAGAGAAGCAATACAAGAGGAACAGGGAGAAGCAGTGACTTGGCAGTGGCCAGGTGTTGGAAATGTGGCAGGAGCCGTTTTGCTTACCTGATGAGGTGGAAGGAGATAGCAGCAGAGTGGGCGTCTCTTGGATTTCCTGGGAAGGGGTGGAAAGAGGAGGTCAGGGCCACAGGAAGTGTGGGAAGCTGGGGGTGGGGGATGAGTTGGGGTTGGGTTTTGTTTTTCCTACAAGAGAAGCTTGAGTGTGTTTCTTCTGAACCACACGGAATGTCTGAGAGAGGACAGCTGAATCTGTACAAGAGACCAGGTGATCTGGTGGGAATGTCCCTGAACTGTTGGCAGGAGATGAGATTCAAATCAGAAAAACCAAACAGGAGGAATGAGGATCTCTGTATAGGCCATCCCATTGGCAGACACACACCCCGTGGACTGTTGTTGCTGTGGAGGTCAGAGATCCCTTCCAGCCAGCTGCTGGAATTGGGATTCAGCAGAATTGATTCCTGGCACTACTACGTCCTCCACACTCTCAACATTTGTTTTTTTTGTTTGTTTGTTTTTTTTAGTTTTCGGGGAAGTCCAGTAATAAAAATAGTTCCTATTTATTAAGTACTTGCTATGTGCCAGGGCCCATGGTAAGTGCATTGCACACCGTGAGTCCTCAACTCTGAGAGGCGGACACTGCCCCTTGTTCTAGAGCAGGGCTTCTCCACATTGCTGTTGACAAATGGGGGAGCTGTCCTGCTCATTGTCGGGTGTTCAGCAGCACCCTTGGCCTCCTCCCTCTAGGTACAAACCCAAATGGAACAGCTACTCTAGACAAGCTGAAGCCACAGCTTGCCTGAGTTCATAAAAGTAGCAACGGAGCCGGCTGGGGACATTTTTGCCCCAGGGCATATGCTCTTAACCCCTAAGCTGCTTCTGCTGACCCAACTCCTTTGCATATGTGCTCTAAATAGCTTTTGTTCACAGAGTTGAAAAATCTCTTCTAAAAGGAATACGTGAATATGTGCTTGCTGGAAAATAAGTGTTAAATCTCTCCTTTAATGTTAGCAGTATGACTACATTTTTTAGTTTTTTGAGACTCTGTCTCTGTCGCCCAGGCTGGAGTGCAGTGGCACAATTGTAGCTCACCACAGCCTCGACCTCCTGGGCTCAAGTGATCCTCCCGCCTCAGCCTCCTAAGTAGCTGGGACTAGAAACCCACACCACCACGCTCAGCTAATTTTTATAATTTTTGTAATTCTTGTAGAGATGGGGTTTCACCATGTTGCCCAGACTGGTCTCAAACTTCTGGGCTCCAGCTGTCCTCTTGCCTTGGCCTCACAAAGTGCTGGGATTCCAGGTGTAAGCCACCATGTCCAGTCATTGGCTGATGTCCAGATCTATACTTGTATACCTATATGCATGCTTAGGAAAACAAAGGCATAGTTCAAAAACCATAAGTTGTCCTATAATTACTTTTTTTTTTTCCTTAATGTTTCTGGAGACCTCTTTTCTGTGAATGAAGAGCTTCCTCAAATAAAGCCCAGATGTTACCTCCTTGGAGAAGATTTGATGAGCACCCAGTCTAAAATGCCACCTCCCTCTCCCTGTACCCCCTTACCCTGCTTTATTTTGATCACAATATTCTCACTCTGAATCACACTGCATTGTTATTGTTCTTCGTTATTTGGCTGTCAACCCCACTAAAATATAATCCCCATGAAGGCAGAGACTGTTTTGTTCTCTGCTCTATCCCCAGTGCTAAGAACTGGTCTTAGCACATAGTAGTTGCTCTATAAATATTTGTTGCATGAATGACTGAACCTATCTTATCATTTGAATTGTGGCACATGGTAATCTCTTATGTGGATGTATGTAATTTAGCCATTCCCCTCCTAATGGACATGGAGGTAGTTTCCAGTTTTCTACTATCACATTATATGCACCACAGTGAACACAGATGGACATCAATCCATGGCACATATATGTGTAGGCCAACTTGAAAGAGTCCAAGAAATGAAATTGTTGGAGCAAGGGATCTGCACACACACACACACACACACACAAATACATACATATATTTATGATACAAGGTCTCACTCCATCACCCCAGGCTGGAGTGCAGTGGTGTGATCATGGGTCACTGCAGCCTCGACCTCCCAGACTCAAGCTATCTTCCCACCTCAGCTTCCTGAGTAGCTGAGACTACAGGCTAATTAGTGTATTTTTTGTAGCGACGGGGTCTTACTATGTTACCCAGGCTGGTCTCAGTAGCTGAGACCACACCTGGCTAATTAGTGTATTTTTTGTAGCGATGGGGTCTTACTATGTTACCCAGGCTGGTCTCAAATTCCTGGGCTCAAGTGATCCACTTGCCTGGTCCTCCCAAAGTGTTGGGATTACAGGTGTCAGCCATCGCACCCACCTGCACATTTTAAATGTTGAAGGAGCCTACCAAATTGTCCTACAGAAAGGCAGTATGAATTAATCTTTCTACCATCAATGAATGACCATGCTGTTTATATCTTTAATCCCCTGGAATTAAAGGGGATTTTGTGTATGATATGGTCAGGAGGGGAGGTCTATAATTTATTTTTTCCAGATGGATTGCTAATTGTCTCAACAGTATTTATTGAACAATCTGTAATTTCCCCATGTCTTTGTATTTTTTTTTTTTAGTAGAGACAGGATTTCACCGTGTTAGCCAGGATGGTCTCGATCTCCTGACCTCATGATCCGCCTGTCTCGGCCTCCCAAAGTGCTGGGATTACAGGCTTGAGCCACCGCGCCCAGCAATTTCCCCATGTCTTACACATTAAATTCTGTAGCAAGATTCTTCCATTTCATTGAGCTATTTGTCTTATTATGCCTTACAGTTTTAATTATGATAGCCCTGTAGTATGTTTTTAAAAGACAAATTTATCTCTACTTTCTATATCCTCCCCCAAATTTTGTAAACTTTTATAGAAGTGTAATATACATATAGAAAAGTCCATAAATCCCAAGCAAACAGCACTTTTAATTGTCAGGATGAACATACTTACACAACCCCATGCTCATCAAAATTTTCAGCCAGGCATAGTGGCTTACGGCTGTAATCCCAGTACTTTAGGAGGCTGAGGCAGAAGGGTCACTTGAGGCCAGGAGTTCAAGACCAGCCTGGGCAACATAGTGAAACTTTGTCTCTACAAAAATTTAAGAAAAAATTAGCCAGGTGCAGTGGTGTATGCCTGTAGTCCCAGCTGCTGGGGAGGCTGAGGCTAGAGGATCACTTGAGCCCAGGAGAGTGAGGCTACAGTGAGCCATGATCACACCATTGCACTCCAACCTGGGTGATACAGAATGAGACTCTGACTCAAAAAAAATTGTTTTTCTTGGCTATGTTTATGTATCTTCTCAATCCAGTGAGATTTATTTTGTCAAGTTATATTTAAAAATCTATTTAAGGGTCAGGCATAGTGGCTTATGCCTGTAATCCCAGTACTTTGGAGGCCAAGGTAGGAGGATCACTTGAAGCCAGGAGTTTGAAACCAGCCTGGACAACAAAGTGAGACCCTGTCTCTATATTTTAAAAAATTGTTTTTAAAATCTATTTAGGATCATGACTGACGTTGCACTAAATTAATGATATGGGAAGACAGCATCTTTAGCATCTTTATAGTATTAAACTTTACCTCTAGACCTACCAAATTCTTTTGCTGAGGTCAGGCGCGGTGGCTCACACCTGTAATCCCAGTACTTTGGGCAGATCACCTGAGGTCACGAGTTTGAGATCAGCCTGGCCAACATGGAGAAATCCCATCTCTACTAAAAATACACACACACAAAAAATAACTGGGCATGGTGGCAGGTACCTGTAATCCCAGCTACTTGGGAGGCTGAGGCAGGAGAATCACTTGAACCCGGGAGGTGGAGGTTGCAGTGAGCTGAGATAGCGCCATTGCACTCCAGCCTGGGCAACAAGAGCGAGACTCCATCTAAAAAAAAAAAAAAAAATGCTAGTTCCCTCCTAACCTGGTACCCTCGATGCCACAGTACCTTGCAGGTGGGCTGTTCTTAATAAACACAGTCACTGAGTAACAATTCAGATTTACCATCACATGCAAACTAGCTGCAAGGACAAACGGTTAAGGAGGATTTATGCCACTTGTGAAATGCATCCTGCTAGATGCTGGTAGAAAACTTCCCAGGCAGACTACATGCCGTGAGACTCCTTGAGGAAGCACAGCCCTGAGTCCTTTTCTCACTGCTCCAAGACATACCTTTTCTCTGCCCCCATGCCCGCCCCACTCAGCACCCTGCTACGACTAGATGTGGGACTGACAGATGCCACTGTTTGACTTATTTCCACGACAGTGGTGGGTGGGAGTCATGTAGGAGAGAGGCCTCTGCTGTGTAGGGAGGCTCAGAGGTAAGGAATAGGTGGGAGGAGGGTATACATCTTCCACTCTGAATTCTAGGAAGAGCAGGGCCTGGGAGAGATGCTCTACTGGTTGCAGTTCTACAGCCAACAACCCCATGGCCTGGGGAAGTCACTTCACTTCCCTGCAACTTCATTTCCTTGCAGTCAGATGGAGAGAAATTAGAGAGAACCATGGGTGTTTCCATATTTTTCTAAGAAAGACAAATTGAAAAGCAAAGAAATCTGGGCAGGCGGCTGGGCACGATGGCTCACACCTGTAATCCCAGCACTTCGGAAGGCTGAGGTGGGTGGATTGCTTGAGCTCAGAAATTTGAGACCAGCCTGGGCAACATGGTGAAACCCTGTCTCTACAAAAAAATACAAAAATTAGGCTAGGCCTGGTGGCTCATGCCTGTAATCCCAGCACTTTGGGGAGGCTGAGGTGGGTGGATCATTTGAGGCCAGGAGTTTGAGACCAGCCTGGCCAACATAGTGAAACCCTATCTCTACTAAAAATACAAAAATTTGCTGGGCGTGGTGGCAGGCGCCTGTAGTCCCAGCTACTCGGGAGGCTGAGGTAGGAGAATCGCTTTAACCCAGGAGGTGGAGGTTGTAGTGAGCTGAGATTAAGCCACTGCACTCCAGCCTGGGCAACAGAGCGAGACTCCATCTCAAAAACAAAACCAAACAAACAAAAAATAAAAATTAGCCAGGCATGTTAGCACACTCTGTAGTCCTAGCTACTTGCGACGCTAAGGTAGAAGGATCACTTGAGCCCGGGAGGTCGAGGCTGCAGTGAGCCATGATGGCACCATTGCACTCATGGCTGGGTGACAAAGCAAGACCCTGTCTCCAAAAAAGAAAAAATCTTGGTAGGCTCATTTCATCCATCCATCCATCCATCCATCCAACAAATCTTTTAGCACCAACTATTGTGAACCACTGCTCTGGATGGTAGAGAGAACCAAGATTCCTGCTCTTGAGTTTACAGTTGGTGCGTGCGTGTGTGTGTGTGTGTGAGAGAGAGAGAGAGAGAGAGACAGAGAGAGACAGAGAGAGAGATAGAGAGTCTCAATCTGTCACCCAGGCTGTAGTACAGCGGTGCCATGATGGCTCCCTGAAGCCTCAACCTCCTGGGCTCAGGCGATCCTCCCACCTCAGCCTCCTGAGTAGTGGGGACTGCAGGCACTCACCACCATGCCTGGCAAATTTTAATTTTTTTTCTTTTTTTTTGTAGAGACAGATTCTAGCTGTGTTACTCATGCTGTTCTCAAACTCCTGCACTAAAATGATCCTCCTGCCTTGGCCTCCAAAAGTGCTGAAATTACAGGCATGAGCCACTGCGCTTAGCCGAGTTTACAGTTTTGAGGGAGAAGACAGATACCAAACTAGTGAAAAAATAACTAAATGAGTAGATTCACCTCATGGTAAGTGGTGTGAAGAAAAATCACACAGAAGGCCAAGCGGGGTGGCTCACGCCTATAATCCCAGCACTTTGGGAGGCCGAGGCAGGTGGGTCATAAGGTCAGGAGATTAAGACCATCATAGCCAACATGGCAAAGCCCCGTCTCTACTAAAATACAAAAAATTAGCCGGGCGTGGTGGTGTGTGCCTGTAGTCCCAGCTACTTGGGAGGCTGAGACAGGGGAATTACTTGAACCTGGGAGGCAGAGATTGCAGTGAGCTGAGATCACACCACTGCACTCCGGCATGGGTGACAGAGCGAGGCTCTGTCTCAAACAAACAAACAAACAAACAAACAAAACCATAAAACAAAAAACCTCTGAGCGTGGTGGCTCAAGCTTGTAATCCCAGCACTTTGGGAGGCCAAGGCGGGAAGATCGCTTGAGCCCAGAAGTTCCAGACTAGCCTGGGCAACATAGCAAGACTCTGTCTCTACAAAAAAAAAAAAAAAGAAGAAGAAGAAAAAGAAAGAAAAATCACACAGAAGAACGACTGGGATGGTGGAGTGTTTAGACTGGGTGTTCAGGGAAGACGTATCTGGAGGAGGTGGCATCTGAGATCAAAGACATGCTCCCAGCAGAGGGAAGAGTGAGGAAAACCCCTGCCCTAGAGCGAATGTCTCCAGCGTCAGCTTTAAACACACTCCAGTTACTGACTCACTACCCTACGTAAGACGTGCCAGGCTCAAATACAAAATCTAACCTCTTGTGAACTGAATTCATTAGGCAAGGGGCCCGCGAACTTTTTCTATTTTTCCAGCAAATCTTTTCCTAATTCATTAGGCAAGGGCCAGATGGGAAATATCGTAGACGTTGGCGGCAGGGGGCTACACGTGTCTGTTCTCATCCGTGGTTCCTGGATCACGACTTGGATAGCCCTTGTCAGTTTTCTGTGATAATATGGGGGTGCGTTAGGCCTTGGAACACAGAATCTCTCTCTCTGATCTTCTCCTTTTACCTGCCCAAGGAAGGACTCTCCTCTTCCCCTGCCTTTCTAATTGTGGGTCTTAAGGACCCTCATTTCAGAAAGGTCCTGCCCAATGCCCTGAAGGAAGGAACACAGCGGAGAGAGGTGGAGAAGACGCTGAACAGACAGCCTCGCAGGGGTTCCCTGCTCAGCCTATTAGTGTTAGACCATCCCCTTTCCATTTGATCACATTTCTACGCCGTCAGTCATGCCCACCCAGTGAAGTCCCCATAAAAGGCTCAAGAGGGCCGGGCGCGGTGGTTCGCACCCGTAATCCCAGCACTTTGGGAGGCCGAAGTGGGTGGATCATTTGAGGTCAGGAGTTCGAGACCAGCCTGACTAACATGGGGAAAGCCCTTCTCTACTGAAAATACAAACATTAGCTGTACATGGTGGCACACGCCTGTAATCTCAGCTCACTCAGGAGGCTGAGGCAGGAGAATCACTTGAACCCTTGAGGCAGAGGTTGCAGTGAGCCGAGATCGCACCACTGCACTCCAGCCTGGGTGACAGAGCAAGATCCTGTCTCAAAAAAAAAAAAAAAAAAGCCTCAAGAGGACAGAGTCAGAGAGCTTCCAGACAGCTGAACACACGGAGGTTTATAGGAAGGTGAACAATAACTCATCCACGTGCTGGGAGGGTGGTGTGCCCCAAACCTATCGGGATAGGCTCAGGACCCTTCCAGACCTCACTGCGTGTGTCTCATCTAGCTGTTTATCTGCATCCTTTAAAAGAAGCTTTGTCATAAACCGGTAAGACATAAAAGGAAGTTTGCCTGAGTTCTGTGAGCCGCTTTAGCAAATACATTAAACCCAAAGAGCGGGTGCTGGGAACCCCCATTTGGAGATGATCAGTCAGAAGTTCTGGAAGCCTGGACTTGTGACTGGTGGGAAGGAGGCGACGGGCTTGGGGACTGAGCCCTCAACCTGTGTGACCTGAGGCTATCTTCAGGTAGACAGCATTAGAGTAGAATTGGGGGATGGCCCGCTGGTGTCTACTGCTTGGTACTTGGAGAAAAACAGACACACATTTGGTCATAGAGATATTCTGTGGCCAGGTGCATTGGCTGACACCTATAATCCCAGCACTTTGGGAGGCTGAGGTGGGCAGATCACCTGAGATCAGAAGTTCGAGACCAGCCTGGCCAACATGGTGAAAACCTATATTGACTGAAAATATAAACATTAGCTGGGCCTGGTGGTGGGTGCCTGTAATCCCAACTACTCTGGCGGCTGAGGCGGGAGAATCACTTGGACCCGGGAGGCAGAGGTTGCAGTGAGCTGAGATTGTGCCACCGCACTCCAGCCTGGGTGACATAGTGAGACTCTGTCTCAAAAACAAACAAAAAAACAAAACAAAACAAAACAAAAACCCACGTCTTTTGTGTTGATCGCTGTAGTGTGAGAGCAGAGGAAAAACAGTTGTTTTTTCCACCCTCACAGGGACCGTATGCAGTCTCTGTCACTCAACTATTCAACTTCTCAATTCTGCCCTCGTAGCTCAAGCAGCCCCAGACAATATATAAACAAACAGGCTTGGCTGCATTCCAATAAAACTTTATTTACAAAAACAGGCGGGTGGCCGTAGTTTGCCAACCCCTGAGTTTGGCTAAAAATCAATAGAAATGTGAACGGTGATGGAGGATTATAGAACAGGGAGGCAAACCAGGGGAAAAATAACAATGTGTTCTGGCTGGTCCATCGCTATGTAAGACATAAGAGCAGTAACATGGAAGGAAATCAAACCGCCTGAGGACACAAGAGTGGCTAAACAAGCCAGGCTCTGTCAACACAGAGGAAAAGGAAGTGCCACAGAGTGACAGATTACACAGGAACAAGAAATGGCAGGACTGTGAGTGAAGAAAGGAAACACCACAAGAAGGATGTGCTCATTACAACAGAACCCTGGGCCGGGCATGGTGGCTCACGCCTGTAATCCCAGCACTTTGAGAGGCCGAGGTGGGAGGATCGCTTGAAGCCAGGAGTTCAGGACCAACCTGGGCAACATGGCGAGGCCCTGTCTCTACAAAATATATTTATATAAAAATTAGCTGGGCATGATGGTGTTACGTTTGTAGTTCCAACTACTCGGGAGGCTGAGGTGGGAGGATCCCTTGAGCCTGGGAGGTTGAGGTTGCTGTGAGCGATGCCGTGAGCTATGATTGTACCACTGCACTCTAGCCTGTGCAACAGAGTGAGACCCTGTCTCAAAAACAAACAAACAAAAAAATACATTTTACATTATTTGGTCCTGGGACAAGGCTAAAGAGTAGTCACTGGAGATTTAGGGCAATAGAGACACTACATTTTTGTGTCTGTCAATCTGCCTGAACAGATGATCAGAAATGGAATAGAGGCTAGGCACAGAGGGTCATGCACGTAATCCCAGCACTTTGGGAGACTGAGGCAGGCGGATCACCTGAGGTTGGGAGTTCGAAATCAGCCTGGCCAACATGGTGAAACCCCGTCTTTACTAAAAATACAAAAATTAGCCGGGTGTGGTGGCGTGTGCCTCTAATCCCAGCTACTCAGGAGGCTGAGGCAGGAGAATCGCTTGAACCCGGGAGGTGGAGGTTGCAGTGAGCTGAGATGGCAACACTACACTCCAGCCTGAGCAACACAGCGAGACTCTGTCTCAAAAAAAAAAGAAAAGAAAGGAAAAGGAAAGAAAAGAAACAGAATAGAAGTAAAACAGTTTAGTACTGAAATGAACTGTTGAGAGTCTTAGCTGTCACTGTCCCTCTCTAACATCATATATACTGTGAAGTGCTGTTTTCATCTGTTTTGTTTGTCTTTTCTTTGGTCTTTCTTCCCACCTGGGACAGGGGGCAAAGGACACTGTTTTGCTCCCTGTTCCATCTCCATCACCTAGTCCAGAGTTGGGCATACTGCAGGACGGAAGGCAAGGGGCAGGTGCTCAAATATTTGCTGAGTAAATGAAAATGAACCTTCTCAATCTGAAGACTCCAGATGTAGGACAAGCCAGACACCCCCAGGCTGAACCCACTCAGGAGCTGGGTGCTCTTGGTAAAGTCACATTTCTCTGATCCTGTTTTCTCATTTGGAGAAGGGAGGTGGTAAGATTTTCCGCGCGAGGTTAATGTGAAGAGGAAATGCAGCAGCATATGTGAGTTACCAAGTGCAATGCTTCACAACAGTAAATAGGTGGTCGGTCAATGGAAGCTTTCATCCCGGCAGCTTCACAGCAAAATACCGTCTATAAATCTAAAGTATTCTTGCTATTAAAGCCTTGTTATCTGTTTTTTTGTTTGTTTTATTTTGTTTTTAATGAGACAAAGTCTTGCTCTGTTGCCCAGGCTGGAGTACAGTGTCACAATCTCAGCTCACTGCAGGCTCGACTTCCTGGTCTCAAGTGATCCTCCTACTTCAGCCTCCTGAGTAGCTGAGACTACAGGCATGCGCCATCACACCTGGCTACTTTTTAAGTTATTTGTAGAGACGAGGTCTTCCTGTGTTGCCCAGGCTGGTCTTGAACTCCTGGCCTCAAGCAATCCCCTTGCCTCAGTCTCCCAAAGTGCTGAGATTACAGGCGTGAGCCACCACATCCAATCCTAAAGCCTTAAAACCTTCTTAATGTTTTTTTTTTTTTGAGACAGAGTCTTGCTCTGTCACCAGGACTGGAGTGCAATGGTGCCATCTCGGCTCACAGCAACCTCCACCTTCCAGGTTCAAGCGATTCTCCTGCCTCAGCCTCCTGAGTAGCTGGGATTACAAGCATGCACCACCGTGCCTGGCTAATTTTTGTATTTTTGTATTTTTTTTTTTTTTTTTATCTTTAGAGACAGGATTTCACCATGTTGGCCAGACTGGTCTCAAACTTCTGACCTTATGGTTCACCCGCCTCGGCCTCTCAAAGTGCTGGGATTACAGGCGTGAGCTACTGAGCCCGGCCAAAGCCTTGTTCTTAAGACTGACCTACAAGAGAAGTAACTGGGAGCCAAGATTGCTAACCTTGCTGGTGGCAAGGCCACTAACATTCCTGTTGAAAGAATAATCAGTGGAACCAAATACAAAATCATACCACCAAATATTAAGATTTGTTTGCCTATCATTGAGAGATTTTTCTTTTTTCACACTTTTTGGTTGTAGATCCATTGACTAATAAAAATAAAAATGTAGCTGCAGTGTCATAAGTTCATCACAGCTGGAATGTATGGTCCAAATTTCTGTCAGCAAAAGAATTTTTTTTTTTTGAGACGAAGTCTCGCCCTGTCACTCAGACTGGAGTTCAGTGGCGCGATCTTGGCTCACTGCAACCTCTGCCTTCCAGGTTCAAGGGATTCTCCTGCCTCAGCCTCCCAAATAGCTGGGATTAAAGGTTCACACCACCACACCTGGCTAATTTTTGTACTTTGAGTAGAGATGGGGTTTTGCCATGTTGGCCAGGCGGGTCTTGAACTCCTGACCTCAGGTGATCTGCCTGCCTCGGCCTCCCACCGTGCTGGGGTTACAGGCATGAGCCACGCACCTGCGAAACTAGCATTTGAGTTGGTGTGAGGAGCTCTGTCAGGCCTGGGGTGTTCTAGTGGTCAGTGACAGAGTCAAGGCCACTCCAGATATAAATACAACATAAGTTAGGACAATGGGTTTATTAGGGTAAGGTGGCTTCAAGACAAGCCTCCTAGCCCAGGTGGCCATAGAAACTTTTTTTTTTTTTTTCTTTTTGAGGTGGAGTCTCACTCTTTCACCCACGCTGGAGTGCAATGATGCTATCTCGCTTCACTGCAACCTCTGCCTCCCAGGTTCAAGTGATTCTCCTGCTTTAGCCTCCGGAGTAGCTGGGATTACAGGTGTGCACCACCACGCCTGGCTAATTTTTGTATTTTTAGTAGAGATGGGGTTTCACCGTGTTGGCCAGGCTGGTCTCAAAATCCTGCTCGCAACTGATCCACCCGCCTTGGCCTCCCAAAGTGTTGGGAATACAGGCGTGAGCCAATGCGCCTGGCATAAGTCTTCAGCCACTATGTATTGTGCTCGCTTTACAGATGAGGAAACACGCTTAGCAAGTAAACTCTGGTCTACTAAGAGTTTGTAAATGGCAAAGCGAAGTTTCAGGGTAGAGATGTTTCCAAGCCACATTCTCATTTCATAATCCAATACAATTCAGAATAAATTATCAAAAGAAACCTCAAATTTTTAACTTCTTGAAAAATGCTATTATTTCTAAATGGCCCCTGAATCAGAGGAAAATCAGAACCAAAATGGAAATTTATCTAGTCTTAAAAAGCAGACACTTTTCATACCAAAGAGTATGAGACGTAGCTAATGCTACCCACAGAAGAAAATGTATAGCCTTAAAGAAGTTTATTATTTTTAAAAATCGAAAACAAAATGGATTAAGTATTTAACTTAAGAAAATAGAAAATAGGCCAGACACGGTGGCTCACGCCTGTAATCCCAGCACTTTGGGAGGCTGAGGCAGGTGGATCACAAGGTCAGAAGTTCAAGACCTGCCTCACCAAGATGGTGAAACCCCATCTCTACCAGAAGTACAAAAATTACAGTGTGCCTGTAATCCCAGCTACTCGAGAGGCTGAGCCAGGAGAATCGCTTGAATCTGGGGTGCAGAGGTTGCAGTGAGCCAAGATCGTGCTGCTGCACTCCAGCCTGGGCGACACTTCATCTCAGAAAAAAAAAAAAAAAGAAAGAAAAAGAAAATAGAAAATAGAAGAAGCCAAAAGGGTAGGAATAAGAAATTAAAGGTAAATTATACAATTAATGAAATAGAAAAAAGAAAATAGAAGTGATAAATAAAATGAAAAAGTATTCTTTAAAAAGAAAGCACCAGAAGATAGATAAATCCTGCCAAATCTGATTAAGGCAAACAGTAAAAAGAACAAGATTAGCAATAACTAAGGAGACAGATTCATGAAATCATTATTAAGCCATTCAGCAAATAGATAACACCTACAATGCACTGGTTTCTGGTTTAGATGCTGCATGTAACAGAGGCGAACAGGCAGACGCGATTCCTACCCCCATGGAGTTTATTCTGATGGAAGGAGACAGGAAGTCAACCAGTAAAGTCGTAATATAGTTTCAGACAGTGAGAAGTGGTTTAAAAGACAGGTAACATGCGAGAAATGTGGAACCACTTTAGATCGGACAACCAGGGAATATCCCTCTGAGAAGGTGACGTGTCACATGAGACTTGAAGGACATAGAGTCAGCCATGGGAGGATCTGAGGGAAGAGAGAACGTCAGGCAGCGGGAACAGCAAGAGCAAAGGCCCTGCGGTGGAACAGAGCTGTTGCCTCAAGAAAGAGAGAACACCGAACATCATGATGGATTGTTATAAAAGAGAGAGAGAGAGAGGGCTGAAGCACAGTGAAGGGAGAGGTCAAAGGCAGAGGCAGGGATCACTCAGGATTTTATTCTGAGTGTGTTTTGTTCTGGGAGGCCATTTGAGGGTTCCAAGCAGTGAAGTGAAGTGATCTGATTTCTGTGCTGGGAGAGCCCCTGTGGCTTTAGGTTCCTGGTGCAGATTGGACTCTGTGTTGGTGAAGGGCCAAGCATGGATGCTGAGCTCCGGGCAGGAGCTTAAGGCTGCATCCAGGTGAGAGGTGATGGGTTGGCTCCAGGCAGTGGAAGTGAAGAGGAGTGGACCTCAGTGGAGACTATAGTCTGCCACCTGGAGTCCCCTTCAGGACAGAGCCTCCAGGATTCACCTTCAGCCAAGAAGAACCGCCTTGCCTAAGACTGCCTCCTCCACAGGGGCAGCCCACCTCCAATGTCGGGTTGACATGGGGGTCTAAGGACCCCATTTCATGGCCCTGATGTAGGCAACTCGGAAGGGCTGTTCCAGCCTCTGAGCACTGCTGAGGCCTCTGGTGTGCCTGCATTCCAGCCCCACATAATCGCCCCCCCACAGTGCTCTACCCCCTTCACAGGTGCTGTGCGTGAGAGCGCTCCCCGATAAACCGCCTGCGTGCCAGCTCTCTGAGTCTGTTTCCCAAGGAACCCAACCAAAGACGCTGATTGATCAGAAGAGCGGTACAAATAGAACGCGCCACTCAGTGGCAAGCCCTTTCTCCACAGATGATGACTCAGGGAAGGTCGCAGAGCCTCTGGCAGGTCACAGAACCTCTGGCAGAGCTGAGGTGACCCCCAGCTCTCCTCTTCACAGCTCTGCCCCTCTTCCACCTGCAAACCAAGAGAGTCACAATGGAAGGGCCCAAGGTCTGCAAAAACCAGAAGTGTGTCAGCAGGACAGGACACTCAAGAAGTGCCATTCTTAGTGGTGCGAGTCTTTGTGGCTTTGATTGCAATTACATGGGAGTGTGCTTTTTAGTCTGACACTGTGCGGCTCTTATAATTGGAAGATCAGGTCATTGGTATTCAAATCAGTCCCTCCCAAGAGACACTGCCAGTCTAGTTTCTGGTAAGTTTCAATTTCCCTGTCGCTGCAGAGCCCCGGCTTTACATACTTTTGAAACCTTGGCCAGGAGCAGTGACCTGAAACAGTGAAACTACTTTCCTATTCTAAATTTGAACTGCTCAGCCCTCTGGGTCTGAACCTTCCTACTTTTCACTTGCTGGCTTCTTGGGGCAGAGTGGGGCTGCTTTCACTTGCTCACTTGCTCACTCAGTCATGTATTTATTCATCAGGCACCTCTGATCTTGCCCACCCGGGGCTTAATGTCTAGACAGAAAGATGAAGATGACCCGGCCCTCAAATGGCTCATACCCAGATCGAGGAGACAGATGCTTAACTGATCTACTTCCTAATGCTTCAGTATGAATGACTTATCTTCTCACTTATCACTCACTGTACCCCCACTTTGGAACCAGTTCAGAACACTTTGAATGTCCCAGAGGAGAGTTTGCTCTCTATTCCATAGGCAGTGGGCAGTCAAGTTAGGTTCTTGAGGAGAGTGGCATGATTAAAGGTGTACTTTAGGTTTGTTTATCTGGTTGCATATCCATCCATCCATCCATCCATCCATCCATCCATCCCATCCATCCCATCCATCCCATCCTCTCATCCATCCATCCATCCCATCTATTCATTACCCACTCATCCGTCCATCCATCCATCCATCCCATCCACTCATCCATCCATCCATCCTTCCCATCCATCTATCCATCCATCCATTTATCCATCCATCCATCCCATCTATCCATTACCCACCCATCCATCCATCCATTCATCCATCCCATCCATCCCTTTCATTCATCCGTCCATCCATCCATCCCATCCATCCCATTCATTCATCCATCCATCCATCCATTCACCCATTATGGAACCAACCATCCATCCATCCATTCACCCTATCCATCCATCCCCCACCCACCTGTTCATCCATCCATCTATTCATTCATCCTATCCATCCCATTCACTCATCCCTCCATTCCATCCATCCATTCATCCCATCCATCCATCCATCCATCTCATCCACCCATCCCTCACCCATCCATCTATCCATCCATCCCATCCACTCATACATCATCCATCTATCCATCTACCCATCCCAGCTATTCATTACCCATCCATCCATTCATCCATCCATCTCATCCATCGGTTCATCTCAACCATCCATTTATCACATCCATCCATTCATGCCATCCATCCATCATCCATCCATCCAATATTTATTGAGCATTTTCTATGTGCCAGGCACTGTGCTATGTGTACCTGGTTTCCATCTAAAGCACTGAACAAGAAAGGTATTAAATCCCTGCCTTCATGGGACCAACATTCTGGCGACAAGAGTTGGATAGACAGTAAACAAGTCAACAAGTAAATGAGCTCCCAACAGTGCTGAGTTATGAAAGGAATAAACAGGGTGATGGGGTTGAGAGTGACCAGGGTGGAAGGTGAGGTCCTTCAATTAGATGATCAGGGAAGTGACCTCTGGAGAGGTGATGGCTGAGCTGGGCTATAAAAGAGAGAAAGAGGCAGTTATAGAAAGAGCAGAAGGAAGAGAGTTACAGACAGAAGAAACAGCAAGTGCAAAGGCCCCGAGGCAGGGAAGAACTTGGCTTGCTGGAGAACGTGAAAGGAAGCCAATGTGGCTGAGGAGGAAGGGAGGAGGGAAGACTGGAGAGGAAGATGGGGTCTTGTAGGCCAATGTGAGGACTTGGGAGTTTTTGGAAAAGCAGCCAAAGGCCACTGGAATGTTTTCAGCAGGCAAGTGACATGTTTTGATTTGTTTCTGAAAGTTCCCCTGGCTGCATGGGAAGCAAAAGTAGCAGCAAAAAAACAACAAGGAGGGAGGCCGAGACGGGTGGATCACGAGGTCAGGAGATCGAGACCATCCTGGCAAACACGGTGAAACCCCGTCTCTACTAAAAAATACAAAAAACTAGCCGGGCGAGGTGGCGGGCGCCTGTAGTCCCAGCTACTCGGGAGGCTGAGGCAGGAGAATGGCGTAAACCCGGGAGGCGGAGCTTGCAGTGAGCTGAGATCCGGCCACTGCACTCCAGCCTGGGCGACAAAGCGAGACTCCATCTCAAAAAACAAAACAAAACAAAACAAAAAAACAAGGAGGTCAAGGGTGAGGACAGTAGCAGCCTGGACCAGGGTGGTGGCCATGGAGTTACAGAGAAATGGACAACTCTGGACAA
The DNA here is from genome assembly GCF_037993035.2 of Macaca fascicularis. Taxonomy (NCBI): domain Eukaryota; kingdom Metazoa; phylum Chordata; class Mammalia; order Primates; family Cercopithecidae; genus Macaca; species Macaca fascicularis. The sequence goes on along the minus strand of NC_088384.1, from coordinate 105,704,456 downwards.
ATTTTGGAGGTGGTGGGAGGGAAACAGAGGATTTGAGAGTGATACCTCACTTTGATGCTTGAGCTACAGGGTGGTGTCTCTGAGGAACAAAGACCGGAGAGTGTGGGGATGATGAAGGAGGAATGAAATAAGTCTTCGTGGGAAACCAAGCTGTGTTTTTAGGATATTTCAAGTAGGTAATTAGACATTCAAGTCCAGAGCCCCGGAGAGAGATCAAGGATGCTGTTGGGAGTCTGAGACGTATCAGAACACACGTTTGTTTAGAGCCATGGAGTGGGGCTGCCAGGGAGGAGGAGAAGAGGCAGGGCCCGTGCAGCATCTAGTGTCAGGAATGGAGGCTGTTTCAAGAAGGATGTTTCGGGAAGGAGAGGGTGGTCAGTAGTGTCGAACATTGCTGAGAAGTGGCTATGAGCATGGGATCCCACGCGGGGACTTGGCAGAAAGGATCACACCACCAAGAGCCATTTGGTGACACAGAGGATGGAAGCTTGCTCAAGGGCAACGAGGAGAGGGTGCGGTGAGGAGAGGGTGATGGTGTGGAGAGGGTGATGGTGAGGAGAGGGTGATGGTGTGGAGAGGGTGGTGTGTGGAGAGGGTGCGGTGTGGAGAGTGTGATGATGAGGAGAGGGTGATGGTGTGGAGAGGGTGATGGTGAGGAGAGGGTAGTGGTGAGGAGAGGGTGATGGTGAGGAGAGGGTGATGGTGTGGAGAGGGTGGTGTTGAGGAGAGGGTGATGGTGAGGAGAGGGTTATGGTGAGGAGAGGGTGAAGGTGTGGAGAGGGTGATGGTGAGGAGAGGGTGATGGTGTGGAGAGGGTGACGGTGAGGAGAGGGTGACGGTGTGGAGAGGGTGACGGTGTGGAGAGGGTGAAGGTGAGGAGAGGGTAGTGGTGAGGAGAGGGTGATGGTGAGGAGAGGGTGATGGTGCGGAGAGGGTGATGGTGCGGAGAGGGTGATGGTGAGGAGAGGGTAGTGGTGAGGAGAGGGTGATGGTGAGGAGAGGGTGGTGGTGAGGAGAGGGTGATGGTGAGGAGAGGGTAGTGGTGAGGAGAGGGTGATGGTGTGGAGAGGGTGATGGTGAGGAGAGGGTGATGGTGTGGAGAGGGTGGTGGTGAGGAGAGGGTGATGGTGTGGAGAGGGTGGTGGTGAGGAGAGGGTGATGGTGTGGAGAGGGTGATGGTGAGGAGAGGGTAGTGGTGAGGAGAGGGTGATGGTGTGGAGAGGGTGATGGTGTGGAGAGGGTGATGGTGAGGAGAGGGTGATGGTGTGGAGAGGGTGATGGTGAGGAGAGAGTAGTGGTGAGGAGAGGGTGATGGTGTGGAGAGGGTGATGGTGAGGAGAGGGTGATGGTGAGGAGAGGGTGATGGTGTGGAGAGGGTGATGGTGTGGAGAGGGTGGTGGTGTGGAGAGGGTGATGGTGAGGAGAGGGTGATGGTGTGGAGAGGGTGATGGTGAGGAGAGGGTGGTGGTGAGGAGAGGGTGGTGGTGTGGAGAGGGTGATGGTGAGGAGAGGGTGGTGGTGAGGAGAGGGTGATGGTGAGGAGAGGGTGGTGGTGAGGAGAGGGTGGTGGTGAGGAGAGGGTGGTGGTGAGGAGAGGGTGATGGTGTGGAGAGGGTGAAGGTGAGGTGAGGGTGGTGGTGAGGAGAGGGTGATGGTGAGGAGAGGGTGGTGGTGAGGAGAGGGTGATGGTGTGGAGAGGGTGGTAGTGAGGAGAGGGTGGTGGTGAGGAGAGGGTGATGGTGAGGAGAGGGTGGTGGTGAGGAGAGGGTGTTGGTGTGGACAGGGTGAAGGTGAGGGTGAAGAGAGGGCTGGGTGTGGAAGTGGGTCGGAGAGTATGCACAGCTTCCACCAGAAGTTCAGCCACAAGCAGGACGGAGGACTGGGGTGCTTGTTGGAAGATGATGAGGGTCAAGAGAGTACATTGTGTATTTTTTTGTTTTTGTTTTTTTTTGTTCGGTTGGGTTTTTTTTGTTGTTGTTTTGTTTTGTTTTTTGAGACGGAGTCTCACTATGTTGCCCAGGCTGGAGTGCAGTGGCGCAATCTCAGCTCACTGCAACCTCCACCTCCCAGGTTCAAGTGATTCTCCTACCTCAGCCTCCCCAGTAGCTGGGACTAGAGGCACCCACCACCAGCTAATTTTTGTATTTTTAGTAGAGCCAGGGTTTCACTATGTTGGCCAGGCTGGTCTTGAACTCCTGACCTCAGGTGATCTGCCCACCATGGCTTCCCTAAGTGCTGGGATTACAGGCATGAGCCACTGCGCCCGGCCACATTGTATGTTTTTTTTTTTTTTTAACACAGGAGATCCTGGGAGGAAAAGAAACTGAGGCTGCACGAAAGAGGCAACCAGGTTCCAGTATCACCAATTGTCTGCTCACTATGTGACCTTGGGCACTTTACAGGGACATTCTGGGCCTCAGGCTTTGTATCCATAAAATGGGCCACCCGGGCCGCAGGTGATTTGTATGTTGAGGTGAGCTCGTCCCGGGTGGGAGAGGTTCCCAGGACAGGGCAGGCTCCAGCACAGAGGCAGCCTCTGTTTGTGATTGTCCCGGGCTGTCCCTAAGGAGGCCATCAGGCTCCACCAGTCTCACTTTACTGCACTGACGATCTTGCCTTGCTCCGAGGTTCACAATCAGGCCTGGCTGGTCCCTTGAGGCTCAGTCCTGAATGCTGCACTTTGCTGGGGGTGCTGGTGAAGGGATTAGAGCTTTAGAATCTGAGGGTCTTCCAGGTCCAGGCGAAGGGGCTCTGGAATGACATGGACTTGGATTTCACTCTGGTTCTGCCACTTCCCGGCTTGGGGATCTCGAGCAAGGACTTTACCTCTTTAGGTCTTGGTTTCCTCATCTGCAAAACAGGAATCACCATGCGTCATGATCATCATCTGCTATTAAGAAGATTAAATAAGAGAACAGCTGTAGAATGCCTAGCACATATTAAGTCCTCAGTAAATGCTAGCTGGCTTGCCCTATCTATCTGTCTTGATTATAGAAGCCGAGTTCTGCTTAGGAGGCTCTCTCTTCTTGTGTCCTGTTATCTGGGTGGAGCCTGGGCCCCTGGGGTTCTGATGGGCAGCCTTGGCCTCTGCCACACCACAGGAGTCTAGTCCTGTGAGGCCCACAAGCTTCCCCACTGCCTGCACTTACCTGTCCCACCTTTCTGCCCTCCTGTCTAAACTCAGTATCAGCAACTGGTCAGGATTCTACCCAACCCAAAGGGAGGGGCACTGCGGCCTGGGGCTTGGGCCAGACAGCAGGTGCACTGCAGGCCAGGGAGGGCAGGGGACTTCCCAGAGGCCACAGAGCAAAGGGAGGAGGGCAGATTTTGGGGTAGTTTGTCACTCTGGCTTCTGTAGAACATCCAGCCCAGGTGGCAGTGGCTGTGCTTGGCAGCTGCTGGGCAGGGCACCAAGGATGGACCTTGGGGTGGCTTCCAGCTGCCGGAGGTTAGCTCTAGGCCAGGTCTGGTGACTCAGCAGACCCACTGATCAGGGCCTGGTCATGTTCCCCACAGTCCTACAATGTAGGTCCTTCATGCCTGCCAACATCCAGTGTCACCTAGAGGTCGCAGGGCAGAGTTTAGCAGATGGGGACCTGTGCTGGATCCAGCTGGCATCGTTCAATCCCCTCCAGCCCTGCAGATCCCACAGCCCAGTGGGCTGAGGCTGAATCCTAGCACCGTCTCTACGTAGCTGTGTGACCTTAGGTCAATCATTCGATCTCTGAGCGTCAGTTTCCTCATCTGTGAAATGGGGATGATAATAATGCCTATGCTCTTTGATAGGAGGATTTAAAATGCAACTGGCTGGGCGCAGTGACTCATGCCTGTAATCCCAGCACTTTGGGAGGCCAAGGCTGGAGGATCGTTTGAATCCAGGATTTTGAGACTAGCCCTGGCAACATGGTGAGAACCTATCTCCACAAAAAATAAAAAAATTAGCCAGGCAAGGTGACGCGTGCCTGTAGTCCCAGCTACTCAGGAGACTGAGGTAAGAGGATCGCTTGAGCCTGTGAGGTTGAGGCTGCAGTAAGCTGAGACTGCACCACTGCTCTCCAGCCTGGGTGACAGAGCAACACCCCATCTGAAAAAAAAAGGAAAAAACAAATACACACACACAAAAATCCCCACGCAAAACCACCAAAGCCTCTGGAGGCTCCCACTGCACTTGGAAGAAAGCCCTATTCCCTACCCACGAGGCCTTGAGGGGTCCACCCGGCTCACGTCCGCGGGGCATCCCCTCCCCGCTCTCCCTTTGTTTTCTTTACTCCAGCCACTCTGGCCTCCTCACTGTGCGTCTGTCTCCCTGAGCTGGTTCCCACTAAGGACATTTATCTTTGCTAGTCCCTCTGTGTGTAAGTCCCTGGAGGTACCCAGTGCTATGTGGGTGAAGAAGGGCAAAATAAGGCCAGCTTTTAGTAGCTAGTTTCTCATTCATGCATTGATGCATTTCTTCATTTAAAAGCATTTTCCTGAGCACCTACTATGTGGCAGGCCCCGAGGTAGGTGCTGGGGATGAAGTTGTGGAGTATCCTAGTTATATCAGTAAGAGGAGCCTGACCCTTGACTATCAAACCTTCAGTGGCTCCCTATTGCCCCAGGCCAAAGTCCATACTTCTGATCTCAGAATGCTTGTTTTTCCTGTGTGCATCCAGGTGGCTGCGTTAGTAGCTCTCAGGGTCCCCGAGGCCATTGCCACTGCTGCCGAGTTGTTTTATATTCTCAGGGTTCCTGCTCGGGCTGCCCCCCACCCTGACACCTGGCTGTGCTCACACAAACATGCAGGAGTTGCTTCCTATTCCTCCTGGCTCTTCCTGGCCCTGCTGACATCCACCTTCCCCGCAGAGCCTGGGTGAGTGCTGATGCTTTCTCAGTCCAACGTCATTTATTTATTTTGAGACAGGGTCTGGCTCTGTCACCCGGGCTGGAGTGCAGTGGTGCAATCTCGGCTCACTGTAGCCTCAACCTCACAAGCTCGAGCGATCCTCCTACCTCAGCCTCCTGAGTAGCTGGGACTACAGGCATGCACCACCATGCCTGGCCTGCGTCATCATTTAAGGCCTTCAGCCCATCTGTCATCTTTTATAAAAATATTCTCTCATAAGGACCTCAAATCAACCCCATAGCCCAGTAGGGTTGATCTTATCCCTGTTTCACAGGTGGGGAAACCAAGGCACAGAGAGGTTAAGTAACTTGCCCAAGGACACACAGCTAGTACAGGGGACTTGAGCCCAGCAAGCTGACCCCAGGTCTGTGTTCTTCATATTCCTGCTCTGCTATCTTCACTATTCATCTGGGCCTTTCCTGAAATGCTTCCTGCTATCAGGCTGGGAACATGCCCGCACGCGTCCCCCCTGCCTGCAGAGGGAGGCCCAGCTCCTGTTCATTTACAGCCACTCCTCACCTACTGGCTCCGCAGACCTCCTTCAGTCGGGAAACCTGTGCTTTCCTTGGCCTGCTCTTCTGAGGCTGCCCTCCAAGGCCCTGGAACATTCTATAGTCCCAGTGCCCTGTGTAGGGCTCTCATTATCCCCATCTGACAGATGGAGAAACAGAGGCTTGGGAAAAGGAGATCATACCTACCCTACACTGGAAAGCAGGAGATCTGTGGAACCCCGGTCTGTCTGACCAAAAACCCCAGCCATGCTCACCTGACAGTCCTCATGCTTAGTGTCATAATAGCCGACTCTGAAAGCTGACTACTATGACCGACCACCACCACTGACCACCACAGATGGCCACTCCAGCCAGCCACTATAGCTGACTGCTGGAGCTGACCACCTGCCGTTGAACACCTGCTGGGTCAGGCCTGGTTCCCACTACTCTATCCAGGCAGTCTCACACCATCGCTGGAAGGTTGCTTCTATTTTTCACCCCATTTTATTTATTTATTTATTTATTTATTTATTTATTTATTTAGACTGAGTGTTGCTCTGTTGCCCAGGCTGGAGTGCAGTGGCGCGATCTTGGCTCACTGCAGCCTCGACCTCACTAGCTCAAGTGATCGTCCCACCTCAGCCTCCCGAGTATGACTACAGGCATGTGCCACCATGCCCAGCTAATTTTTGTATTTTTTTGTAGAGACGGGGTTTCACCATGTTGCTCAGCTGGTCTCAAACTCCTGGACTCAAGCGATCTATCCACTTTGGCCTCCCAAAGTGCTGAGATTACAGGCGTGAGCCACTGCGCCCGGCTTTCACCCCGTGTTAGAGATGAGGTAACTTAGGCTCTGAGAGGGAGCATGACACGGCCAAGGCCACTCTGCTAGCAGCGGGCAGGGCTAGACTTAGAACCAGGGCTGGGGGACTGCAAAAGCCTCACACAGCTGCCCTGCATGTCCCAATGACCAGGCCACCTCATTTTCTCCCCACCCCTGGGAAACTTGAGTCTCCTGAGAAGTTCTGGGTTTTCTGTTGTCCCCACCCAAAGCTCCTTGGGAGTTGACAAGAGGGAGCTGCCTCGGCTTCCGGCTTGGGTGCCCTGGGCCCTTCCCATGCAGCTGTCAATGGGCCTTTGTATGTCCAGGCTGCCTGGCCCCTGTCCACACCACATGGCTTCCCGGTGACTTGGGGTTCTCGGCCAGCAGCTGTGTGTGGCCTGGGGACCCATCACCCATGGGGCAGGATGCTCTAAATACCCTAAGGCAGGGACCTGAGCAGCCCCTAGGCCTTCGCCCTGACTTTTCCCTCTGCCAGGAAAGACCTTTCTTCAAATTCCGCCATGATCAGCAGCTTCTGTCCTTCGAGGCACAACTCGAATGCCACCACTTCAAACAGGTGACCATCTGGCTCACTGGAAGGTGCGCTCCATGAGGGCAGGGGTTTGTCTGCTGGGTAGGGGAGACAAACAATAAAGAAGGCTAGGCACGGTGGCGTAATCCCAGCACTTTGGGAGGCGGAGGCGGGAGGAGCACTTGAACCCAGGAGTTTGAGACTAGCCTGGGCAACATAGTGAGACTCTGTCTCTACTGAAAAAAAAAAAAAATTAGCCAGGTGTGGTGGTGCACACCTGTAGTCCCAGTCCCTACTTGGAGGCTGAGGTGGAAAGATCACTTGAACCCAGGAGGTTGAGGCTGCAGTGAGCCAAGATTGTGCCACTGCACTCCAGCCTGGGTGGCAGAGCAAGACCTTGTCTCAAAACAAAAACAGAAACAAAACAACAAACAACCAAAAATGTAATAAGTTAACATTTCAACAAGATCCTTTCAGGTCATTGAGTGGAGCGTGTCTAGCACAGGGTCTTTCTGAGGTGGTGACGTCTGAACAGAAACCTGGATGAAAAGGAGGAACCCCCGTGAGCCCCTGCGGAGTCCAGGCACAGGCACACAGTAGGCGCTCAGTAAATGAATGTGGCTGAGCAGGCCATGGCTCTGACTGCCGTGGGGGCGATTTTCCCCTCCAGGGGGCTCCTGGCAATGTCTGGAGACAGTTTTGGCTGTCACATGGCGCGCGGGGGGTAGGAGGAATGAAACAGACTCGGAGTGGCGGAAGCCAAGGGTGCGGCTAAGCGTCCTGCCCCGCACAGGTAGCCCGCCGGGAGGATGACCCAGTCCCCGCGCGTCCCCGGTGCGGCTCGGGCGCCCCCTGGCGGCTGCACGGGGCATCGCAGCAGTCCCAGAAGAGCAGGCCTTGGGAAAGGTCCGTCCCTATAGCGCCCGCGTGGTGACGACACCGGTGGCGTGATAACCGCACCGCAAGCGTGTGCCAGTCAACACGAGGGTAAACCCAAACTCCACGTCCCCCCTGCCAGGCAACTCAGGGTGAATGCATCCGCAACCCACTCATCTCCCGCAGAAACCTGCTCTGCCCACAGCCTTCTTGGCCTCAAGGGCAGCCAGCTCCACCCTCCCCAGAGGCTCATGGAGCCATCCCGGACTCCTCTCTGTCTGCCACCTCCATGTCCCATCCACCAGCTAATCCTGTCGGTTCCACCTTCAGAATACATCCAGACTCTGTTTCCCCATTCCACGGCCCCACCAAGCCCAGCCGTCATCCTGTGTGTGGTCACCTCCTCCCCGGGCTCACAGCCTCCACCCTGGGTCCTAACAGTCTGGCCTCCTCATGGAGTGATCTTGTAAGGACCTAAGTCAGGCCAGGCTCCTCCCCTGCTCAGAACCCTCCATGGCTTCCAGCTCACTCACAATCAGAGCCAAGGTCCCTAAATGACCCTCAAGGCCTCACCCCATGATTTAAAATTGAAACACACTCCAGCCCCACCCTCTCACTCTTCTGTGCTTTTTTTTTTTTTTTTTTTTTTTTTTTTTTTTTTTTTTTTTGAGACAGGGTCTCGCTCTGTCACCCAGGCTGGAGTGCAGTGGTGCGATCTTGGCTTACTGCAACCTCCATCTCCCAGGTTCAAGCGATTCTCGTGCCTCAACCTTCCGAGTACCTGAGAGGCGCGCCACCACGCCCAGCTAATTTTTGTATTTTTAGTAAAGACAGGGTTTAATCATGTTGGCCAGGCTGGTCTCAAACTCCTGACCTCAAGTGATTCACCTACCTCAGCCTCCCAAAATGCTGGAATTACAGGCGTGAACCGCTGCGCCCAACCTTTTTGAGACAGGGTCTCGCTCAGTCTCCCGGGCTGGAGTTCAGTGACATAATCGCGGCTCACTGCAGCCTTGATCTCCTAGGCTCAAGCAATCCTCCCACCTCAGTCTCCCGAGTAGATGGGACTACAGGCGTGAACCACCATGCCCGGCTAATTGTTTTGCGTTTTTAGTAGAGACAGGGTCTCTACTATGCTATGTTGCCCAGGCTAGTTCCAAGCTCTTGGGATCAGGTGATCCTCCTGCCTCGGCCTCCCAAAGTGCTGGGATTACAGATGTGAGCTGCCATGCATAGCCTGTTCTCTATTTTTACATACAGCAAGAATCACCAAGTGCTATATCTTTTACGTATTTTTCTTGCTTATTGCCCATCCTCTCCGTGTGAACAGCTGCTGGGGGCAGGGACAGGCTGTGTCTTTCTGGTCACTGGCATCTCTCCAGCACTCAGCACTGTGTCTGGCACAGTGGCACAGTGGCACAGTGGGTGCTCAACAAATATTTGTTGAATGAATGGATAGGTGGATGGATGGACGGATGGGGAGGATGGATAGATGGATGGATAGATGGATGGGTGGATGGCTGCATCTGCCAGTAGCAACATAGTGGTTTAAGAGCACAAATCCCAGCCTCCCATTAGAACTTTGGGGGTTCTGGTTCCACCTCCACCACCTACAAGCTGTGCAACCTTGGATGGGCTAGATGACCTCTCTGGGCCTCAGCTTCTCAACAGGAATAAAAGTAACACCCATCTTGTGTTCTGACAGCGTTAAATCCCTTAATCCACAGCCAAGCCTGGGCTCAGGCACACAGTAGGTGCTTAGTAAACATATGCAGATGAACAGGTGCCAGGGCCGTGGTTCTGACTGCTCTGGAGTAAGCAGTAGGTGCTGCATAGGGACAAGTGTCTTACTTTAGTCACTGTTCCCAGCCTTCCTCCTGCCCTCTCCACTCGCTAAACCCCTGAAGGGTAGAGATTATGTCTCAGTCATATTCCTTTGCACATAGTAGGTGCTCATTAAGTGCTGGCATTGAGATGAGGACACTGATGTTTGAGGAATGCCTCCTGTTTGCCCTGCAAACTGAGAGACAGATTCTCCTACTCCACCTTTCAGATGAAGAAACTGAGGCTCAGGGATCCCTGAGAGCAAAGGGAAGGGACGTCATTCTGCAGAGTGACCAGCAGGGGGAGAGCGGGACTGCTCTGTGACTCCTAGGACCCAGCGGCAGGTGCACTGCTCTGAGAGTGAACGCTGCCTTACATTTTGCACTTGTAGGCACCTCACTTCTCTCACCTTAGTACCAGCCCTGGTCGGAAGGGCCCTATCATACTAGGACACGCCTTTCTTCTGCCTTGCATCGTGTGCTTATGCTCTCCCAGGCCCTGTGCTAAGGGCTTCCCACATATATTAGCTCATGTGGTCTTCATGACAGCAGATGTGCGGCAGGTCCTGTTACTGCCCCCTTTCTGCAGACGTGGTAGCTGAGTCCGGGGGAGGTCACTAGCCAGAGGTAATGCTGTTGCACCATTGCATGTTGGATGTATGAAGGCAGATCTCATGCCTTCGGATCACATGCCATAATTGTGTTAAACATGTGTGTGGCCTCGTCTGCAGAGGGGTGCATGTATCTGCATGAAAGAAAGGAAGCAGATATTTGTGACTAAGATGGTGGACTGTGGCAGAGCATAAGAATTTGTCTAAGTTATTACATCCATGACCTTTCCATGTCAGAGAAGCAGGGAGCTGGGGGAGCCCAGAAAGGCAGAGCTTGGCTCAGCCTCAGGGGATGCTCCTGGGGCAGACGGGGAAGCTCACCTGATTTTTCAGGGAGGAATCATGGTTACCAGGTGGAAGCAGAAAGACATTTCAGGCTGGAGGAACCAAGTGTACAAAGGCCCTGGGGCTGTTCAGGGAACCCCAGTAGCCGAGTCTGGCTAAAGTGGAGTGAAAGGGAGGAGGGAGGCAGGATGAGGCAGACATATGGCAGGGCTTGAATCACTGAGACTTAGAGGCAAAGGCAGAGCATGGGGTCAGATGCAGGGCATGCAGGACACTGTGAAGTCCCAGTATATGGTCTTCTACCTCTTCTGGAAACTTCAAAGGGCTATCAATGTTCCCCTCTTCCAGATGGGCAAGCTGAGGCTCAGAGAGGTGGGACAACGTGCCCAGATGGCCTGCACATGGCAGGTTGGGATTTGAATCTGCTCTGAGAACCTCTGCACTTTGCTGCTTTTTGAAAAAACACCATGAACTCAGAACAATTCCATGAATTCTGACTGACTGAATGAATGTATGGGTGGGTGGGTGGGTGGGTGGGTGGATGGATGGATGGATGGATGGATGGATGGATGGATGGATGGACGGATGGATGGGCGGACGGGTAGATAGATGGATCTGCCAATAGCAGCATAGCAGTTTAAGAGCACAGATCCCAGCCTCACATGAGAACTTTGGAGGTTCTAGTTCCACCTCTACCACCTACAAGTTGTGCAACCTTGGATGGGCTAGATGACCTCTCTGGGCCTCAGCTTCCTAAGAGGAATAAAAATAGCACCCACCTTGTGTTCCGACAGCATTAAATGCAACCCATGGGCCTGGTACTGGGCTGAGTGTTTTCTCCGCGTTGTTTTATTGAATTCTCAGAGATCATCATAGGAAGGAGGTGTTATTATTTTCCTTTCTTTTACAGATAAAGCACCGTGGCTCAGAGAAAGCAAGTGACTTGCCTAAAATCACAGGGCCCACAGAGTCACAGCCAGAATGCAAGCCTGAGCCCTCAGATCTGGAGTCTGCCCTCTTCACCATGGCTCCTGACTCTCCCAAACTCCAGGTAGCTTTGGATTTTGTGCCATCTGTGTTTTATTTTCCTTAATGTGTATTTTAAATGGACTTTCTGCCCACGTTTCTCTTTAAACCTGTTTCTGCAGAGGAAACGTTATATCATTAGCAAACATGGAAAACCAATATCATTTATCATGAAAACAATTATGAAAATAAGGCTGGGTGCCCGGCACAGTGGCTCACAACTGTAATCCCAGCGCTTTGGGAGGCTGAGGCAGGTGGATCACGAGGTCAGGAGTTCGAGACCAGCCTGGCCAACATAGTGAAACCCCATCTCTACTAAAAGTACAAAAATTAGCCAGGCATGGTGGCACATGCCTGTAGTCCCAGCTACTTGTGAGGCTGAGGCAGGAGAATCACTTGAACCCAGGAGGCAGAGGTTGTGGTGAGCCGAGATCACACCACTGCACTCCACCCTAGGCAACAGAGTGAGAATCCATCTCAAAAAAAAAAAAAAAGGAAAAGAAAATAAGGCTGGGCACAGCAGCTCACACCTGTCCAGCACTTTGGGAGGTCAAGGCAGGCAGATTACCTGAGGTCAGGAGTTCAAGACTGCCTGGCCAACATGGTGAAACCTTATCTCTACTAAAAATACAAACATTAGCTAGGCATGGTGGTGCACACCTGTAATCCCAGCTACTAAGGAGGCTGAGGCAGGAGAATCACTTGAACCCAGGAGGCGGAGGTTGCAGGTTGAGCTGAGATAGTGCCACTGCACTCAAGCCAGGGTGACAGAGTGAGACTCTGTCTCAAAAAAAAAAAATTATGAAAATAAGTACAAGAAGTGCTAAAAATATCATGATATTCTTGCCAGATGCTCTTGCTTACACGGTCTGGAGTCAGGGGCCTGTGAGAACTTTGTTAGAAAGAAGAGAGTTCGGCGGCTCACGCCTATAATCCCGGCATTTTGGGAGGCCTAGGTGGGCGGATCACGAGGTCCGGAGATCAAGACCATCCTGGCCAACATGGTGAAACCCTGTCTCTACCAAAAATACAAAAATTAGCTGGATATGGTGGCGCATGCCTGTAATCCTAGGTACACGGGAGGCTGAGGCAGGAGAATTGCTTGAATCAGGGAGTCAGAGGTTGCAGTGAGCTGAGATGGCACCACTGCACTCCAGCCTGGCGACAGAGTGAGACTCCGTCTCAAAAAAAAAAAAAAAAAAAAAAGAAAGAAAGAAGATAATTAGTGAGGTAACGGGGAGATGTTAGCGGCAGGGATTTTTTTTTTTTTCTTGAAATGTTCAGAGCAGCTGCAAGAGAATCCCCATAGGAAGAACTTCTGCTCTGTGATTCCACTCCTTGTGGGGCCTAGAATAACCCACAGACCTCGAGTGCGGCAGCAGCTGGGCAGGCCACTCAACCCTAGGCCGGATCCCTCCTCTCAGCTCGCCTGGGGCTGTCCCAGGCCCTGCATCAGAGTCCTTGTCCATGCACTGGGTGGATAGGGGGACGCTGGCAGCAGAGCCCTGACTATACCCTCTCACCCTCTGCTCCTCACTGGCAGAGGCTCCTCAAGGCAGAGTATACAGCTGGCACTCAGCCAGGCCTCCAGAGCCTGGGCTGCGGAGATTCCACATTTGGTGGCTGGTTTTATTTATTTATTTGAGACGGAGTTTTGCTCTGTTGCCCAGGCTAGAGTGCAGTGGTGTGATCTTGGCTCACCACAACCTCCGCCTGCCGGGTTCAAGCGATTCTCCTGCCTCAGTGCCCGGCTCCTATTTTTTTTTTTTAAATAGAAAAATGTTCCATGCACCACCAACTCTTTCCTGGGCAGGGTTGGGAAACCATTTCCAGATGGGAAATAATTTTAGGGAAGAGAAACAGCTAAAATTACAGGTCATTCTGCTGCCAGCTCCCACTGGGACAAGCCAGCCGTAGCCCTGGAACTTTCCCAAAGTGGGGTGGGTGGGTCTGGGTGGAGAGAGAAGCCAGGATGGACTGTTGAGACGGGTGTGCGTGTTGAGGCCTTGTGAGCATCTCCGAACAGCCTTGGCGGCTGCATCTGGGGACCACTTGCTGATATCAGACACTCACCCATCCCCCTTCAATTCTCACCACAACCCACGAGGGCAGAAGCTTGGAAACATCCCTGGTACAGCCTCAGGATCTGGCTGCCATTTTACAGAAAATCCCGAGGACAGAACGTGTTAAACCGTGACACAGTGCTGTCATCAGCCTCACCCAGACCCAGGGATCTGTGCAGGTTAGACGGCCCAGGCACTGCGCAGATAAACTGTAAGGAAAAGCAAGGGATGGAGGAGGAATAGAAACTAAAAGAGACATCAAGTTTTTAAAAAGTGGGCAAGATAAAATATAGCGTCTGGGGCTGCTTGCAGTGTTGGTAAAGCAAGAAAGAAACACAAGTGATATCCATAAAACTTAGGGTAGCGGTGACTTTTGGGAGGAGGGCAGGGCTTTGAGAGGACAGGGTTTCTGTAGGGCTGTCTAGAGGTGGCAGGCAACGTTACATTTCTTGACCTGAGGGTGGTCACAAGGGTGTTCAGTTGCCTTATAATTAATCGTTAAGGTGCATGCTTATGCTGTGTGGTTTTTGTATCTGTATCTGTTCTACTTTTCAAAAAAAATGCCAAGTTTAAAAAACAACAATAACAACAAAATATCCCCCATGCAGATGAAGAAAGGGAGGCTTGGAGGATTGAAGTGGTTCTTCCATGAGGAGTGAGTGGGGAGCTGGAACCTGAACCAGCTTATAAGCCACTGCCTTTTTATTCATTCAACAAATATTTGCCAAGCCCCGAGGTTGTGCCAGGGACTGGGCTAGCAGCCAGTGAGAGAGACAGCCTGTCCTCATGGAGCCCAGAGGCTCAGTAGTCAGCCAGGTTAGAGAACCGTGGCACCCTCCTGCCAGGATACTTGCCAGGTATCTTGGAGGAGCTGCATCTTGGGGATAGATAGCTGAGCTCACAGGATTTAAGTGAAATCTCCAGGGGCTAAAAGCAGATATGAGTTGGAAATTGCAGCCTGACCCAATGCCTGAGATAGGGTTTGCCTACCACGGGTGGGATCAAAGGGACTTTTACAAAGACTTCTAATTGTGATGGCTGGGCACAGTGGCTCACATCTGTAATCCCAGCACTTTGGGAGGCCGAGGCGGGTGGATCACGTGAGGTCAGGAATTCAAGACCAGCCTGGCCAACATGGTGAAATCCCATCTCTACTAAAAATACAAAACTTAGCCGGGCATGGTGGCAGGTGCCTGTAATCCCAGCTACTCGGGAGGCTGAGGCAGGAGAATCGCTTGAAACCAGGAAGCGGAGGTTGCAGTGAGCAGAGATCACACCACTGCACTCCAGCCTGGGCGACAGAGTAAGACTCTGTCCCCACCCCCAAAAAAAGAAAAGAAAAAAAAAGTAAAGAGAATCCAACTTCTATATCTGAACTCGAGCTCAGACATGTAAATTATCCCCTTGTTAGCCACAGGTTTGACCTCACTTTCTTCTTCTTCTTTTTTTTTTTTTTAAGACAGGGTCTCGCTGTGTTGCCCAGGCTGTAGTGCAGTGGTGCAATCACAGCTCACTGCAGCTTTGATCTCCCAGGCTCGAGTGATCTTCCCACCTCAGCTTTCCAAGTGGCTGGGACCACAGGTACGTGCCACCACACCTGGTTAATTTTTAAATATTTTTTGTAGAGATGAGGTTTTGCTATGTTGCCTGGGCTGGTCTCGAACTCCTGGGCTGAAGTGATCCTCCCACCTCAGCCTCCCAAAGGGTTGGAATTATAGAAGTGAGCAATTGCATCCAGCCCTCACTTGCTTTAAATTAAAATTTTTAATCAAACAAGGAGAAGTGAACCCAGGTTGGCAGGCTAAGCCCATCCCTAGCTCCAGGGATGAGCACTTGGCCAAGGCCTGGCCAGTTAGAGCTCAGCATCTGGTGGCCACAGCAATTGGTAACAGATGGGAAGTGACCCAAGCCAGGCATATGGGCATCTTCTCAGGAACTCTTCCAGCTGTGCAGGGAAAGAGTCTGTATTTGTTTGCTAGCACTGCCATAGCCAAAGACCACAGACTGGGTGGCTTAATCATCACAGTTATTTTCTCACAGTGCTGGAGGCTGGAAGTCCAAGCTCAAGATGCCAACTGTCAGGATTGGTTTCCGTCCATACCTCTCTCTTTGGCCTGCAGGTGGCAGCCGTCTTGCTGCCTCTGCACGCAACCATCCCTCTGTGCAGGAGCGCTCCTGGGGTCTGTTCTTATAAGGACACCAGGCAGACTGGATTAGGGCCCACCCTAACAACCTCATTTTAACGTAACCACCTCTTTAAAGACCCCATCTCTAAATGCAGTCATATTTTGAGGTCTTGGGGGTTGGGACTTCAACATACGAATTTTGAGGGAACGCACAATTTAGCCCATGACAGAGACCTTCTCTTTCCACTGACGTTGCTATTCAGGACAAAAGCAGGACCTGAAATATTTCCACGACAACAGGATGCCTGGAGGTGGGCTGGCACAGGGTGCTCCCTGGATGATCCCTTACAGGAAGGAGGCTGCCCACCTGGGGCTGGGACATAACCTCGCTACCTTCCTAGGGCCATGAGGAAGGCGCCTCTCACCAGAGTGGCAAAAACAAGAACCTGCAGTTCTGGCATGGATGTGGGGAAATGGGCAGTCTCTTTCCCTTCTGGCAGCGCCTAACAGTAATAGAACCGTACATCGTCTTTTGATACAGCAATACCTACCAGTGCATGCTTACAAACACAGGCACCTGTGGGGTTGCTCAGCATGGTGTTTTGTAATGGAGAAGGGTTGGAAAGAGCTTTAAGGGCCATCAGCAGGGCCCCTGGTTCTTCCATCTGGAGAATCCATTACTTGGGGTCAAATCCGAGCTTTGCTGCTTCCCAGCTGTGCAGCCTTGGGAATGTGTCTGGGCCTTGTGGAAAAATGGGGTAATGGGAGCAGAGTCACCTCTAATGTCCTTGTGACCAGTTCATCAGTTACTTGAGGCAGGACACTTGGGATGTGGCAATAGTTTCATGTGTGTGCACAATGTGCTTTTACTTTTTAATGTTGATTACAATTTTCCTTTAGATGCATATTCTGCATATGTATACAATGTGCTTTTTTTTTTGAGATGGAGGTTTGCTCTTATCACCCAGGCTGGAGTGCAATGCTGCAATCTCGGCTCACTGCAACCTCCGCCTCCCAGGTTCAAGTGATTCTATTGCCTTAGCCTCCAGAGTAGCTGGGATTACAGGAGCCCACAACCACGTTCAGCTAATTTTTGTATTTTTAGTAGAGACAGAGTTTCGCCATGTTAGCCAAGCTGGTTCGAACTCCTGACCTCAGGTGATCCACCTGCCTCGGCCTCCCAAAATGCTGGGATGATAGGTGTGAACCACCATACCTGGCCTACAATGTGCTTTTAACTGAGAGGAATGGCATCATGCAAAGACCTCCCTACTCAAAGAATGGTTCCAGATCAGCAGCACAAGGAGCACCTGGGATCTTGTTAGAAACGCAGCATCTGGGCCGGGTGTGGTGGCTCACACCTGTAATCTCAGCACTTTGGGAGGCCGAGATGGGTGGATCACTTGAGCTCAGGAGTTCAAGACCAGCCTGGGTGACACAGCAAGACCAAGTCTCTACAAAAAATACAGAAATTAACTACAAAAAAATGTATAGTGGCATGCACCTGAAGTCCCAGCTACTTGGGAGGCTGAGGCAGGAGGATTACTTGAGTCCGGGAGTGGAGGTTGCAGTGACCTGTGATCATGCCACTGCACTCCAGCCTGGGCAACAGCGCAAGACTCTATCTTAAAAAAAAATGCAGCGAATGCAACATCTGAGTCCCCACCCCAGACCTATGAGCCAGAATCTGCATTTTATCATGGTCCTCAGTCCCTAGAGTGAACATGGGCACATTCAAGTGTGAGCAACACTGCCATAGACCTTGTTCTGAAACAACTGGAAATTCATGCTGCCTTTTCCCTGGGGTTGCTGAGCTGGTGAGAAAAAAGCTGGGAGTGGCTAGGGGCAACCTTGGTCTCATCATGACCTGGAGAGTCTGTGTGGAGTAAAAGAGATGAGAGTCAGAGGTAGTGCATCTTGGTAGATATTGACTTAACATCTGGATCCAACCATGCCTGAAGCCTACCTCTACTCCTGCTTTTACCAGATAGAGTTGACATAAATTCTCATGGCATCAGCCAATTTGAGTCAGGGTTCTGCTATATTTTTCATCTGATAGAGCCTTGCCTAAGATACTCACTGTATGGGCTTTGGAACTTCCTTGCCTTGTTTCTTTTCTTTTTCTTTTCTTTTCTTTCTTTCTTTCTTTTTTTTTTTTTTTTTTGAGACAGAGTTTCACTCTTGTTGCCCAGGCTGGAGTGCAATGGCGCGATCTTGGCTCACTGCAACCTCCCGCTCCGGGGTTCAAGCTATTCTCCTGCCTCAGCTTCCCGAGTAGCTGAGATTACAGGTGTGTGTCACCACACCCGGCTAATTTTGTATTTTTAGTAGAGATGGGGTTTCACCATGTTGGTCAGGCTGGCTGGTCTGGAACTTCTGACCTTGGGTGATCCACCCGCCTCAGCCTCCCAAAGTGCTGGGATTACAGGCATGAGCCACCATGCCCAGCTACCTTCCTTGAGTCCTAATTTTCTCTCTGGAAAATTCAGCTGACAAAGGAAGAACATATGAGACAACATAGGCAAGGCACACGGACCAAGCCTGGCACAGAGTAGGTGCTCTAGAGCCTGGCACAGAGTAGGTGCTCTAGAGCCTGGCACGGAGTAGGTGCTCTAGAGCCTGGCACGGAGTAGGTGCTCTAGAAGGAGTGATAGTGTGATTGTTTTATCATCCCTACCACAGCTCTTCAGAGCTCCCTGGGGGCCCCATTCTCCTCTGTGTGGTAGAGGTTTCAGGGCATAGGGCAGGCACACAGTGGGTGCCCATGTGTGATAAGGTGTACAACATGTGTTTGGAGCACTGGGCTAGAGTCAGGAAGATCTAGGTTCAGCCTCTGGCTCTGCCACTTACTGGCCGGGTGACCTTGGGCTGACGGGCCCTCTCTGGGTATCAGTCTCATTATTCGTGAAGTGACTTGACCTGGCTGTTCCTGGTTTTACCTGCAGTTCACGTGCAGTGAGAGCTCGACAAGCGAACGCCCACAGATCACCCGCCACACCAACGTCCTTAGGGTGAGGGTTTAGTGACCCACTGACTTCTTTGAGACAGAGTCTTGCTCTGTGGCCCAGGCTGGAGTACAGTGGCTCAATCTCGGCTCACTGAAACCTCTGCCTCCTGGGTTCAAGCAATTCTCCTGCCTCAGCCTCCCAAGTAACTGGGATTACAGGCGCCCGCTACCACGCCCGGCTAAGTTTTGTATTTTTAGTAGAGATGGGCTTTCACCATGTTGGCCAGGCTGGTCTCCAACTCCTGACTTCAAGTGATCCACCCGCCTCAGCCTCCCAAAGTGCTGGGATTACAGGCGTGAGCCACCACGCACAGCCACCCACTGACTTCTTGACCTGCTCATCACCCGGGCTCACCCAGAACACAGGAAGACCCAGGCCCCAGAGAGAATACTGCAGATATCGTGAGCCACAGAGCCCTGAGCCACTGACCTGTCTCCTGGGTCTGGCTTGGGCCTCCTCCAGAAGCAGACACTTAGAGGGTCCAAGGGCAGGGAGCTCAGCGGGGAGCTGATCCCAGGAAGCTCTGAGAGGAGAGGGGAGGGGGCAGCTGGTACTGCTGAGTGTCTTGATAAGCAGGTTATCACTTGGGCAACTGGGGCTCTGTCATGCTGGGGCCTCTGGGAGCGGGTGCAGAGTCCACTTCAGGGTTGCTCCTCCCCAGGCCCCAGGAAGCTGGAGGATTTATCAACACCCCCATCCAGCCAGCATAGGCCAGAGAACCACGGCAGGAAAACAGAAACCTCTCCCCTGGACATGGTCCCACCAGCCCAGAGCTGCCAGATCCCCAGGCCTCCGCCCTCATCTGGATTGAAGAAGCCATCTGCCTGTACAGGCCCTGTCTGCCTGGAAAGAAACTTCAAACGTGGCTTTGGGGGGATTCCAGAGACTGTTCCTGTCTGTGCAAGAAGGACACTGAGTGTTCAAAACATAAGGAGGCCTCGCTGTGAATCAGGCCAGAGCAGGGGCTCACCTGAGAGTGGGGTGTCCTGACATTGTGTCCGGGCACCTGCTGGCCTCACCTAATGCCTGGCCCTGCCTGAAAGCAGACCAAGGGAAGATGAGATGAGAACTTTAGGAAGATGTTTCTGGCCCCTGGATAGAGAAGGGACTGTTAGGGGGAAGGGGGGATGCGGGCAGAGTCACAGAGGTCCAGGAGGGCTTGTTGCCATTGTCCATCCATGCAGTGAGGCCCAGAGGGGTAGTGGGAGTGAAGGAGGCTGGGTTTGCAACTCTAGGGTGAAGGGACCTCCATTTTGTTCAGTGATATGCCCTGCCCTTCTCTATCCCATGCAGGCTGTGTGACCGTAGGCAAGTTACTTCACCTCTCTGGGCCTTAGTTTTCTCATCTGTGAAATGAGGCATGCTTCTCTATACCCACCTATATCTAGAGGGTGATTGTGGGATTAAATGAGTTAACATGTGTAGAGCACTTGGCCTCTAGTAAGTGCTACAGAGTGTTGGCCTCTGTTCTTATTATAGTTATTGTTACTGTTAGTATTAGTATTCTTACTATCGTCATCTCCCTCCAAATTTCACACCCATGAATCCAGACTCCAGGCAGCCATGTAAATCTGGGGTTTAACTCTTGAAACTGAGTATGTCATCCACTTATCTTGCTATGATCTCGAGGATCCCAGCCCCAAATATCTGAGACCTTCATACCTGCTCCCAGTGCTCCAGGACCCCCCTCACTGAGTTCCTGACCCTGATCCCAGTCTACCCTGTCCGGCTGGGGCATTTGGCCCGTGTCACCTCAGTGTGGGCCTAGACAAGGGAACTCAACGGCATGTCCTCCTTCCTGTTTCTCCCTGCCTGTGTGTCTCACCCTGTCAGTTCAACCTGTGACGTTTGCCTCCTGGCCACTTCTCTGTCTGCAACTGGCCACTTCTCTGTCTCTATGGTCACCACTCTGTCCAGGCCACCTCTGCAGCTATAACAACCTCCTTGATAATCTTTGACTCAAAAGGAAGGTTTTATGTTCAATTTCCTTTATTTATTTATTTATTTATTTATTATTTTTAGAGATGAGGTTTCACCATGTCACCTGGGCTGGTCTCGAACTCCTAGATTCAAGCGATCCGCCTGCCTTAGCTACCCAAAGTGCTGGGATTCCAAGCATGAGCCACTGTGCCTGGCTCTTGTGTTTAATTTCAAATCACACAGCTGTTGCACAAGTTCAAGCAATATAGAAGCATATCTAAACTGAAGACCTTTTGTTAACTCTGGAAAGATGTTAATAGTAGATTGCAGGGAAGTGGTTAGGGACAACTGGTTGCATATTGTTTGCATTTTATTGTTTAAATTTTGTGACAAGTGAGCATTGCTTTTGTATTTTAAAAATTATACTTAAAACATAGGTAAGACATGTAAGTGGGAAAAAATTCAATGGCACAAAAACGTATCCAATGAAAACGAGTGTCTCTCCCCACCCTTAACCCCCAGATTTCACTTTCCTTAAGCAACCCTGCCTCCAGTTTCCCACGGACTCTGCTACTGAAAGTCTGTATGTACGAAAACACACGATTGTACGCACTCTTTATTTACATAGATAGATGTATGTTACACCCAGTGTCTTGCAGCTTGCTTTTTTTAACCTAACATACTTGTCATTCTTTCTAATTCATCACACATACCTGTGTTGCTCTTTTTCACAGCTGCATAGTATTCCACTGCATGGCTGGACCATATTTAATAATAGCTGTTTTCTTACTGATGGCCCTTTAGGTTGTTTCCAGCCTTTTCTGTTATAAAGCAATACTGTGGGCCAGGCACAGGAGCTCACGCCTATAATCCCAGCACTTTGGGAGGCTGAGGCTGGAGGATTATTTGAGCCCAGGAGTTTGAGACCAGCCACAGCAACATAGAGATAATTAGCTGGTTGTGGTGGTGCATGCCTGTGGTCCCAGCTACTCAGGAGGCTAAGGTGGGAGGGTCACCGAGCCCAGGAGGTTAAGGCTGCTGTGGGCTGTGATTGTACCACTGCACTCCAGCCTGACAGAGTAAGGCCCTGTCTCAAAACAGCAACAACTACAAACAATACTGTGGTGACTGTCTTTGTATGTAGTGTGTGTGTGTGTGTGTGTGTGTGTGTGTGTGTGTGTGAATGTATCTGTGGGCAAAATCTCTGAAAGTCAGATTTTATAACAGATTCATGCATTTTACGTTTTGATCCATGTGACCAAACTGCACTTTGGTACCAATTTATTCTCCTACCAACGTGTGAGGGTGCCTGTTTCCCCACAGCTTTGTCAGTACCATGTGTGAACTTTCTGATGTTTTTGTCACTCTAATAGATGGAAGCAGGTGTCTCAGTATGGTTTCAATTTCTATTTTTAAATGAAGAGTGAAGCAGAGTACCTTTTGCTTGTTGAGTGAAGCATAGTATCATTGGCCAGGCGCGGTGGCTCACGTCTGTAATCCCAGCACTTTGGGAGGCTGAGGTGTGCGAATCACCTGAGGTCAGGAGTTTGAGCCCAGTCTGGCCAACATGGCAAAACTCTGTCTCTACTAAAAATACAAAAAGTTAGTCAGGCGTGGTGGTGGGCACCTGTTCTCCCAGCTACTTGGGAGTCTGAGGCAGGAGAATCGCTTGAATGTGGGAGGGGGAGGCTGCAGTGAGATGAGATTGTGCCACTGCACTCCAGCCTGGGTGATGGAGCGAGACTCCAACTCAAAACAAACAAACAAACAAACAAAAAAGAGCAACAAAAAACCATAGCATCATTGTCACATGTCAGGAAGCTCCATTGTAAAATATAAAAATAATTTAAAACAAAACAAACATATAATAATAATTTAGGCCAGGTGCGGTGGCTCATGCCTGTAATCCCAGCACTTTGGGAGGCTGAGGCGGGTGGATCGCCTGAGGTCGGGAGTTCAAGACCAGCCTGGCCAACATGGTGAAACCCCATCTCTACTAAAAATACAAAAATTAGCCGGGCATGGTGGTGAGCACCTGTAATCCCAGCTACTTGGGAAGCTGAGGCAGGAGAATTGCTTGAACCCGGGAGGTGGAGGTTGCAGTGAGCCGAGATCACGCCATTGCACTCCAACCTGGACAACAAGGGAGAGACTCCATCTCAAATAATAATAATTTAAAACAAAATAAATTATTTTGTTTTATTTTCTCCTTGAGCCTCCATACCGGGGCCCATGATATATGTCCCTGGAGGTATATGTGTCCTTGTGAAACAAACAGAGTTATTTTATGATGAGTGTCCTGATTTGCAGAGTTCTCCTGTTCCTCACTTGCTTTCCCCGGCATTCTGTTTCCCAGATCTCTGCCTGTAGCTGTGCGTGGCCAAGCGTCTCTCCCAATGCTGAAAAGCCACTTACTTCATTTCTCTTTCTTTCTCGGCGAGCTGTTGCTCATGTCCTTTGGGGTGGAACATTTTTCAGTTGTGAAGAAACTTGGGCCCTAAGTCGGTTTCCTCTGAAGCCAGGGAGACATGTGGAGCTGGAGGGAGGGCACCCCAGCTGTCCCATGACTAATCTGGGTCCCGCTGGGCCACACAGGCAGTCCCACATGGCAGGACCATGCCTGGGCAGCCCCCCACAGGCACTGCTGGCCCAGCCTTGGGAGGGGAGCTTGTAGGGGTTGTGAAGGGCGCTCAGGGGCTCAGGGCCTGGACTGTCCCCTTTAAAGTTGCCAGACTTCAGGCCTTCTCTTTGGGGCTCCCTGACACAGCCCAGGGCTCACCCCTCTTTGCAGGCACAGGATGGGTGTGGAAGGGTAGGGGCTAAGTCACAGTTCCTCAGCCCTCGGCATGTCAGGTCTCCCTGAGTCTCCTCATCAGTAAGACAGGGAGGACTCCTGGGGTAGCTGAGTCACCTTTCCTGCCTGCCTTTCCTTTGGCAGCCACATTCTACTCCAGCACCCATGCAGTCACCAAGGGTCTACCGAGCACCGGCTATGCACCAGGCACTGGGCGTACATCAAGCAGCAAACCATGTGCCTTCCCGGAGCCGACGTCTGGTGTGTTTGAATGTGTGGTCGGCAGACTCATGCACCCTTCCCCAAGACGTCCTCATCCTGAAACCTGTGAATGTGCGAGGTTACATAGCCAAGGGGAATGGAGGCTGCTGAGCAGCTGACCTTGAGCTGGGGGGGACGACCCTGGACTACCCAGCTGATGACATTGTGATCCAATGTAATCACAAGGGGCCTTATCAGTGCAGGAGGGAAGTAGGGGCGTTGCAGGTGGAGGGATGCAGCATGAGAAAGATGGCCTCGCTGTTGCTGGCTTTGAAGATGGAGGATGGAGCCGTGAGCCCAGGAATGCAGGTGGCCTTGAGAAGCTGGAGAAACAGATTATCCCTGTGAGCCTGTAGAAGGAACGTGGTCCTGTCCACACCTTGATTTTAACCTGCTGAGACCAACTGTGGGCTTCAGTCCTCCAGAACTGTAATCTCACACGTTCGTGTTATTTCCAACTCCCAACTTCGTGGCAATTTGTTACAGCAGCAACAGGAAAGGGAAACACGAATAAACACGTGTAACATATGCGTGTCCCACGTGTAACATACGCGTGTCCCACGTGTAACATACGCGTGTCCCACGGTTCTAAGTGCTGCAGGGTAGAAGAAAGCCAGATGGAGGCTAAGGAGTGTGGGGGATGTTTGCAATTTTAACCAGAGTGAACAGGTAGGGAGGGCCTCACCGAGAAGGTGACACTCAGGTAGAGATCTACAATGAGCCATCTGCATAATGGGTAAAGTGAACCAGGCAGAGGGAACAGCGTGTGCAAAGGCCCTGAGGTAAGAGCAGGGCTGCTGTGTTCAGAGCAGATCAGGTACCATTGTGCCTGGGTAGAGAGAGCAAGAGGGGACAGAGGGAGGAGTGGCCATGGAAGTTGTGGGAGCATGGGTCAGATGAGGGCCTGGTATATAGAAGCTGCTGGACAAATGCATTCCAAGGTCCTGAGAGCCATGCGGGCACAGAGCTCCCAGCCTCAATGGCAGAGCATGTTTCTCCAGAAGCAGGGCTTGAACCGCCCCAGCTCTGCCCAGGCCTGCTGAAGGGGTTTGCACGTCCCTGAAGTAAGGAAGGGGTGTGCCCAGCCCCTCTCCGCTACCAGCTCTTACCTCCTAGGCCAGCCCATTGCTTGGAACGTTCTCTTCATCCCAGTGCCTGATACAGCCTGGTCCAGGCAGGAAGCGGAGGTTGCAGTGCACCCAAACAGAGATATCGTGACCTTCCTCTCACCCTGGAACTGCCAGGCCTAGAGGAGAAGGCGGCACTGCCTCCCTCGTGATCAGGGCTCAGCCGTTGCCCTGAGCTTGGGCAACAGGGCTGCAGCCGAAGGAGAAAGGTTGCTGTTTCCTCTTCACTTCCTGTGCTCCATGACCTGGGGCTCGTGGCTCACCCTCTCTGGGCTTTGATCTCATCTGTGCCACGAGCAGTTAGATGAATCATGAGTCGCAAAGAAACGGCCTGCAGCCACATCACATCCACAGATGTGTTTAAATGTTTTAAATTAGCTGCCAATACTTATACACTGGGAAACTTCTTGTAAATCTCTAGATTTCTGGCTTTTCTTGAGAAAGCAGAAGATCTGGCAGTGCTGGTGACTAGAGCTGAGTAGCAGCTGCCTCGGTCCCCACCCAGCTCCCTCGGTGGTTTCTGGTTCCTGCCTGGCTCTTGGAGTCTTTGAGTTTGCAACCCTGGGTTCCAAAGGCCCTTCCGGCTCGGATTTCACTAATTCACGCAACAGCAATCCTTTGAGTGTTTAACATGTGTAGGACTCAGAGACAAGTCTACTTTACAGATGATGGAAGGGAGGCTCAGAAAGGGGGTGTGACCTGCCAGAGCCACACAGTCAGTGTGGCAGGGGCTGCATCTGAGCCACACTGACAATAGACGATCGATCCAAAAGGGCTTTAGCCAAAATTTATTGAATACTGACTATGTGCCCAGTGCCAGACCACAGCCCCTAACCAGACAGACAAGATCCTGCCTTCCTGGGCTGATATGGCAGTCCCTGGAGCCGAGTGATCAACAGATAAATACGTGATGACACCGGGGCTAGCTGGGAAGGTGTAGATACAATCTGAGGTAGTCGCAGGGAGGGAGGGGGCAACATTAGCGCAGTTTCCTAAGGAATGAGGGTTTGATGCCAGACTCGGTGTGGACTCCCTTCCTCCTCTCATGTCTAGTGTGGATCCTTTGGCAAGGGCCAGGAGACTGGGAGGGGAATCCCTCCTTGTGGCTGATTTTCCACTAAGATGGTGGTGACGCATGGCTCAGGAGCCAGGCTGCCCACCAGGGTGTCTGCTGCTCATCCACCATGCGACCTCAGACTGCGACTTAATCTTTCTGGACCTCAGTCGCCAAATCTGTAAAATGGAATCAATTTGAGTGTCTAGCTCACAGGGGCACTGGTGGCAGGATGAAGTGAATTACGAATTCTAGTAAGTGAGTCACCTGGGACATTGGGCTGTGATCTACAGTGAGCTGTGATCCCTGAGGAGAGGGGAGAGGCTACAAAGGTCACAGTGCATCCATCCCCTGTAGGACTGGTCAGGGATTAAAGGGCTGTGGGAGATGTGGGACGTGTGGTAGGTAAAAAAAAAAAAAAAAAAAAAGCGGCCGTGTGTGCTGTGTGGTCCGATCTCATGGATAATGGTGGGACTTGAACCCACCGCTGACTCTAACTGCAGGAATTTTCCACCTCGGTGGAGGGTGGGACTAGCCTCCACTGGAGGCTGGGATTAGTATGTGGTCCTCTATCCTCTGGTGAACGCGGCCAGCCTGGGGGCACCTAGGCAAGGGTTTGAGGAGGAGGGAGGAAAGTGGAAGGGAGGAAGGGAGGGAAGATGGTTGTGCCTGGAGGCGCAGAACCCAGTGTCTCCTGGCAGGGAGGAAACTGGGTTCCTCCAGTTTCTGAGCAAACAGCAATGTCTTCCCAAAACATTGCAGGCTCACCACTGCCATTCTCTGTGTGTCTGACAGAGACAGAGATGCACAGGCCTTTCTCATCATGAGTTGGAGGCACAGGCCTCTAATCTCACAGAGACACACACACACACACACACACACACACACACACACACACACCACCCACAGGATCTCGCTTAGAGGATGCATCTTCACCTCTGACCCCCTTTTAATATCCCAGGAGTCCAGCCCCAGCTCAGCCTGCTGATTCAATGCGGGAAGAAAACCCACAAGTTTCCATTTTGTCCATGTGGAGAAGGGACTGGGGCCTCAGTAGAGAGGCACCACCGAAGCCCCAACCCTTCACCCCACTGCCTTTTGCTCCCCCTCATCCCTGGATCTCCCAGGAGAAGAATTTTCCCAGATCAGAAGAGAATGGAAGCAGGAATGAGGGAGGGTGGAGGCTGAGAGAGGCCTGTACAGTCCTGCTCTGTCACTCACCTGAACCTTGCAGGCAGGTAGTGAGCCTTCAGTAAATGTTAAATGGATGGATGGATGGATGGATGGACTGGTAGGTGAATGGGGGTAGATGGGAGAATAGATGAACGGGTGAGTGAATGAGTAGATGGGTGAGTGGGTGGATGAATACATGGGTGGATGGAAGAATAGGTGAAATGAGTGAGTAAATGAGTAGATGGGTGGATGGATGGATAGATGGACGGATGGATGGATGGATGGATGGATGGATGGATGGACGGATGGATGGTAGGTGAGTGGATGAATGGGTGGATGGGAGAATAGATGAATCAGTGAGTAAATGAGTGGATGGGTGAGTGGACTGATGGATGAACGAATGGGTGGGAGGGTGAATGGATGGCTGGATGAATGGATGGATGGACTGATAGATGGGTGAGTGGATAGATAGATAGATAGATGGGTAGATGGAAGAATGGATGAAATGGGTGGGTAAATGAGTGGATGTGTGAGTGGATGAATGGATGGATGGATGGATAGATGGATGGACAGATGGATGAATGGGTGGGTGAGTGGGTAGATGGATGATTAGAACTTAATCCTGAGAATACTGGACTTGGAGGAAATTACTGGGTCATTAGGATCCTGACCACAGAGTCATCCAGGCCAACTTCACCTCCTCTCCTCCTGGTTCCCTCAAGCCCAAGGATCTCCAGGGAGAGGAATCTCCTCAGAGCAGGATGATAGAAGTGCAAGGTGCAAAGGGAGCAGGTAAGGGATGAGAGGACCTGTGGGAACATGGGTCTGGCTGAACAATAACCCCAGCCTCTATGGTATCTGGCTGTGTACAGCCCTAGAGTCAGGCAACCTGGGTACAAATCCCAGCTCCATTGCCTCCTTGCTGTGTAACCTTGGGCAAGTTACTTCACCTTCTTGGGCCTCTGCTTTTTCATTGGACAAATAGGGTAAAAATAGTACTTCCATGAGCTAAAGGTTGTTATGAAGACTCTGTGGGATGACGTGAGGCATTTTGCACTGGGCGTGACATGCTGTTAGTCTCAGTAAACATCAGTGACTATTATTTCATGCTTGTCATTGTTCCATGTGCTTTCTATAAATGAGCTCATTTGATTCTCTTAATCTATGAGGTGTGGGCTAGTATTTTTTCCATTCCACAGATAAGGGCTGGGGAGGAGCCCTTGGATGGCTCAGCTGGAAGGAAGTCTGCCCAGAGATTCCTGGGGCAGGAAGGGAGGTTGGATCTGGGGCCCTCCACAGGGTCTGCTGCAAGTGGGTGTCGGGATGAATTGGAGAAAGATCATTGAGAAAGCCTTGGGTTGGGGTTTGCTTGTCTTGAACACCTCTCTGGCACCTGCCAATCTCCTTTTTAAGAAAGACACAACCTTCTCAAGCTTAATTTTTTTTTTTCAAGAGAGTATCAATTTCCTAAAGCCTCAGGTTTAGAATCTACAGGAGCAATCGTAACCTGTGAGAATTTGATGACTTTTTCATGTCTTCACAGAATTGATCTGTATAGGGTTTTCTTTCTTTCTTCTTCTTCTTCTTCTTCTTTTTTTTTTTTTTTTTTTTTTTTTGCTATTTATAGCAAGTATGTGCAGATACTGGCTTTCTGTTTCTAGTGATATTGTCAAGATTCCTTTAAATACGTTGCTTTATATAAAAGGAAAAATGCTAAGTTGTAATAGAACAGAGGGTATAAAGATGTGGCAAAACCCAGACTGAACACACACACACACACACAAACCCCAGAGATAATGGAAAAAAGTTTACTTAGCACATGCACACAGTCATCCAAATCCCACGGGCTCTCATTCATTCATTCATTTACATGTCTGTTCAACAAGTACTTATGGAGCACCTACTGTGTGTTTGTCCACAGAGAACAAGATAAGGGCCTCTTCCTATGGAGCTGACGACAACCCGGCAAAAAGTCAAACAGAATCATTTCATTAAGTCACACATACAATGAAGGAAACTATGAGTCTGTTCTTGCACTGCTATAAAGAAATACCTGAGGCTGGATAATTTATAAAGAGAAGAGGTATAATTGACTCATGGCTCTGCTGGCTCTACAGGAAGCATGGTGGCATCTGCTTCTGGGGAGGCCTCCGGGAGCTTTTACTCCTGGCAGAAGGTGAAGGGGAAACAGGCATCTTCGCATGGCTGGTACAGGAGGAAGAAAGAGAAAGGGGAAGTGCCGCACACTTTTAAACAAGCAGATCGCATGAGAACTCACTATTGCGATGACAGCTCCAAGGGGGATGGTGCGAAACCATGAGAAACCGCCCTTATGATCCAATCACTTCCAACATTGGGGATTACAATTAAACAGGAGATTCGGGCAGGGACACAGATTCAAACCGTAACAGAAACACACCTGTAAGAGAGACGTGTAAGGAGATTTGGAGAAAAGGCCTCTTTTGCCTAGGGTGGTCGGGCATGTCCTCTTTGCGGAGGCGACATTTGAGCTGATACTTGGTTGATAAGAAGCTGGCTGTGGGGAGACCATGGTGAAAACCTGCTGGCATTAGGAACAGCCAGTGCAAAGGTCTAGTGGCAGGACCCAGCCTGAACGCTTGAGGAGCAGAAAGAAAGTCAGTGTGGCTGGAGCTGAGTGAGTTGGGGGAGAGTGGGAGGAGAAAAAGTCAGAGAGGGAGCAGGGACCAGAAACCTAGGGCCTCGAGAAACATGGGGATTATTTTTTTACAGAAATGTTAGACATTACTATTATCTTTTAACAATGGACTGGAGGAACCCACATAGGTGGAGAGAGGGTGCCTTAGGAGCACGCCATGAGCTCTTGGGATGAGGGTGCAGCTCCATGCAAGTGCAGCTGAGGGTACCTGTTGAGGACTTTATTGTCCTAAGCGAGGGGATTTGAAGGAAGGAATGGGGAATTGAGGCCAGCTGCTGCCCAGGCACCAGGGTTCAGCCCCTTGAAAGATCTCCTTGCTGCAGGGAGCCAGGCTGGGACTGGCTCAGCCCACCCATCTTAAAAAAAAATTTTTTTTTGAGACAAGGTCTCTCTCTGTTGCCCAGGCTGGAGTGTAGTGGCACCATCATGGCTCACTGCAGCCTCCATCTCCCAGGCTCAAGTGATCCTCCCACCTCAGCCTCCCATTTACCTGGGACTACAGATGTGCAACCACCACACCTGGCTAATTAAAAAAACACATTTGTAGAGAGGGGTCTTGCTATGTTGCCCAGGCTGGTCTTGAACTCCTAGGCTCAAGTAATAAAAAAAACTTTTAAATCATCCAAATAACTCATGGAGATATTCTCCTTTTAATACATTAAAACATCACACATGAGGCTGCGAAGTCCCCACCTGGGCCCCAGCACTCCCAGCCTGCCCCCTGCCCTACTTTCTCCCATAGTTCTTAGCACATCTTCCGTATTGATGTCTTACTTGTTTCATGTCTGTCTCCCTAGGGAGAATGGCAGAACCACAATAGGAAGGATATTGGCTTGTTTTCTTCCCTGCTGCATCCCTAGCACCTGGCATGGTGTCTGGCACATAGCAGGTGCTTAATAAATATGTATGAAATGGATGAATGAATGAAGTCATAATGAATGAGAACTCTCAATCCCCATTCCAGTCCTTCCTTATGCCCCAGGAAGTAACTCATCTTACCTCTTTGAAATTTGCTTTTCTACATCTTATCCCCATGGTTCTCAACCAGGGCAGCTTTGCCTTTCAGGACACATTTAGCAATGTCTGATGACATTTTTGTTGTCACAACTGGTGGAGGCGGGGGGTGCTACTGGAATCTTGCTGGTAGAGGCTAGGGACATTGCTAACCGTCCTGTAATGCATAGGACTGCCCCTTAGCAAAGAATTGTCCAGCCGTAAATGTCAGTAATGTCAAGACTGTTGTTAGTTTAGATCCTGGAATGTTGTGCTGCTATTAATGGGGAGGTTTGCCTCTGCTGACCTAGAAAACATCCAAGATTGGTTACTAAGGGAGAAAAACAGGCACAGAATGACGCATACAATATGATACCATTTATATTTTAAAACACACCAAAAAAAAAAGCCCTTTGTATTTCCCACAAGTCTATATAAATGTGTGTGGGTTGAGTTGGGTTTTTAGCTCTTGCCACAAAAGCACCTAAGAACTGAAGAGAGTTGAACGAGATGGTCTCCAGCATCTTTCCAGCCCGGATGTTCCCTGAATCCTTAAGTGGAGCAAACACTTGCTAAAGGAAGAGCCATCTCTAAGAAGGCAGGGAGACCAGAGCGAGACTTAGCAGCGGGAGGGAAGAGCAGGGACGGCAGGAGGCGTCTAGAGGCAGGGACACACACAGTGTGCTAAGGCCCCGCCACTCCCAGGCATGGCTCCCAGACTGGTGGCCGCAGCGTTGCCTGGGAGTGCATTGGAGAAGTAGCATCCCAGGCTTCACCCCACACCTACTGAGTCAGAATCTGCTTTCCCACAAGCCCTCCTGGTGAAGAATGGCTTTTGGCTTAAAAAACACCCAGAGACACATTTTTTATCTTACAAGAGAGAACAGTGGATGGAACTGCATTTCTCCCTGTTTTAACATCTCTCTTAAACATCTTCTAACACTTTTTCTGCCTTAGTGGAGGAACAAAGAAGGAAAAGAAAATGTAAACACACAAGTGCATGCGTGCACCCACACACACACACACACACGCAGCAACATCAACGATGTCATATACAATCCAAGTGATGGCTAACAGGCACATATTTCTTTAATGAGCACCATTTCCGATGAAAAACATACTTCATGCCCCATGCAATTCTCCCACCAAGATTTGCAAGCTCGGGGGTCATCGTAGCTTAGGGGTTAGATGTGATGCTTTGGACACATGAGGGACAGTCTCAGTAGTAAAACTGTTTGACAGCATGATGCCCTTATTAGTTCCATCATCTGGAGCAGAACCCATCAGACGGAGCGGAGCCTGTCATTTTTGATAGGGGGCGGAGCCTGTCATTTTTGATTGATGGGGAGCGGAGCCTGCTGCAGCTTAACCTGGTGGGATCTTGACTTTGATTACTGAGCTCATTCAGGGGCTGCCTTTACCATAAATCCATCTTCTTTATCGGCGCAAAGTCAGGCCTTTTATAGCAACCATCTGTATAAACAAAGTATCCTTGAGTCTAAAAAAATGACTTCTCTGGATAAGTTTTTTTTTTTTTTTTGAAATGGAGTTTTGCTCTTGTTACCCAGGCTGGAGTGCAGCGGTGCAATCTTGACTCACTGCAGCCCCCGCCGCCCGGGTTCAAGCAATTCTCCTGCCTCAGCCTCCTGAGTAGCTGGGATTATAGATGCCCACCACCACACCCGGCTAATTTTTGTATTTTTAGTAGTAATGGGGTTTCAACACATTGGCCAGGCTGGTCTCGAACACCTGACCTCTGGTGATCTGCCCGCCTTGGCCTCCCAAAGTGCTGGGATTACAGGCATGAGTCACTGCACCCGGCCTCTGGGTAAGATTTTTTGACTTAATTGCCCCTTCACCTCCAACTCCCTTGCTTAAAAAGCTCAAGATGGGGCCAGGCACAGTGGTTCATGCCTGTAATCCCAGCACTTTGGGAGACCGAGGCAGGCAGATCATTTGAGGTCAGGAGTTAAAGACCAGCCTGGCCAACATGATGAAACCTTGCCTCTACTAAAAATACAAAAATTAGCCAGGCATGATGGTGGGTGCCTGTAATCCCAGCTACTCAGGAGACCAAGGCACAAGAATTGCTTGAACCCAGGAGGCAGAGGTTGCAGTGAGCTGAGATCATGCCACCGTACTCCAGCTTAGGCGACAGAGTGAGACTCTGTCTCAAAAAAGAAAAAAAAAAAAAACTGGACCAAAAAAACATAATTTTATTCCCCGTGTCTCTTAAGAAAACAAAAACATATTTTGCATTCTACGCCTCCCTGAGGGAGATGGCTGTGGGGGCAGTGGCGCTCTCTCTGGAAGGCTTTAGATGCCAACCCCTAGGGCATGAACGTTTCTTCCCAGCCTCTGACTACTTTCTCCTGACCTCTGACCTCTGGCCTGCCCCCTTCCTCTTTCTCTGGATTCTGTCTCCCCAAATTTCTTGATCCCACCTCTAAGCCCCTACTCCCCACGCAGGAAGGAAAAGAACATTCACAGGATAAATATTTAGCCCAAAGGTCTTGGAGAGTGTTTTTGGGAGGCTCCTCACAGTGGGGCTCCAGGCATAGCTGACCTCACCCAGCTTCTCCTAACAGTGCCACCTTGGTCCTTCTGGCCTGCCCTCCACGCCCATCTCCCTCGGTCCCTCTGTCCAGGGCAAGTGGTGGTAGCCCCTGGAGGGGAATTTGGCTCCCTCGTAATCCCCATGATAGCTTCTCCAACCATCCCCAATAAACATTCATGCAGCCCATCTGTTTAGCAGGTGTTTCCAGCTGCCCTTTCGGAAAAGACTGCTGTCCCCAAGGCTCCCATATAGACCATCTGGGTCTGCCACTGCATAGATGTTGCCTCCTTCACAGCAGAGGTTAACATCCGGTGCTCCGAGTCAGGCCTGAGTTCAAATCTGACCACTTCTTAGCTGGGAGACTGTGGGCAAAGCGCTTTGGATCTCTGAGACTGCAATTCCCTCCCTGTAAAAGGAGAATAAAGCAGTGGTTCTAAACTAGGGGTGATGTTTGCCTCCCGGGAAACCTCTGGTAATGTCTGGAGACATTTTTGGTTGTCACAACTGGAAGGCGGGAGTGTTAATGTCATCTAGTGGGTCGAGTCCAGAGGTGTTGCTAAATATTTGACAGTGCACAGCACAGCCCCTTAATGAAGGAATTATCCAGTGCAAGTGTCACTAGTGTCAAGGTTGACAAGCCCTGATGAAGTGCTACCCACACTGTCGGGTAGTTGTGAGGATGAAGATCAGGAAGCAGCTAACACAGGGCTTGGCCCACGCTAAGCACACAGTCCATGACTGCGAATGTGGATTTTATGATCAACCTCTTTTGGTTTTTTTGCTCATCATCTTCTCTCCTGCCCTAGACCAACTCCAGGGAGCTTCTTTCACAATCGAGCATACAAAATTGGCACCACCTGGCACAGTGCAAAGGAGCCACTCTGCCCGTCACCACGTTCACACCCCAGCCACAGACCTCTCCCTAGAGTCCCTCAGCTGCCTCCTCACTGGCCTCCCTGTCTCCATGCCTGCCCTCCTCCATTGCTTTCTCCCCACTGCTGCCCAAGGGAATCTCTCAAAACCAGTGTTTTTGAGCACTAGGAGGGCTCTGGATCTATGTAGAGCACTTTACCTACATTATCTTACTGAATCCTTAGAACAAACCTTTGAGGCAAATGCTGAGATTATTCATTACGGAGGAGAGAAAACACGCTCAGAGAGGTGCCGTAACTGACCTAAAATCACAGAGCAAGTAAGTGGCAGAGCTAGGATTTGAAACCAGGTTTGTCTGAGATTAGACCTTATAACTGGGATGTTAGCTGCATCTCCTACTCACTAAAACAGTGGGGGTGCTTCAGAATCCCCTCAGAGGGGGCCTGTTACAATGGGGAGCCACATCCAGGGTGGACCCCAGGAACCCACATTTTGACAACCTCCCCCAGCTCCTGTTGTAGGCGATTCTGATGCCCGTGGTCTATAACGCACTTGGGAAAAGCCTCTCAGATCTTGTTGCTCTTCTTCCTAAAACTATCGATGGTTCCCTTTTCTACTCTGAATCGAGTCCGAAGTCCTGGGCACGTGGCCTTTTCTCCCATTCACTGTAGTGTTTGAGCTTGCATCTGGTCTTTCACCCCTTTGCTCAGGCACGCTCCCTGCCTGTGACACCCTGCCAGCCTTCCTTCTCCCTGGGCCTGGTGGGTTCCCACTGGTGCTGGGCTGGGCGTTAGGACTTCTGGGTTTTAGCTCCATGGGATAGTAGTCTCCCAGCATAACCCTGGACCATCCTTCACTCTCTTTGGGCCTTAGTTTCTCCACTGGAGCCAGAGATGTGACTGGACGCTGGCTGTGTAAACA
The DNA here is from genome assembly GCF_037993035.2 of Macaca fascicularis. Classification (NCBI taxonomy): domain Eukaryota; kingdom Metazoa; phylum Chordata; class Mammalia; order Primates; family Cercopithecidae; genus Macaca; species Macaca fascicularis. Next base: position 105,669,557 of record NC_088384.1, on the reverse strand, counting down.
GAGATGGTAAAGGCAGGCTCTTGCTGCCAAAGCCAGGCCTCTGGGCCTCCCCATCTGTTTGCAGGTCAGCAGCCTGTGTTCCTGGCAGGTGCTAAACACTCACTCACGCTGCTGAGAAGATCCAGGGAGGTCCGGCTCCAGTGCCATGACTGCAGTTGCTTGGGCCAAATCAATGTTTCCACATCTTATCTCTAACTGGCTCAGTCATAATATTGAGACACTTGGCCTCAAGTTGAGAAATTTAGTGACTCAGGGAGATAGCAGCTGTGGCCAGCTCCTGACCCCTGATGGGGACACACCCTTCCAGAAAGAGAAATGGACTTTCCCTACCAGAAGCTCTTCGTGAGGGGAGAAGGAAACTGAGGACCAGAGAGGAGAAACAACTTGCCTGAAGCCACACAGCTACATAGTGGCGTGTGTGCGTTTAATATTTACTGAGCACCTACTATGTGCAAGTCTCCACGGCGGGTGCTATGAAGACAGGCATTAGCAAACAGGACAGAGAAGGGATTTGTTCTTGTGGGAATTTTAGTCACAGCCAAATCTTCTTATTATTACTTTTTTCAGAGACAGAATATCTCTCTGCCCCCCGGGCTGGAATGCAGTGGTGCGAACTCAGCTCACTGCAGCCTCGACCTCCCGGGTTCAAGAGGTTCTTGTGCCTCAACCCCCCAAGTAGCTGAGACTACAGGCACATGCCACCACGCTTGGCTAAGTTTGTGTGTGTGTGTGTGTGTGTGTAGAGACTGGGTTTTGTCATGTTGCGCGGGCTGGTCTCAAATTCCTGGGCTCAAGTGATCCACCCGTCTCTGCCTCCCACAGTGCTAGAATTACACATGTGAGCCACCGCGCCTGACCGACCCTGGATATTATTGAAGGTTAACATTTACAAAGCTTTTATCATGTGCTGGTCACCATTCTAAGTACTTATTAAATCTTTATAATTACCCAGTGAGATGGCTGCTGTCATTTTACAGATAAGGAAACTGAGGCATAGTGAGGTTGACACTCACTTGGGGCCACATGCTAGTAGTATAGTGGGCTGAATGGTGGGCCTCTAAGAAATCAGGTTCTCCTAATGAGCCTGCAAATATTACTTTATATGGTAAAGTCTTTGCAAATATGATCAAATTAAGGATTTTGTGATAAGGATATTATCTGGGATTATCCTGCTGGGCTCTAAATGTTATCACATGTATTAAGAGCATGCATGTCACATGCTTCATAACAGGAAGGCCAAGGGAGGGTGGACAGACACACAGAAAAGAAGAAGACAATGTGAAGACCAAGGCAGAGATGGCAGTGATGTGGCTACAAGCAAAGGAATGCTGGCAGCCACCAGCAGCTGGAAGAGGCATGGAGTGATTTCTCCCCCAGAGCCTCCTGTGGGAGCATGGCCTGCTGACACCTTGACTTCAGCTGAGTGAAACTGATGTTCACCCTCCGGCCTCCAGAACTGTGTCAGAATAAACTTCTCTTGTTTTGAGCCATCCAGTTTGTGGCAATTTGTTATGACAGCCGCAGGAAACTAAGCCTAACAGCTAGGAAATGGCCATGCCAGGATTCAAACCCTAACAGCCTTCCAATTTCTAGCTTTACAGATGTGCCTTACTCTGTTTTTTTGTTTGTTTGCTTTTTTTTTTTTTTTTTTTTTTTGGTCATCTGTCAATCCTAGTCCTGCAAGAAGGTAGATAAGATTGCTCAAAAAACAAACTCTGGTAGGTCAGCTGACTGTTGCACTGAGGTTAGTCTTTGCTGGGGGACCAGGCTCTCCTTGAGATGGTTTCTTCTCCTGCAGCTGGCTAGCCCAGGTTTGTTCTCATGGTGGCTATCCAGAGTTCCAACAGAGAGGGGAGAAATGAAGAAGACTCTTGAGGCCTAGGTTGGAAGCGGGCACAGCATCACTTCCCTTGGATTCCAGTGGTCAGAGCAAGTCTCAAGGCCAAGCCCAGATTCAGATCATGTGGAAATAAACTCACATTGCAAACGGCTTGAGTGCAGGAAGGTCATTAATTAGAGCATCAATGTGAAAAAACTACCCTAGTCTCTACCTCCAGCTCTAGAAGTAGGAAGGCGACGCAGGCCTGACCAATATGAGCTAGAGAAAGAAGCAAAGGAATTTGCACCTGACTTTAATAAGGCCAACCAGAGTTAGTCCCAGAATCTCCTTCCACTGGCATTGCCAAGCTGCCAGGGAATAAGGGCTGCTAAGGCTATCTTGACACGAAACAGGGAGAGGCTGACTGAGGGAGAAGCCAATACAAAGGAAAGCATCGCTAAGAGAGAGAAGTGAGTCCTGGTAACATCCATGGAGCCCCTGGATCCTTCCATACCTGAAGCTGTTTTTCTTCCCAGTTCCCTGAAGCCAGGATTTCCCACCATTGGACTTTCCCTGCTTGAGCCATTAAATTATTGTTATTATTATTGTCAATCAGGTAGAGAGAGAGAGAGAAAGAGTTTTTCCTTTCGGGATCAAGCGCCATGGTCAATTGAAGCACAAATGCCTCTGAATTCTTGCCTTACAACCAGGAATGGGAATACACAGTTAATAGGGGCAGAGAAAAGGCAGGCTTCGAAGTTGAACATCCTGGAATCTAATGATGCCTCCATTAATTGCAAGCTCCATGATGTTGGTTAAGGGAGTCATGATTCTTTTCATCCAGAATGGTTATGAGGATTCAAGGAGCTTGTGTACCTACACGGCTCAGTGCAGAAGGGACACTCGCTAAATGGCATTTCCTAACCTTGATCTCTCTCCTCGGAGCTGTTTCCCTGTTACCAAAGTGGTGTTCAGGCAGAAGCTTCTTGAAGAGGAGCAGAGGAAGGTGGGAAACTGATCAATGGAGTTTGTCCCTGAAACACCCCAGGGGAAGCCTGTCTTGCCTAAATAAACAGTTTAAATGATTAGCCTGGCTTAAGATCTTGTATTTCTTCCAATGTGAGGGCTCATGACCGACATCAAACCAGCGACACAGAACAGTAGCAGGGACTTTTGTTGTTTTTATTAAATGCCACACACATGTGTACCTATCTCCCTCAGAGGAAACTGAGATTCGGAGAGGTTAAGTGACCTGCCTGAGGTCACATAGTGGCAAAGCCAAGATGTAAACCCAGGTCCTCTGGCTCCAGCATGTCTCTTGCTCCTAATCACTGAACTAGATGACATCCATGAAAAATGTAAAAGGCTCATTTTTCTTTGCATATCTGAGTTCAGAGTAAGGAAAAGTTCAACTCCAACACACCAGCATATCTACGTAAACAGACCCTTAATTTTTGTGTGCAGGAAGGAGCATTCCAGGGCTTATAAACTAGCTATGCTTGGGCTGCTTCCAGGCCTGGACATATTTTATTCGGTCCACACAGTGTCTTACATATTGGAAAAATGCACATTGGAAAAATAAGCCTTTCCCCCACTAGCTTCTCTTAAAAACCATAGGGCTGGAGTTGAGCAGTGAGGTTGGATTTGAAGGGGGTGTCTGTCCACTGTAGGGGGAGGATGGGGAAGAGGCTTCGACCCCTGAATACAGCTCAGTCTGAGGCGGTTTCCTGTGCCCTGGGGAGACGCCATCCGGGTCCTGGGTTCCCCAAGAGGCGGCCATTCACTCCGACAGGGAGAACAATGACCTCTTGTTCTCCTGCCAGCCTGGAGTCCCAGGAGTGGGGAGAGGCAGCCTGGGCCTCTGATTGGAGCCCAGACTCTGCCATTCCTGGTTCTGTGGCCTTGCCTTCTGTCTGGGCTTCCCATTCCTCATCTGTAAAATGGGCACAAAGCCATCCCTGCCCAGCTTTCAACCCTCCCACCCCACTTTCTGACCCGCCTTTGGGGGCTCATCCTTCCTACCTTGTTTGGTTGACCATCAAGGTCTGTGGGCGGGCACGTGACCCAAATACGGCCAATCAGACTTGCTCGTGGGAGAATCAGGAACTGAAGGGGAACGAACGCTGAGATTGGAAACAGCTGGAGCCCCAAAGACCTGGCTGCTGGTTCCCACTCCCCACCCCTGGCTCCTGCTCCCCATGTTCCTGGAGCTGCTCGTTCCTGTCCTTTCCAAGTCCCAGCTGGTCAACTTTTCCTTCCAATACCTCGTCCCCACCTTTTCTTTTTTTTAAATTAGCCAGGGTTGGTTTCTGAGGCTTGAAGAAACCCAAGTACTCTGCCTGATGCCAGCATGACAATTTCTGCTTCTAAAGCTGGTATGAGGGTCAAATGCTATGCACTAGAGTATAAACTGTAAAGTGCCATCCACACATGAGGAATTGTCCAGGCACTGGCACATCGCAGTGATGAACTTGGGCCTCAGAATCAGAATTTGATTCCCAGCTCCACCCCTTTCTTGCTGTGTGACCTTGGGCTGCTTGCTTCCCCTCTCTGAGCCTCAGTTTCCTCACCTGGAAAATGGAGATGATACTGGTATTAAGACCAGCTATATACTTTGTGGGTTCCGGAGCAAAGTAAAATGATGGGGACCCTTGTTCAAAAATAATTAAGAATTTCAAGCTGGTGACAGGACAGTGCTAAGCCGAGCATGAGGCCATTCTAGGTGCAGGAGCCTATGTGAGTGCCCAGGTCGCATGTCCATGAAGCTGGCCCTGGCTGCATAGAGCTTGCTGTGAATATGGCATCTTATCCAGGCTGGGCAAGGAGTGGAAAGCTGTATCACTCTAATTCTTATATGGTTGCCTCCCACAAAGCCCTGGAGAAGGTTTACAAAATGAGAATGTAATAATATAATAGGTTTCATCCATTAACCACCAAGTGCGAAACAGGTACTTCACATACTACTTTATTCGGCTTCAGAATGGAGAACTTTCTTCTATTGCAAGTGACAGAAACTCAACCCAAATTGGCTCAAACAAGCAAACAAAAATAATTTAATGATTCATGTGGTCAGGAGCACTCTGGCTTCAGGTATGGCTGAATCCGGGGGTTCAAATGATTTATCAAGAAATTGTACTTCCCTGTCTCTTGGTTCTGCTGCCCTGTAAGTTGGTTTCATTCTCAGACAGGCTGTCTCCAGGCAGAGGCAAAGGTGGTCCCCCAGTATCCTGCCAGGTCAGAAATCACAGGCAGGAGGTCCTTCTGATCACCAAATAAACGGTGAGGGAGACACAGAACTCTCTCCATTTCTCTTCTGTGTGTCTGGTACTAGTGGAGGGAGGTTGGGAGGCTGTGATAATAATGCTAATAGCCCACATTTATCCAAGGCTTTACATACTTCCGGAGATTAACTCTTTTCATCCTCACAACCAACTCCTTTTGACACCTGGGGAAACAGAGGCACAGATAAGCAACATGCCTGAGACCTTTTAAGTGGGGGGATGCCAGGCTTTGAGTTCACATCGTCTGGCCATGGAGCCCAGCCTTTCTCACTCTAGCCCTCTGCGGACATGCAGGACATGTAGACATTGGGGCTACGTGATGGTCTGTGCATCAGAATTTGGAGCTGTGAACCATGAGCATGGCTGAACACCCACCAAAGATTTCTATTTTGTTTTGTTTAAAGCAGTGAAATGTTTGTGTGTTTGAGATGAGGTTTTTTTTTTTTTTTTTTTAGACAGTGTCTCACTCTATTGCCCAGGCTGGAGTCTAGTGGCACCATCTTAGCTCACTCAACCTCTGCCTCCCCGTTCAAGCAATTCTCCTGCCTCAGCCTCCCGAGTAGCTGGGATTACAGGTGCCCGCCACCATGCCCAGCTAATTTTTGTATTTTTAGTAGAGATGGGGTTTCACCATGTAGGCCAGGCTGGTCTTGAACTCCTGACCTCAGGTGATCCACCCGCCTCAGCCTCCGAAAGTGCTGGGATTATAGGCGTGAGCCACCGTGCCTGGCCGACATGAGATCTGACATGAATATAGAACAGACACAGGAGCTGATGCCTGGTGAAGTAGGGCTGGGGGATTATTGCCCTCTGGGGACGTGCTGGGGTGGGAGGGAGAGGAATGGGGGTCACACAGGCTTGTTGCATTGTGATCTGAGACTATTGTACTTTTATTCTGCTTTTAAAAAAATTATTGCAGTGTTCTTTGCGGCTTACTAGGTAGCCAGTGTTTGTGAATGTTCATCACGTTATTTTGACCTTCTATTTCCCCGTTTTTTTTCTCTTGGTATTTCAAGAGCTGAGAGAAGTGACTTAAAGTGTCCTTGCTCTATAACTATCTGTTGCTGGGTTATCTGGTGCATGGATGCTCACACCTTTATTTATATTTATTTATTTATTTATTTGAGGCAGAGTTTTGCTCTGTTGCCCAGGCTAGAGTGCAGTGGTGCAATCTCGGGTCACTACAGCTTCTGTCTCTGGGGTTCAAGTGATTCTCGTGCCTCAGCCTCCCGAGTTGCTGGGATTACAGGTGTGCACCACCATGCCCGGCTAATTTTTGTACTTTTAATAGAGATGGGGTATCGCTATGTTGGCCAGGGTAGTCTTGAACTCCTGACCTCAGGCAATCTGCCCCCCTCAGCCTCCCAAAGTGCTGGGATTATAGGCATGAGCCACCACGCCCAGCCAATTTTCTTTCTAGTCTTTCTAATGTTTTCTTTATTTCTGTCTCATTTTTTTTCTCTTTTTCCATTTCTGTTAACATGTCCTTGCTGTATTTTCTGCAGGGCCTATTTCCTTCCCCTCCAATTTTGTCTTAATTTCTGAGACTTTTTTTTCTTTCTACTTCTTTCCTGAGTGCTAACCCTTCATGTCCATTTCCTCCTTTCGCCTGCCTTCTTCTGTCTGAGTTCTTCAATTTCCTTATTGTTCTCCTTCATAGAGACAGTTGCTCCATTCCATTCTCCTAAGATGTTTTTTTCATTTTTTCTTTTTTTAAATTTGAGATGGAGTTTCACTAGTCGCCCAGGCTGGAGTACAGTGGCGAGATCTTGGCTCACTGCAACCTCTGCCTCCCATTTCAAGTGATCTCCTGCCTCAGCCTCCAGAGTAGCTGGGATTACAGGTAGCTGCCACCACACCCAACTAATTTTTTAGTAGAGATGGGGTTTCACCATGTTGACCAGGCTGGCTTTGAACTCCTGACCTCAGGTGATCCACCTGCCTCAGCCTCCCAAAGTGCTGGGATTACAGGCGTGAGCCACCACACCCAGGCTCCGTTCAGTTCTTTTTTGAATTTATGCCAATATGATTTGGATAAAATTTTCATCCATTTTGTGTTAACACTTCCATCTATTGGTAGATTTTTCTGCTCTTTTCTGCATAATTTATCATAATGTCTTTGTATCAAGGCTTTTACACTTTTTCAAAAACTTGTCATTGGAAGGGCTTGGTTTTCCTGGGTCAGCTATTTGCTGATTGCTCCTGTGGGTGTAAGAAAGAATTAGGGTAGCTTCGTGGGCTCCATAACTGTGATTCTCCTCTGCTGCCATAGAGACAGACTGCTTCCTGCAAATATGTCTTCTCTCTGTAATTCTTCGCTATACCTCCTCTGTTTCTCTGAACCAAACAAGATCCAGGAGAGCTTCTGCTGCTAACAGTACTCACCCAAGCTTCCACATTCATTTTTATAAATAAGGAACATAACTTTCATCTCGGGGCAAGCCCTCATCCCTCAGAAGTGTAGTTTTGCTGATGCTTTCTGAGATTTGTTATCACTGAGCCCACTCACCACTCCCATGTGGCTTCTGCCCTGTCTTAGCTGCTTCACACATGCTCTGAAGCCAATGAATTATATGTCTCTCCTGGCTTTGCTAAAAATGGAGTTTGTGGTCTGGTTTTGTTTATTTGTTTTTCCATTCTTCTTGATCCTCTGGTATAATTTCTAGAAGGAGAGGGTAAATGTGGCCTTAGGCAGCCATTTTTCTACCCCCATTATCTAACTGGATTCTCTTTAGTAACTCTGAGACATAATAAGCAAAGCAGCTATGACTGCCGTCCCATTTTCAATATGAGAAACCAGAAGTTCTGAGGCTCCTGGGGTGCTTCAGGGTGGCAGGAGGACCAGCACTTGGGGTCTGTCTGGATGACAGATCAACATGGTCTCTTTTCTCCTTGTCTTCCATACTACGCTGGCTCTCAGGCAGGATAGCAGGGAGTTGAGGAGACTGAGGTCTGACTTCACCATTTTTTTCCACTACAAAGTGCCAAGGCAGCTGGTTGGGAGCCATAAGGCCACCTGTCCCCCTGTCCTGGGAAAATCAAAGGATGAGAAGCTTGCTGGAGTCCCTCTCCTGTAGCACCCACCACCTCTGGCAGATAGCCTGGGAAAAGGGGCAAGACCACTCCAGAACATCCTCTCACAGGCTAAGATGAGGTCCAGGTGGACTTAGCCTGGGAACGCTGAATGAAAGGCCTCCTAGCCCAGCCATGTTTGCATCTGGATAGCTGCCCCCACCTCTGGGCTCTTAGCCAAGCACATTCCCTACATAATCCTGGCTTTCCTGGGGAAGAATGCTGGAGAATGGCTCCCCTGCAGCTGACATCCTTGCACTTTAGAGACCTACAAATCTCCAAAGGCTCAGGTATGCGCCCATTCTTAGAGACAGTCAGCAGCAAGGCCTGGATGGCAGAAAAGAGGTCATTTCTTCCAACCCTCTGCCTCTGATTCAGACACGCTTTCTCTTCCTGTATAAAAAAGACCAAGTGAAGAGGTTTTCTGTCTTTCATTTCTTCTGTAAAATTCTTGATAAAGAGGCCTGCACAGTGCTTGCAAATAAATACTTGGTAACATGTGCTGAAAGAATTATGCTTCATCTCTTTTGTTGCTGCTGCTGCTGCTGCTGCTGTTAAGACAGGGTCTCACTCTGTCGCCCAGGCTGGAGTACAGTGGCACAATCTTGACTCACTGCAACCTCTGCCTCCCGGTTCAAGCAATTCTCCCACCTCAGCCTCCTTAGTAGCTGGGATTACAGGTGCACGCCACCTTTCCTGGCTAATTTTCGTATTTTTAGTAGAGACGGGGTTTCACCATATTGGCCAGGCTTGTCTTGAACTCCTGACCCCAAGTGATCCACCCACCTCAGCCTCCCAAAGTGCTGGGATTACAGGCTTGAGCTACTGCACCCAGCCTTGCTTCATCTCTCTCTCTCTCTCTAGTTTTTTTGTTTTGTTTTGTTTTGTTTTTTTGAGACAGAGTTTTCTCTCTTTTGCCCAGGCTAAAGTGCAGTGGTGCGATCAACCCCTGCCTTCTGATTTCAAGTGATTCTCCTGCCTCAGCCTCCTGAGTAGCTGGGATTACAGGCGCCCGCCACTACACCCAGCTAATTTTTGTATTTTTTAGTAGAGACGGTGTTTCACCATGTTGGCCAGGCTGGTCTCGAACTCCTGACCTCATGATCCACCTGTCTCAGCCTCCCAAAGTGTTGGGATTACAGGCGTGAGCCACTGTGCCCGGCATAGCTTCATCTCTTTTATTAAGTGCCTACTGCATGCACTAGACACAAGATCTTCTTGAATTTGTCCAACCACCATGGGAGGGGGGCCCTGTCATCACGATCCTCTTGTACAGATGTACCAAGGCTCCAAGAGTAGAAAGCAGCCTATTCTAATTTAACTGGTACAAAGAACATTCAACCAAAAGGATTCTAAAAAGTTTGGAGATAAAGTATACATTAGTCAATCCTTTTTGCTTAAGAAGATCTCAAAATTTCCATGACTTGTAACGACACGTACGTTTTTCTTCCTCGGACCTCTGCAGGTCAGCTAGGGGTTCTCTACTTCAGGCTGCAGGTTGAGCTCAGGTTTGCTCTGTGGGTCATGGCTCAAAGCAAAAACCAAGGTCAAGTGGAAATATGTGATTCCTCGTGAAACCTCTACTCAGAACTGGCAACTGGTTATTTCTTCATCCTCCACTGGTTCAATTGAGTCACAGGCCCGAGTCCACCATCACTGAGTCAGGGAGATATTCTCTGCCCATAGTGGGAGGCACCACAACCCTGCAGCCAAGGGTGGGAACGTCTAATTCTGATATAGGGAGTGGGTGAGAACTGGAGACTGATTTAATCTACTGCAGCACAGTTCCAGGGGTGGCTAATTAATTATGTGACTTAGCAAAAGCTCTCCTTAGGCTCCAAGGTGGCTGCCACAGCTCTGACCCAATCTCTGGCCACTATTACCAGGTGTGGTACTAGCATGACCAACCTTCCTGGTTTACTCAGGACCGGGAGGTTTCCCAGGATGCGGGGCTCTCAGTGCTAAAACTGGGAAAGTCTGGGCAAACCAGGATGCATTGGTCACTTGACGTGTGTAGCAGATTGTTTCTGAATATTTGGGGGTAACTGGGGCAACATGTGAGTGTGTGTGTGACAGTAGTGTGTGTGTGTGTGAGTGTGTATGTATATGGGTGTATGTGTGCTGTTATTCCACAGCCCAAGACAGCAAACAACTAAACACTTAGGATGACATGTCACCAGTAGAAATGGTCATTTATTGGCTCCTAATTCCATGGGGGGGATGTCACACTGGGACAGGCCCCCAGTCTGCCCTCATGTCGGCCTAGTCTTTGCCCCCTCTTTCAGGCTGCCCCCTAAAACTCTATTGTCCTTCCCTAATTCTACAGGACAATTTTGTTCAACATCCAACTCCAAACCCATTTTGCATACCCCAAATGTTTAAACCACTGGCCCTTGGCACAACTAGACTGCACGCCTAAAAATCGGCGGGCAGGTGTGTGCTGTTGGTCTATGCAGTGTTTTAAAATAATCAGAGCCATTATTTCTGGCTTCTCTTGAGTCTGGAGACCTGGCCACACTGGGCATGTATTTCTGCATGGCTTTAGTTGGCTGGAACTGATAGAAGCTGCTTTCTTTTGGATGGGGTAGCCCTCTCTAGTTTTCTACTGTTCCCATCCCTCCCTGTTGCCATCCTGATATGACTGGCTCACTCCATTCATTTGCAATACTTGCTCGAAGACTTGAGTTTACCAGTCTCTCTTTAGCAGCACAAAAACACCAGAAATGTCGCAGTTTGGGTCTTTCCTTCCCCTCCACCTCTCAACCTCACTTAGCTTCTATAAGTGGAAGAATTTATTCTTGCATTGTTCCAGTTTTAGATGGCAGCTGTGCTTCCTTTCGTGGCTGCAGCAGCCATGAAAACACAGCTCTCAGACCTCCCCTGGGGGAGCCTGATTGACAGATATGCCACGCTTCCCAGGGTTTGCTCCTAGCCAATCACTGGGGGAAGCAGGCTTGTTCTTGGGAGACATAAGGCTCCTCAGGAGGCCTAAGGACAACCTGTTAGCCTTGAACTTTCTTTCTTTCTTTTTTTCCTTTCCTTTTTTTTTTTTTTATTTTGAGACAGAGTCGCTCTTTCACCCACTCTGGAGTGCAGTGGTGCGGTCTCGGCACCCTGCAACCTCTGCCTCCTGGGTTCAAGCAATTCTCCTGCCTCAGCCTCCCGAGTAGCTGGGATTATAGGTGTCGGCCACCATGCCTGGCTAATTTTTTGTATTTTTAATAGAGACAGGGTTTTCACCATGTTGGCCAGGCTGGTCTTGAACTTCTGACCTGAAGTGATCCACCCACCTCAGCCTCCCAAAGTGCTGGGATTACAGACATGAGCCACTGTGCCTGGCCAGCCTTGACTTTTCTAAGAGTGCACTGCAGCCCACGGTCCCTTCTTTCCTCTGTCCCTTCCTTCCATTTGTCCTCCTTCTTTCTGTCCTTTTCTCCCAGCCCCCTCTGGCTCCCTCTTCATTTTACTCCCTGGCACTCCCTCAATAAGCCTTTAGTATAACTCTTCTCATCTTGGCTCTCCTGGAGGACCTGCTCATAACAGATTTGGAAAAACCAAGAGGTGGAGAAAGAGAGGCCTTCCAGGCAGGTAAACAGCATGAGCAAAGGTGTGGAGGTGGGAAGGCCCAGGGTGTGTTTGCAGCACCAGGGAGTAAGTTAGTTTGTCCTAAGAAGACATCAAATTCCCGTGCTCTAGCTTATCAAAGGAAGTACTATGGGACCTTGGGTGAACTGACTCTTTCTGGACCTCGATTTCACCATCTGTGAATTCAGAATAATAATACTATGCATTTGATAGGTTCTTTGGGAGGAATAAATAAATTATTATGAGAAAGTGTTTCAAATGGCATAAGTTACCAACTAAAGTTAGAGCTATTGTTACATAAAAAAATTTAAAACTGCCCCTCTCTGTTGGGACTGGTTTTTAGCCTTGAGGAAGGCAATACGCATATTTTCCTTTCCCGACACAGTTTATTTGTAGCTTTTAGGATGCAGACGTGAATCAGAGTTGATCCTTGGAAGACAGAAAGCAGTGGTGCAGGGTAGAAGGCCTCCCTTTCCCAGGCAAAATTCCCTGTGTTCTAATTGGGTTGGGTCTTGACATTACTCTCACAACCCCACAGTGGCCAGGGAAGGGAACAGAGGCTTGGTGAGATGGGAGAGTTGCCTAGATGTCTTGTTTCTACTGGACAGTGAACATCTGAACACACTGAGGCTCCTACAGGGAAATGTCTGAATGTTCGACCCTGGGAGAATAAATTTGCCCGGGGGTCCAGCTGACACATGAGCTTCCCTTCCCCAGAGGAAGGCTTACATGCCAGAGTTGGAAGCTCTGCGGGTAGCTCCCTGCTATCACCACTACCAGCAACGTGCCCATTGCACAAAGTAAAGTAGTTGAGGTTCACAGATGAAGCAACTTGCTTAGGTTTAGATGAAAAGCAAAACTTGCTTTTCAAGTCCTTGCGTATTCCAGCCCTTTCGCCATGGGCTAGAGGGGTGATCTTCCTTGGGATGATCTTCCCTCATCTTCATTCCGAGGCCGTATCAGCTCTGTCCTCAGCAGGGTCCTTTCAGTTCTCCCGGGGCAGGGGAATTTGGAATTTCTGCTATTTTTCAAGACCTGCCTGTTCCTCCAAGATGCCATAGCCAGAGGATTGGATGTCCTATTAGCCTGATAAACACAGAAAACCTACACAGTAAGAAAAATAGAAATAATAAGACAAAGCAACATTTTTGAATTCTCACATGGGCCAGTCCTGCAGAGGTGCCCTGGATGCATTATCACCTCATCTGGTCCTCCCCTCAGCCATACCTAGAAGGCGTCTCAGCTGGGAATGTCTTTGGCTGCAAGTATTAGAAAAATCTGACTCACGGTGTCTTAGCACAGACACGTGGTTAGCTCATTAAATGAGAAATCTACGGGGAGGGGGGTGGTTCCAGGGATGGTGATTCTGCAGCTCTAGTTTGAGGCTCTGCAGCTTTCTTGGCCTTCCCTCATAACACTACAGCCCCCCTCAACTCCCCAGCCAATCACCTTCCCACACAATGGCCCCCAAAGCAGAAGAGAAGGCAAATATGAAGGAAACACATTTTTCTAGAAGCCTCCAACAGATATCTGGAAGGTAGGACAAATCACTAGCAAACATGGATTTCCTGGACCGGCTCAGATCCATGGCGGGTCATTCTCTGGGAAGGGGGCCTGGCCACCTTCCTAAATACATGCCGACTCCTGAACAAATCCAGGGAGAGCCAGAGGCTCACATTCATCTTCCTTTGGTGTGTGAGCAGCTGCCTCTCCTTCCCTGGGAGGATTTTGTCTATGGCTCGAGAAGGGAAGAGAGTATCTGGGAGAGAAATTTGTACTGAATTGAAATTGGTCTGCACTGAAGCCAGGTGCGAGGAGTAGAAGAGCTAATATTTATTGAGCACCTATTGTAAACCAGACCCTGTGCTGGGTGATTTCATTCTCTTTTCATTTAATTCAGTTATCACAGCAGCCCCATGAGGAAGGAACTGTTCTTCCCATTTTTCAGATGAGAAAATTGAGACCAAGCCTGATCACAGATAATGAAGAGGAGCGGGACTGGTCTAAGCATTAATGGTGGTTAACTTTCCCTGATGCTCCTGGTGTGACAGGCACTCACACAGGTGTGCCCTGTGGACTAGGTCATTTGTTCCTGACCTCAACTCCATGAGGTTCTCTTTTCCCCATTCTGTCAACGAGGAACCCCAGCTTGGGAAGGTGGAGCAGTCTGCCTGGGGTCACAAAGCTAAGGATTGGCCAAGCCCGGCTGGGAACCCCACTGCTAGCAGACAGCCCTATGGAGCTCCCCAAATTTGGAGAAAATCCTCTGCGCCCATTCTGCAGCCTTTTTGGGATTGTTGGCTTCTCTGGCAGATAAGCTGGAAAAATAAACAAGAGGTTCAGGAAACTCCTTTTGCCTCTTGCTGTTCTGAATCTGCCGAGGCCACGAGGGGGTCATCCAGCTGCCTTGACAGCTGACATTAAGCAGGCAAATAAATGAATCTTGAATATGATAGCAGGACATGTGAAGTACTGCCAAAAAAAAAAAAAAAAAAAAAAAAACAAAACAAAACTATCAAAAAAACAAACAGACAAAAATTAGTAACAGGTTATGGCACTATAATGTGGTGGGGATGACTGCTTTAGAGCAGGTGGCCAAAGAAGGCTTCTCTGCAGTGACAGCTGAGCAGACACAGAGGGACTGGGGACGTGGTGGAAAGAGCGGGCTGTGCGAAGAACGCTCCGAGCAAAGAGAACAGCACGTGCAAAGGCCCTGTAGTGGGACCTCTAGGGAAAGATGGGGAGATCAGTGTGGCTGAAGCAGAGTGGGTGAGGGAGAGAGTCAGGGACATGGGTCAGGGACGTAAAGGTGAGAGGGGCGGATCATGCTGGTTCTTGAAGGGCCTTATCAGGACTCTGACTGACAAGGATGGAAGCCAGGAGACCAGGGGGAGCAACAGCTTCTCCAGAGCTCTGCTGGGAAGGTGGAATGAAACGTGCCTAAGCTCACCAGGCACTGAATGGGCAGATACAGGACTAGAACCAGACCTCCTGGGTCTGAGTTCCAGGTTCAGCCCATGGTTTCATAAAACTTACATGTGCCAAGCACTCAACAGATTGCGATTCCTTTTATTGTCAAGCTCTCATCACTTCCTCACAATAGCCCCAGAGGTAAGCACAACTCTGCCCTCTCTGCTTCCAGATAGCAAGGTGGGCTCAGAGAAGTTGAGCTACCTGCCCAAGGCTTCCCAGGGTGGGAATGGGGATGGTGGAGCAGGGGCGTGGAGCAAGGCTGGATTGACCCCCAGGCATTCTAGCCTGGAGCCCCAGTTCTCATCAGCACCCTGGGGTGGTACCTTGCAGAGCCGCGGGCACAGGGGGCTGGCACCCGAAGCACCAGGTAGCGGCGACAATGGCCACCACATCCGGAGGCCCTAACATGCACCAGGTAGAGGGTGCATACTTCACGGGCACTATCTGTCCCCAAAGCAGGTGAGGATGAGGGGACTCCCTGAGGCACCCTTGTACCCCCCGCCCAGTAGTTACTGAAGATACTATAGGGTGCGATATAATCCACCCAACCCTCCCAGCCCAGACCACACAATGGAAAACTCCAGATCTCCAGCACGCCTGGGGTCGGGGTTGGCGTGAGGAGGAGCCTTGGGGGGATGCCCTCTGTCTAGGTGGACTGTGGAATGTGGTGGGAAAGCTCCTCCTGACCCCCTTACACTCCTCCTCCGTGTTCGTCCCCTCCTACCACATTTTCTCCTCCTACTCTGCCCCCTCCTCCCCATACTCCTTCACTATTTCCCCATCGCCCCTCCGTCTTCCCAGATTCCCTCCCCTTCCCTTCCCCAAAAGTCCTCTCTCATCTTCCCCATCCTTCTTCCCTCCCCACATATAATTTCTTCCTTCCTGTACATCCTCTTTCTCTCCCCTCCCTTCCATCACCCCTGAGTCCACCACACCCCCCTCCGTCCCCCATCAATCTCCTTTCCCCTTGGTCACTCCCCAGCCCACCACATCTCCTCCGCCCCCCTCCTCCTCCCTTTCCCCTCCCCTCCCCTCCCTCCCACATTTTCCATCCCGGCCTGAGCTGCGGGGAGAGGGGTTCTCCCAGAGCGCCCTGGGCCGACCCCTGCGGACCTCGGAGGGCCCCATCCTCCCGCCCCGCCCCGCCATCCCGCCCCAAAGCGGGCCGGGGTGGGCGGAGTGGGAGGGGCGCGGCGGGTGGGGGCGGGGAACTTTACCTGGGAGTGGGCCAGGCCGCCAGCCCCGCCAACCCCGCCAGCCCCGCCAGCCCCGCCAGCCCCGCCAGCCCCGCGAGCCCCGCGAGCCCCGCGATGACTTGGGCCGCGCTGCTCGGCCTCCTGGCTGCTCTGTTGCTGCTGCTGCTACTGAGCCGCCGCCGCACGCGGTGAGTGTCCTGCTCCGCTCGGCCCCGCCAGACAAAGGGGGCGGCTCCCGCCCGGGCTGCAGCCCAGGGGTCCCGGAGCCCGCCGCCAGCCCGGCCCGAATCCCACTCCAGTATCCCGGGCAGGGCAAGACCCTTGGAGGCGGGAGTCCCGGGGCCCCGCACCCGGGGGAGGGGGCCAGGCAGTGCGGCCCCTGCCAAAAAGGTGTAAGGTGGGACGGTCCGGGGTCCGGTAGGTCCCCCGGGGCGAATCACCCACCTCAACAAGTCCGGGTCTGGCCCTCAGCGCGACGGCAGGGACCTGGGAGGGGATTTCAGGTGAGGACCTAGGGTTTGTGGGCGGGGAGCGGTGCGGGGACAGCCTCGGCGTGGCCCGGGTGGAAGAAGCACTCTCCACTCTTCAGCCTCCGCCTGCACCCGGCACCCACCCACACGCTGTCAAACCCTGCCTTGCTTTCCGCAGTTCTGTAGGGGTAGCCTCGCTCCTCAACCCATTACACAGATGGGAGTGTTGAGCCAGCGGAGTGCAGAGCCCTGGGGGATGTCCTGATCATGCCCTGGAATCACCCTCCCCGGATTCCCTGTCTGGAAGAGGGGGATCGGTGGGCTTAGTAATTTCATTTGCCAGGGAGAAACTGAGGCCTGTGTCTGGAAGAGGGGGGCCGGTGGGCTTAGTAATTTCATTTGCCAGGGAGACACTGAGGCCTGTGAAGGGCTCTACCTTCCCCTGAGGTCCCACAGCCTGGACAGAACCGAGCCAAGGCCAGATGTCACAGCCTCCTGGTCCCAAAGGTTTCCCAGCTCCATTGAGCATCTGTGATTTAGGAAAAAAAGTAAAGACAGCCTCGAATCAAGGAGATAGCTGTAGTTCTCCTTTTTATAAAATATTTTTTAAATTAACTTGAATTGCACAAGGTATAGCTGAATATATTCGACTTAAAACAGATATTGATCCTGTTATAGATAAGACCGAAGCCCCTTAACCCTCCCCCAGCTCCTGAAATCCAGTCCTCTCTCCCTCTCTGGGCCGCTCCTGTTGCTCAGTCTGGGTAGAACCTTCCATATTTAAAAAATATATACTTTTTGTTTTAGACTAGTTTGGGATTTACAGAAAGTTGCAAAGATCGTGCAAAAAGTTCCTGTATTTCTCTCACCCGGTTTGCTCTATTGTTAACATCTTATATTGTTATGGGACATTTGTCGCAATTAAAAACCAACACTGGTCCATTACTCTTAACTAAACTTCAAACTTTACGAGATTTATCACTTTTCCCATTACCGTCCTCTTTTGTTCCAGGATCTGGCCCCAAGTTATCACATTGACTTTAGTCTTCATACCTGCTCAGTCTCCCGGATGTTTTAAAAATTACTCTTACATACACAGACATGAGCTTGTAGCTAATACAGAGCCATGTAAGAGAGAGTTAGTTTACATTCGTGTCTGAAAATTCCGGAAACCTTGGGAACTTTTTGATTTTTAAACAATATGTTAGTTAAATATTCAAACAATAAGCTCACTGTATTTTTCTTCAACCTCCAGACATCTTTACAACTATGTAGTCAATCATTTGCCTTAAAAAAAGAAAAGGAAAAGACAGTGAATAAATGTCTCAGTGAAGAAATGAATTATTTTTCCGAATTGTCAGGCTTTCTCAATACACTGTATAGAAATGTTTTCAGACATTATGATGCTTGCTCTTTTCACTCCAGATTTTAGTTTTGACATCTGTTCTTTTTGCTACAAGCAGATCTTTTTGCTACATGGAGATCGAATCCATTCTTTTGATTCTCTCTGTGAGAATGTCTTCCATCATGTGAATAAGTTGTGGGATCTTTTTTTCTTTTGAGATGGAGCTTTGCTCTTGTTGCCCAGGCTGGAGTGCAGTGGCACAATCTCGGCTCACCGCAACCTCCGCCTCCCGGGTTCAAGCGATTCTCCTGCCTCAGCCTCCCCAGTAGCTGGGATTACAGGCATGTGCCACCATGCCCAGCTAATTTTTGTATTTTTAGTAAAGACGGGGTTTCTCCATGTTGGCCAGGCTGGTCTCGAACTCCTGACCTCAGGTGATCCGCCTGCCTCGGCTCTCCCAAAGTTCTGGGATTACAGGTGTGAGCCACTGTGTCTGGCTTTCTTTTGTCCCTTTGATGGACTCTTAGGTTGTTTCCAGTGTTTCTACTACTTCAATGTACTGTGTTCTCACTCAGGCTGGAGTACAGTGGCATGACCTCCACTCACTGCAACTTCTGCTTCCTAGGCTCAATTGATCCTCCTGCCTCGGCCTCCGGAGTAGCTGGGATTACAGGCGCACACCACCATGCCTGGCTAATTTTCGTATTATTAGTAGAGAGAGGGGTTTTGCCACGTTGGCCACGCTGGTCTTGAACTCCTGACCTCAAGTGATTTGCCTGTCTCAGCCTCCCAAAGTGCTGGGATTACAGGCGTGAGCTACACCGTGTCCAGCCCGGCATTCTTGACCTATGAAAATTCTCAGCCTGTGGAAATGTGGTCAAGTTGAGTAACTGTTCTCTGCCTCCGTTTCCCAATCTTTAAAATGGAGATGATGATCATAGTAGCTAACAGTGGAGTTGCTGGGTTAGAAGAAATGCCAGTTTAAATTATTTTGGCTAGTTCTTGCTAACTATCAATCTGAAGAGCAAATTTATCTTTGGGGATGAGCCTTTGGTTTTTAAAAATTTTTATTTATTATTTATTTATTTATTTTTGAGATGGAGTTTTGCTCTTGTTGCCCAAGCTGGAGTGCAATGGTGTGATCTCGGCCCACTGCAACTTCTGCCTACCGGGTTCAAGTGATTCTCCTGCCTCGCCTCCCGAGTAGCTGGGATTACAGGCACGTGCCACCATGCCCGGCTATTTTTTTTGTATTTTTAGTAGAAACGGGGTTTTGCCATGTTAGCCAGGCTGGTCTTGAACTCCTGACCTCAGGTGATCAGCCCGCCTTGGCCTCCCAAGGTGCTGGAATTACAGGCGTGAGCCACTGTGCCCTGCTGAGCCTTTGATTTTTATATCTGTGGGCACCTTGGAAGGGTCAACAGTGGGTAGTGGGGAGAAGTGTGGGAATGAGGGTCACTGGCAGCTTGAGGGCAGGTGCATGGACCCTGGGGACCCCAGTTTAGATCCCTAATCTCACTTTCTCCTTCCAGCTTAGCTAGGGACACTCTGGTTATCTCTATTTTACAGAGGAGGAAACAGGCTCAGAAAGGCTAAGCAACTTGCTCAAGATCTGTCTGGATTAAAACTCTGGGCTATAAGAATTTTTAGCTTTTAGTTTTAGAGATGGGATCTCACACTATCGCCCAGACTGGAGTGCAGTGTACAATTATAGCTTACTGGAGCCTTGAACTCCTGGGCTCAGGTGATCCTCTCATCTTAGCCTCCTCAGTAGCTGGGACTACAGGTGTGTGCTATCATGCCCAGTTAATTTTTAATATTTTGTAGAGATGGCATCTTGCTATGTTGTCCGGGATGATCTCAGATTCAGCTCAAGTGATCCTCCCACCGCAGCCTCCCAAAGTGCTAGAATTACAGGTGTGAGCCATCGCGCCTGGCTTTGCAAGAATTTTTAATTCACAGGAAGAATGAATTCTCATTCTTCCCACACTTTATACTGGTAATCTGAACACTTAAAAGTCTTAGAACTGTGTGACCTTAAGATACTAAGAGATGCAACTATAAGCAAAAGATTCTTAAAGAAGGACAAACAAGTGGAACAAGTGGGTGACCCTGATGCCTTGTGAATGGTGATCCAGTTTGGGTTGAAGTAAGCAAGGCTCTGCAGCTCCCTCGTCTCATTTCTTTATCCTGACCAAGGCTTGAGGTAATTTCCACCACCTTTATCATACAGCGGAGGTTTAAAAAGACGAAGTGACTTTCCCAAAGTCATACAAAAATTATATTCCATCTCTAGGCCCCTCCAACATTCATGCTTATCCCAGTAAGAAACCACTGCTTCTGAGAGTGAGCAACTCCATCTTTACCTCTGGAATTTAATTTAAAACTTTTAAATTAGGAAACATTTCAACTATACAGAAACAGAAAAAGAATACGGTAAGAACCCCCATGTACCGATACCTTGATTTGACAATCATTAACATTGTTTAAAAAATATTAGATGTAGGCCAGGCGTGGTGGCTCAGGCCTGTAATTCCAGTGCTTTGGGAGGCCAAGGCGGGCCAATCACGAGGTCAGGAGATCAAGACCATCCTGGCTAACATGGTGAAACCCCGTCTCTACTAAAAATACAAAAATCAGCCAGGTGCGGTGGCAGGAGCCTATAGTCCCAGCTACTCAGGAGGCTGAGGTGGGAGAATGACGTGAACCGAGGAGGCGGAGCTTGCAGTGAGCCAAGATTGCGCCACTGCACTCCAGCCTGGGCAGCAGAGCAAGACTCCATCTCAAAAAAAAAAAAAAAAAAAAAGAATTAGATGTCATGATATTCCACCCTTGAATATTTCAGAATGCATAAAAAATGACAACTACAATTCTATTTTCTTGCCTGAGAATATAAAAAGATAATTCTTAATATCATCTAGTTCCCAGTTTAAATTCAAATTTCTGCAATCACAGCGAGAATTTTCAAGCCCCATTCAGTGAACATGAGGGTGGTGAGCTGAGAGTTAGGAGTATGGCTTGTGGGTCCATTGAGGCTAATTGATTTGCCTTGTGAGTATCAGAAACATTCTTCTTGCTTCCCAGGCCTCAGTTTATCTGTACTTTGAGGTGGCTCATGAAGGTGGTCTCTCAAGCCCCAGCCATGTCACCAGGCTACTGCATCTCTTTCTTTGGGCTTGTGTGACCACAACGGGGAGAATTGAGAGGGATCTCTTGGTTGGGAGGCTCCTTTTCTAGGGGTCCAGAAGGCATAGTGGCATCAAGTGAGGGTCCCTGTGGCCCAGTGGCTGGTCTGGGCCCTTGCAAGATGCAGAATTTATAGGCACAAATAAATCTGTCTCATTCTAACATGCACTGACCAGAGGTCACCCAACAGTGGTCCATGACTGAATTCAGCCCTGGATGGGCTGGGTTTGTGCTGTGTGGGACAAGAGGAGAAAATGGGGGGATTCCATACACAAAAATCTAGATTTCCAACTTCTTGTGAAGAATGGGAAGATCTAGCAATACTTTCCTGGGACTCAGTGGTAGCACCCTCTCTAAACCTTGCCACAGTCCCCACTACTCCCTGTTGCCTCTCCAACATGCAGCTACTCTAGTTACCACTCTACTTCCTCTCTGTTGTTTCCTATGCTGAGAAATAATTCTGTGAATTTGTATCTATTTCAAAAGCCAGAAAATAAAAACTAGGGCTAGGCCATGTGCTTTTTCTGCACAGTGGTAGCAGTGTGGGGCAGGTATGGAAGAGCATCTGGAAAACCCTGTTAATGGCAGACTGAAAACCCTGGCGGCCCTGGGGGAAGAATGGGTTAAGCAGGTTAAACAGAATTTTGTTTAACAGCTGAGCTGGAGCAACCCTTTTGTTCTCCATCAAATCCTCCCAGAGCTTAAGGCCCTGAATTAAGTTGAAATGATTGAACAGAGAAGTTGGGCAGTCTACCCAACATTGCGCAGATGAACCATGCCAGCCTCTGCTCTGGACAATCTAGAAGACGGACTCTGTGTCAGGCGCTCAACCTGCATTGGCTTTCTTAACCCTCTCAGCAACCCTGGGAGGCAGGTGCTGCCCATTGAACACTGACTGCATACATGACTCATTCAGACCAGGCTCTGTTCTGAGTGCTGGAGTGAACAACACGTCCTCCCTTCATGGCTCTTCCATCTAGTGAAGATGCGATACCTCAGGGGGCACGGAGGCGGGTGACATCCCATCCTTGACTCCTCTGCATGATTCACAAAGGGTCACGTGGGAGACAGATCCAGGGCAGGCGGTAGGGGTGGCCGTGGGGTCAGTGAGTGAGGAATGGGCAGTTTTCTGAGGAACCCACATGATGGGGCTCCAGTGGGGAGTCAGAAAAGATGCCTTGGGATCTGACCCACAGTGGGCAGGAAACCGGCTGTGTGGGCAGGAGCCGGGGACGGAAAGGTCAGGGCCCACCACCCTGCTAGCCAGGGCCTGGCAGTGCCTAAAAAAGTGAGAGTGTCTGTGGGTGAGGCTAGAGCCCACAGGCCCCAAAACAGCCTCCTTCGCCCCCGCTGGCCACAGGCTGAGTCACCCTGGAATGTGGCCACAGCCTGAGTTGGATTGAGGGCCCGGGGCTGGAAGAGCCAGCGTCAGGGGTCAGGCGCCTGGGCTCCGGGCTTCCTGCCTTTGTCCACGCCTCCTTGGAACTTTTCTGGGGAAAGAGGAAAGCTGCCAGGAATAACACCTGGCTCGCTGGGGAGCTCCGGCCACAGCCGGGAGAAAGGCAGAGAAGGGAAGCCCGCTCCCACCTGCAAAGATGATTTAGGAGAAAATTTCAGGGCCTGCATTTGAGGAGGTCTCTGAAATCTCGCTGCAAAATGCCCACTTAGGGTGACTGGGGACCAGGGTAGTATCAAGAGGGGGGTCACTGCAGCCAGACCTGCCTGGATTAGAAACCCAAGTCCTCTATGGTGGGCCCTCTGGCATGGGACTTAGCCCTCTGCACCTCAGTTTCCTCCTCTGTAAAATGGGCCTGGCAGTAATAATTGCTTCCTCATAAGGTTAGGGGAGGATTCATTGAGTCACTGGGATAGTCCTCAGTGTGGTGTCTCTCACATCATCAGGGTTCATTAAATGTTAGCCATTATTTCCAAGCAAGGAAATGTTTGGAAAATGCCAAGTATAGCACCTGATGTGTAGTTGGCACTAGGTAAATGGTGCCCAGGAATCTTACTGCTCCTGCTTCTCAGCTGCCCCGCAGCTACAAGGTGCCAGGTGCCCTGTAACTCCCCTCATTCTTGGCACAGCCTGATGCTGTCAGTAGCATTGTTGCTCCTATTTTATAGACGAGGAAAGAGAGGCATGGAGAAGCTAAGTCACACAGCCAGCAAGAAGCGTGGCTGGGATTTGAAGCCAGGAAGTATGGTGCTAAAGTTCGGGCTCATCATGACCATGTCCTCCTGCCTCTTATGGAAAAATGACTGCTCCTGAGTCCAGTTTGCCAGGCTCTGACCTGGGCTAGAAGGAGGCTGACATGAGCCAGTTATTCCAAGGCTACTCGGGCAGCGTGACACGTGGAGGCTTCAGGAGAAGTGGCCTTAGCCCAGGGGCTCACAAGAAAATGAGGGGCAAGGAAAGGCCCTGTACCTCCTTAGACTCATGGAGCTCAAATTTGCAAGTCTCCTCTTTGACTAGAGAAGCCCGGATGCGCTGTGGAGAGGAGGGAATGGTTGGGAGAGGCACTTCCTAGGCCCTCAAATTTCGTCTTTGGTTCTGCTCCCATCTTTCCCAGCCTTGGCCCTCAAATCTGGCCATTTGTTCCTGTCTACCACCTGTCCCACCCTTTGGGTTATATTGGGGGCAGCCAGGTAGAGGGAAAGTGGGAGCAGGAGACGGGGCAGAGGGAGGTAGAGAGGGAAGGGGAATGGAGGAAGAGAAGTGGCTGCTGAACTGCTGGGTGTGGAACAAAAGCCCCTGTGCTGAAAGTGGGAGACTCAGATGTCAGGTCTGGCTCCCCAGGGACCATAGCCGTTGCTTCCACCATGTTGCTGTCCTGGGGGGTCACAGTAGTTCCCTGACTCATCTCCTTCCTTCCTCTTGTCTTTCTCTGGTATGACCCTTTAAAGGTGTGGTCACATCACTTACTGGCTCCTGCTTCAAACCTTCCAGTGGATCCCTGTCCCACATGGCAGAGGAGCCAGATTCTCACCTTGGCCTTGGCCCTCATTGTCCCCAAGGTCATCTCCAGCATCATTGCCTACCTCTCGCCTCCACATTCGCCACTCCAGCCGTGCTGGCTCCTGCTGTCTTGAAAACCTCAGCGAGCATGCTCCCACCACAGTGCCTTTGCACTTGCTGTTGCCTCTGCCTGTAACACTGTCCTCCCTGCCCCTCCCAGAGCACTCCTTTTACATCCTTCTAGTCTTTGCTCACATGGCATCTCCTGAGGAGGCCCTCCTTGACCACCTTCTGTAAACTGGCCCCCCTCACTGTCTCACACCACTCTGCTTTCTTTTTTCTTTAATGGAATATAATTCATATCCCATTAAGTTCACCCTTTTGGACTGGGCATAGTGGCTCATGCCTGTAATCCCAGCACTATGGGAGGGCAAGCAGGGAGTGCTTGAGCCCAAGATCAACATAGGCAACACATCAAGACCCTGTCTCTAAAAACAATAGGAAAAAAAAAGTCACGTGTGATGGCATGTGCCTATAGTGCCAGCTACTTGGGAGGCTGAGGCTGGAGGATTGCGTGAGTCCAGACGTTTGAGGTTATAGTGAACTATGATCATGCTACTGCACTCCAGCTACCCTTTTGAAGTGTATAATTCGGCCGGGTGCAGTGGCTCACACCTGTAATGCCAGCACTTTGGGAGGCTGAGATCGTGGGTGGATCACGAGGTCAGGAGTTCAAGACCAGCCTGGCCAAGATGGTGAAACCCCGTCTCTACTAAAAATACAAAAAATTAGCCAGGCTTGGTGGTGGGCACCTGTAATCCCAGCTACTCAGGAGGCTGAGGCAGAGAATTGCTTGAACCTGGGAGGTGGAGGTTGCAGTGAGCCAAGATCGTGCCATTGCACTTCAGCCTTGGCGACAGACCGAGACCCCATCTAAAAAAAAAAAAAAAGTAGATAATTAAATGGTTTCTAGTATATCCACCGGGTTGTGCAATCATCACCGTCATCTAATTCTAGAATATCTTCATCACCCCTAAAAGAAACCATGTACCCATTAGCAGTCACTCCCCATTTCCCCCTCCTCCAGTCCCGGGCAACTGCTAATCTATTTTCTGTCTCTATTGATTTCCCAATTCTGGACAGTTCATATAAATGGATTAATCCAATATGTGGCCTTTTGTGTCTGGCTTCTTTCACTGGGCTTAATGTTTTTAAGGTTCACCCACATCGCAGCATGAATCCGTACTTCGTTCCTTTTTGTGGCTGAGTAACATTCCATGGCATTGATACACCACATTCTGTTTATCCATTCGTCACTCGGTGAACACTTGGGTTGTTTTCACTTTTCAGCTATTATGAATAATGCTGCTGTCACCCGAAAGCGGTCCTGATCCAGACCCCGAGAGAGGGTTCTTGGATCCCATGCAAGAGATAATTTAGAG
Source organism: Macaca fascicularis (assembly GCF_037993035.2). NCBI lineage: Eukaryota > Metazoa > Chordata > Mammalia > Primates > Cercopithecidae > Macaca > Macaca fascicularis. Next base: position 105,644,232 of record NC_088384.1, on the reverse strand, counting down.
TGAGTCCACAGAGTAACGTGAAAGCAAGTTTATTAAGAAGGTAAAGGAACGAAAGAGTGGCCACACCATAGACAGACCAGGGCATTCCCAAAGGCAAGAGGAGGAATGTGTCTGCCTTAGGTACAATTCTTCTTGTTTATACAGAAGATAAAAATCATGGGAGAGATGTGCTCTACCACAAGGCCTAGTGACAAAGGATTGTTACCTACAGTCTTCCTTAAGAATCTATATTATTATCTTTAAAGCAAAACTTATTCTTAAACTAAGAAGGCTTTTGTTCATAAAATATCGGGACATCAGATAATAGACATTTATCTGGGTCTATTAAGTCCTATTAATAGACAATTAATAGACATTTCCTGGGTCTATTAAGTCCTGGATCTGTTAAGTCTTGGGTCTGTGGGGTAAGCATTATTAACCTGTTCCCTTAATTGAAGCAGTAACTTGAGTCTGGCGCCTTAGACCACTCGGCCATCCTGACACGTTGTTCCCTTAATCGAAAACATCCTGTGATTAAGAATGCCTAGTTCCCTGGCTGAGCATGATGGTTCATGCCTGTAATCCCAGTACTTGGTGAAGTGGAGGCTGGTGGATCACCTGAGATCAGGAGTTCGAGACCAGCCTGACCAACATGATGAAATCCTGTCTATACCAAAAATACAAAACTTGCTGGGCATGGTGGCTCATGCCTATAATCCCAGCTACTTGTGAGGCTGGGGCAGGAGAATCACTTGAACGTGGGAGGCGCAGGTTGCAGTGAGCTGAGACCATGCCGTTGCACTCCAGCCTGGACAATAAGAGCGAAACTCCATCTCAGGAAAAAAAAAAAAAGAATGCTTAACTTCTTCCTGGGATTGCAGCCCAGCAGGTCACAGCCTCATTTTACCCAGCTCCTATTCAACATGGAGTTGCTCTGGTTTGAACGCCTCTAACACTGCTTACAAATAATAGTGTATACATTTGTATAAGATCAAACGTTTTCAATTCTTTGGGGTATATTGCTGGGTCTTGTAGTAAGTCTATGCTTGATGTTTGGAGGAACTGCCAGACTGTGTTCCAAAGCAGCTGCACGATTTTACATTCCCACCAGCAATGTATGAGGGTTCTCATTTCTCCACATCCTTGCTAACACTTATTTTCTTCCTTTTTTTGGTGGTGGGGACAGGGTCTCTTTCTCTTGCTTAGGTTGTAGTCAAGTGGCGCAATCACAGCTCATTATAGCCTCCATCTCCCAGGCTCAAGCGATCCCCCAACCTCAGCCTCCTGAGTAGCTGGGACTACAGGTGCCCACCACCACACCTGGCTAATTTTTGTATTTTTTGTAGAGACAGGGTCTCACCATGTTGCCCAGGCTGGTCTTGAACTCCTAGGCTCAAGTGATCCTCCCACTTTGGCCTCCCAGAGTGTTGGGATTATAAGCATGAGCCACCATGCTCAGCCTTATTTTCCTTTTTTAAAATTTTTATTTTTATTATGGCCATCCTGGTGGGTGAAGTGGTACCTGTGAACGAAAAAGTGTCTGAGACAGGTCTTAATCAATTTAGATGTTTATTTTTCCAAGGTTAAGGACATGCCCAGAAGAGAGGTCTGTGCCTTTCTCCAAAGACAACTTTGAGGGTTTCAATATTTAAAGAGGGAAAGGTGGGCTGTAAGAGAAAGAGGGAGGGTATGGTAATCCACATGTCACAAGAGAAAAGGAGCGGGTAAGGTTATAGTCAATGATATATTCGTCTCATGCACAGTAAATTGGCACTTTTCATAAAATAAGGTGAGCGTAGAGTAGCTGCCTATGGAGATATTGAACCTTTTATCTGTAGCTATCTGCTTAGGAACAAAAGGAAAGGCAGCTTCTTGCATGACTCAGCTTTTAGCTTAATTTTTTCCTTATGGCAGAATGAATTGGTGTCCTGAGTTTTTATTTTCCTTTCTCCCTGGTTTTCTTTTCTTTTCTCCCTGGTTTTCTTTTCTTTTCTTCTTTTTTTTTTCTTTTCTTTCTTCCTACAGGGTTTTTTCTCTGCAGCCTCAACCTTCCAGACTCAAGCGATCCTCCTGCCTCAGCCTCCCTAGTAGCTGGGACTACAGGCATGTGTTACCATGCTGGGCTAATTTTTTAAATTTTAAGTAGAGATGGGGTCTCACTCTGTTTCCCAGGCTGGTCTCGAACTCCTGGGCTCAAGTGATCCTCCTGTCTCAGCCTCCCAAAATGCTGGGATTACAGGCATGAACCACCATGTATGCCTGCCCCCGTTTTCTATTTAAGATCTTTTGGAGAAAGCATTTTAGAAGAAAATGAGTGTCTGGTGTTAGTTTTTGTCTGATCTCTCATGTCTAGGATGGTTTATTTCTAGACAAATAGGTCCCACATTGTTAGGAAAGCTCATTTTTAGTAGGTTGTGAAGTCTCACATTGCACAAAGAAAATATAGGGGAAGGAAGAGAGAAAGAAAACAAGAAAAAAGGAGGAAATAAGCAGAAAAAAAAGAAAGAACAAGCCTGGAAAACTGATAGAGGCCATATTACTCTCAAGTCCATATATCAGTAGGCAGGTATGAAAATTATTTATGCATATAAAGAGATTGCTTTTATTTTTTTCCAAAGTTTAAGTTCAGCTTATAGGGCTGTAAGAAAAGCACAGCTTAACTTTCAATGATTTCACATCAGAAAAAGTGAGGGGGAAAAAAAAGAAAGAAGGGAAAACATTGAAAACATTATTTTGGAGAACTGTAGCCAGGAGAAGTTTTAGAATTCAGTCCAAATTGTAGAAAATAATAAAAATTGAAAAACATTAGACAAGGCTAGAATCTAATAACACGTGTACTATAGTTAATTTTGAAACATGACTTTTCTCTCTCCAATTCCCCAATTTTATTAAAGACAAAATCACAGTAGGACCAATTTATTTGTAAAATAAATTTTAGTTCTATTACACTTGGCTTGATTATTTGCATAAAGTGAAGCAAGACTAATCATTTGCCATATGGGCTCTCTCTTTTTAAAATTGGCTTTGCTGGAAGCTTTTCCATAAGGAATCTAAGATTAGACCTTTTTAAAAGCCTCACACCCAGCCAAGGATTTATCTGTGCCTGCAGATACCTGTATGAATTGAGTGAATTCAGAAAGTGATGTTCTTTACTTTCCACAGGTCAGGACCCTGTAAAGGACAGGGTATATGAAGCCAGTTTTTCCAAGGGGCTTTTATTAGCTCTATAGTTCAGCCTCATTTTCTCAAAGAAGTCTGAAAATACGTCATTCCAGTTAAAGCCTTGGTAAAATTAACAGTGTCTTCAATTATGCCCTGTTATAAAAGAAAAAAGATACTTATTGAACTTACACAAATAACTACATTGCCATAAATTAAGAATACTCACAAATAGTTTCCAAGTTTTGGAAAAATAGGTAAAGAGAAAGAAATTCTGTTTTAAATTTTCCTCATGAGAGTATACTTTACTGAATTGCTAAAAGCTATAAACAGCTAACTGAATGGCTAAAAAGCAATAAACTTTTAGAGATAAAATTGCTAAAAGCTATAAACAGCTTAAAAGAAGAGAAAGTTTCTTGACTCTGTAAAACAAAAGAATCAATAAATGTTTTAAACAAAAACTCATAAAAGATTATTTCAATCTCCTGTTAGTTCAGTTCATGCGATTAACTCCTGTTGTGCTCAAGACTGGATTAACAATCCTCATGAATACATCAGCTCTCCATGACAGCCCAGGAAGTTTTTCTGTCTATTCCAATGGCACAATTAGGGTTGTCAGAAGAGTATTTAAGAATATTCTTCAGAGTTCTACAGCTGATTATAAATCACCTATAAAAGGATGAAACTAAAACAACTGTGGATGACAAAAGTCTTAGAACAGCCATAAAGACACGATTGACAAGGAAATTTGGTTACTTCTGTGGTATACAATAGTTTTACATAATAATCATAATTACTACTGAAGATACATACTAAGACATATCAGAATCACAGGAATCTGATACAATTTTGGAACACATACTCATTTGTATAAACAACTAATTTATATAAATATAATCCGAAGAAAATTAAACACCATTTCATATTTGACAGTGCTTCCTGTATGATTTTATTTTACCAAATAAGCTGAATGTGTCTTTTTTGGACTTCAGAGGACTAATGCTGAAAACTTGATGAGGTCAAATTAGTGAATTACTGTTTTATTTTGGAAAGTTTGTCAAATACAGAAAGTTTAAAACACTTGATATCACAAAATAGGATCACAGGTTATTATAAAATAAGTCATTCATTTAGCCAAAGGTATAACTCAGAGATTTCAGAAAAAAGGCAAGAACCTTTATTCTTTTTTTTTTTTTTTTTTTTTTTTGAGACGGAGTCTCGCTCTGTCGCCCAGCCCAGGCTGGAGTGCAGTGGCGTGATCTCGGCTCACTGCAAGCTCCGCCTCCCGGGTTCACGCCATTCTCCTGCCTCAGCCTCCCGAGTAGCTGGGACTACAGGCGCCCACAACCGCGCCCGGCTAATTTTTTGTAATTTTTAGTAGAGACGGGGTTTCACCGTGGTCTCGATCTCCTGACCTTGTGATCCGCCCGCCTCGGCCTCCCAAAGTGCTGGGATTACAGGCGTGAGCCACCACGCCCGGCCGTTCTTTTTTGTTTTCGAGACACTCTCACTTTGTCACCAAGGCTGGAGTGTAGTGGTGCAATCTTGGCTCTTTGCAACCTCCACCTCCCAGGTTCAAGCAATTCTTGTGTCTCAGACTCCCAAGTAGCTGGGATTATAGGCATCTGCCACCACACCCAGCCAATTTTTTTGTATTTTTAGTAGAGACAGGGTTTCCCCATGTTGGCCAGGCTGGTCTTGAACTCCTGACCTCAAGTGATCCACCTACCTCAGCTTCCCAAAGTGCTGGGATTACAGGCATGAGCCAACACACCCGGCCTAAAAACCTTATTCTTTGAGAGAGGAGACTGAATTTCCCAAATGATAAGCTCTAATAAAGACAGCATGAGGCCAATTAAATCCTGTTTCTCAAATCTTATAAACAAATCTATTAAATTTTAATTATCTTGACCCTAAGATGTAATTTCCATAAACCATTTTCTAAACTTTTATAATTTTTTAATTACAGGGTGGGATAATGCTTCAGGAAAACCTTGTTAATCTGACACAGGAGCCCAGATGCTGGTCTTGCATCAATGTGCCCTTGATGTTAATAATTAATAGAGAAGCTGAACTAATTTAATCTCTCAAAATCAGCCCTTCCAATCTCATATGCCCACCTCTTCCATGATAGTCCCTGGGCCTAGAGAGGTTGAATAGTTTTCATTTCTGGCTCTGTGTCTCACAAATGCAGCTTATTTTGAATGTCATCTCCTAGGTCTGAAGATGAGGCTTTAACTGCTATCAGTATTTAAGATTTCGCAGGACTCAGTGTCCTTTTTAGACCCAGGAGTCAAAGCCCTCTAACTTAACAGCACCAGGACTTTAAAAACATTACAGAAAGTTACATGGATGTAATAACCTTCATTAAAAAATTTTTATATCAGCTTTCCTAGGCAAATCAAAACACAGAACAATTTGGACATATTAAGAAATGCCAGGAGTACAGAATGTTATCTTGGACAAAAACATTTCCTTTAGACCTTTATGATAAAACATTTTTAGCATCAGGCCACAACAGTTAGGACCTGAGGGAAAAAATTTATATGAGCTGACGAAAATGTTGAAGGAGAGAATTATTCTCTCAGTCCTTCTCAAAGGGGAGAGAAAGCTGAAAATAGCAAGATGCAATAAAAGTTGAACTTTTGGGTTAAAAAATTAAAATCTCATGTAACTTTATTAAGAGTAAAGCAACACCCTAAGAAAATGTTGTTCTAACCAATTCTTTAGTGTATTAGTGCATTTTTAATATCAAAACCCAAACTCTAGAAAGACTATTATAAATAATTTCCTTTTAATTATAGTCAACTTGATCACATAAAGTTTTTTTCATAAATTCTCTTTTTATAAACCTTATTATGACTTACACAAACCATTTACAACATGCTTCCTGTTTTATCCTAAACATCTCTCTTTTGTAAATGATCAATCATTTTATTTTAGGACAAAAAATTTTTACAAGATTCTTTCTATATATAATTACTTTTCTTTTAACCTTTCTTGCCAAAGATACCCCTTTATAATTTTCTTTACATCTCTCTTATTTACTTTTACCTTTTATCTTGTTTAATAAACAACCTTTGAATTAGACAAAACTATTTCCTTTTACTAAGAACACTTTTTTAAGAAAAATGTTTTTCTATAATTTTTTAAGGAAAAATTGGAAAAGACCCAGACATTTAATGGGTATCTATTATTTAATTTAATATCACTTTAGATTCTGAATTATATGACATTTATTTATAAGCATTTATTTCATTACATTTACCTAGTTTATTTTTAAAAAGAGTTTACCTAGATGACTTATGAAAACTGTGATAGTCATTATTTAAGGTTATTTCCCTGTTAATCATTTTTATAGCTGTGAATTTCAGATGTTTACTTAAGTAAGAACCTTAAAGTTGAATACATGTGTGTTTTTTGTTTTTTTGGCCAATAACTCAGGATTTAACTGTTTTCATTAAAGGAACAATATTACATGCCTTATTTATCAAAAAGTTATTCAATGATAATTCTCTTTTGGGCTGGATTTATAGCTTCATAATCCTCATGCCAAATTTTGTCACCTATATCTAGCAGAGATAAATATAAAACCCTTTGACTAATAAATATAAACAATAAATAATGTATATTGACAATGCTGAAACCATTTCTAATTTTATTTTACCAATAATTTAAAAACCAGCTTATTTGTTAAAGATTCACTTAAGTCATGTGAGCTTGAAAAACCATTTGGGCTTAAAGTTTCTATTTTTCTGATAAAGCATTTGATTTTTTTTCTTTAAGCCAATTAGACCTGTTTTATGTATATTTTGGAGTGAGACATTATATACAGGACATATAAATACATAGACATATTAGACAGGCAGAAGTAGAACTGATAAAATTCATAAGACCCCTTTTTTTCTCCTATTATAAAGCTCCTGGCTTTTCTTAATATGTCTAAGTTGTTTATGTTTTTATTTGCCTAGGAAAGCTGATATAAAACAATTTTAAATAAAAGTTATTACATCCATGTAACTTTCTGTATCGTTTTTAAGTCCTGGTACTATTAAGTTATAGGGGTTTGACTCCTGGGTCTAAAAAGGACAACTATCTTAGACTTCCAATTTCGTGATAACCTGTTTCATTACCCTAGGCAATTGTCAACCAAACTTACATACTATAGGAACAACTTGGGTGAAAATCAGAGAGGGAAATGTGTATCTGTAAAGAGAGAGAGAGAGACAGAGAGAGGGAGAGAGAGACTGGGTGTGTTAGAAGGAGATTAAAAATGGATGCCAAGCCACAAGCCACACATAAAATAATAGGAATCTACCGTAGGATTTTATGAGGAGACCAATTTCATTTAGAAAGGTAGTTTTAAATTTAGTCTCTGTCTTTTAAATGGACCTCTGAGCTCTGGGCAGAGCCCACACTGAATCCCGGGTCTCCAAAGGGAGAGAGAGATCATGAGACTAGGCCATGTAATGCTTTCACAGTGCACTTTGTTACAAAGACACCACTCCCTCTCTTAAATACACAAGAGTGGACCCTGTAGTAATAACTATTTTAGTAAAAAAAAAAGAAAAAGAAAAGAAATCAGATAACGCAATACAAAAACAATCATTTTAAGATCTGAGAGGAACTTGTCTTTTTACATTCTTAGGATTCCATAAGGAAAAACAGAAGTTTCTCCCCAGAAGGAGTCTGGCGCCTTCTCTGTTTTCTTTAAGGAATCCCAGGCTGTTAGAAATTATTTTAGGTCCCTCATGCAGCAGAGGGCGGCGAGAGGAAGGAGAGACAGGCAGAAGTAAATGGAGAAAACAGCATCAGTCGACTGGGAAGAAAAAAATTTTTTTTCTCAAAAAAACAAGAACCTAGGAGAGAAAAAAGAAAGCATAAAGGCATACATACACACACACACACACACACACACACACATACACACATACACACGCATACACACATACATAAACACACACACACAGATACATACATGCATACACACATACACACATGCATACACATGAATACACACACATAAACACACACATATACACACAGATACATACACACATGCATACACACACATATACATGCATACACACACATAAATACACACATCCATACATAAACACTGTCGACAACAAGAGTCTAACTCTGTAAAATATTTGAGGAGGTTTATTCTGAGCCAAATATGAGTGACCATGGCCTATGACACAGCCTCAGGAGATCCTGAGAACACATGCCCAAGGTGGTCGAGGCACAGCTTGGTTTATACATTTTAGGGAGACATGAGACATCAATCAAATACATTGACGATATACGTTGGTCCAGTCCAGAAAGACAGGACAACTTGATGTGGGGGGTGCTTCCAGGTTATAGGTGGATTTTAAAACTTTCTGATTGGCAATTGGTTGCAAGAGTTATTATCAATAGAAAGAAATGTCTGGGTTATAGTAAGAGGTTGTGAAGGCCAAAGTTTTCTCATGCAGATGAAGCCTCCAGGTAGCAGGCTTCAGAGCGAATAGATGTAAAGGTTTCTTATCAGACTTAAGGTCTGCGTTGATATGAATGCTGCAGGGTATAATGAGTCATGTCAAACCCCCACTTCCCACCATGGCCTGAACCAGTCTTTCAGGTTAAATTTTATTTTTTATTTTATTTTATTTTTTTGAGACGGAGTCTTGCTCTGTCTCCCAGGCAGGAGTGCAATCGAGCGATCTTGGCTCACTGCAACCTCCTCCTCCTGTGTTCAAGCGATTCTCCTGCCTCAGCCTCCCGAGTGGCTAGGACTACGGGTATGCACCACCACGCCTGGCTAATTTTTGTATTTTTAGTAGAAACAAGGTTTTGCCATCATGGCCGGGCTGGTCTTGAACTCCTGGCCTCAAGTGATTCACCTGCCTTGGCCTTCCAAAGTGCTGGGATTACAGGCTTTAGCCACTGTGCCTGGCCTGCACTTTAGCATCTACGAAGCAGGAAAAAAACTTCAAACTTGCCTTCCCTGTTGGAAGTGAGTTGAAACTCCGGAAAGGAGTTACCTGCTCTCCATTGTCATGGAAGCAGGAAAAGTTGCCTTCCTTGTTGGAAGCAAGCAAAAGTCCAGAAAAGAAGTTGTACAACAAAATAAAACTTAGCTCTCAAATTTTAGCTCTCTTAGATCTCAAATTTTCAGAGATCTGGGATTCTCTGCAGGGGGGAGCTCCCAGCCCTCGACAAATTGTCCTACTGGTTTGACCAATGAAGACAGATACCAAGCCGTTACTAAATACCAACAGGAGATTTGTCAAAGGCCAGGGCCACCTCCGTGGAGTCCCTTCATGGTTGCCAGTTTGTGAACTAAAAATTATCCAAGCTGGGTCTCAATCAATTTAGATGTTTATTTTACTAAGGTTAAGGACAATGCCAGGGAGAAGAAAAACCACAGAATCGCAGAAACAGTCTGTGGTCTATGCGTTTCTTCAAAGATGACTTTGAGGGTTTCAGTATTTAAAGGGGGAAAAGCGGGCTGGAGGGGAAAGAGGGAGGGTGTGGTCATCCACATGTTACAAGAGAAAGGGAGCAGGTGAGGCAATAGTCAATGATGCATTCATCTCGTGCTCAGTAAATGGGCACTTTATGTAAGATAAGGTGAGTAGCTGCCTGTGGAGATATTGAACCTTTTATCTGTAGCTCTCTGCTTAGGAACAAAAGGAAAGGCAGTTTCTTGCACGACTCAGCTTTTAGCTTAATTTGTTCCTTTTGGCCTAGTGAACTGGGGTTCTGAGATTTTATTTTCCTTTCATATACCTCATTGTGTTTTGATTTGCATTTCCCCCATGACTAATAGTATTGAGCATCTTTGCATGTGCTTATTGACACCCCCTACCCTTCTTTTTTTAAGACGAAGTCTTGCTCTGTTGTCTAGGCTGGAGGGCAGTGGCCTTCCACCTCTCGGGTTCAAGCGATTCTCCTGCCTCAGCCTCCTGAGTAGCTAAGATTACAGGTGCCCGCCACCACACCCGGCTAATTTTTGTATTTTTAGTACAGATGGGGTTTCACCATGCTGGCCAGGCTGGTCTCGAACTCCTGACCTCAGGTGATCCGCTCTCCTCAGTCTCCCAAAGTGCTGGGATTACAGGCGTGAGCCACCATGCCTGGCCTAGCCCCTCTGCCCCCAGCTTTTTTTTTTTTTTTTTTTTAAAGAGACAGGGTCTTGCTCTGTTGCTCAGGCTAGAGTGCAGTGGTGTGATTACAGCTCACTGCAGTCTCCAAGTCCTGGGCTCAAGCAATCCTCCCACCTCAGCCTTCCATGTAGCTAGGGCTACAAGTGTGTGCCACCATACCCAGCTAATTAAATTTTTTTTTTTTTTTTGTAGAGACAGGATCTCACTATGTTGGTCTTGAACTGCTGGTGTCAAGCAATCCTCCTGCCTCGGCAATCCTCCCAAAATGTTGGGACTACAGGCATGAGCCACCATGCCTGGCCTTATTGACCATTTGTATATATTCTTTGGGGAACTGCCTATTCAAATTCCTTGTGCATTTTTTTTTTTTTTTTTTTTTTTTTTTTGAGACGGAGTCTTGCTCTATCGCCCAGGCTGGAGTGCAGTGGCGCAATCTTGGCTCACTACAAGCTCCGCCTCCCCGGGTTCACGCCATTCTCCTGCCTCAGCCTCCCGTGTAGCTGGGACTACAGGTGCCTGCCACTGCACCTGGCTAATTTTTTTGTATTTTTAGTAGAGACGGGGTTTCACCGTGTTAGCCAGGATGGTCTTGATCTTCTGACCTTGTGATCCTCCCGTTCGACCTCCCAAAGTGCTGGGATTACAGGTGCGAGCCAGTGCACCCGGCTTCCTTGTGCATTTTAAAACTAGGTTACTCCTCTTTTCACTGTTGGACTGTATCTATTTTATTTTCTTCCACAATTCTCACTCTCTTATGTGATTTTGCTTTTTAAATGTTTTGTCTGCTTCCCTTATTAGTAGCTAAGCCCCATGAGGTCAGGGATCTTGCCTGCCCTGTTCCCTGCTATATCTTTGATACCCAGGACAGTTCCTGCTTCATAGTTAATGTTTGGTGAATGAGTGAATGAATCCATAGTGAGAAGAAGAGATGTGATGATTCATTCATTCATTCATTCATTCATTCATTCATTCATTCAATCATTTAGCAGAGGCATATCTGAGAGCTCTCTGCATCCCAGTGGCTCTGACAGGGATCGTAACCTGGGTCTAGGGACCTCTAAAAGACTCACCATGAGCAGCAGCCCTGGAACACCGTGAGGCTCATCTGATGACTCTGACTGCAGCTCTCCTGAGCTGACAGCCCCTCCCGCAGAGGGTGGTGGGTGAGGATGAGACGAGGCTTGGCTGGGGGCAGTGCGCGGTACAAGCACGCTGGAAGTTTGCATGCGTTCATTGTTCATTGCTGCATAACAAGGTGCCATACAAGAAGCGGCCTCAAACAATCCCCACTTATTAGTTCTCAGTTGGGTGGATCAGAAGGCCAGCGCGGGGTGACGGGGCTCTTTGGTTATGTAATCCCAGCATTTTGGGAGGCTGAGGCGGGTGGATGACTTGAGCTCAGGAGTTCAAGATCAGCCTGGCCAACATGGCAAAACCCCATCTCTACTAAATATACAAAAAAAATTAGCAGGGCATGGTGGCGCATGCCTATAATCCCAGTACATGGGAGGCTGAGGCAGAAGAATCACTTGAACCTGGAAGGCGGAGGTGCAGTGAGCTGAGATAGCCCCACAGCACTCCAACTTACAAGGCTGAAATCAAGGTATTTGTCGGGCTGTCTTCCTACTGGGCAGTCTTCGGGAGGAATCTGGCTGAATGCATTTGCCTGTAATTGTAGGACTGAGGTCCTGAGGTCCCCGTCTCCTTGCCTGCTGTCAGCCAAGGTCCCCTCATAGCTCTAGATGCTACCTGGATTCCTTGCCACGTTGCCTCTTCCATCTTCAAAACCAGTAGAGAGATTCTCCCATATGTCCAGTCCCTCTCATGCTTTCAATCTCTTTTGCCAAGAAGAGCCTTGTCTCTTTTAAGCCCGGTCCCCTGCCACCTGTTAGGTCAGGCCCACTAAGGAGAATAATTTTTTCTTAAAGTGAATGGTACCATCTATCCTCTAATCAGTGGAGGGGATTATACAAGGGTGTGGGTCACTGTGGGTCATCGTAGAGTTCCATCTACCTCGGTGAGCTGGAAATATTGTTCTTATGTTCTCAGAGGAGTTCCTCTGCTTTCACAGATGACCCTGACCTTGATGATCACATATGCACCCAGCCCACCCCCTGTGCTGACCTGCTCATGTGCTCTGGGGACATCTCCACAGGCTACAGCCTGGGCTTTTGCCACCTGAAGAACCTCAGCTTCTGAACTAAGAGGGGTGGTCGGGGTAGTGATGAAGCCAGTGCCTTCACTGCCTTCTGCCACCCAGCTGTGCCCTCCAGTCTCATCCTTTATCTGTGGGCAAGACAGGGAGTGTGGGGTGACCCAAACCCTGGTCCAGGTTGGCTCACACAGACAACTCCGTGTCCTTACACTGTTGGGTGCTGGGAGGCCCCTCACCCACAGAGAGACGACCACCTCTAATGGAACCCATGCCACGTACCAGACATGAGCTGACCCCCAGCCTCTTCTCCCACCCACCACAGTCCATTCTCTGCACCACAGCCAAAAAGATCCTATAAAAACCTGAGCCAAATTATGTCCCCTACTGCTCCATTCAAATTACGTCCGTAACTGCTCCATTCAAAATCACACCCTACAACCTACACCATGCCCTTCCTTGCCTCATCAAATGGTGACAAGTGCCATGGCTTCTGTAGGCGACCCGGTGAGCCTCCGCTGGACCTGGGGAGCATCCCCTGGTTGGGCTATGCCTTGGACTTTGGAAAAGATGCCGCCAGCTTCCTGACGAGGATGAAGGAGAAGCACGGTGACATATTTACTGTAAGTGCCTCTTGTGCCTGGGGAGGGATGGGGATGAGCAGCTGAGCCTCGTATCTGGTTTCTGCTGATTCCTTCAACATCTGTCCCTATGCCAACCCCCCCATCCAACATCCATCTGAGTGGTCGAGCCAACTCTCTATCCAGCTGCCTGTCCAGCTGCACACCCAACACTGATCTAACATCATCCCTTCAGTCTCCCTCTCGCTCTTCCCAGCATGGAGTTATGTAGTCACTCAATATCTCTCCAGTACTTGTATATCCATGCAGCTGACCTCCATCCATCCATTCCATTTCCATCTATTCAGCATCCATCTTCCCATTCCATTCTTCTGCCTGTCCACCTGGTGTCTACCAAGCATCTTTCCATCCTTATATCCACCCAGCATTCATTCGTCAACCTCCGTCTATCCACTCACCCATCAGTCTTTCCATAGATTCACCCGACATCTGTCAATTCATTTTTCCATCTTCTATACCTTCATCTGTCTACCCAGATCTACCCAGCCTTCTTCCACTCATGGATCCAACATTCATCCAACTTTCATCTGTATACAGTTGGCCTTCTGTATCCATGGGTGGGTTCCATATCTCTGGATTCAGCCAGCCATGAATTGAAAATATTTGGGGAAAAATGTGTTGGTACCAAACATGTATAGACTTTTTTTTCTTGTAATTCTTCCCTAAAAGTGTAGTATAACAACTATTTATAAAGCATTTACATTGTGTTAGGTATTATAAATAATCTAGAGATGACTTAAAGTATATGGGAGGATGCATGTAACTTATTTGCAAATATTATGCCATTTTACATCAAGGACGTGAGCATCCACAGATTTTGGTATCTGCAGGAGTCCTGGAACCAATCCTTCATGGATACTGAGGGATAACTAGTCAGTTCCCACCAATTTTCATTTTTCTATTTATCTACGCATCTTTCTATTCATCTGCCACTATCCACCCAACATTCAGCTATATTCAGTATTCAATGTCTCTCCACTGGATATACATCTATTTATATCTCATCCATCCATCCTTACAACATCTATTCAAATGACCACCACCCACCCATCCACCTTCCATGTATCCTTCCAACTTCCATCCAATCAACATTCATCCTTCACTTTACCCAGTATCTATCTAGCATCCTCTCATCCATGTACCCAACATTTATTCATACATTTGGTTTCCAACAAACCTCTAGCTGCCCTTTCATCCATCTTTCCATCCAACATAGATTCATTGATCTATCCTTCCATTTATCCACCTAACATTCTATCCACAAGTATTTACCCAGCAGCTTCCTTCCTTCCTTCCTTTCTTCCTTCCTTCCTTCCTTCCTTGTACTCATTTATCCATTCACCCATCCATCCATCTGCCCATTTACTCTTCTACAATCCACCCACTGGAATTTACCCAACAGCATCCATCCATCCATCCATCCATCCATCCATCCATCCATCCATGTATCCATTCATTCTTCCATCCATCCATCCATCCATCCATTCTTCCATCCATCCATCCATCTATCCATCCATCCATCCATCCATTCTTTCATTCATCCATCCATTCATCCACCCATCCATTCATCCATCCACTTATCCATCCATCCATCCATCCATCCATCCATCCATCCATCCATCCATCCATCCATCATGTGCACAAGATCCATCTGCCGCCTTCTCTCCTGGCTGCTGGAGATATGGCAATAACAAAGATAGTCATGGCAGGTGCTTAAGAGTGAGGTGATAAAGAACACAGTCTTTGATTTTTAAAAAGCCCCAATATTCCCAAATTCCAGTCCTAGCCCTGCCATTTCTCAGCTATGAGATCTTGGGTACATTTCATCTCCTTTCTAAGCCTCACTTTTTCAGCTATAAATGGGTGAGCAATGGTCCCTACCTCACAGGGTGGTAGGTGGTAGTGAGGCATAGATAAGAGAACATAGTCTGTTACTGTCCAGTGGGGCAGTGCCTGGCACATAGTAAGGCCCTGACCACTGAGAGCGGCTGCTGTTCACAGTGACACTCTTCACTCTATCCCTGGCAACTTCCCACAGATACTGGTTGGGGGCAGGTATGTCACCGTCCTCCTGGACCCACACTCCTACGACGCGGTGGTGTGGGAGTCTCGCACCAGGCTCGACTTCCATGCCTATGCCGTCTTCCTCATGGAGAGGATTTTTGATGTGCAGCTTCCACATTACAGCCCCAGTGATGAAAAGGCCAGGATGAAACCGTGAGTGGCTGGAGATGGCACCTGTGGGCGGGCCAGGGCGGGCGACTCACTTCTACCCATGTGGCCCAAGTCATGCTCGGTTCCAAAGCAAGTGTCCAGTAAAGACATTTCATCTTGAGAACACAAACAGAAACAAAACAAAAAACAACCCAAAAGAATTGCGTGGAAGAAGAACTCTTTGTTTCTCATCTTTGTTTTTTTTTCTTTTTTTTGGGAAGCAGCCGTGATTTTAGTAAGAGGATTTGGGTCAGCCACCCCTAAATTCAAATCCCAGCCCCATCACTCCCTAGCTTTGTGACTTTGGACAAACCTGTTTCCCTCTCTGACCCTCTGTTTCCTCCTCTGTAAAATGAAGGAGAGAGGTGGGATGATGAATATTTCTGAGTCCATACTCTGTGCCAGGCAGCGTGCATTGTCTCATTAGTCTTCACAACAATGCTGGAGACTAAGTAACTTACAGCCCCATTTCATAGATGCAGCCACTGGAGCTCAGATAAGTGACTTGTCTTAGGCCACATAGCTGGAAGTGGTACAGCTCCTGAAACATATGGAGGAGTCATTTTATTTTATTTATTTTTATTTTATTTATTTATTTATTTTGAGACATAGTCTCTCTCTGTTACCCAGGCTAGAGTGCAGTGGTGCGATCTCAGCTTACTGCAACTTCCGCCTCCCAGGTTCAAGCGATTCTCCTCCCTCAGCCTCCCAGGAAGCTGGGATTATAGGCACACGCCACCACACCCAGCTAATTTTTGTATTTTTAGTAGAGACAGGGTTTCATCATGTTGTCCAGGCTGGTCTCGAACTCCTGACCACAGGTGGTCCGCCCGCCTCAGCCTCCCAAAGTGCTGGGATGACAGGCGTGAGTCACCGTGCCCGGCCACGTATGGAGTGATCATATCAATAAGAGAACGGATGAACGTGTTTGCTCTGCATTCATTCGCAGACATCTGAGGACCCATTGTACCTTGGTCATTGCCCTGGATGCAGGGTGTGCAGAATGATGCCAACCACCATTTGAAGGCAGCTATTATAGGCCAGGTGTCTGATAAGCTCACTTTCATATCTATGCATTAGCCTCAAGAGGTGGGCATTTTTATCCTTATTTTACTGATGAGGATACAGAGGCTCAGAGGAGTGAAGTGACTTGCTCAAAGTCTACTGCTAGTAAGTGGCAGGACTGGGATTTGAACCCAGGTCTGCTGACTTCACAGCCCATTCTCCTTCATCTATGATACTAAGGCAGATAAGACCCTGTGTCCGCCCCTGCAGAGTTCACGCAGTCCAATGACAGTCTTCAGTGATCTGTCTCCAGGAAGAATACCCTGTGGAGGTTAGGAAGGGCAACTAGGAACCTGTTTTGCAGGATAGTTAAGGCCGAAGCAAGGCCAGCATGATGAGGTGGATGTTGATGAGATGTGATGCCTGCTCTGAACCTTGGCCTGGAGGCAGCTGCTTGGAGCCTGGGTGTCCTGGGTCCTGACATTTCAGGGGAACCCTGGGGATCCCACTAGCAATAGGAATCCACAGCTCACTGAATCTGCCCCTGCTACCCAGGGAGGATCCCAGTTTCCTCCAGTGTTTGCCTCAGGAATTTTCTGGATTTCTTACAAGCTGGCGTGATGTCTTCTGGGCACAGCAGCCACATATGTTGAGGGCCTGTCTCTGCTGAGGACCAGCGCTTGGAGTGGGGTGGGGAGAACAACTGGGTCAGGGTCCATGGAAGGCCAGATCCCATGTATTGAGCGCTTACGATGTGCCAGGCACCGTGCAGGACCCTTCACATGCATTGTCATACATGAGTCATGAGCCCTGTCTGTCGTTTTCCCCACTGTGTTCCCACTTGAACATCCCAAACCTTTTCATACCCAGGAGTTCATGGACGCCCTGTGCAGACCCTGCCCTGATGGATTACCCAGGCCCTCCTGGCTTACTCAGTCTAAAGGTGTCCATCCTACTTCCCATGGACACCCTGGTTCACTTGCTGTAGGGATATCCTTTTTGGTCTAGATCCTACACAAGGAGCAGAGGGGCCTTAGACTTAGATGCAGGATCCCCCTTTCTTGGCCTCGAATCATATCCTCAGTCGTGACTCAATGTAGACTTCGTGTCATGGAGGCTCAGTACAGGGGAGCTTCCAGCTTCTGCCGTGCACTGTCCCAGACGTCTCCTCACTCTGTGCAGGTCCACACAATGAGACCAGGTCCCCAGCCCACATCCCTTTTTCCTTGTGTCATGTTTATGCGGGGTCATGTCTTTTCTTTTTCTTTCTTTTCTTTTCTTTTTTTTTTCTTTCTTTTTAATTTTTGAGATGGAGTTTCCCTCTTGTTGTCCAGGCTGGAGTGCAATGGCGTGATCTTGGCTCACTGCAACCTCTGCCTCCCGGGTTCAAGCAATTATCCTGCCTCATCTTCCCGAGTAGCTGGGATTACAGGCGCATGCCACTATGCCTGGCTAATTTTTATATTTTTAATAGAGACGGGGTTTCACTTTGCTGGCCAGGCTGGTCTCAAACTCCCGACCTCAGGCGATCTGCCTGCCTCAGCCTCCCAAAGTGCTGGGATTATAGGCGTGAGCCACCGCACCCAGACTTCTTTTTCTGTTTTTAAGAGACAGAGTCTCGCTATGTTGCCCAGACTGGAGTGTAATGGTGTGATCATAGCTCACTGCAGCTTTGAACACTTGGACTTAAGCAATCCTCCCCCGCTTTAGCCTCCTGAGTAGCTGGGACTACAGGCGTCTGCTACCACATCTGGCTAATTATTATTCATGTATTTATTCTATTTTTGCAGAGGCAGGGTCTCACTATGTTACCCAGGCTGGTCTTGAGCTCTTAGACTCAGGCGATCCTCCCATCTCAGCCCCTCAAGTAGCTGGGATTACAGGTGCAAGCCACCACCCCTGGCTAATATTTTATTTTTTTTTGAGATGGGGGTCTCACTATGTTGCCCAGGTTGGTCTTGAACTCCCGGACTCAAGTGATCCTCCCACCTCGGCCTCCCAGAGTGCTGGGATTACAGGTGGGAGCCACCATGCCTGGCCAGGGTCACATCTTATTGACAGGCCTGAGTCAGGGAACACCATGACTATTCCAACAGATCTTTCTGTCTTTAGATTTCAGGGAGAGATGAGTTGTTTTTCAATTCCTTCTCTTCCAGAACACTATGGGTCCCTTATCCAAGCTGTGTGCCTTGGGGAGGGACAGACTCTCCTGGTTAAGAATTCAGACTCTGGAGTTGGGCATACCAGGGATTTCAGTCCCGCTTATATCACCTACTGGCTGTGTGACCTTGGGCAAGTCACTTTCCTCTCTGTTTCTGAGTTTCTCCATCTGTAAAATGGAGTCATAATAGTAACTCTTATTCCCAGGTTTGTCAGAAGATGAAATGAGATCATTATGCTTAGTACAACAGATGGTGACTATTGTTGACGATGACATTCATAATAATACCCTCTTATTTAAGCTCCTCTTCCGCAGGACCTCTTTGCCAATGGGGAACTTGAGCTCTGGGACCCCGAGGTTTGGGGAGGGAGGTGGCCTGTAGGTGTGTATTTCTCTTTGGAAGCCGAATTTTCATGCTTTTGTTTCCTGCCTCAGGACTCTCCTCCACAGAGAACTCCAGGCGCTCACCGAAGCCATGTATACGAACCTGCACACGGTGCTGTTGGGCGACGCTACAGAAGCGGGCAGTGGCTGGCATGAGATGGGTCTCCTTGACTTCTCCTACAGCTCCCTGCTCAGGTGAGGCTGTGCAGCCCCCACCCTCCTGCTAGGGCCCGGCGCTTTGACCTGTGTCAGCCATGAGCAGTGGTCAAGGGAACCGAGAGGACTCTGTCGGTGGGGGAAGAAATTTGAGACGCCCAAAGCAGGGACTGTAGGAAAGACGCAGGCACCAGGGACCTGGGCGTTCATCCGACCTAGCTCATGAACTGTAAAAGGAGACCCTGGCTGGAAATGGGACCTTACAGGTCATCAGAGAGGAAGTCGCAGAGCAAGGCTTCAGAGGCCATCTTGTCCCGTGGCTTCCAGACTTCGGGATTTCACAGAACAGAAAACGAAATGTTTGGGAGATCAACTTGGGACCTTAACCTTTTATCCGGTCTTGTAAATGTATGTTAAAAACTACATGACCGAACGTTCCTTCCTTCGGCAGTGCCAGGCACTATTCCAGGCTCTGGGGATACAGCAGGCAACAGGACAGATGAAGTCCCCAAATTCACTCGGCTGACACTCCAGTGGGGGAGGCCGAACTGAGTTAGGTCAGAGAGTGATAAACACAATGACAGAGATCCATAGGTGGGGTGACAGCATCTGGGGGGCTTTCTTAGGCCGACTGACAAGGCAGGGTCATGCTCTGGGGGTCTGGCTTCTGAGCCAAGACCTAACTGCAAAGTGCCCACCACGCCAAGACTCTAGGCAGGGGAAGCAGCAGGGGCAAAGGCCCAGAGGTGGGAGGAAGCTCAGCGAGAGGTCCAGTGTGGCTACAGCATAAACAGCCAAGGAGGGAAGGCGGAGAGGAGGTCAGAGAAATGGGCAGAAGCAGGCCTCAGGCAGTCGGGAGGCCAGGGAAGGCTTTGGAAATTAGGCCGAGTAAGATCAGGTGACATGAGGGGTTTGCACAGGGGCAGGACATGATCGGACTTAGTTTGAAAGGACCCTCTGGCTGCTGGATAGAGGATGGACTGTAGGGGTAGGGAGGGGTGGAGAGGGAGGCAGGAGGACCCAGCAGAAGGCTGCCAGGTGTCACCGAGGTGAGAGAATGGTGGTGGCCCAGGGAGGTGGTGAGAATTTGGGTAGCTTTTGGAGGTAAGGTTCACTGGCTCTGCTGGAAGATTTGACTGGGGCAGCAGTAAAGATGGGGAAGCATGGGCATGGGCGTGAGGCATAGAGCGGTGTTAAGGACAGCTCCCTGATTTTTAATGGTGCCCTTAACCAACCAGAATTTAATTTAATTTAAATTACATTTAAAAAAGGACATTTCAACCCCTCCAAGAAATTAGAGCAACATAGTTGTAGGATAAAGGGCAGCCATTCGTTGACACATACGGGCATGTGGGTACATTTATGACGTGTGTGTGCATATGTGTAGACTCAGTGTGTCTCAGCTCATTTAATGCTCACAGTTGCTCTAGGAGGCTAGGACTTTACATACTCCATTTGACAGATGAGAAAACAGACCTGGAGAGCCTGAGTCATTTGCCCAGAGGCCTGTGTTGGGGTCAGGACAGGGCTGGCCCGGGAGTCTGCACCCTCAGCCACAGCCCTCTGCACACTAACCATTCCCATTCTTTTTGTTTCGCCCTGGGGTGATATAAACAGTGTCAAGGGCTGTAATTGGTGTGGGTGATGCTGGTCTGGTCCACCCTGTCATTGTATGATGGGGGCTGAGGTCCAGAGAGGGCAGCTGAAACTACCCAGCAAGTTCACAGTAGGGATCCTCCCAGGCCTCCTGGCTCCCGGTCCCTGTGCAGACGAAGAAGTCAGAGAGGCAGGCTGGGGGGCAGCTGGGTCTGGCTAGGCTCCATGGAAGCAGGCACGGGGGAATCAGCTCAGGGGGAATCAGATGTAAATCCCTACCTGTAAATCCGTAACTGTGTCTTCAGGGCCTGAGGCCGGGGCTGGAGCTCCTGCCTTCTGGTTTGGCAGCTGTAGGCCTTTCCACTGCTATCGGCAGCCCCTGAAATAGAAAGGGAATGAGTGAGTTGGATGGCAGGGACACAGAGGTGAAGGGGGTGCAGGTTCAGGCAGCCCGAACTGTGAGGTGCCACCTCTTATACCCACCATCCTGGCCTGTGTTGGCCCTGGCCTCACTGAGTCACACCCAAAGTTCTCCTCTGTCCTCACCTTGTAGCCCTGGCCTCCCCTCCTCCCACCTACCTCTCTGCTGCCCCTTGAGCAGGTCAGGCACGCTCTCTCTTTGTGGGCTTTGCTGTTTCTGTTCCTTTGCCTGGGAATGCTGTTCTCCACATATCTGCATGGCTCCCACCCCACTTCGTTCAAGCCCCATCGTGAGCGCCACCTGCTCAGAGAGGTCTTTCTTGAGTCCCATTTTCATGATGGCTCTCTCCCGTGACCCCACTCGGTTCAGCTTTATTTTTCTTTATGTCTTTAGCGCCGCCTGTGGGTCTTGGGTGTATTTACATATGGGATTATCCTGTCTTCAGCCGTGCTGTTTTGATATGAAACTGCCGGCTTTACTTCCACAGAGCAAAACCTTGTGGTCCTCTGGGTTTACTTTTTCTTTTTATTTTCTTTTCCTTTATTTTATTTTATTTTATTTATCTTTAAGACGGAATTTCGCTCTTTTGCCCAGGCTGGAATGCAATAATGGCGCGATCTCTGCTCACTGCAACCTCCGCCTCCCAGATTCAAGCTATTCTCCCGCCTCAGCCTCCTGAGTAGCTGGGACTACAGGTGCCCGCCACCATGCCCAGCTAATTTTTTGTATTTTTAGTAGAGAGGGGGTTTCACCATGTTGGCCAGGCTGGTCTCGAACTCCTGACCTCAGGTGGTATAGCAGCCTCGGCCTCCCAAAGTGCTAGGATTACCGTCGTGAGCCACCCCTCCTGGCCAGTTTACTTTTTTGGTTTATTTTTCGTTCCCTGTTTTGGTAGAAATATATGTACAGGGAAATGGTTCTCTGAGTTAGGAAAAAACAACAGTGCAAGTGTGATGGTAAATGACGACCAGTGTCAACTGCAGTGTCACCAAGACCACAGGGCCTTGGGAGTACCGCGGTGGCCTGGCGAGCACATGTCTGTCTAAAAGGGGCAGCTGCAACTCTGCTCCTGCCAGGTTTCCAGGGGGGACCGCAGGTCAGCCAGGTTCCTTTTTCAAGATGAGACGAGTGGGAAATCTGGATTTTATGTGAGTTTCCCAAACGTCTGAAGGAAGGTTTAGTTGGTTTTTAGGAGCTCCCTTGATAAAACACATTTGCGGACTGAATCCAGTGTGTGGGCTACACCTTTACAACTTCTGCCACCACTGTGCAGGTGAAGGACAGAGCCCGGACCACGCAGGCCTCTCTCAGCCCCCACCCACCCTCATTCCTGCTTCTATTCTCTCTTCATCTGGGGAAACCCCTCTCCTGAGAGATCCCGGTCCCTGGTCTTTGTCTGCACAGGGACCCAGGAGCTCAAGGGGAGGGTGAGAAGGTAAGGCCCTGGGGCTTTGGTTGCGTCTCTCTTTTGCAACTCTCTGCTGAGGCCGCAGCCCTACTCACCTTGAGGACAAAATGAAAACCTGCAGTTTCCCTCCCAGGACTGAGGTCAGCAGGCTGGGCTGGGGCTGGACTCCTGGGGCAGCCAAAGGGGGCTGGAGGTGAAGGCATGTTCTCTGAGCATGGTCCTGTGTGTGCATGCGCGTAAGTGTGCCTCGGTGAGAGTACATGCTAGCTCCCGTGTCTTACTCTTTTTCACACCTGACCAGGTCCTGACCTCCTTCTCAGGCCTCCCAGAGCCCCTCAGGTCAAGCAGAACCTTCTCACTGTTGCAAATGCCCTGCTCTGCGTGACCAGCTCTGACAGCCCCAGGCCCTGCCAGCCTCTGCCTCACACCCCAGCTCCAGTGCCTGGACCAGCCACACCTGGCACCTCTCCCACCAGGCACGGTTGCACCCTCAGCTCTGGGCCTTTGCACAGGCTGTGCCTGTTGCCTGAACATGTTCCTCTTCTGCTTCCCCCAATCATCCTGCAGATCTCAGCTCAGATCCTCCCTCCTCTAGGAAGTCTTCCCTGAATCCCTCCCTGGGAGCAGGCATCTCCTCCCCTTCTCTGTGCCCCCACTTCAGCCCCATCCCCTCGAGCTCTCTGCTGCAGCCTCATCAGCCTCCTTGCTGCTCCCCAGCACCGGGCTCCCTCCTGCCCTAGGACATCACACCTGGTGCTTGCTTTGCTTCCGACCCCTCCCTCTGCTCTGCCCACGGCTGGCTCCTTCTCAGTCTTCAGCTGTCAGCTTAATGCCAGCCCCTCCCTCACCTGGCACCTGACATCGCAGCCCCCGCCCTCGCATCCTGCTACCCAGCTTTGTGTCTGACAGTGCCGCGGGGCACCAGCTGGCGCATGACTCATTTTACTCATCCTCTCGTCCGTTGTCTGTCTCCATGTGCTGAGAGGTCAGCTCCTTGAGGACAGGGATTTTTGTTTTTTTCACTGCCGACTGTTCAGTGCCCAGAATGGTCTCTGGTGCACAGTAGGATTAGTAGGTGCTCATTGGGTGTATGAACGAAGCTTCTGTGAGTAGCTGTGGCCATGTGTGAGTGTCCCAGGAGGACCCCTGACCCTCTGTCTGCCGCCCTCAGAGCCGGCTACCTGACTCTTTACGGAATCGAGGCGCTGCCACGCACCCATCAAAGCCAGGCCCAGGACCGCGTCCATTCAGCTGATGTCTTCCACACCTTCCGCCAGCTCGACCGGCTGCTCCCCAAACTGGCCCGTGGCTCCCTGTCAGTAGGTGAGCACCGTGGGGGCCCCAGTGGGTGATAGGGAGGATGGAAAGACCCAGAGGGGGAGCCCAACTCAAGGTGGAGGACCAGAGGCAACACAGGCGGAAGGACATCCAATGCCCTGGGAGGCAGTAAGAACCCGTCCCTGGGGGTATGCAAGAGCGCAATGGTGGGGAGCCAGGGCTTGGAGGAGAGCTTGGGTTCCTGGTGGAAATTCTGATTCAGCACATTTGGAGTAGGGCCTGAGAATCTCTGTGTATGTGTGTGTTCCTTTTTTTGTTTTAAGGTTTGAGTTGCTTTAAACGATTTTACAAGTAGTTTGTGCTGATTACAAAAACTTCAAGCCATATAGAATAATTGAGAGGGAAGAATGAAAGAGCACTCCACTTTCTCCCCAGCCTCAGCACACCACTTCCCTCTGCAACCACCATCACTAGCTTGGAGTACATCCTGGGAACACTTTCTCTAAACACACACACAGTTATGTGTTATTTTTATTGTTTTTTATTTTTGAGGCTTTTAACTTCTTGTTTTTTACTGAGGTATAATTTATATACAGGAAAGCACACACATCTAAATGCACTGAGAGGTCAGGTGTGGTGGCTCACGCCTATAATCCCAGCACTTTGGGAGGCCGAGGTGGGCAGATCACTTGGGGCCAGGAGTTTGAGATCAGCCTGGTCAACATGGTGAAACCCCATCTCTACTAAAAATACAAAAATTAGCCAGGCATGGTGACAGACACCTGCAATCCCAGCTGCTCAGGAGGCTGAGGCAGGAGAATAGCTTGAACCTAGGAGTTGGAGGTTGCAGTGAGCTGCAATCATGCCACTGTACTCCAACCTAGGTGACAGAGCCAGACTCTGTCTTAAATAAATAAATAAATAAGTAAGTAAGTAAGTAAGTAAATGCACTGAGAGGTAGATCTAAACTTTTTATGCTCTTTCCCAGCCAGTATTCACCCCCCGAGGTAGCCACTATACTGGTTTCTTTTACCTCCAATTGGTTTTGCCTGTTCTTCAACTTCCTAGAAATGGAATCACACAGTATATGCCCTTTTATGTCTGGTTTATTTCATCCAGGTTGTTATATGGATCAACAATCCAGTTTTTATTTATTTATTTATTTTTGTCTTAAAAACAATTTTTTTGAGATGGGGTATTGCTATGTTACCTATACTGGTGTTGAACTCCTGGGCTCAAGCAATCCTCCTGCCTTGGCCCCCCAAAGGCAGGGAGTGAGTCACCATGCCTTTTTTTTTTTTTTTTTTTCCCGAACCAGGGTCTCACTCTGTCACCCAGGCTGGAGTGCAGTGGTGCAATCTTGGCTCACTGCAGCCTCAATCTCCTGGGATCAAGCAATCCTTCCACCTCAGCTTCTTGAGTAGCTGGGACTACAGGCATGTGCCACTATGCCTGGCTAATTCTTAAATATTTTTGTAGAGATGGGGTCTCACTATGTTTCCCAGGCTGGTCTCCAACTCCTGGGCTCCCACCTTGGCCTCCCAAAGTGTTGGGATTACAGACGTGAGACACTGTGCCTGGCCAACAACTTGTTCTTTTTATTGCTGTATAGTATTTCATTAAATAAATATACCACAATTTGTTTATACATTCCTGGTTGATAGACATTTGAATAGTCCCCAGTTTGGAGCTGTTAGGAAGAGGTTGTTGTGAACATTCTTGTACGTGTCTTTCAGTGCACACATGCATTTCACTTAGCTGTTGGCCTGTGTTTTGTTTTTGTTTTTATTTTTATTTTTTTTGAGATGGAGTCTCGCCCTGTTGTCCAGGTTGGAGTGCAGTGGCACAGTCTCAGATCACTGCAACCTCTGCCTCCCAGGTTCAAGCAATTCTCCTGCCTCAGCCTCCTGAGTGGCTGGGATTACAGGCACCACCACACCCGGCTAATTTTTGTATTTTTAGTAGAGACGGCATTTTGCCATGTTGGCCAGGCTGGTCTTAAACTCCTGAGCTCAACAGATCTGCCCGCCTCAGCCTCCCAAAGTGTTGGGGTTACAGGCATGAGCCACCACACATGGCCCGGCCTGTACTTTTATAACTTAGATATATCACACTAGAAGAATTGTTCTACCACTTACAGCTTTCACTCAACTCCCTGTGTACCGTATTTCCACATCGATTTATAGAAATCTACCTCATCTGTTTTTGTGGTTGCAGAGCAGACTCAGTGTTGGTAGTGTCCTGGCTGATTCTGTGTGCAGGGGCCGTAGCAACCACTGGGCGGCGCCATTCCCTGGGCCATGTGCCCCCAACTTCCCTGATGAGCAGAATCCTCTCAGGCCCTTGTTCCTAACATAGGCCCCTCAGCCCCATCCAGGTCGTAGGAATCCAGATCTCCAGGGGACAGCCTGGAAAACTGCATGTCTGACAAGTGTCCTGAGAAGGTTGGGAAGTGCTGTGTGTGCTGGGCTCAGAGACTTGCAGCACAGGCCTGGATTCGAATTCCTGCACTGCTGCTTCCTTGCTGGTGACTTGGAGCAAGTTACTTCTACTTGCCTCAGTTCCTTTCTCTGGAGGGACTGTGGAGGGGAGTGGCTAAGACAGAGTCTGGGCTCTGAGGGCTTGAAGAGCTTTACCGGCTCCCCATCCCTGCATCTGTGTGTTCTCTCTGTGCCTCAGTGAGCTCATCTGTAAAATGGGAGGAACAGCAAGATCTTCCTAGAGGGCAGCTGTTAGAATTGGCTGAGGTAACAAGAAAAAGCATTGTGGCCGGGTGCAGTGGCTCATGCCTGTAATCCCAGCACTTTGGGAGGCCGTGGCAGGTGGATCACCTGAGGTCAGGAGTTCAAGACCAGCCTGGCCAACATGGCGAAACTGTCTCTACTAAATATACAAAAAAATTAGCTGGGTGTGGTGGCGGGCACCTGTAATCTCAGCTACCCAGGAAGCTGAGGTAGGAGAATTGCTAGAACCCTGCGGGCGGAGGTTGCACTGAGCCAAGATTGTGCCACTGCACTCCAGCCTGGGCGACAGAAAAAGAAAAGAAAAAGAAAAAGCACTGTTTGCTGAGCACTTACTATGTGCCAGATACGAGGTTAAGCCTTGTCATAGTCAATGCTCAAACACTTCATCGCCCATTTCCTTTTGCTTATATATTTTTAAAAGCCAAACTTTAACGCATTATTGATTTTGTTTACATTATGAGAGAAACAATCTTGTGGTTAACAATTCAGAGTTATAGGTTGTATAAAATATAATACCCCTTCTTCCAAGCCCAGCTTCCTGTGAAACCAGTGTTAGCATGATGATATTATCCCTTCACGGTATTTTGTATGTTCTCACAACTAGAGATAAATGCACATCTACACATACACATCTGCACATCTACAGTGTCTCTGTGTTTACAAAGAAAAATTGTATCTATTATTTGCAACCCATTTTCAACCTAACAATATAGCTGTACATTCTTCTCTGTTGATATAAACAACTTTTAGAGATACTAGCTGATGCAATTAAACAAGAGAAACCAATTATAGACATCAGAATGGGTAAAGAAGAAGTAAAACTATTCTTATTTGCAGATGATCTGATATTGTACCCAGAGAACCCCAGAAAATCAATAATAAAATAACTCTAGCAATAAATGAATCCAGCAAAGTAGAAGGATATGAAATTGACATTAAAAATACAAGACATCT
Organism: Macaca fascicularis; assembly: GCF_037993035.2. Lineage (NCBI taxonomy): Eukaryota > Metazoa > Chordata > Mammalia > Primates > Cercopithecidae > Macaca > Macaca fascicularis. The sequence continues at coordinate 105,616,829 of NC_088384.1, read as the reverse complement.
GGCCAAGCACAGTGGCTCATGCCTATAATCCCAGCACTTTGGGAGGCTGAGACAGGTAGATCACTTGAGGTCATGAGTTTACGACCAGCCTGGCCAACATGGCGAAACCCCATCTCTACCAAAGATACAAAAAAATTAGGCAGGTATGGTGGCACACGCCTATAATCCCAGCTACTTGGGAGGCTGAGGTGGGAGGATCACTTGAGCCTGGGAGATGGAGGTTACAGTGAGCCAAGATAGCGCCGGCTGCACTGCAGCCCGGGCGACAGAGTGAGACTCTGTCTCAAAACAAAAACAAACACAAAAAACCAAGACATTTTTTTAGCCCTCACTTGGCTGTTTCAGTAGTTAGCCATTTCCCTCTGATAGATGTCAATATTCTGTCTGTCTTTCTTTTTGCTTTTATACCATTTCATTGTACTTGTATCTATTCTACCATCTGGTGATTTCATTTCTCTCCACCCACTTCTTAGAAGTGGTTTTGCCAGGTCAAAGGCCCTATACATTGAATTTTTATCTGCTTCTGCCACGTCATTTCCAAAACCACAGAGCAATTCATCCACCTACCTAAAGGGAAGAAATCTGTTCCACCAGATGCCATCAGTCTTTCCATTTGTTTGCTAATCTGATGGGCAGAGGTGGGTAACTTATTGTTTTAATTTGCATGTTGCTACAACCTTGCCAATATGCAGTTATCAGCCTTTAAATAATTTCCAATCTGATGGAAAAAAGGACATCTGACTCTATATGGCATATCCCTTACTACTGTGATGAAACATCTCTGTGTGTGTTTGGTTTTTTCTTTGTTGTTGTTGTTGTTTTCAAACAGGGTCTCGCTCTGTTGCCCAGACTGGAGTGCAGTGGTGAGATCTCGCTCACTGCAACCTTGACCTCCCAGGCTCAAGCGATCCTCCCAACTCAGCCTCCCGAGTAGCTGGGACTACAGGCACGTGCCACTGGGCCTGGCTGACTTTTGTATTTTTTGTGTTTCAGTAGCCGTTTGCATTTCTTCTTTATGAGTCGGCTGTTTGTGTCCTTAATTATCTTTTTAGAGGGACTCATTTGATCTTACCGAATCTTGCCATCCATGCTGGAAGGTTGTTATTAACATATCCATATTGCAGATAAGGAAACTGAGGCTCAGAGAGGTGAGATCACTTGTCATAGACCTGCAGCTGGTAGGTAGAAACTTGGTCTGTCTGGCTGCAAAATCCTGTGCACAAAGCACCTGCCATATGCTAGCACTGATTGCTTCCCCAGGAAAAATTGGGTTTCTCCATTACCATTTCCTCCATACAGATGCTCCAGAGGAGTCTGGTTAGACACAGAGGAACTACCCCCATTACTCTGGGAGCAGCCCTGGGCTGGCTATAGGAAGGATGCATTTCTCAGTGTGAGCAGCAGGTGGCAATGTGGGACGGTGATTTCTCATCTTAGTTGGCACCAAAGGCATATGGGCAAAGCAGCCCCCAAACCTTGCTGTGGGGTGCTTGGAGCATTGCAGCCTCTTTTGGCAGAACCTGCTGAAACATAAAATAAAATGCACATTCCTTTGATCCTGTACTTCCACTTCTAGGAATTTATCCTACAGAAATGCTTGCACATTTCTACAGGTACACAAACATATTCATTGTCACATTGCTTTTAATTGCAAATGCTAGAAACAATTTAAAGTCCATCAGTAAGGGCTGACTAAATAAATTATGCATTCATCTAAAGGCCATCTATGCATCTAAAACAGAGTGGGACATACTGGTAGTGAATGAAATCTACTGTCACAAAGAGCAAGGTGCAGGCAGAGGGTATACTATGTCACTATATATACAGATTCAAGCAATTCTCCTGCCTCAGTCTGCCGAGTAGCTGGGATTACAGGCATGCACCACCACACCTGGATAATGTTTTTGTACTTTTAGTAGAGATGGGGTTTTGCCATGTTGGCCAGGCTGGTCTCGAACTCCTGACCTCAAGTGATCTGCCTGCTTCAGCCTCCCAAAGTGCTAGGATTACAGGTGTAAGCCACCACACCTGGCCATTTTTTAAAATGTGGGAGTATGTATAGATTTTTGCCTTTGGGAAGGCTGAGAAGGGGTGGAGAGAAAATAATTTTTTACAATATGTGGATTTGAACTCTTAGACTCTTTATTTTTCTTATTTTTTTCTGTATACATGCATGATTCTTCCTTCACTTTTAAAGTATAAGTATATTTTAAAAGAAAGTTAATCCTTTGAGGACACTTACACCATTGAGTCTGGTGTTTCTCACACAGTAGGGCAGGGGACAGTTAAACAGGCCCCCAAGCTAAGCATAGTGCTTCTGTCTGGAACATTTATTTTACTGGATTATTTTGGGGGCTGTTTATTTGAACATTGTTTTGAGGAAAAAGGCATTCTTATATCAAAGAATCAGAGTCTGATGCAAAACTCTCTGATGCATTTCAAAGGTAAAACCCAAGACTTTAAAGACATGTCTGTCCTGGGGACCTCTCTGCACTATGCCCCCAAATCTAGAGGGCCTAGAGGGGTTTCCCAGAAAAAACTTGAGAAGTACTGCAGTCCGGATCCTCAGTTTTTGGATGAGGAGACTGAGGTCCAGAGACAGGCAGGGGCTCAGCCGAGGCTACATAGCATGGGGACTCTGGGATTTAAGCCAGATACACCAATCTGGTTTAAATTGGTGGGCTGCCAATCACCGTGGGCCTGGCAGCCCTGATTCATGGCATCAAGTCATTGCACCAATAAGAAATACCTCATAATAATGGAGAGAATGTAGCCAGTAGCATTTTACAAACCTCTACCGATACCAAGTGTGTTCTGTGTGTGATCTTTCTGAATCCCCCTAACCATTCTGTGAGCTAGCTGGCCCCCATTTTACACATGGGGGAAATTGAGGCTCAGAGATGCAAAGTGACTTGGCCAAGGTCATCTTGCTAGGAAGGAAAGAGCTGGGATTTCAGTGCCCTCTGTCTTCTAACTTTGTGCTCCGTATTTCACAATTTATTATTATTTCTTAATTATAGAAGCAATTCATGAACATGTTCTCCTTGGGCTAATAATCTGCTAACACTCAGTAAGATTTGTTATTTAATAATATAGCTGCTTATTAGGTCTGTGTCAGGCATCTCTGTGCTTTAGATGTTAACACCTTCGATCTATGTATAACCCTCTGTGGTGGGTACTTTTATTATCCCAATTTACAGGCAAGAAAACTGAGGTGCTGAGAGATGAAGTGACTTGTTCAAGGTCAGGCATTCTGCTACAGAGCTGGGCCTCTTAACTGGGCTCCCCTGACTTTTGTAAAAAAAAAAAAAAATTGCATATTACAAAAAGGAAAATTCTTTTTTGACCACATTCCCTCTAAATCTATCCCTAGGTAACTATTGCTATCAGTTTGGTGTTATCCTTCTAGAACAGTGCTGTACATAGACATATAATAGGAATCACATTTGTAATTTAAAAGTTTATATTAGACACATTAAAAAAGAAAAAATAGAGGTGAAATCTATTTTAATACTACATTTTATTTAAGCCAATATATCTAAAACATTATTAGTATTTCAGCATGTAACCAACGTTAAACGTTGTTAATAAGGTATTTTACATTTTGTTTCTCATGCTGACTCTGGAATCCAGTGTCTACTCTACCCTATATTAAATGTGGCTGCATTTGAGCCAGCCCCATTTCAGTGCTCCGTAACCCCCTGGGGCTTGTGGCCACTCTGTTGCCCAAGGCTCACCTGCAGGGCCCCAGGTTGAGCCACCAAGCTCAGTTTTCCAGAATCTTCTCTTCCTCACTCCCATATGCACTGACTCCTTGAATCTCTACAGTATGTGATGTTTCACTGGAAATTATTTTTTGGGGGTTTGCCAGATTTTCTATTATTTTATTTTAAAAATTATTTCACATGGTTTAAACATTAAAAATATAAAGTAGATTATAAACCACATACCCGATACGGAGTTAAAATCCAAAATATATAAGGAACTCATACAACTCAATACCAAAAAATCCAAATAACAGCCGGGCGCAGTGGCTCATGCCTGTAATCCCAGCACTTTGGGAGGCCGAGGCGCTCGGATCACGAGGTCAAGAGATTGAGACCATGCTGGCCAACATGGTGAAACCCTGTCTCTACTAAAAAATATAAAAATTAGCTGGGTGTGGTGGTGCGTACCTGTAGTCCCAGCTACTCCGGAGGCTGAGGCAGGAGAATTACCTGAACCCGGCAGGTGGAGGTTGCAGTGAGCCGAGATCACACCACCACACTCCAGCCTGGTGACAGCACGACTCCGCCTCAAAAAAAAAAAAAAAAAAAAAAAAAAATCCAAATAACCTGACTGCAAAATGAACAAAGGACCAGAACAGGCATTTTCCCCGAAGAAGACATACAAATGGCAACAGGTATGATAAGGTGTTCAATATCACTACGCATCGGGAAAATGCAAATCAAAATCACAAGGAGATACCACCACACACCCGTTAGAAATGTCGAAAGATGACAAGTGTTGGCAAGGATGTGGAGAAAAGAGAACTCTTTTGCACTGTTGGTGGGAATGTAAATTGGTATAGCCATCATGGAGAACAGTAGGGAAGTTCCTACAAAATCAAAACTAGAGCTACCACATCATCCAGCAATCTCTCTTTTAGGTATATATTAGAAGGAAACGAACTCACTATCTTGAAGAGATATCTCACACCTCCATTTCATTGCAGCGTTATTCACAACAGCTGAGACACAGACACAAACTAAGTGTCCATCAGTGGATGAACAGATACAGAGATAGTGGTACAATGCCCCCCTCAACCTCAGGGGATATGTTCCAAGACCCCCAGTGGATGCCAGGAACCAAGGGTGGTACTGAACCCTGTATATACTGTTTTGTGTTATACGTAGAGAACTATGACAGAATTTAATTTTTTTTTTTTTTTTGAGATGGAGTTTTGCTCTTGTCACCCAGGCTGGAGTGCAATGGTGCAATCTTGGCTCACCACAACCTCCGCCTCCCAGGTTCAAGCTGTTCTCCTCCTCAGCCTCCCGAGTAGCTGAGATTACAGGCATGCACCACCACACCTGGCTAATTTTGTATTTTTAGTAGAGATGGGGTTTCTCCATGTTGATCAGGCTAGTCTCGAACTCCCGACATCAGGTCATCCGCCTGCCTTGGCCTCCCAAAGTGCTGGGATTACAGGCATGAGCCACCACCCCCGGCCCTGATAGAGTTTAATTTATAAATGAGGCACAGTAGGGGATTAACAACATAGTAATAAAATGAAACCAATTATAACAATATACTGTAATAAAAACAAAATAAGGGTTACTTTAACACAAGTCCTACCATATCATGACGGTTGATGTGATAACCGAGACGGTGGCTCCTGAGTGACTAATGGGCAGGTGTGGTCTGCAGCGTGGATACGCTGGACAGAGGGATGATTCACGTCCTAGGCAAGACGGAGCAGGATGGCACAAGAGTTCATCATGCTACGCAGACTGGCATGCGATTTCAAACTTAGGGATTGTTTATGTCTTGCGTTTTTCATTTAATATTCTTGGACCATGGTTGACCATGGGTAACGGAAACCTTGGAAAGTGAAACTGTGGATAAGACAGGACTGCTGTGTGTGTAAATACACGATAGAATGTTATTCAGCCATAAAAAGGGAGAAATCCTGCCATTTGTAACAATATGGATGAACCTGGAAGACATTATTGTAAGTGAAATAAGCCAGACACAGAAAATCAAATACTGCAAGATGTCATTTGTATGTGGGAGCTAAGAAAGTTGAATTCAGAGGAACAGTGGAATAGTGGTTACCGGGGCTCAGGAGGTGTTGGTTGAGGGTATAAACTTTGAGTTATAAGATGAATTAGTAGTTAGTAACGATGTATTGTATACTTGAAATTTGCTAAGAGAGTGGATCTTAAGTGTTCTCACCATGCATGCACATGTGAGCGTGCATGTAACTACGTGAGGTGATGGATATGCTAATTAGCTTGATTGTGGCAATCATTTCACACAGTATATGTGTATCAAAACATCATGTTGTACAACTTAAATAAGAATTTTCATTTGTCAATTATACCTCAGTAAGGCTGGAAAAAAATTAATAACAGTGTTAAGTCTCCTTCCTTTTCTTGTCACACCCCCTTCCACCAATTTCCACTGCTCATAATCGATTCGTTTTATTAGTTTCGAATGGATCCTTCTAGAGTTCCTTCAGACAAGTGCAAGTGAATGTGACTATATTCTTATTTTTCTTTTTTTCCACAAATGCTTAATAAACATGTGGTTGCTGGCACTTTGCTTTGTGCTAACAACATATCATAGCAATAGATAACTCTCGGGTAAGGTTTAGTGTGTCCTCTGCACTGCTCTAAGGGATATACAAGTGTAAACTGATTTGATTCGTGATCCAATCACTGCTATATATATATATATATAATTTTGTTTTTGAGAGAGAATCTTGCTCTATTGTCCAGGCTGGAGTGCAGTGGTGCAATCTCTGCTCACTGCAGCCTCCCCTTCCTGGGTTCAAGTGATTCTCCTGCCCCAGCCTCCTGAGTAGCTGGGACTACAGGTGCCCACCACCATGCTTGGCTAATTTTTGTATTTTTGTATTTTTGTTAGAGATGGGGTTTCGCCATGTTGGTCAGGCTGGTCTTGAACTCCTGACCTCAGGTGATCTGCCCGTCTTGGCCTCCCAAAGTGCTGGGATTATAGGAGTGAGCCACTGCACCCAGCCCACTGCTATATTTTTATCCTGTGTTTTTTGCCAGGCAGGACAGAGCAGAATGGCACAAGATTTCAACACACTACTCAGAACAGCATGTAATTTAAAACCTATGACTGTTTATGTCCAGAATTTTTCATTTAGTATTTTTGGACCATCGTTGACCATGGGTAACTGAAACCTTGGAATTCAAATTCTTTTGTATTTTGAGTATCGCTTTGTCACCCAGGCTGGTGTGCAGTGGCTCTATCTCAGCTCACTGCAACCTCCACCTCCCAGGTTCAAGCGATTCTCCTGCCTCAGCCTCCCGAGTAACTGGGATTACAGTTGCCCGCCACCACGCCCGGCTAATTATTTTTGTATTTTTAGTAGAGACGGGGTTTCACCATGTTGGCCAGGCTGGCTTCAAACTCCTGACCTCAGGTGATCTGCCCACCTTGGCCTCCCAAAGTATTGGGATTACAGGTGTGAGCCACCGCGCCCGGCTGGAATCCAAATTCTTTGTTATATAACACTATCTTTGACTCATTTTTGCCAAATGACCTTCATATACCTTTTAAAAAAAAACTGTGCTAAAATAATATATAACATAAAATATACTATTTTAACCATTTTAATTGTACAATTCAGTGGCAGTAAATACATTCACAATGTTGTATAACCATGCCATTATCTATTTCCAGAAACTTTTCATTATTCTAAACAAAAGCTTTGTGCCCATTAAACAAAATTCTCCACCTGCCTTTCCTCCCAGCCTGATATATCTTCTATTCTACTTTCTGTCTCTGAATTTCCTGTACTAGGAATCTCATGTAAGTGGCATCATACAATATTTGTCCTTTTGTGTCTGGCTTATTTCGCTTAGCATAATATTTTCAAGGTTCATCCATGTTGTAGTATGTGTCAGAATATCTATTTCTTTTTTTTTTTTTTTTTTGGAGACAGAGTCTTGCTAGGCTGGAGTGCAGTGTTGCTCACTACAATCTCCGCCTCCCGGGTTCAAGCTATTCTCATGCCTCAGTTTCCTGAGTAGCTGGGATTACAGGTACATGTCACTACGCCTGGCTAATTTTTTTTTTTTTTTTTTTGTATTTTGGTAGAGACAGGGTTTCATCATGTTGCCTAGGCTGGTCTCTAACTCTTGAGCTCAGGAAATCTGCCCGCCTTGGCCTCCCAAGGTGCTAGGATTGCAGGCATGAGCCACCACGCCTGGCATATGTGTCAGAATTTCATGCCTTTTAAAGACTGAATACATTGTGTGTATATACTGCATTCTATTTATCCAGTCACCTATCAACCAACACCTGGGTTGTTTCCGCCTTTTGGCTACTGTGAATAATGCTGCTACGAACATTGGTGCATGAGTATCTGTTTGAGTCTCTGGTTTCAGTTCTTTGGGGTATATACCTAGAACTAGAATTACTGGATCATATGGTAATTCTTTAACTTTCTGAGGAACTGCTAAACTCTTTTTCATAGCAACTGCAGTATTTTACATTCCCACCAGCAATGCATAAGGGTTTCAATTTCTCCACATCCTCACCATCCCTTATTTTCTGTGTTTTAAATAGTAGTCATTCTCATGGTTGTGAATGGTATCACACAGCGGTTTTGATATGCATTTTTCTAATGACTAATGGTGTTGAGCCTCTTTTCATGTGTTTATCAGCCATTTGTAGCTCTTCTTTGGAGAAATATCTATTCAAGTCCTTTGCCAATTTTTGAAACAGGTTGTTTGTTTTTTATTGTTGTTGAGTTGTAGGAGTTCTTTTATGTATTTTGGGTGCTAGACCCTTATCAGATATATTATTTGCAAATATTTTCTCACATTCTGTCAGCTGTCTTTTCATACTGCATTAGCTTTTTTGCTTAATTATTCATTTATTGTGCAAATATTGAGTGCCTCCTATGTACTCAGAACTGCTCTAAGCACAGGGGAAAAGTAGAGAATGGTCCTGCCTTACTTTTTAAAGTCATCTGTAAACGCCGTGTTTACAGTGATATTCAAGATTGCAGTCGTGTGGTCAGACTTCAAAGAATGCCAGTTATTTCTAAAGCTGTGTTAAATTTCTTTGCCTCTTTTTTTAGCCATCCCATCAGATGATGCTTAGAAGTATCCAGAGTTTGCATCAACTGAGGTGGTTTTAACACGCCCGTGCCCTGCAGACCTAAACCCCTGGATGCCCAGTTCCCACCCACGTGATTTTGACATGATCAATCTGGGGTTGGCACCTGGGCATCCAGAGATTTAAGAGCTCCCAGGTAATTCTTCAGAGAGCCTGAAAAGTTGAGACACATAGGAAGATAATGTATTTCAGTTGAACATGTAAGCTCATTGCTTTACATTGAAATGTCACCTGAAATGGTGACATTCATTTCAATGTAAAACAATGAGCTCAAGTTGAAGTCTAAAAGTTAAACATATTCAGCATATTATTTGAAAATGAAGCCAAAATACTTAAAAAAAAAAAACATAGGCTACATTTCTGACCCTTTCAAACGCCCTGTGATGTGCAGCCAGGTTTAGAATCAGTGCTGGGGCGAGTCTTCCTGAAACACAGCTTGTGGTTCAGAAGAGTCAGTGAGGGAGTTTCCAATACTTTGAAACTTCAGAGCAATCCAAGGTGACTCTGTTTTCCAAGGGGTGATTTCAGAGAATACCAAATCTTATATTTTATATTTTTGTTTTAAACTTTATATCTGTGCATATAAATAGCATTACCTTGGAGCTTTAAAACAATATATATTAAGTCTCATGTATGGTTCATGAAAATATTTTTTTTAAAAAGAAGGAGAAAAGAAAACAATATCTAAATAGTATCATTCTTCAGTGCCCGGCTTTATCCTCTTACCAGTCTGCCCTTCGGAACTCTCTGTGTCTGTATGTAAAATGTACTAATTCACTTTCACTGCTGTATGGTTTTTCCAGAACATAAACACACCATTGTCTGTTTAATGGTGATTGCACGCCAGTGATCTGTGGGCCAAAGTTGACCTTCAGAGATGCTTCTGTGGTCAGCACAGTGATTAAAAACTTTTTACTTGGATGCTAACCTTAAAAAAATATCAGACGGTTATACATAATTGTCTGAATTTTCAGCTTCCTTTGAAAGCACAGGCCCTCTGGCCATGCTGGGGTGTTTCTCTCTCCTGCCGAGTGCTGGTCGGTGGGCTAAGTGCCATGGCCCCTTTCTGGCCTCCTCTCTCTTTTACTTGGCCTGCCTTCTCTGGAGTGAGTTGAGTTTGAGACTCCAGCCCAATCTGCCCTCTCTGGATGGTCAGTTAGGTTGTTGCTGATGTCTTTCTGTGATCGCTGCTGTGCTGAGCCAGCTCACAGTGGCCTCCTCCTCATGCACATGGGCTGGCACTGCTCTGGGGTTGGACCTGGGGAGGGAGAATGCTGTTCGGTGTTCAGTGTTCCTTCTCCTGCTCTGGAAAGAAATGCCATTTATTTAATGCATAATATGGTTTGGCTGTGTCCCCACCCAAATCTCATCTTGAACTGTAGCTCTGATAATTCCCACATGTTGTGGGAGGGACCTGGTGGGAGATAATTGAATCGTGGGGAGTGGTTTCCCCCATACTGTTCTCCTTGTAGTGAATAAGTCTCACGTATCTGATGGTTTTATAAGTGGTTTCTCCTTTTGCTTGGCTTTCGTTTTCTCTTGCTTGCCGCCATGTAAGATGTTCCTTTCACCTTCCCCCATGATTATGAGGCCTCCCCAGCCACATGGAATTGTGAGTCCATTAAACCTCTTTTTTTTTTAAATAAAAAAAAATTACCCAGTCTTGAGTATGTCTTTGTCAGCAGCATGAAAACAGACTAATACAATGCATATTTATTGAACACCTACTACGGGCTGGGTGCTGGGGACATAGAGGTGATTGAAATAGACTGGGATCCCACCTGCAAGAGACAAGACCCCTTGCTTCTTTTTACTGGGCGTAAGACAGATAATAAGCAAGTCAGTATTGAAAGAGCTTCCCGCTGTGGGCTTGTCCCTACAGCTTCTTTCCCACAGGAACTCCCCACCCTCAATGAGTGACATTCAGAAGTCCCTTGGCCTCATGGGAGGTCATGCTCGGTCAGCCCTGGGTGTGGTGGTGAATCTCTAACCCCTACTCTCTGTGCTCTGTCCCTGCAGGGGACAAGGACCACATGTGCAGTGTCAAAAGTCGCCTGTGGAAGCTGCTGTCCCCAGCCAGGCTGGCCACACGGGCCCACAGGAGCAAATGGCTGGAGAGTTACCTGCTGCACTTGGAGGAGATGGGTGTGTCAGAGGAGATGCAGGCACGGGCCCTGGTGCTGCAGCTGTGGGCCACACAGGTGAGTGTGAGTGTGCAAGTGGGTGTGTGCGGGTGTGCATGTGTGGTTGTGATATGAATGTGTATGTGTGCATGGGGGTGTGCATGTCTGTGCACATATTCAGGTGCACATGACTATACCTGTGTGTGCATGTGTAGGTAGGTGTGCCTTTGTGAGTGTGTGCTGATGTGAGTGTGGGTGTGTGCACACATACCCACTGCCCACCCCCGTTCCCTGACTTCCTTTACTGTCAAACAGCATGATGAACAGAATAATTCACTCAGTATTCTTTTCTTTTTTTTCTTTTGAGACAGAGTCTCGCTTGGTTGTCCAGGTTGGAGTGCAGTGGCTTGATCTCAGCTCACTGCAACCTCCATCTCCCGGGTTCAAGTGATTCTCATGCCTCAGCCTCCCGAGTAGCTGGGACTACAGTTGCCTGCCACCACGCCTGGCTAATTTTTGTATTTCTAGTAGAAATGGGGTTTCACTATGTTGGCCAGGCTAGACTCAAACTCTTGACCTCAAGTGATCTGCCTGCCTCAGCCTCTGGAAGTGCTGGGATTACAGGTGTGTGCCACCACGCCCAGCCTCTTTTTGTTTTGTTTTGTTTTAATTTGGAAAAATGTTAAATTTATAAAAAGGTTTAATAGTTTAATGAACTCTTATATATGCTTCACCTTGATTCCCCAATTTTTAACATTTTACCACCTTTGCTTTCTCTCTGTCTCTGTCTCTCTTACGCTCTCTTTTCCCCAGTGGGATTATTTTATTGAAATAATTTGTGAATAAGTTGCAGATATCATGGTTTTTTATCCCTAATTGCTTGAGTGTAAGCAAGAACATCCCCTGCATGACCACAGCACAATAACCAATTTCAGGATAATGAGCCCAGATACATGATCATTATCTAATAAACAGTCTGTATTCCAGTTTGGCCAGTTGTCTCAATAATGTCCTTTTTGGTTCATCTTGGTCCAGCATCCAATCCAGAATCACATGTTGCATTTAGTCATTCTGACTTTTCAGTTTTCTTTTTTTTTTTTTGGAGATGGAGTCTCACTCTGTCGCCAGGCTGGAGTGCAGTGGCATGATCTCATCTCACTGCAACCTCTGCCTCCTGAGTTCACGCGATTCTCCTGCCTCAGCCTCCTGAATAGCTGGGACTACAGGCTCGTGCCACCATGCACCACGTTCAGCTCATTTTTTTGTATTTTTAGTAGAGATGGGGTTTCACCATGTTGACAGGATGGTCTCGATCTTTTGACCTCGTGATCCACCCGCCTCAGCCTCAGCCTCAGCCTCCCAAAGTGCTGGGATTACAGGTGTGAGCCACTGCACCTGACCCGTTTTCTTTAATCTGTCACATTTTCTGTGCATTTCATTGTTTCTCATGACCTTTACATTTTTTGAAGTGTGCAGACCAGTTATTTTGAAGAATTTTTTAGAAGTTCCATTAAGAAGCTGGGCATGGTAGTGTGCACCTGTAATCCCAGCTACTCGGGAGGGTGAGGCAAGAGGATCGCTTGGACCCAGGAGTTCGAGACGAGCCTGGGCAACATAGTGAGATCCCACCTCTTTAAAAAAAATCCACTGAGTACTTACCATAGACCTCAAAGATTCTGTGTTGTGTTGATTACCATTTGGGGGGTCAGGGGGACAAGGAGCAGAGTCCAGGAAACATATACAAGGTGATTTTAGATGATGATATTTAGAGTATGAAACAGGGCTGTGAATAGAGAGACTTTCGGGTCTGCTGTAGCCGGGGTGGTCAGGAAGGCCTCCCTGAGATATTCGAGCTGAGCCCTGGATGATAAGAAAGCTAGATTCAGAGACTTGGAGAAGATGTGGGGATAGAAGCTTCCAATAATGGAAATAGCAAGTGCAAAGGCCCTGGGGTTGGATCATGCAGAGTAGAGTTGGATCACACAGCTGAAGCAGAGTGAGGAAGGGGCAAGAGACTGAGGGAAGAGGTCACTGAGGGCCTTGTGGGTCCTCATAAGTGAGGACTTGGGATTTTTTTTTGGGGGGGTGAGATGGGGACCTAGGAGAGTTCTGAGCAGAGGAGGGACAGGATCTTGGGGGCAAAAGCAAAAACAAGGCACCAAGGAGGAAACGGTGGTGGCAGGGTCAGGTGGTGGCCATGGAGGTGATAAGGACATGGATAGATTTTGGAAATTTCAGGAAGACAGAGCCGGTGGATTTGGTCATGGACCAGCTATTGGAGTGAGAGAAACAGGGTGGCCTTTGATGCTGCAGGGCTCCAGGCCTGGATCCTGTCCTCTTTCCTGTTCCCCAAGCCCCCCATCTTTCTCTTGGCCCCACTTCGACAGTGACAGTTGTACAGGCTGACATTTCTGGGTAATTCCTCTCCCATCGACTTGCGGCTTATTTTTAGTTTCCTCTCAGAGCCATTAACTGTCCTTGCAGGCAGAGACTGGCAAGGGGTGGGGGCTGGGATTAATTGGCAGTTGTCCCCCACATCAGTGCCTAATAACATATTTATGTGCAGAGATGACTTGGAGCTCCAAAGTGTCCCCAGAACCCTTGTGGAAATGACCTGTGTCAGCAAAACTGGATGCTGGCCGAGGGGCTTGAGTGGCAGAAAGTCCAGGGAACAGCCTTTGGCAGGGCCAGGAGAGCTGGGCAGGAGCTGGGGACAAGATGTCCTCTGAGGTTGAGTCGTTGACAGCGTCCAGAATTCAAGCAGGTGGGAAAACTTTTCAAGAGCCTTTTGGGGGCAGAGCCAAGAAGGTACTTGGTCTAGAAGTTTCTGGCACAGGCTCTGTGACCTCCCTGCCTGGATTTGAATCCTGATTTTGACACTTCCTGGCAAGTCAGTCACTTAACCTCTGAGCACCTCAGTTGACTCATCTGTAAAATGGAGATGGTAGCACTCGCTTTAAGATGTGGTTATGAAGATGAAAGGAGGCAGGAATACATGTGCAACTTTGTAACTGTGACTTGCGGATAACAAGTGCTCAATAAACATCTTCAGCAAATATTTAGAGTGCCTGCCATGGACCAGGCCCCATTCCAGAAGCTGGGGACAGAGCAGAGAGCAAAACAGACAAAAATCCCTACCTTTAGGGAGCTGGCATTCTGGTGGGAGAAGATAGACAATTAATAAACACATAAGCTGTAATCACAGTGCTTTGGGAGGTTAGACAGGAACATCATTTGAGGCCCAGAGTTCAAGACCGGTCTGGGTAACATAGCAAGACCCCATCTCTAAAAAAAAAAAATCTTATTTTTTTGTAGAAAAGCTGGGTGGGGTGGTGCACAGTTGTAGTCCCAGCTACTTGGGAGGTTGAGGCAGGAGCATTGCTTGAACCTAGGAGGTCAAGGCTGAAATGAGCCATGATTGTGCCACTGCACTCCATCGTGGGTGACATAGTAAGATCCTGTCTAAATAAATAAATAAATAAATAAACAAGCAAACAAGTAAGCATCTAAAATGTATTAGAGGCCAGGCACAGTGGCTCACTCCTGTAATCTCAACACTTTGAGAGGCCGAGGCAGGCAGATCACTTGAGATCAGGAGTTTGAGACCAGCCTGGCCAATATGGTGAAACCCTGACTCTCCTAAAAATACAAAAATTAGTCAGGCATGGTGGCACAGGCCCGTAATCCCAGCTACTTGGGAGACTGAGGCATGAGAATCACTTGAACCCAGGAGGTAGAGGTTGCAGTGAGCCGAGATCGCGCCACTGCACTCCAGCCTGGGCGACAAGAGAGACTCCGTCTCCAGAAAAAAAACTCTGTCTCAAATTTTAAAAAAAAGTTTTAGAGGGAATGTGTTCTATGGAGAAGAGATGCAGCAGGAAGGCAGGCACAGGAAGGCCTAACTGAAAGGTGACATCTGAGCAGAGACTGAAGGAAGTGAGGGGTGAACCATGTAAATATATAGAGTGAAGGCTCCCGGGCAGGGAGCAGCAAGTACAAAGGCCCTGAGGCAGGACTGAGGGTGACATGGTGGGGAGGCAGAGCTGCAGGACCACACAGGTCCCTGTAGGCCATGGGGAGGGCTTTGGCTTTTACTTTGAGTGAGACAGGTGCCTGCTGAGGGCTCTGAGCAGAGGAAAATCCTGGCCTGTCTTAATGCATTAGAGGGATCATTCTGGCTGCAGCGCTGACAAGAGACTGTAGGGGGTGGGGAAGCAGAGGCAGGAAGAGCAGGGGGGAGGCCATTGCAGGATCCAGGCAAGAGAGGGTGCTGCTGGGCCAGGGTCGGCGGTGGTTAGAGTCTGAACATATTCCACAGTAAAGCCAACAGGATCCACTGTTGGATGGGACCTTGGGGGAGGCCATCAAGGATGACTCCAGGTTTGGGCCTGAGTGACAGGAGGGATGGCAGAGCCATGGGCAGATGAGGAAGATGGTGGGAGGAGGAAGTCTCAGGGAGAGGATTGGGGGTTTGGCTTTGGGTATGTTGAATTTGAGATGGAGGTGGGAGAGTGGACATCTGGAGAAGACAGTCTGGAGTTCAAGTTTGAGGTCCAGGCTTGGGAGTTGTCAGCATAGAGGAGTTTAAAGCCTCAGGACTGGAAGAGATACTGCGGGCAAGGATGGGTGAAGAAGGGGGCGTCCCTGGGGCTCTCCAGTGGTGGGAAAGGTAAGGAGGAGGGGCCAGGAAGGTGGGGGGAGAGGCAGTAATGGGAAGCTGGGTCAGATGCTGCGGAGAGGCTGAAAAATGGTAGCTGTGATTGCTGCTGTCAGGTCGGAGATGATGAGTCAGGAATAATAATCGCAAAAGATACTGAGCACTTACCCTGGGCCAAGCATCCTCTTGAGCACTTTGCAAACATCATCTTATAGGATCCTCACAACAGCTTCATGAATCCAGAACCCCTGAACCTGGAATCGAGAGTGATGGAAGGGGCAGTGGGAGGCTCGGGCATCCAGGGAGGACCCTGTGGGCCGAGACCTAAGGTCCAGCCAGGGGGAAGAGGAGGCTGTAAGGGAAGGTGGGGTGGGGTGGCGGGGGGCAGATGGAGGAGAGTTTGCAAACACAGGACAGGTTTCCCTCCCAGCTCTGAGCCCACCGATCTGGCAATGCCAGGACTGAAACCATTGATTGTCATGATGTCCCTCAGCCCCATCCATCACATCTGATCCTTCTCTTCCTTCCTCATATCTGGCTTGGCCTTCACCCCATCACATCCTCAGCAGCCACGGCCACACATCCCTGGAAACTCCTGGGTGGTCCTGAGAGGTAGGGGAGGGGGCCACGGGAGCTGCTGGGCCTGCAGATAGCTCCGCTGAGATAGTGATCATCGAGAAGAATCCTTGAAGCATTTGACAACGGGGTGAAAAGCAAAACCACAGTATTGAGAGTCAGACAGACTTGGGTGGAGTATCAGCTCTGCCACTAAACTAGTTGTGTGACCTCAAACAAGTCACTTTTCTGGGCTTCAGTTTCACCATCTATAAAGAAGGTTGGGTTTGTTTTTGTTTTTGTTTGTCTTCAGTAGTTTTATCTTGAAATAATTTTAGATTATAAAAGAGTTGCAAAGATAGTACAGGGAGTTCCCAAATACCCTTCACCCAGCTTTCCCTAATGTTACATAACTACAATACATTCATCAAGTGCTAAGAAATTAGCACTGGGACATTGCTCGTAACTAAAGTCCATACTTCATTCACGTTGCCCCAGTTTTTCTACTAATATCCTTTTTCTCTTCCAGGAGCCAATCCACAATCCCACATTGCACGTAGGGCTTTTGTTTGTTTGTTTTAAATAGACTCTATTTTTAAAGCAGGTTTAGGTTCACAGCAAAATTGAAGGAAAGGTGCAGGGACCCCCCTTAGCCGCCTTCTCCCAGTGTCTCGCCTCTCCATCACCAGTGTCCCTCAGCAGAGTGGCACATTTGTTACAATTTATGACCTACACTAACACATCATTATCACACTTGGGGTATTCTTTTATTCCGTTGGAATCTTTTAAATCACAAAAATTAAAAGAATAAAAGAGTGACTCCCATCCCTCAGGTCTCCCTTCTGCCGAGCTGCATCCTCAGAGGGTCTCCTGGGGGGTGGCTACAATGGCCTCCAGCAGCTCCATGCAATTTAGCAATCCCATGGAGGAGGGTTCCCTTCCCTTAAATTCTAGCACAGCTCCCAAGCCTGATACTCACTGGCCCAGCCCATGTCACATGCCCCCCTCTGCGTGGATCACTCATGCGACCTCTGCCTGGGTCCCATGCCCACACTTGAAGTCTGGAAGGATGAGTCAGTCCTGGATGACCTACACAGACTTAGATTTAAGAGGAGGTGGTTTTACGAAGGAAAGTGGCGTGCTGTTACCCACAGACAAGGAAGTGGATGCAGGCAGGCACGGGCAGTGGGAGTCCCCCACTCCCACTGATGGGCCATGTGGTCAGCAGGCGACAAGAAGGAGCATGTGAATCGCCAAAGGTGTGGTCTGGCCCGTAGTCAGTGCCCCCCAGAGGTCTGCTGCTGCCATTCACAGGAAAGCTAGAACAGGGGGTGGCACTGTTGGGTCATGGCCTTTGGCTGCAGTAGGGGGGAATGAGGACAAATGAGAAGTGTCTTCCTGAGTAAACGGAGGCAAGTCTCCATGGGTGAAAGCTCAAATTCCAGGGTGGCAAATTCAGGATCTCTTATGGTTGCGTGCACACACACACACACACATACACACACACTCACATCTGTGCAATTGGGTAGAAGGCAGTCTTGGTCACCTCCCTAACTTGCCACAGCTTTTTCCTGCAAGCAGAGATAGCCAAGGGCCCATGTGTTCCACTCCTGCTTGGTAATTAATGAGCGGTGGCCCCCATCTGACCATCTGGGCCAGATAAAATGGCCTTGGCGCTGAGCTAAGCCAGTGCTGAATTATTTATCACCCCCATTTGCCTGGCTATTTAAGTGATGGACAGCAAGTGACCTCGCTGTGTCAGCTGGACCTGAGGTGCTGGCAGAACTCTCAGAAAGGGCCT
The DNA here is from genome assembly GCF_037993035.2 of Macaca fascicularis. Taxonomy (NCBI): domain Eukaryota; kingdom Metazoa; phylum Chordata; class Mammalia; order Primates; family Cercopithecidae; genus Macaca; species Macaca fascicularis. The sequence goes on along the minus strand of NC_088384.1, from coordinate 105,598,834 downwards.
GAGGCCCCCACTGACTTGTTCTCAAATCCAGGGGAGGGGCCAGTTGGGGAGGGGTAACCACTTCTGAGCACCTACTCTGGGCACAACACGTGTGGGATTGCTTGCATTCAGCCTCACTGGACCCTTGCGACCACCCAGGAGGTGGCAATGTTACCCCCAGTGTTGAGACCCAAAAGGGGACATGACTTGTCCACAGTCACAGAAAGTGGGGAGCTGGGATTTGAACCCACCTCTGCCTGGTCTCAGTCCAGGGATCTTCCAGTCCACCTCCCAGGCTGTCTTGGAGCTCCACCTCTGATCCAAAGGTACACAGATGTTTATTTGACAAATATCAGTGAGCCTCCACTATATGCTGGGCAGCGGGTAGCAACCAGGGAGTACTTCGTTTTCCTTTTCAGTAAAAGGCCTAATAATGGCACCTGCATGATGTAAGTATTGAGCAGAGGAGTGTGGTGCCTCCTGGCCTCATGGCCTCATGGGCACTAAAGAGGAAGGCACAATTCATCTCACCATCATTGATGCTATGGTGCATTTCTTTCCAGCTTTCCCCCGTACATTTTTCTTCTGTGGTTAAGATCATGCAGCTGTTTTAATCTAACCTTCTATTTGGTTTAATACTGTAACATGAGCATTTCTCATGACATTGTACATCACTATAGAAATCATTTGAATACAGCCTGAGAAACATAGTGAGACCTCATCTTTACAAAAAATAGAAAGATTAGCCGGGCATGGTGGTGCATGCTTGTATTAGCTACTTGGGAGACTGAGGTAGGAGGATCACTTGAGCCCAGGAGGTGGAGGTTGCAGTGAGCCACGATCACGCCACTGCACTCCAGCCTGGGTGCCTTCTGTTTCACTTAAAATTAGTGTGTCCATTAAAAATTTTTGAACAGTTTAAAAGGGTATTTGCAAGGAAAGTCAGCCTCCTTCCTCCCTATCCTCTTGTCTTCCCAGCTTCTGTCCCAAGGTAACCTCAGTTACCAGTTTCTGGTGTCTCTTAGCAATGGTCTATGCTTCTTTGGGAGGCTGTGGCAGGAGGACTGCTCGAGGTCAGGAGTTTGAGATCAGCCTGGGAAACACAGGGAGACCTCCATCTCTACCAAAACAACAACAACAACAACAACAAAACTTAGCTGGGTAGCATGTGCCTGTGGCCCCAGCTCCTTGGAAGGCTAAGGCAGGAGGATCACTTGAGCCAAGAGGTCAAGGCTGCAGTGAGCTATGATTGTGCCACTGCATTCCAGCCTGGGTGACAGAGCAAGACCCTGTCTCAAAAAAAGGGATGGTCTGTGCTTCTTCATGTATATTTCTCTTTAAACAAACACACAAATGGCAGCATGCTGAGCCACCACCCTGCACCTTGCTGTTTGCATGCTTCTGTGTGTCTTGGCTACAGTCCCACATCAGTACACACAGAGCTGGCTTCTTTTTAATGACTTCCTGCATCATCATCCAATGGATGGATCTTCATTTATCTCATTGATCTCCTATTGATAGACATGGAGGTTGTTTCCAGCTTTTTTCTATTACATTAGCACTGCAATAATTATCTTTGTGCATATGTTCTTTTGCCCATGTGTAATTATGTCTGTAATGAAATTACTGGGTAAACATGATATGTAATGATGATTTAATATTCCATTATTATGATTGAATAGGATAGTCATGGCAGACAAAAACCTTCCCCCAAATTGAGATTAGTTGGTATTCTACCCATGTCTGGATCACTAAAGGGTGCCATATACACATTTTAGCCACATACCAAAGAGCTGAAGCTAAAATGTGTATGAAAATGTTCAGCTAAGACTGAAGCCTTGAAGCAAGAAATTCCACTCATTTTCCTAAATGTTTATCTATTGGAAAGTTTAAATAATTTTTATTCATAGCTTTCAGTCATCAATGATGATTGTGACTTTGTTTTATATGTATACAACACACACACATTTATTCTTCAAGTGACTGAAAGAATTTTAAGATACAAAGCATACAGAGAACTTTTTGCATCCCAGACCACGTTGAGAATGATTATATTTGGAAGCAAATCTTTAGATATCGCACCAGTTAGCTATTGTTGCCTAACAAACATCCACAGCAACTCGGTGGCATACACCCATCAGCATTTATTTAACTCACGGGACTGTGGGTCTGGCTCAGTGGGGCAGCTCAGCTCTGTCCATGAGTCTCTCATCCTTCTCTTGGGATCAGTGGGCTTGTCAGGCAAGTGGAAACACAAAGTTTCTCGCGGCTTAGGCGTAGAGTGGCTGTTCCTTCAATTGCACCTCATTCTGTTGGCCAAAGCAAGTCCACGGCTGAGCATAAATTCAAAGGACAGGGAAATACACTCTGGCCCTTGAATGGAGGAACGGCAAAGTCACATGGTAAGGAGCGGGGATTTTGGGATTGGTGAAGAACTGGGGCCAACAATGTGATCATTCTCAGATGTGAACAGTCTTAACTGATACACGCTGTTCCTATTACTGACACTGTTTTGCTGATTAGCTATGAAGATTACCTGTGTGACCTAGAATTAGTGACTTTGCACACAGTCAGGGATGCCATGAGTGGTCCTGAAGTAGGTATTTTGGGCCACAGAGTAGTTTTGGCCATGTCCTGAGGCTGGAGATAGACACTGCCATTCCCGGGCATTTGGCAGCAGTGGGAGCCCGGGCCTACTGGCCCCTCTGTCTTGGCCCGGGCCGTGTCCCTGGCAGAGACGAGTCAGCTCTGCCCTCATAATGACATAACAGGGGCCCTTCTCCTTGCAGGGGAATATGGGTCCCGCTGCTTTCTGGCTCCTGCTCTTCCTTCTCAAGAATCCTGAAGCCCTGGCTGCTGTCCGTGGAGAGCTCGAGAGTATCCTTTGGGAAGCAGAGCAGCCTGTCTCGCAGATGACCACCCTCCCACAGAAGGTTCTAGACGGCACGCCTGTGCTTGGTGAGATGGTCACACCCTCCAAGATAGCTCCTAAGACTGCGTCATCATGGACCCCCAAAGTCCTCCCCAACATGGGCTCCTGTCTTCCAGAGTCCATCAGTGTCCTCCAACCTAGGGTCTCCCTGAGCCTCCTATCTTCACACACCTGGCATCTCCATACTCCAGTCTCAACTAGGGGTCAAGTGACAGAAAACCTAACTTCAATTGACTGAGGTGAAAAGGTACTTTGAGACATGTCACTAAAAAGTCCAAAGGACTGGCTTCAGGCACAGGTGGATCCAGGCACTTTAACAATATTGTCAGGACTACTCAGTTCCTCTCCACCTGTCATCCCACTGGGTTGACCCCAGTCTCAGGCTGGCAGTAGCTGTTGGCAGCTCAAGGCTGACTTCCTCCTGGCTTTGTGAGACTCTGCATCTCTTACAATGTTCCCACCAAGAGTCCCAAGACTGTGTCTCATTGGCTTTCTTTGGGTCATGTGTCCATCCTGAACCAATCACAGGGCTCAGAGGGATGCTGTGATTGGCCAGTCACAGCCTCATCCCAGGAGTTGAGCATAGAATCAGCAGTCTAACCCCTGAGAGTGAGAGAGGGGTGGACCCTAGAGGAAAACCAGGGGCCCGTTTCCAGAAGAGAAATATATGCCGGGAAGGCAGGAACAGAGATTGATGGCCCTACTCTCTCCCCAGCCTTCTGGTATCTCCCTAGCTCCCACCTTCCCTCACAACTTACCTTGGGATCAGACCTGGATACCTTCATGTTCAAGGGTCTCTGAGGGACCACAGAGACCACATGTCATCATGTGTCCTTTTTCACCTTGCTGTGTGACTGTGTGGATGAGGCAGGCACCCTCTCTGTGCCTCTTCATCTTCCTCTGTAAAATAAGAGTTGGGGGTGGCATATGAGCAGGTGAAGGGATAGCCTGCTGACCCTTCCTTGCACCTGCCCCATGCAGACAGCGTGCTGAGTGAGAGCCTCAGGCTTACAGCTGCCCCCTTCATCACCCGCGAGGTTGTGGTGGACCTGGCCATGCCCATGGCAGATGGGCGAGAATTCAACCTGCGACGTGGTGACCGCCTTCTCCTCTTCCCCTTCCTGAGCCCCCAGAGAGACCCAGAAATCTACACAGACCCAGAGGTAAATGGCAGGGGCGTCTGGTCATATGGGGTCTGTGGGAGGAAAATCAGTGACTTTGGGATGAGCCAGATCTGAGTGGCAGCCTGGCTCTGCTCTTTGTTTGCTATGTGACATGGCCTAGATTGCTTCACCTCTGTGTTTGCTTCCTCGCCTGTGAAATGGACCTCGTCATAGTACCTGCCTCATAAGATTGATAGGAAGGTTAAATGAGATCATGCAGAAGCAGATACTGATGGCCCCACTCTCTCCCCAGCCTTCTGATATCTCTCTGGCTCCTACCTTTTTTCACAGCTTCTCTTGGAGGCAGACCCAGATCCCCTCATGTTCAAGGGTCTCTGAGGAACCCTAGGACATGAGGGGATGTTCATTCACACTGAGTGCTTTGTGATAGCTGAGCCATTTTCCTTATTTCAGAATGTTATAGTGTCAGTTTCTCAACACTCTTCCCTCTCCCCAGACTTTGAGAAGAAGTAAACTTTCACGATTGCTAACAGATTGGGTACTTACTGTGTGTCAGACCCTAAACTACATGCTCACCCATCCATCCATTCATTCATCTATCTATCCATCTACTCATGCATCTGTCTATCCATTTATTCATCCATCCAGCCACACATTCACCTATCTACCTATCCATTCATCTATCCATCCACCCATCCATTCATCCATCCACCCACCCAATTTACCCTTTCATTCACCCATCTACCCATTCATTTATCCATCCAGCCACCCATCCACTCATCTATCCATCCAGCCACCCATCTACCCATGCATCCATCTATCCATTCATCCATCCACAAACTCACCCATCCATCCATTAATCTATCTGTCCATCCATCCATCCATCCATCCATCCACACACTCGCCCATCTACCCATCCATCCATCCATCCATCCATCCATCCATCCATCTACACACTCGTCCATCTACCTATCCATTAATCCATCCACCCATCCACCCACCAAGCTACTCTTTCATCCACCCGCCTACCCATGAATCCATCCATCTATCCACCCATCTATCCATCCGTCCATTCATCCATCTACTCATTCATCCATTCATCCGCCCACCCATTCATCCATTTATCCACCCATCCATTCGTCCATCCACCCACTCACTCATATGTCCGTCCACCCATTCTTCTACTTATCCACCCATCCACCCATCTACTCATCCATCCATCCATTTGTCCATTCATCCATGTATTCATCCATCCACCCATCCACCCATCAATCTACCCATTCATTCACCTGTCTACCCATCCGTCCATCCACCCCATCTACCCATCCATCCATCCATCCCTCCATTCATTCATCTTCCCATCCACGTTTCCATCTCTTAATCTATCCACTGGTTCATTCACCTATCCTTCCACCCATCTTTCAGTCAGCAGCTACTGCATGCCAAGCTCTGTGCTCAGGTACAACCTTGCCTTACCACTGTGTAGTGTAACCAAAGGAAATTGGGATTTTCTTTTAAAAATATTTTAATTTCTTTTATTTTACATTACAAAAGTAATATATATCATAGAGTATAAAGAAATACAGAGAAATATATTCTTTAATGTAAAAAATATATATTTCCCTTCTTCTCCAGTTCTACAGAGTTCTCTAACCACGGTTTGGAGTGTGCCTTGTGAATTGTTTTCATGGCTTTACAGGCATACACACAACACATTCACACACCATGAAAAGACTGGTGTGTGTATAGGATCATACAATATATACTATTCTGAAACTTGCTTTTTTCACTCAACAACCAATTGTAGAAATTCTTTCCATGTCAGTACACACAAACCTTTTGCCATAATTTTTTAACCAGTCCCCTATCAATTGACCTGTATATGGTTTCCAGTTTTTCCCTCCTATAAACATGACTGTCAGGAACATCCTCATACATTTTTCTTGGTCTGGGCTTGTTCTGGGAATGGGGTCAGAAGAGGACCTTCTTCCTGTTTCAGGTATTTAAATACAACCGATTCCTGAACCCTGACGGATCAGAGAAGAAAGACTTTTACAAGGATGGGAAACGGCTGAAGAATTACAACATGCCCTGGGGAGCGGGGCACAATCACTGCCTGGGGAAGAGTTACGCAGTCAACAGCATCAAACAGTGAGTGGGGCCCAGGGCGGGTCCAGGGTGGCTCCTGATCCCCTGGTTGATACGGGCCCTTCTCTCCTGGGACTGAAGGCTCAGCCAGGAGAATGGTTTGGCAGAGGCTCCACACGGACAGCCCGTGAGCCATCTCTTATTTGTGGTTTCACAACTGTGTGCTTTTAAAAATCAGAAGAGCTCATGTAAAAAAGCCAGATTTCGGATTTCTTTTGGAAATAATCAGATCTGGCAGCAGGTTCTTCCCTCCAAGACTGGTGTCCGGATTCCAAATACTGGACATTCCTTTCAGCTGACCTTAGCTGTCCGTCTGCAGCTGCTGCTGCGTGTTCAGAACTTCGTGTTAGGAACTGGCCGAACTTCACTGTTCCCAGTTGGTTATTTTAATGCTTGTGGGGCCGAAAGTCTCATAAATTATCTCCTTTGAACCCCAGGAGCTTTGGCCACCAAGATCACAAACAGATTGGACCGAGGTTATGACATTTGCCCTGTCCTCCGTCCAGCCCCTGTGCAATTATAAGCTGGGTTACCTTCTGCGCCTCTGTTTCCTCAACTGTAAAATGAGGGTTCTGATTATAACTACACCCCAGGAGTGTCAGGATAAATGAGCTGGATCTTTCTAAGTTCTTAACCCACTGCCTGGTTCATTGCAGGCATTTGAAAAATGTTAATTATTATCATAATTATTAATATTATTATTAATATGCATGCATTATGCTAAGTGAATGGGCATGTTACATTGACCTTTGGCCTCAGTTTCCTCAAGAAAATGGAGTTGATTATGAGCATAATACAGCTCATATGCATTCCTAAAAATCACCTTGCTGTATGAAATCATGCAACAAAAACTGCAGGAATTCATGCCTGTAATCCCAGCACTTTGGGAGGCCGAGGTGGGTGGATTATTTGAAGCCAGGAGTTTGAGACCAGCCTGGCCAACATGGTGAAACCCTGTCTCTACTAAAAAGACAAAAATCGGCTGGGCGTGGTGGAGCATGCCTGTAATCTCAGCTACTCAGGAGGCTGAGGCAGGAAAATCTCTTGAACCTGGGAGGCAGAGGTTGCAGTGAGCCAAGATCGCACCATTGCACTCCGGCCTGGGCGACAGAGTGAGATTCTGTCTCAAAAAAAAAAAAAAAAAAAAAAAAGAAGAAGAAAAGAAAAACCTGCAGGGATTAGGGGAAAAGGGGGACTGGGGCCCAACACTCAAAAACCTCATCAGTGACACATTAAAAATAAAAAAAGAGAAGAACCCAGTAAAAAATGGTAATAAAGTTTTACACATGTTCATGGCTAAGAACTATGTAAGTGCTGTAATGACCGTGGCTGTAGATCGATGCTTTTGTGTGCACGTGTATATGTTTTATGGATTTCTGCACAGCCAGGTTCAGCTGGGTGCAGTTTTTTGTATTTACTTCATGCTTCTCACAAGTGAAATTGCACGTGAGCAAATGTGAAACTTGCATTATATTCAAATGGTGCCCTAATATATCAATCCTATTGGAACAAATTCACCTGTTCAAAACAAGTGTTAGAGCAGAACCGATTGGCGTTCCTACCTCATCAACTTTTTGGACAGATATGAAGAGATAGCGGGTACTAAATGCTTAGCTGGTGCCTAGCGCACAGTGTTCCAATAAATTAGCTAATTTGTTGTTATTTTTATCTCACTGAATTGTCATGACAACCCTGCTGGTCCATCTAAAACTGAGTCTAGACAGGTCAGATCATTTGCCGTGTTCCCAGGAAGTGGAGGTGCCAGGGTTCAAATCCAGGGGTGGGCACAAAACTGCCATCCCATAGAAACTCACCCTCTAGTATCCTACAGCCTCAGAGCTGGAAGAGTCTCAACTTGCCTTCCCCCTCTTTGACCAGATGGGAGAACCGAGACCCAGAGTGAGAAAGAACTTGGCGAGGGCCACATTCCTATAAGCGGCCCAGCCCAGATCTTCTGTCCAGAGTGTTAACCCCCCTCTCTCCTCATCTGCCCTCTTCTTCACTCCTTCAGTGAGACAGAAGAATCCCCGCCATGTGCTCAGTCCTGCATCGGGCACCTGGGTTGGGGTAGGGAATAGTGGTGGGAAAAGAGTTATGAGATATTCTCCTGACCCTTACGAACATGGGCATTGTAAGATGAGGCAGGGAGGCAGCAACCGTTGACATCCGTAGGGCTGGCTCCATGTTTATGGGGGCACTGATTACATCATAGGCATGGCAGCTTCGAATGTTTAGTACGACAGTTTTCTCAGAAGATGGCGGTAGAGAGCACTTGTTCTTGCAAAGTTGGTCTATTTAGGACAATTTTCTCGGAGATGGCAGTAAAATGTCTTGAGAGAGCGATGCCTGTTTCTAATCTCACAGAGACATCTAAGGGTTAGCAGCAGCCCTGGCCAAGATAGACAGCGAGGGTTCCAGGAGTTTGGAGAAAGGCGGGGAAGGGCGTGGACTGGAGGATCCAGAGGAGCTGCTGTATTTAATCAGCATAGGCTCAGCTCTGCACCTGCCGAGTCTCAGTGGCTTTTACCAACAGAGGTGCAGTTCTGCTCACGCGGTATCAGCTGTGGGTTTGGGGGGAGTTCCCCACTCTGTGCAGAGACTCGGGCCAGGCTCTTTCCCTCTTTCAGCTCTGCTACCTCAACGTGAAGCCTGCATGGCTGCCAGGCAGGAGGGACAGCTGGAGAGCCACACGCTGGCTCGTGAATGCTTTGACACGGGAGTGGCACAGGCCACTTCTGCACACAGCCCATTCACCAGAACTCATCCATGGGTCTGCCTAACCTTACAGGGGCCTGGCAGATGTGGTGAGCAGCAAATGCATTTGTTCAGCTTCCTCACGCTTCTCTTCTTCTCCTTTTTCCCAAAGTTGGTGTCAGACGTAGGAGGCAGCCATGCCTCCCCTGCCTTATTGCCAATAACCCCCTGCTCTACTCCTCTCCTTCACACCTTCCATGCCATTTCTCTGCAGATTTGTGTTCCTCGTGCTGGTGCACTTGGACCTGGAGCTGATCAACGCAGATGTGGAGATCCCTGAGTTTGACCTCAGCAGGTATGGCTTCGGTCTGATGCAGCCAGAACATGACGTGCCCATCCGCTACCGCATCCGCCCGTGACAGGGAGCAGATGGATCCACGTGCTCGCCTCTGCTCAGCCTGCCCCAGCCTCCCAGCTTTCTGTGTGCACAGTTGGCTTGGGTGCAGGTGCTAGCATTACCACTTCCCTGCTTTTCTCCCAGAAGACTGGGTCCAGAGGTGGGAAAAGTTAAGAGAGGGTGAACGAAGGAAAGACATTGGAAGCTCTATGGATTATCTGCTGCAAAGTTTTCTTTCCAAAATCAGGCTTTGTCTGCTCCCAACTCACCTCGTTCCTCTCACCTCGTGATATTCACAAAGGCTATTCAGACAAGGCAGGACTAGGAATCCTCACTGCTTTGTCCCCAACTCCTGGAGGGGTCACCTTCCCAGTTCTTATCAGCTAGCATGGCCCAGGCCTTATCCAGTCAAAGCAGATGCTGGCCACAGAAAGGCCATTCAGGACCAGCAGTCTGTCCATTGATGTCATTCAGCAGTCAGTCCCCCAATCATCCTTAAACCAGCTAAAGCCAAAGGAATCCCTTAGAAGATCTGCTTCCCTGGGCGCCCCATTTGCCGGATTGCCCCACTGCTCACACTACCTGAGAAAATGCAGGAGAGCTTCCCCCAAGGCTGATGCATTCCCGGCACAGAACAGGGACACCCTCCAAACCCTGGGCTCTGAGGAGTGGAGTTCTCTGTTCTAGAGTGACAGGCACCAGATGGGATGGGCTTTCTCAGTGTCAGTACTCAGGTAGGGAGCTAAGGAAGACACAGCCCAGACAAGATGGCTGGAAGGAGCCAGCCAGGACTCCTTAGACACGTCAAGCTAAAAAAGAAGGTGCCAATTTCATGCATTCTAGTGCAGAAGCCCCAATTGTGGTCACGATCCAGTCTGCAGACATGTTTTATTTGGACTGCACTTAAAGAAAATACCTTAGTTGTTATCATCTTTGGGAGAGTTCATTCAAAACGTCCAGCTTCTCTTGAAAACTTGGTTTATCTGACCACACTGGGCTCACATTCCCAAGGGTAACTCTTGGCCAGACCTGAATGGCAGCTGCCTCCCTTACGTGGGACACGTGCTCTCAGCTTCACCAGGGTTCTGACCGGGTCTGCTTCTGCGTTCACAGCGCCTCCTGGCACTGAAGGCATCTGAGTGTGAGACCCTGTTCTAACTCTTAGAAGTGACATTGTAAGAGGTGGTGGGGACCAGCTAATTGGTCCAACCCAGCCTGAGTGTACCACCCTTTGAACAAATGTATCAGTGATGAAAATTTGCCTTTGCCCCAGCTTTAGAACAAAAAGCCTAGACCACGCATGGTGGCTCATGCCTATAATCCCAGCACTTTGGGAGGCCGAGGTGGGCGGATCACTTGAGGTTGGGAGTTCAAGACCAGCCTGGCCAACACGGTGAAACCCCGTCTCTACTAAACATACAGAAATTAGCCGGGTGTGGTGGTAGGCGCCTGTAATCCCAGCTACTCAGGAGCCTGACGCACCAGAATTGCTTGAACCCAGGAGGTGGAGGTTGCAGTGAGATGAGACTGTACCACGACACTCCAGCCTGGGCAACTGAGCAAGACTCTGTCTCAGTAAATAAATAAATAAATTAATTAATTAAAATAAAAAACAGCTTAAAGAGAAAAATGGCCTGCAAACATTTTTTATGATCCTAGTTTTATTAATATAAGGTCCTGTCTGTTGAGGCCCTTTAAATGCCTGCGATAGGCCCCATAGACAGTATTTCTACTCCTCACAGCATCTCTGTGAAGAGAAGGAGGGTTGTGCCCGCTTCATAGATGAGAAAACCGAGAGGTGAGGTGACTTGCCTGGGGCCACATAGTTCATAAGCTGTAGAACTCAGCAGGCAGATTCACTGTCCCAGGAGCAAATGCTGGGTGGGCAACTCCTGTTCCTTGGGCTCAAGGGGGCTGGTGATGGTGCAATTCTTTCTGGCTTCAGAGAGCTGGCAGAGCCAGAGGCACCTAAACATGGGCACATATCGTAAGACACATAATGAGCTTTAGCTGGAGGGAGAGAAAAGAACCCTAGACCTCTGAATGTCCCAGAGGCTTGTCTCTTCTCAGAGGAGCACTGGGGTTTGGGGGCTTCCCTGGGCCTCAACCTCCAGGCACCCCCAGGATTCCCAGAGAGACACTGTGATTGGCAGGAGGCGGGATATCCCCAGGGAAACCCATCTTCACGCCTGGGTGACCCCCACTGCCGCCTCCTTCTTAACTCTGCGGGAAATCAGAGCTGGCAGCCTCCAGTGGGAGGACAGAGCCGGTTTCCCTGGCAACCCTCAGTTACCTCATCATGGCTGGGAAGGGAAGGAAGCAAGCTGGCAGAAATAGCTATGGAAGGTCTTGCGCAGGCTGCAACTCTGGTGTGCTGGGGGAAAACCCTTATGACTCCCCCCTTCCAAATCAGGCTGGGTTGTCACTGAGACTAGATTCTCACCTGCCTTCAAAGAAGGGCCAATCCCCTTTAAAGGTCACACCTCCTTGGAGCCACAGTCATTAGTGAATTACACTCAAGGAAAAGACGTGCTCCCACCAGGCAGCTCCAGCTGTTACCTGAGATACTGAAGTGCAGCTCAGGAGACGATGATTTAAACCTACCCTTGTTTTAATCGTTCTTTTTCTTTTTTTTTTTCTAAAAAAAATAGAAGCTATAAAGAAAAGAGGGAGAGATGAGTGGGTTAGCTACCTGCTACATGCTAGTTAGGAAGGTACCTGGATGCCATTGCATTTCTTCATCCCTTGCTTAAGAATCAAAATTGCTGGACATACGTTAGGAATACTTTCTTTCTTTCTTTCTTTTTTAAGCTCAGTGGCAAGAATGAAATACTCTTTTTTTTTTTTTTGAGACAGAGTCTCGCTCTGCCGCCCAGGCTGGAGTGCAGTGGAGTGATCTCGGCTCACTGCAAGCCCCGCCTCCCGGGTTCGTGCCATTCTTCTGCCTCAGACTCCCAAGTAGCTGGGACTACAGGTGCCCGCCACCATGCCTGGCTAATTTTTGTATTTTTAGTAGAGATGGGGTTTCACCGTATTAGCCAGGATGGTCTCGATCTCCTGACCTTGTAATCCGCCCCCCCTGGGTCTCCCAAAGTGCTGGGATTACAGGCGTGAGCCACCGCGCCCGGCCAAGAATAAAATACTCTTAAGCTGACCTAATGAAGTGTTTCCTTACCACTGTGATTATTATTACTATTATTTGCTATATTTTAATATTGTTGTTTACTGAATATTCTCCTTTAAACAGACTCGCTTTTTAAACTTCGTTTTTAAAAGGAACTTTTTTTCCCCAATTGCTGCCAATAGTGGATAACATGTATCACTCGCTGCCAAAAATATAAAGTGACCATAAAAAAGAAAAATAAATTTGCTGGGGAGGGGTGCTTCATGCTGGTGTGGCCAAGGCTGACAGCTATCTCTTCTCTGTTACAAAACGAGATAAGCAAGTGTTAGCATTGCCTTAAGGTCACACTGGCATCTCCCTGAACTTCTCCAGGGACAGAAGGAGGAGTAAGTTGCTCATCACATGGGCCACTAGGGCCATCTCCTCCCACCAGTGGCCCCCACTCACAGGCAGCTGGCAATGTCCTACCTGCCTGTTCCCCAGATGGAGAAACAGGCTCTGAGAGTTCACAGGTCTTGCCCAAAGTCATTGATTTTGATGATTAAAAAGAATAAACACAGTGTTTCCTGAGTAGCAGTGATTGTTATGCCTTGCTATTTTAATAAAGATTCTATTTTCGTATAACATTGTCAAGTGGAAACATGCTGAAATCTATTAAACCATCCTTGTTTGTGGAACTGCCTCTGAGTGTGATTCTGATGGAGGGCATTGGCTGTGCCTGGAATGGTGAGGTCAGCTCCTGGGACAGGAGAGCACAGAGCATCTACTCTGTCCCTTGCTCTGGGCCCAGGCCTCTCACAGATAGAATTGAGTCACACCTTTACCCACCCTCCAAAGCATAGATGAGTATCCCCGTTTTTATAGAGGAAAAGACTGAAGGTCAGAGAGGTGATGTGGTTTGCCCAAGAACACGTGGATAAGAAGTAGCAGACCTGGGATTCAAATGCAGGCCCCTCTGTTGCCTGAGACAGTGTTCAGGATCTTTCTTTCAGTGATCCTCCTCCTGGCAGCAGAGGGATTGGGTACCCATTAGAGCAGGGGTCCACAACCCCTGGGCCACGGATCAGTGCAGGTCCTTGGCCTGTTAGGAATTGGGGTCCACAACAGGAGGTGAATGGCGAGCAAGTGAGCAAAGCTTCATGTATATTTACAGCCGCTCCCCATCGCTCACACTACTGCCTGAGCTCCACCTCCTGTCAGATCAGTGGCGCCATTCGATTCTCATAGGAGGGCGAACCCTACCGTGAACTGCACAGGCGAGGAATCTAGGTTGCACCCTCCTTATGAGAATCTAATGCCTGATCATCTATCACTGTCTCCCATCACCCCCAGATGGGACCATCTAGTCGCAGGAAAAAAAGCGCAGGCTCCCACTGATTCCACATTATGGTGAGTTGTATAATTAGCTCACTATTTCAAACAATGTAATAATAATATAAATAAAGTGCACAATAAACGTAATGCACTTGAACTATCCTGAAACCATACTCCCACCCCCACCCCTGGGTCCGTGGAAAAATTGTCTTCTATGAAATCAGTACCCGGTGCCAAAAAGGTTGGGGACCGCTGCATTAGAGGCCTTTGGGGCAGACCCTGGTAACAAGCAGACAACACAAAAGCTCTCTTTAAAATTCACTGGATGTTCTCCATCCTTCCCCAGAATGCATGCATTCATTTTAATATAAAAAGAAGGGGTGACATGGATTAAATAAGCCTTGGGATAAATAAAAAGAGAAATTTGTTTTTTTCTCTCAAATCTTTGTATAGAAATAATATCCCAGGGCAGATGTGCCTCATGTCAGTTTCCTCATCTGTGAGGAGGTCATGGAGGCGCATCAGGTGGGATGGGATTTGGCAGTGAGTGACAGACTTCTCAAAGTAACATAGCAACATGTTATACATTAACATGCTTTCATTCAAGACCGCAGGCTTTTTTTTTTTTTTTTTTGAGATGGAGTCTTGCTCTGTCTCCCAGGCTGGAGTGCAGTGGTGTGATCGCAGCTCACTGCAACCTCTGCCTCCCAGGTTCAAGCGATTCTGCTACCTCAGCCTCCTGAGTAGCTGGGATTATGGGCATGTGCCATCACACCCAGCTAATTTTTGTATTTTTAGTAGACACGGGGTTTCACCATGTTGGCCAGGTTGGTCTCAAATTCCTGACCTCAGGTGATCTGCCCACCTCAGCCTCCCAAAGTGCTGGGATTACAGGCATGAGCCACCATGCCCAGCTACATTTTTTTTTTTTCTCTCAAGCAGACACAGGAGGCTAGAGGTGGTGTGGCATCTCCATAATCATGAGGTCCCTCCTTTCTGGACCCTCTAGCATCTGTAACCAGTGGTTTCCACCTCAGGGGCTGATATGGCTGCTTGAGCTCCAGCCATTTTGTCCACATTCCACCCAGCAGGAAGGAGGGTGAAGCAAAGAAGAGAAAAATCTCCTGCATTCATCCCATTGGTCAGAACTCAATCACATGACCACATCTTGCTGGACAGACAGGAGGCTGGGAAATGTAGTCTTTCTCTTCAGGACATCAGTATGTGCCCTCAGCGGGATACCATACCCCATTTTGAGATGTGCTGCATTATGCTCTCTTGTTTACCAGTCATGGTCTGAGTCATGGCAGGGCCAGAGGGACAGGGCTTGGCTTCCCTGAGCCACTAACCCAGCCTTTGTTATAGCCTGAGTCCTAGTGATCTGCAGCTCCAAGACTTTGGCCTTTTGTGCCCTTGTACCATTAAAGTCAACAGAGAGACCCAGGGTTTTATTTTGCCAGGTAAGGGCATTAAGAAATACATTTACTCCTACTGTCAGCTTACAAAAGGGTATTTTAATACCCCTAAAGCAGAAAGGTAGGTTTCATATTGGAAGTAACACAACCACTCACTCAAAAGTCTATATTGAATAGTGCAAAAGGTGGAAACAACCCAGATGTCCACCAACTGATAAATGGATACACAAAATGTGATGTATCCCCCATTCCAGTGGAATAATATTTGTCAATAAAAAGGAATCCAGTACTGACATATGCTACAACACAAATGAGCCTTGAAAACATTATGCTAAGTGAAAGAAGCCAGTCATGAAAGGCCACTTATTATAGGACTGAATGTATACGAAATGTCCAGAATAGGCAAATCCATAGAGACATGAAGCGGGCTAGTGGTTTCTAGGGATGGGGAAATAGGGAGAAATAGGGAGTAACCACTAATGAAACCTCCTAAAATGGATCACCGTGATGGTTGTGAAACTCTGTGAATGTACTAATAAATGGGCATTTTTTTTTTTTTTTGAGACAGGGGTCACACTCTGCCACCCAGGCTGGAGTGCAGTGGTGTGATTTCAGCTCACTGCAATCTCTGCCTCCCAGGCTCCAGCTATCCTCCCATCTCAGCCTCCTGAGTAGCTGGGACTACAGGCGGGACTACAGGCCTGAGCCACCACACGTGCCTGGCTAATTTTTGTTTTTGTTTTGTATATTTTTGTAGAGAGGGTGTTTTGCCATGTTGCCCAGGCTGATCTCAAACTCCTGGGCTCAAGTGATCCTCCCTCCTTTGCCTCACAAAGTGCTGGGATTATAGGTGTGAGCCACCATCCCTGGCCATGGGGACAAATTTTATGATATCTGAATTATACCTCAAGAAAGCTGTTATACACTTGTCAAGTAAATATTTTGAGCACCTCTTGTTGTACCAGGCACTGTTCTAGACAACAAGACCTGGCAGTAAGTAACACAGACCAAAAAAATGATACATCTCTGTCTTCATGGTGCTGACATTCTCATGGGAGAAACCATAAGAAATGAGGCAAATAAGTAAAATATAAAGCAGTTCAAATGGAGACAAGTGCTTTGGAGAAGAATAAAGGAGTCAGTAGATGGGAAGTGAAATTTTAAAGAGAGTGGGCAGGAATGGCCTCCCTGGGGGAGCTTTGAACAGAAACTCAATGGAAATGAGAGGAGCAAACCATTGGGGCATCTGAGGAAAGAATGTTCTGGAGAGATGCAATGGCAAATGTGAAGATGGGAAGCTCTGGGGTGGGTTCTAGGAGCAGGAGGGAGGCAGCGTGGCCAGCAACCATGCAAGGGTCTGGGTAGAGAAGGGCCATGATTTAACTTATATTCTAGCAGGATCCATCTCACCGTCCATGCCAAGGGCTGGGAAGCTGGAGACCAGGGAGGAAGGGACTGCGCTAGTCTGGGCAAGGTCTCCGCCTTAATAGATTTCACATGTGGGCAGCAGAGACCATCCAGTGAAGAAACAAATCAGCATAAATACAGTGTCAGGTGCTGAGGAGGACTCCGAAGACAAGCAAACAGCAGGAGGTGATGGATGCTGACATAGAGGTGGATGTGCCCATGGCCTTGGAGGCAGTCAGGAAAAGTCTCCAGGCAGGTGGCGAGATGAGTTGAGGTCAAGATGAGAGATAGCAACTTTGTAAAGAACTAGGGGAAGAACATTCCAGGAGAAAGAGACTACAAATCCAAAGAACCCTAGAGAGGCAAGGGGTTCAGTGTGCTGGAGAAAGAGAGCATCCCAGGGAGGCTGAGGCTGAGTGAGGCGGTGGCAGGAGCTGCTCTGGGAGCAGACCTTGTCAGGAAGAGGAGGCTGGGCTTTATGCTAAATGCCCTGGGAAGCCAAGAGAGAGTTTAAGTAGGAAAGTAAACCACCGTCATCCTTTAAATGGAATCAATTTAGCTTTATACAAATCTCATCCCATTGTCCCTATTTTTCTCATTCATTCCATGATGGACCAGTGAAAATGCAACCACATTATTGGTCTGGCATTTGGGAGTCATGGCCGTTTGAGACATGGTTCAGAGGTGTGTGTCTGCAAGGACGGGAGGGCGATGAGTTGGGGAAGAACTGGCAGTGTGCTATCTTATTGCCCCAGGACCTTCCATGGAGCTTCACAGTGGCCTGGGAGAGACAAGGCAGGTGCACCCATGCTATAGTTAGGATGTTTGACCTTTGCAAACCTCATGTTGAAATTTGATTCCCAATGTTGGAGGTGTGGTCTAATGGAGGGGTTTGGTTCATGGGAGTTGATCCCTCATGAAAGGCCTGGTGCCCTCCCCATGGTAATAAGTGAGTTCTCACTCTAGTAGTTCCTGCAAGAGCTGATTGTTGAAAAGAGCCGGTGCCTCCCTTGTCTCTTTTTTGCTTCCTCTCTTGCCATGAGATCTCTGCACACATGGGCTGCCCTTCCCCTTTCGCCATGAGTGGAAGCAGCCTGAGGCCCCCACCAGAAGCAGATGCCAGTGCCACATCTTGTACAGCCTGCAGAACATGGAGCCAAATAAGCCTCTTTTCTTTATAAATTACGCAGCCTTAGGTATTCCTTTATAGCAACACAAATGGACTAAGACAACTGACATTATGCAAACCTGGGAGAGTGACCTTTGGGGCATCTAGATCCTTGGAATGAACAGAGTCTGTACATGACTTTATTTCGGGTGTTCTGAGAGCTGACCACTGCAGAAGAGACACTAATTGATTGGCCAACTTCCTCACTAGAAGAAACCCTGGCTTTCTTCAGATATTAGGCAGCCTTGTGCTCAAAGAAAATGGGCCCAACCTCCAAATCAAGACAGGGCCAAGCCAAACATGGATATCAGGTTCCCCTTGCCAGTAACTGGGCTAGTAGTGGTCATGTAATCCAGTACTGACCAATGAGATGGCTGGGAAAATCACTGGGGAGCTTCAGAAATATGGGAGATGTTCCTTCTTCCTCCCTCTCTGGGAGTTGTCATGTGAGAGGCTGAGCATGGCAGCCATTTTGTGATTATGTGGACAAGAGAACCTCACAAAAATCAAACAAGGGCCCTGAGACAGCTAGGCTGCTGCTGGGACAGGTCCTGGCATCACACCTCCTTCTGGATTTTGTGTTAAATTAGACCAATAAATGTCATACCTTTTTTATACTTTACTTAGAAGCCACAGTGGACAAGAACTTGGGCTCGGTGTGGGCTTAAATCTCTGCTGAACCACTTAATACCAGGGTGATTTGGCGGCATTTCTCTGTGCCCCAGCTTCTTCACCTGTAAAATAGGATAATGGATAATAATATCATCTCCCTCATAGGGTTCTTGTGAGCATTACATGAGTAAATATTGTCATTCATAGTCAGTGGAGGAGACGGAAAAATGAGTATTGTAGGTTAGTCTCAATGTTTCCCAGAGGAAAGAGATGTTAACTCAGCCTATGGGAGGCAGGGACAGTGATGCTGAATATGGGCTCTGAAAGGTGAATAGGAGTTCACCATGTGGGGTAAAGAAGATGGCTGGGGTTGGAGAAACATTCTAAGCTGTGGAAATAGCAGGAGCAAGGCCCCTGTATCAGATATCTGGTGCTGTGTAACAAACAACTCCAAGATGTAGTGACTTAACACAAAACTATTTTATTATTTCTCATGGCTTTGTGGATTGGCGCTTTTGGTTTGCTTGTTTTTTGAGATGGAGTCTCACTCTGTTGCCCAGGCTGGAGTGCAGCAGTATGATCTTGGCTCACTGCAACCTCTGCCTCCTGGGTTCAAGCAATTCTCCTGCCTCAGCCTCCTGAGTAGCTGGGATTACAGGTGCCCGCCACCATGCTCGGTTAATTGTTGTAATTTTTTTAGTAGAGACAGGGTTTCACCACGTTGGTCAAGCTGGTCTCAAACTCCTGACCTCAGGTGATCAACCCATCTTAGCCTCCAAAAGTGCTGGGATTACAGGCGTAAGCCACAGCGCCCAGCCAAGTTGGCGCTTTCATTAGTTCTCATAAGAACTAATAGAACAAACAGAAAGAGAATGGGGCTTATAGCTGGATGGTTCTGCTGCTGCTCTCACTTGGGGGTCTCTCCTGCAACTGCAGTCAGATGTTGGGTGAGGCTGGGACGTCCAGATGACTTCATTCATATGTCTGGTGCCTTGGTTGGGATGGCTGGAAGGCTTCATTCAGCTGTAACATTGGGAGGGCTGAGCCTCTGTCTCTTTCCATGTAATTGCAGGGCTTCTCACTTTCCATGTGGTTTTTCCACACAGTCCCTTCCAGCAGGGTAGCCTGGCTGCCTACACAGTGGTTCAGAGCTCCCAAGAGCACAAAAGCAGAAGCTTCCCAAGCCTTTCAAGGCTTAGGCGTGGAACTGGCATTACTGCCACCACATTCCACTGGTAAATGCAAGTCACAAGGCCAAGCCCAGAGTCCATGTGGAAGTGAGCTGAGCAAAGCATGGATACTAAGGGCAGGTTCCCTGGGGACTGGCTCTCACTAAGCCAGAGGTTGGAAAGTTTTTGCTGAAATGCAGGAATGTGGAAAGGAGTGGTGGGTAAGGAAACTGGAGAAACAGGGCAAGGGTCAGAAACTCATTTCTGTGCCCTACCATCCCCAAGCTTGTGAGAGAGGAGAAGCACCGAGGAAATCTGTGTTAAATGAATGAACGGCTTTTGCCTTACCTTGGGAGTTTGCCCTTTGTCTCGGGCAATGAATCGTAAAGGCTTATAAATAGGGAGTGACATGGTCAGACTTGTGCCTTTAAAAGTCTACACTAGTAGCTGGGGGAGGTTGAATTGGAGGAGGGATAAGACTTGGGGAAAGATCAGAGCGGAAGCAGATGAGATGAGGAATGGGTGGAAAAGGGCAATGGAGAGGCGGTAGGGGAGATATCAGTCCCCACAGGGCAGAAGAACTGGATTTTAATGAAACATTATCTTAGGAGGATCAGTTAATTAGCTCTTGATCTCTGTGGCTTTGATTTCCTCATTTTGCTGACTCGCCTCCTTTCCATCGCATCTTGGAGTTCCCAGTCTCCTCTGTGGGAAAGAGATATTAGTTTCCCTCTAATTGCTCTGCTGGAAGCATGTGCCTCCATCCATCTCCACCCTATGGTGGAGTGACTTGGTAGGGATGGCTGGAAGGCTGCATTCAGCTGTAACATTGGGAAGGCTGAGCCTCTGTCTCTTTCCATATAATTGCAGGGCTTCTCACTTTCCATGTGCATTTCATCATTGTTTGGCCACAGACCCTGGAAGTCAGTGGCTTTGAAGGTCCAGGCCACACAGAGGCTCACTGGACTCCACGCAGGCTTATCTGTCTTCCTCTGTGGGGACCCTCTGATAGCAGCCACCTTTCCTCCCAGGAAGGGAGCCCAAAACAGCAAGCTAGGGATTAGCACAGAGCATTACTGCAAATGTTAGGTGGTAGATGGGTGGAGATGGCTGGGTGGGCAGGTAGATACATGGATAGATTAGAAGGATGGATGGATGGATGAGTGGGGAGTGAGTAGTGGATAGACGCATGACTATTTGGGGTGGATGAGGGAGTAGATGTGTGGTTGGGTGAATGGGCAGATAGATGAATGGGTGGAAAGACAGATGTGTATGGATGGGTGGATAGATGAATAAATGGATAGGTAGGTGGATGAGGAGGTAGAAAGATGGATAGTGGATAGAATATATGAATGAATTGAAAGAAAGATGGATGAGTAAATGGGTGAATGAGTGAACAGATGAGTGATGGGTAGATGGATGGGTGGGTATGTAGCTGAATAATTTGGTTGCTGAGTATATGGATGGATGAGAGGATGATTAGGTTGATGGATAGGTGATAGGCAAAAGAAAGCAAGGAGAGATGGGTAAGTGTTTGGGTTGGTCAGAAAACTAGGCTCAGTCAGGCACACTGGGTACATGCCTATAATTACAGATACTTGAGAGGCAGAGGTGGGAGGATCATTTGAACCCAAGAGTGCAAGGCCAGCCTGGGCAACATAGACTCCATCTCTAGAACAAATTTTATTTAATTTAGAAAATGAAAATGAAGAAAGAAAAGAAAACCAAGTTCATCCACTTACCAGGAACTTGGGCCAGGAAACCCAGGGCTTAATAAAGACAATCAGGCTAGTGGAAAATAGAACAGGCACTAGAATCAGACATCTGTTCACTCAAGTATCATCTAACACCTAATAGGTCTCGTTTATATCAGAATATTCAGCCTGAGAGTGAAAGAGCTAGAAAGAATCTTAAATGAGATCAGACACATGCAAAGCATTTAGAACAGGGCCTGGTATACGGGAAGCACTCAATCAATGTTAGCTGATATTGTCGTTGTTAGCATTGCTACTACTCTTCCCTTAATGAGTACTTACTACTTTTAGGCAAGGTGCGAAACTCTTTACATGCATTATCTTTTTACTTCTTTCAGCAACCCTGAGAGGAAGATTCCATCATTATCCCGTTTTACTCGTGATTATGATTATTATTTTGGGGTGTGACAAAAGAGAGGTGGGTGAGAAGACTGGAGTCCAAGCTGATGGAAAAATCCCTCAGGCTGCTGGTGCTTTGTCTGGCAGGGCCACGGCAAAGACCGGTTGTCCTGAGTGACATCCACTCAGAGATGTAATGATTTTCCTTGAGGTTTCGGGTACCCCTATAACCACCCTCATAAAGCAATTATTCTTACCCAGGAATTCATGGGGGAAGGGGGATTAATTACCCTTGCTTAGTGCCCAGATGTGCCAAAAAACCTGAGTAGGATACTCAGTGGGATTATAAATAAATGATGACAGGTATTATGGAGTCCAAGAGAAAAAAACTTGACTTCAAGTGAACACGTCTCTTGCCAGCACCTTTTAAAGGTGATATTGCTTGTATTTACCTGGACGAATTGGGTTGACTTGACCTCACTCAGCCTCTAAGAAAAATCTCAACACTTCTCAGCAGAGGATGCCTGCAGAGAGGATTGAGCAGAAAACATTTTGAGAGGGCATTGGCCTGGGAGTCAGGTGCTCGGGTTTTGGTACTTGCCTGCCCACTCACTGGCTGACCACTGGGATCCTGTTCTCCTAAATCAGCTTTTTATTTCCCTATCTTTAAATGAGATGGCTGTACTTGAGATATTTTATTTTATTCTTATTTTTTTGAGATAGAGTCTTGTTCTGTTGCCCAGGCAGGGCTACAGTGGTGCAATCTCCACTCACTACAATCTCAGCCTCCTAGGCTCAAGCAATCCTCCCACCTCAGCCTTCCAAGTAGCTGGGACTACAGGCACATACCACCACACCTGACTAATTTCTGATTTTTTGTAGAGATGGTGTTTCACCATATTGCCCAGGGCTTCATAAAAAGTGGGCTCAGCCATCTGCCCACTTTGGCCTCCCGAAGTGTTGGGATTACAGATGTGTGCCACCACAACCGGCCTGTACTTGAGATATCACTGGGATGGGGTGTCCCTTCTCTATAGAATATTCTGCTTTTTATTACTCTTTTTGCCTCGTTTCCTATAAATAAATAAATAAATGTGTGTGTGTGTGTGTGTGTGTGTGTGTGTGTGTGTGTGTGTGTGTGTGTACATATATACAGATTAGATTACAACTGGATGAGTGCAGTGGCTCATGCCTGCAATCCCAGCACTTTGGGAGGCTGAGGTGAGCAGATTTCTTGAGCCCAGGAGTTTAAGACCAGCCTGGGCAATATGGTGAAACTGTATCTCTATTATTATAAAAATACAAAAATTTTCCAGGCATGGTGGTGTATGCCTGTGATCCCAGCTACTCAGGAGGCTGAGATGGCAGGATTGCTTGAGCCCAGGAGGTCAAGGCTGCAGTGAGCCATGATGGTGTCACTGTACTCCAGCCTGGGTGACAGAGTGAAACCCTATATCAGGGAAAAAAAAAAAAGTAGATTATAACCTTCTGGTAAGTGGAAAGAGGATTATATCAGTTGGGATCTTGTGGATATAGATGACACAATGACAACTCAACTCTGCTTAGGTAAAAAGAATTTACGAGCTCACATAACTGGAAAATCCAGGGGTGCCCAACTTTCCCCTATAATGGCTTTATTTCTAGGTAGTCTCTCCTCTTATGATGGCAGAAAATTGTTAGAAATGAAGGCTATGTGCCTTCAAATAACTTACAGTCTTTTCGTTCAGAAAATGGAAATTCTAAATCAGGCACTGTGCAGCATCTGGGGAAACAGAGAGAGGTGAGACTACCTCTTTGGAGTCCCTTGGCCTTTGCATGCAAGAAGCACGGACTCAAATTTACACCAGGACCAGGCAGGTAACATAAATAAGAAGAGTGAGGCCGGGTGCAGTGGCTCATGCCTGTAATCCCAGCACTTTGGGAGAACAAGGAGGGTGGATCAATTGAGGTCAGGAGTTCGAGAACAGCCTGGCCAACATGGTAAAACCCTGTCTCTACTAAAAATACAAAAGTAGCCAGGCTTGGGGGCATGTGCCTGTAATCCCAGATACTTGGGAGGATAAGACAGGAGAAGCACTTGAGCCCGGGAGGTGGAGGTTGCAGTGAACTGAGATCACACCACTGCACTCCAGCCTGGGTGACAGAATAAGACTCCATCTCAAAAAAAAAAAAAAAAAAAAATGGAAAAAAGAAAAAAAAATAGAAAAAAAAGAAAAGTGACTTGAGTGAGGGGCTTTAGGGAGAGGTGGAGACTGTAGCAAACAGGAGAGCATGTCTTGCTTTAAAGGAGCAGCTGTGACTCAAGGGCAGCCACTACTCTGTGCCAGCATAATTGCCATGCTATGCAAGAATGTGGTTCCAGTGTTAATCAGATCCTTTAATTTTTCAAGTGACATTGTATATCCATATTTTATGTAAACTCTTTTTTTTTTTTTTTTTTGAGATGGAGTTTCGTTCTTTTTTTTTTTTTTTTTTTTTTTTTTGAGACAGAGTCTCGCTCTGTGGCCCAGGCTGGAGTGCAGTGGCCGGATCTCAGCTCACTGCAAGCTCTGCCTCCCGGGTTTACGCCATTCTCCTGCCTCAGCCTCCCGAGTAGCTGGGACTACAGGCGCCCGCCACCTCGCCCAGCTAGTTTTTTGTACTTTTTAGTAGAGACGGGGTTTCACTGTGTTAGCCAGGATGGTCTCGATCTCCTGACCTCGTGATCCGCCCGTCTCGGCCTCCCAAAGTGCTGGGATTACAGGCTTGAGCCACCGCGCCCGGCCGAGTTTCGCTCTTTTTGCCCAGGCTGCAGTGCAATGGTGCGATCTCGGCTCACCACAACCTCCGCCTCCCGGGTTCAAGCGATTCTTCTGCCTCAGCCTCCCGACTAGCTGGGATTACAGGCAGGCGCCACCATGCCTGGCTAATTTTGTATTTTTAGTAGAGATGGGGTTTCTCCATGTTGGTCAGGCTGGTCTTGAACTCCCGACCTCAGGAGATCCACCCACCTCGGCCTCCTAAAGTGCTGGGATTACAGGTGTGAGCCACCGCGCCCAGCATATTTTATGTAAATTCTTCTGATGTTTCACTGTAGATTACAATTTTAAAAAATACTCTCATAGCCAAACAACACAAGTCCACAGTCCACCAGCTCATGCCCTCTGCTATTTGGAATAGGGATTGCCTAGAGGGCTGGAACACTGCTTACGTACCAGCCATTTCTGTTTTTTGTGTTTGTTTTTTCCCCAGTAACTTTTGGAGAATAGCCATTCTTTTTTTCTTTTTTTTAAAGATATATACAAATGTCAGTTGAGATACTGAGATTTTAAATTATCTCAGGGGGTCTCCTCATCAAAGCCTTAGAGATGGGGAGGGGCCAATAAGAGAAATCATTGTCAAATTTATTTCTGTATACCTTACCCCAACTAATAGAATTGGATACCCTTGAGGTTAGAGATGTGTCTTACTCATAAGCTTCTTTATTTATTTTATTTTTAATTTTTGTGGGTACATAGTAGGTGTATATATTTATGTAGTACATGAGACGTCTTGATAGAGGCATGCAAAGTTAAATGAGCACATTATGGAGGATAGGGTACCCATCCCCTCAAGCATTTAGCTTTTGAGTTACAAACAATCCAACTACACTGTTTATTTTAAAATGTTCACTTAAGTTATTATTGACTATAGTCACCCTCTTGTGCTATCAAATAGTAGGTCTTATTCATTCTTTCTATATTTTTATCCATTAACCATCCCCACCTCCCCCTCCCCAAGCCCTCACTACCCTTCCCAGCCTCTGGCAACCATCCTTCTACTCTCCGTCCATGAGTTCAATTGTTTTGATGTTTAAATCCCACCAATAAGTGAGAGCATGTGATGTTTGCCTTTCTGTACCTGGCTTATTTCACTTGACATAATGCTTTCCAGTTCCACCCATGTCGTTGCAAATGACAGGATATCATTCTTTTTTTATGGCTGAATAGTACTCCATTGTATATATGTACCACATTGTCTTTATTCATTCATCTGTTGATGGACGCTTAGGTTACTTCCAAATCTTAGCTATTTTAAACAGTGCTGCAATAAATATGAGTGTGTATTTCTTTAATATACTAATTTCCCTTTTTGGGAAGTATATACCTAGCAATGATATTGCTAGATCATATGGTAGCTCAACTTTTAGTTATTTTGAGAAACCTCCAAATTGTTCCATAAGCTTCTTACATGCCCTTAAATAAGAGGGTTTATTTATTCGTTCAAAAATATTTGTTAAACAGTTACTTTGTAATAGGGATTACAAAGTAATCCTGGGCACAATGGCGGTGAACAGTATGGCAGACACTGTTGGCTGTCCACCCAATTTCTGTCTTTACTTCTTCCTTATTAAAGGAACTTGAGTTGTGTTAATACAGGAATAATCTCACCCTATGGGGTGAATCCTGTTCCCTTTGCTAGTGATCATCCTAGGGGTGGCTATAGGACCCAGTTCCGGCCAATGAGATGGTAGGGAAGTTGGCAGTGGGTGGCAGGATTACAACAAGAGAGAGAGAGTGAGAGAAGTGAGAGTTATTTTGGTCATCCTTGTCACCTCCTCCTTCCTGCCTTTGAAAATGATTTGATGAAGATTGATGCCTGACATGATAGCAGCCATTCTGTAGCGATGAGGCAACAAGCCTGGGCATGAAAAGCCCACATATATAGGGTGGTAGAACAAAAGGGTGGAAGAAACCTGGGTCCTTAATAACATAGTTGAGCTGCTGAATCAACTTTCATGCCACCCTCCTCTTAACTTTTTGTGTGAGATAAGTAAATATCTGTATTCTTTAAGTCTCTATTAGTTAAGCATTCTGTTACGTGAGATGTGCAACACAGACCAGCTCCTGCCCTTAGGTAACCTACAGTTACCAGACAATGAGAGCTAGTGATGATTAAGTGCTTTCTACAAATTCCTCATAATAACCCTATAAAGCAAGTGCTCTTTTTATTACCGCCCTATATTTCAGATGAGAAAATTGAGGCTCGGAGAGGTTAGGGCACTTGTCCAAGGTCACTCTGCAAGTAAGTAATAGCACCATTCTGACTCCAGAATCCTCCTCTGAGCCACAGGTCGCACTGCCATCTGAGTCATTTTGCCCTGAATCCCTGTTGAGTGAATGAATGGACAAGTAGTCACAACAGGGCTGTTAGCTGAAAAGTGACAGAGCCATTTCCACTGCCTGCACTTGCAAGCTCCAGGCGTACCCAGATGTTCTTTATCTGAATCTGGAGCCACACTTTGTAAATATCGGGCTACTGGTGGGGAAGAATCTGAGAGATGTGGAACATGTAGCACTCGCTTTGGGCTTGGGGACCTTTGTCTTCCATTTAATTAACCTAAGGTTTCTCAATCTTGCCACTATTGACATTTGGGCTGGATTTTTTATTATTATTTATTTATTTATTTGACAGAGTCTTGCTCTGTCGCCCAGGCTGGAGTGCAGTGGCACAATCTTGGCTCACTATAGCTTCCGCTTCCCAGGTTCAAACAATTCTCCTGCCTCAGCCTCCTGAATATCTGGGACTACAGGCATGCACCACCACACCTGGCTATTTGTATTTTTAGTAGAGATGGGGTTTCACCATGTTGGCCAGGTTAGTCTCCAACTCCTGACCTCGGATGATTTGCCTGCCTCAGCCTCCCAAAGCACTGGGATTACAGGCATGAGCCACCACGCCTGGCCGAAAATTCTTTATAGTGGGGGGCTGTGCTGAGCATTGCATGGTATTTAGCAGCATCCCTGGCCCCCACCCACTAGATACCAGTCTCCCATCAGAGACTTGTGGTTGTGAAATTGTCCAGCCATCGTTACCACTATCATCATAGTCCAAATATCATTACCTTTGCCCTGGACAATTGGAGAAATCTTATCATGGGTTTTCCTGCCACCGTCTTTTATCCTCAAATACTTCATAGTGCACACCAGCAGCTGGAGCCATCGCCTCAAAACGTATCAGTGCATGGAACTTCTTTGCTTAAAACACTACCGTGGCTTCCCATCACAATTAGAAAAAACTCAAACTCCTCCCTTAACCTTGAGAATAAAATCTCAACCAGGCATTGCATGGCTTGGTCCCAGCATTCATCTGTTCTTAGAACACACCAAGCTCATTCCCACCTTAGGGCCCTTGCTTGTGCTGTTCCCTTGCCTGTACCTCCTTCCTCAGAAGTTCACATGGGTGGCTTTTCCTACCTACAGGTTCTCAGCTCAGACATATTGCCTCCTCCAGGAAGCCTTCCCTGACCACTCTATCTAAAGTTGCTGATGTCTCTCTCAGGCTCTATCACTTCCTCCTGTTTACTTTTTTTCACTGCATTTATCACAAGCAGAATGACTTATTTACTTGATTATTAACTGTATCTCCCACCAGAATATAAGTCCATGAGCGCAGGACTGTCTATTTTATTTACACTGTAGCTCCAGTGTCAAGAGTAATGCTTGGCACATAGTAGGTGCTCATTAATGATTGAAGAACGTTGAAGAACGGCATTTCCAGACTGGGAAACACCTTTGCCTTCCATCTAACTCATGTAGGGTTTCACAATCTTGCCACTATTGAGATTTTGGGCAGGAGAATTCTTTATAGTTGGGGCTGTCCTGGGCCATGCATGGTGCTTAGCACTATCCCTGGCCTTTACCCACTAGATCCCAGGACAACCACTCTTCCTCTCCCTTGCAGTTATGACAATCAAAAATATCTCCAGACATGGTAACGTATCCCGTTTGTTTAACAAACAAACAAACAAACATAATAACATCAAAATATCTGTCTCACTCGTTTTTGTGGGGAAATTGCTTTCCTCGGCTTTCCAGCTGATTGGAAGATTGGCCCCAGGTTTCTTTCCAGGGACCTGGACCTGTCTGTCCACATTTGTATTAGTCAGGGTTCCACAGAGGGACAAAACTAATAGGATACATGTATATATGAAGGGGAGTTTATTAAGGAGAATTGACTCACACAATCACAAGGTGAAGTCCTGCAACAGGCTGTCTGCAAGTTGAGGAGCAAGGAAGCCAGTAGTGGCTCAGTCCAAGTCCCCAAACCTCAAAAGTAGGGTAGCTTACAGTGCAGCCTTCAGTCAGTGGCCAAAGACCTGAGAGCCACTGGTGTAAGTCCAAGAGTCCAAAAGCCAAAGAACTTGGAGTCTGATGTTCGAGGGCAGGAAGCATCCAGCATGGAAGAAAGATGGAGGCCAGAAGACTTAGCAAGTCAGCTTCTCCCACCTTCTTCTGCCTGCTCTTCTCTAACCATGCCGGTGGTTGATCGGATGGTGCCCACCCATACTGAGGGTGGGTCTTCTTCTCCCAGTCCACTGACTCAACTGTTAACCTCCTTTGGCAAGACCCTCACAGACACACCCTGGAGCAATACTTTGCATCCTTCAGTCCAATCAAGTTGACACTTAGTATTAACCATGGCAACATTCCTTAGGGGTTTCAGTGGGCAGAGGAGCTGTGGGTAGGCTTCAGTGGCAGGTTGGTGATCAGGATTAGGAAATGAGTGCAAGGGAAGAGAAACTGTCCCATAATAAACTCACTAAAAAGTTTGTAGAGAGGATTAAAGGTTCACAAATAGCCAAGTCTGCCCTAAAAAAGAACAAAGAAGAGACAAGGGCTACAGGCACTAAAGCACACTATAAAACCATACTAATAAAAACAGGACCACAGTGACATAAGCACAAGTAGCCCAGTGGAGCAGAGTCGGGAGTGCAGGAGGCTTCATATGACAAAGGTGGCCCACAGATCGGCTGGGGAAAGGACAAGTTATTTCACAGGTTCACAGGGGGTTTTCAGAAAACCAGTCAACTATAGGGAATGAATGAAGTTGGCTGCCTACTAAATAACACACACAGACACACACACAATTGATTAAAGACCTAAAGTAAAAAATAAAAATATAAAATGAATAAACACAACTGTTTGCAACTTAGGGGTGGGGCAGGACTCAAATAAAAACTTTAAAAGCACAAACTATACAGCCAAAAATAGATGATCTTGATCACATTAAAAAGATTTCTGTTTAATAAAGGACACTGTGGACAAAGTTAACAGGTAGGTGACAAAGCAGAAGAAGATATTTGCAATGTCTAAAATCCACAAGGGACTTAAAATCTGCATTATACAAAAAAATCCTGCAAATCATCAAGAATAAAACAGGAATCCTGATAGCAAAATGGGCCGCTATGTGCACAGGTGATTTATACTAGAGAACAACAAGCATACGAAGAGAGTCTCAGACTCATTAGTAATCAGAGAAATGCAAATTTAAATATACTGAGATGTTACTTTGTACGTGTTAGACTGTCAAAACCTAGATATCTGGATAATACCAAATGCTGGCTGGGGTGTGGAGCTGTAGGAGCTCCCAAGCACTGCTGGTGAGATGCAGCCTGGAACAGACATCTGCAGGGAGACTTGGTATGCTTAGTTAAATGAAGTGCATATGTACTCCGTGATGTGTCAAATCCAAACCTGCAGGAAATGTTTTTTTAAAAAATCATCATACTGGCTCATAAGCAGACATGTGGGAGGATGCTCGTGGATGCATTCATTGTGGTGGTGGGAGTTGGAGGTCATCTGGGTGACCACATAGCGGGTGGACAGTGGAGAGGGGACATGTGTCATCAGGAACAACTATGCAGCTATTATGAGCTGCAGGCTGGGTGTACCCACAGCAACATGGATAGATCTTAGAGAAAAATAAATAGAATGTGATGTATAACACAAACCATATATGTAAGTTTTAAAGTGCACACAAAACATCAAACAGTTTTCAAGAACTCATACAGACGAAGCAATATACAGGCTGGGCGCAGTGGCTCACACCTGTAATCCCAACACTTTGGGAGGCCGAGGCAGGAAGTTCACTTGAGCCCAGGAGTTTTAGGTTGCAGTGAGCCATGATCATGCCACTGCACTCCAACCTGGATGACAGAGTGAGTCCCTATCTCTAAAAGCAAAAACAAAAACAAACCCAAACAAAACAATATACGGTTGACACATGACAACCATTTCCTATGGGTTAGAAGGGGTAGTGGGAGGGGAATGCAGATAAAAGGGAATTAAGAAATGAATAAAACAATAAAGAAGAAAAATAAGTATCGGGTTTTCTGTCTGTTCCTGGCCTTGGCAAGAGAGGTGTGTAGCTCCACGAGGACAGGGACCATGTAAGTGATTCGCCCTCAATTCCCAGCACCAACACCCATGCTGAGGCACATAGTAGATGCTCAGTAAACATCTGGAATGATTCCATTAATCAACAAATGAATTGATAGAGAAAGGACTTTGCAGAGAGGCTGCTCTGGTATTTGGATAGCCTGTTGATTCTGGAGTCAAACAAGAGATTCCCATATCTGGTTGTGCCAGCCGCCAGCAAGATATTGGGCAAGACACCTTCTCTCGGAGCTTCAGCTTCCACAGCTATAAAAAACCTCATCTCTTTTTCCAGATGTGGAAGCTGATGGATGTTATACCTTCAGAGGACTATTCGTAGTAGGTGCCTAACAAACATTCATCCCCACTCCTTGGTTACATGGAGTGGAGAAGAACCGCACTTTCTAGGCGTTATTTTAGCTGTACCTGGAAGGCACAGTCATGCCTGCAGTAATGCCTGGAAATTTCACCATTATAGAGTCATTTTTTCCCTCTCATCAGGAAGGATTTATTGTTTTCTGCAGCCTCCTGTGGGAATGCCCAGATCTCTGGGGAAAAGTTGCCTTCAACAGATTAGGCTTACAGAGGGGCCAGCTGAGAACCTTTCTGACCCTAGGAACACCAGCTTGAAGCAGGATGATGGTTCACTGTCTCTCACACCCCACATCAAACCATCAGAAAATCCTTACAGCATTACCCTTGATATAGATCCTGCGTGACCACTTCTTTCCACTACCACCATCCTGGACCAAGCCACCATCATCTCTCGCCTGGACAACTACAACAGCCTCCTTGCTGGTCTCCCCACTCCTACCCCTGCTCCCCACTGTCTGTTCTTCAGAGTCCTGAGTCTAACCTAAGTCACTCTGCTCAAAACTTCCAGTAACTTCCCCATATTTCACTAGGAATAAAAGCCAAAGCTCTTGCCATGGCCCATATGAGCCTGCATGGTCCCTGCCCCCCGATCATGGTCCCTCCTGCCTCCTCTGCTCCGATCTCTCTGGTTGTCTTGCTGTCCCTTAAACATAGTTCATTTCCCCTTTCCAGCCCAGGGCATTAGCACTTGCTATTTCCTCCACCTGGAATGCCCTTCCCTCATTCTCCCCATGGCTAGTCCCTTCATTATCTTTCAAGTCTCTATTCATCTCCTCTGAGACACGCTTCCTGACCACCCTGTCTAAAGCTAGCAGCTTGGTCTCTTTCCACCCCATCATGATGTTTCATTTCCTTTATAACACTCACCGTAGCCTGAAACTCTCTCTTTAAAAATTCACTTTTTTAGTTACCTGTCTTCCTCCACTGGTCTACAAGCTCAGAGAGGGAGGCAGGGCTGAATTACGGCAATAGGTCAGAAGTTTAGGTTTTAGTCTAAAGCAAGGGAAAGTCTTGGGAAGGTTTTAAGCAGATGAGAAACATAGTCCAATTTATGAAATGTAGCAGTTGTTTTGGTGGCCATGGGGAGAATGAACTGTAGGAGGCCACGGTGGGAGCCAGGGATGCCAAGTTGCAGGGAGGTTGCACGGAGACAAGACAATGGTACACTGGACAAGAGTCATGATGATGGAGACGATAAGTGGACAGGTAAAAAATATATAATAATACTATGTGCAACTCTATGGAAAGGAACCCCTTAATTTTAGAAATGAAGAAAAGGGCCAGAGAGGAACCCGTGTTGGAACCCTGCGTCTTGTTCAGTTTTCATTCTCCAGGGCAGGGGCGCTCACTGCTATACCCGTCCCTGGCACTTTTTTTTTTTCAACAGGGTCTCACTCTGTTATCCAGGCTGAAATGCAGAGGTGCAGTCACAGCTTATTGCAGTTTTGACCTCCTGGGCTCCAGTGATCCTCCTGCCTCAGCCTCCTGAGCAGCTGAGACCACAGGTACGCACCACCATAGCCAGCTAATTTTTTTATTTTTTTGGCAGAGACGGAGTCTCACTATGTTGCCCAGGCTGGTCTCCAACTCCTGGGCTCAAGCCATTCTCCTGCCTCAGTCTCCCAAAGTGCTGAGATTACAGGCATGAGCCACTGTGCCGGCCCCCAGCACCTATTTACTTATCATGCAGTAAATTTGAAAGAATAAACGAGTAAACACAAGGCCCATCTGTGGCATCCTTAGAGAACCCTTGCCTGCCTCTCCAGGTACCTCCTCCAGTTTTCATTTCTGGGATTATCTGATGGGTTTTGCCTGGATGGGGAGCTCCAGGAGGAAGACTTTTCCTTCACGGAGCCTGGCATTCTGCTTGCACATAGGAAGCTGTCAATAACCAGATGTCCAACTTAACATGAATAAATGAATGAATGAATGAATCACCAGACTATATAAACCAGCTCACTCCTCACCCTCTCTTCCCCCCACCTCGCTTTATTTTTCTTCTTGGCGGTTATCACCACCTGCCACATTGCATATGTACTGATGTTTTCATTGTCCGCCTCCACACTCCCCCCGACCCCCCGCTAAAATCTAGAATGGAAACTCATGAAAGCAAGGGCTATTTACAGTTCCGATCTGCCCCCTCCCACCCTCTGACCCTCCCTGCTGCTTCATTATTTCCCCCAGCGCTTGTCACCGCCTCATATATCCTTTCTCTTTTTTGTTTATGATCTGTTTCCAACCAGCTCCACGAGGGCCGGATGTTTGTGTTTGATTCACAGCTGTATCTCAGACGCCTATCACCCTGCCCTGCACCGCGGCTCGCGCACAGGAGGCGTTCAACCCACGTTGTTGACGGGACGAAGGAAGGCGGGATCGCGAGGCCGGCTGTGCAGGTGGCCCGAGTGGAGAGGGATGAACCGCCACGCGCGTCTCCTTGGCCCAAACCCGGAGCCCGCCCCCGGCCTCCCCGGCAGGCTGGGCCGGGCAGGCAGGAGTTAAGCCGCGCGCGCGCTTCCGACCCGCAGGTGGCGCCGTCCCGCCTCGTTACCCGGCTCTGGGCGCTCCGAAGTGCGGGACAGAATAGCAGCGAGCGCGGAGCCGAAGCTCAGCCCCGACTTGTTGATCTCGCCCAGGCAGCCGCCGCTGCCGCCGCGGGAGCAGAAGGAGGAGGAGGTGGAGGAGGCTCCGCGCGGCCGCGGTCCTGCCCCCGCGCCCCCGGCGCCCGCCCGCGTCCCCAGCTTCGGAGAGCGCGCCCCGGCCCCGCGGCGCCTGCAGCCCGGGCGCGTTGCCTGCCCGGCCGGGGTAGGCCCGGCCCAGCCCGGCCCCGGGACCGCCGCTGCCCACGGGCGGGGGCGCCCGGGCGGCCGGGACGATGCGCGGTCCCTGGCCCCAGGAGGCGGCCGCCCTGGGGGTGAGTGTTGGGGAGTACGGCCTTCCTTGGGGGTGCATGGGGACACGGGCAGGGGGCTTGCCTGCCGCAGCTCGGCCTGTTGGTCTGCTCGGGCTCCGCAGCTCCAGGCTGGAGGGGAGCGGGGTGGGAGGCAGGCAAGGGCTGGGGCCTGGGGGGGCGCGCGATCCCCTTTCTGGGGCTAAGGCGTGAGCCCTACATGCAGGGGGTGCTCACGGAAACCCCCCGAAATCACCAGTGCGCGGTAGGAGGATGGCACGTTTTGAAAAGGCCAGAAAATTTAGCTCATTTCCCCGCCTCCCACCTCCCCCACCCCTTCCCTTCCAAACCCGGGGAAAGGCGCAGAACCCGGAGTTATAAAAAGCCATCGCAGGAGAGGAACGAGGAGGAGGAGGAGGAGGAGGAGGAGGAGGAGGAGGAGGAGGAGGAGAAGGGGGCGGGGAAGGAGCGAGGGGCGGACGGAGCAGGCGGATCCTGAGGACTCTGCCCGCCCCTCCTGCGGTAGGGTTGGGGGCGCAGAGGGAGAGGCGAGAGTGGGCTTTTCCTCCTCGCGGCTCACCTCGTCGCTGGAGCGACCTCAGGAGATGCTCCGATGTTTGGGAAGAGGGGTCGCTCCAGGACAGAGGGGCTGTTGTGCACACTCCGTCTGTTGTGACCTCGGACAGGTGGGCACCTGGAACCCCCGGAATTCCCCCAAATCTTTTAAGATTTAGAAAAAAGCCCGCTGCCATTCCCCACCCCCAAAATCTTGATTATCTCGAGCAGGGGAAGGAAAAGAAGAGAACTCGTTAAAAAAAAAAAAAAAAAAAAAAAAAAAAAAAAAAAGAAAGAAAAAAGAAAGAAAGAAGAAGAAAGAAAGAAAGAAAGAAAGTTTTCATGCAGCTCCCCCTCTCTCCCCATGGTGGGGCCAGGTTCGGGACTCGATCGGGAGACCCATAAAGAATCGAGTTTCAGCACTCTAAGGGGCGGACAGCGCCCCGGGCGGCTGGGT
This sequence comes from Macaca fascicularis, assembly GCF_037993035.2. Lineage (NCBI taxonomy): Eukaryota > Metazoa > Chordata > Mammalia > Primates > Cercopithecidae > Macaca > Macaca fascicularis. Next base: position 105,563,808 of record NC_088384.1, on the reverse strand, counting down.
CGCGCCTGGGCCGCAGAAGCCCGGGGTGGGGCCTCCCGGGCTCCAGGGGCATCTCTTGGGGCTCTCTCCCCGCCCCGAGGGGCAGCCCCTCCCTCCGTCCATGGGGTGGGGCGGACTTCAGCACCGGCTGGAGGGACAGCGCCCATCCGTCCTACCCCACTGAGCTGCTTAAGCGCGGGGAAGGTCAAGGCCGGCTGGGAGCCTAGTGGAGAGGTGGGGGGCGGGGGGACAGCATGCCTAGCTCCCCGTTTGCTGACCCGCGTCCGCTTTCGCTTTCTGCCTCGCAGCCGTCGGGATGGAGGTGAGAAGACGGCCGTGACGCGCGCCCGCGCGGCCCCCTGCACCCCCAGCAGCCCACAGCGCTCCCTGCCCCCCTCCCCCGCAGCAGCGGGCCTTGCCGTCGACTGACAGCGGCCTGGGGGGGCAGGGGGGGCGGGGGCGGCCGGATCAGCGATGCCGGCGGGCATGACGAAGCATGGCTCCCGCTCCACCAGCTCGCTGCCGCCCGAGCCCATGGAGATCGTGCGCAGCAAGGCGTGCTCTCGGCGGGTCCGCCTCAACGTCGGGGGGCTGGCGCACGAGGTGCTCTGGCGTACCCTGGACCGCCTGCCTCGCACGCGGCTGGGCAAGCTCCGCGACTGCAACACGCACGACTCGCTGCTCGAGGTGTGCGACGACTACAGCCTCGACGACAACGAGTACTTCTTTGACCGCCACCCGGGCGCCTTCACCTCCATCCTCAACTTCTACCGCACTGGGCGACTGCACATGATGGAGGAGATGTGCGCGCTCAGCTTCAGCCAAGAGCTCGACTACTGGGGCATCGACGAGATCTACCTGGAGTCCTGCTGCCAGGCCCGCTACCACCAGAAGAAAGAGCAGATGAACGAGGAGCTCAAGCGTGAGGCCGAGACCCTACGGGAGCGGGAAGGCGAGGAGTTCGATAACACGTGCTGTGCAGAGAAGAGGAAAAAACTCTGGGATCTACTGGAGAAGCCGAATTCCTCCGTGGCTGCCAAGGTGAGTCAGGGATCTGGGGGCTGCTGGGCTGGGGGGGATCTGCCTGCATCCCCATATTGAGGACCACTGCTGAAGGACTCTGGCTTCGTTCCCAAAGATGAATATTAGTGATGGGGAGGGGCTAGGATGAGTCCCCAGAGATGAGGACCAACCCCCTCAGACTTTTCCCATGTGGCACTGGTCACTCCATCTTTTTATTATCCAAGACGTTATACCCCTACTTTGTTGGAGAGAAGGTTTTACAGGGACCCATAAAAAGCCACAGCAAGAAGATGGACACTAATGAATAAGAGAGAGAGCACAGAGAGACAACACAGGCTTGCTGGGGTGGAGTAGGGTTTGGTTCCCTGTGAAGTCCCAGACCTAGGCTGGATTGGGTCACCCTGTGATTTTAATATCTCCATATTTATAACCTCACTCTGTGCCAGGAAGGGAATAAAAGCAGCTTACAGACATGCTTACAGGACATTGAGATACTGTCAGGTAGTTTAAACATAAGAAGGGACCCAGAGGGGTGGGTGTGAACCCACATGAGACATGCAGTTGGTTGTGGATGCTTGTGGGTGAGGGGTCACCCCCTGGTTATTTATTTGGTGAGTTTATTTCAAGAATGGTTGGTGCAGCTTGTAAAGATGCTTCGGCTCTTGGAACAAGATGTAAATTTCAAAATAGGAGAGAAAAATGAGGCAATGTGAAAAATAAAGGAGGAGGAGGAGGAGGCAGGAATGAGTTTGAACACAAAGAGTGGGCCAGAGAGTCTTTGGTGCTGCTGGGTAATGGCAGGGGCTGGAGGGGACTGAGGAAGGCTTGGGGTGGGAGCCAAGGCAGGGCTGGAGGGCATTGGTTGATTAGCAACTTCTCCATGTCAGGCTGGGATTCCAGGTTGCCTGGGAGAGATGGGGCCTGTCTTCATGTGCCCGAAGTGCTGGGTGTTGGGAACAAATGATGCAACAGTGTGTCCAAGCCTGTAAAAGAGGTTGTGTGAGGTTCATGGAGAACCCAGAAAAGATAGATGATGTTGAAATCCAGCAAGACCAAGTTGGGAAACATGGAGAGAATGTAACTGAGTGTGGGGCCTAAAAAAGGGGCTCAGGTGTATAGATTTGTGGCAAAAGAAAGAGGAGAGGAGGAAGCCTAAACATCCAGCCATATCTTACTAGCTAGGGCTGGCTCCTGTCCAGCCCAGCCTTTCATTGTGGGGTGTCTGGCTCAGTTCTCACTGAAGGCCCACCTGCAGGTCCCAGTCTGAAGGGAGACTCCGTGGGGTCCTTCCTCCAGATCTGGCCACCCAAGGAGAGACCCCTGAGAGTGGATGGAGAAGGGGTTGCTGGTAAGAGGGTAGAGGGAGCCCCCACATGTTTTTTTCATTTCCCTGTTGGCCCTAACAAGGATGTAGAGGTTCCTGGGCCTGGATTCCTCCTCTGAGGCTGTGGGCTGTCTCTCTCCATAATCCCACCCCCGATTTTGTGTCCAAAATGCCTCCTCCTAAGACAGAGTCACTCACCCTTAATCAGCTTAGGATCAACAGACTTATTTTGCTATTTCCAGGCATGACACAGGTTCTCCCACTCCACATCCCATTTAGGCCCAAACATGACTCTCCCTCCCTGTCCTGTCCCTAAGACATGAGAACAAGGTACAGGGAACTGGATGATTTGCCCTCCCAGAGAAGAAGCAGGCACAGGGCCATGTTTTGGTCTGGCAGCAAGACCCAAGCACTGAGGCATGCAAGAGGTGCTGTTTGGGAATAAAGAACCTCTCCTCTCCCTTGGGTTAATCTGCTAGCAGGGACAGCCTCGTGACCTCTCCATGATCCCAGTCTGGGGCTGCCGGCTCACATTCCTGGCAGATGGACCATCTAGGATTTTCTGCAGCCAGAGCTGAAATCGGGAGGCAGGCAGGCTCACTGGCCCTCAGAATAGAAATCCTGGCTGCCAATGATCAAACACCTACTGTGTATGGAGTGTAACAACACAGCTCTGTTATTATCCCACCTTTCACAAACAGTGAGGCTGAAAGAGGTTAAGTAACTTGCCTAAGGTCACATCACAGGCAGACAGGAGTAGCCAGAAATCCAAACCGAGTGTTCTTTCCATAATGATCAAGTGCCGCAGCCTCCTCCCCAGTCTCCCGGCTTCCACTTTTGCCCCTGCAATCCATTCCCCACATAGCAGCCAAAGTGAGCTTTTCAAAATGTAAATTGGATCACATTATTCATCTGCTTAAAATCCTCCAGAAGTTTCCCATCGCACTCAAAATAAAATCCAGACTTTTCATCCTGGCATATAAGGCCTGGGCAGAATCTGCCCCCCATGACCTCTCTGAGCTCATCTCTTTTGATCTCCTCTGGTTCACTCGGCTCCAGCCCCACTGGCCTTGCTGTGTCATAAACAGTCCAGGGTTTATCTGACCTCAGGACCATTGCACTTGCTGTTTCGGCTGCCTGGAATGCTCTTCCCCAGATTCCCCCTCAGCCAGCCCCTTCTCCCCCTTCCTCATTTGAGCAGGTCTCTGCTCACATTTCCCTCCTTAGATAGACCTTCCTTGACCGCTGTTATAAACAGTTTCCCTCCCCTCACTCTCTGTTGCATCATACAACGTCTTTCCTGCAGAGGCCTTAAACGCCATCTGAAATTATGTTTGCTTCTCTGTGTTTCTCTGTTTCACACCCACAAGAATGGGAGTATCATGAATTGATTCACTGCTTGATTCCCAGCACCGATGATGGTGCCTGGCACTGAGAAGCATGTGGAATGAATGAATGAATGAATGAATGAATGAATGAATGAATCAAACAAGCAAGCAAGCAGTCAGTCACTGTGTCTCAGGGTTTAGGAACCTGTCACCTCTTCTCACTGCCCACCTGCAACCCAGGTCCCTGCACCTCTGGCCTCCTTTCAGTCACCTGCACCTTGCCCACTCATCCCCACCCATTCCCCCCAGCTTGGATGCCTTGCTTGTCAAAACAAGCAAAGCCTGTGGAAATTTCTTAGAACTCACAGAGTGACAGGACCAAATGGAGGATCATTTCTAGGTGATTTTAAGATACAAAAGTGGCCGTATCTCATATGCTGAAGAGCAAGGATGTATCTGGTTCTGTGCTGCCCCCACTTCCATAGTTTTTAGCTTTAGGTAATTTCTCCAACTTTCCAAGTCCCAACCTTCCACCTATAAAATGGAGATAAAAGGCTTACCTTACAGGGTCTTCATTAAATCACATTTGTCAAAATTTTGCTCATAGCCTAGCACATAGTAGGTGGGGATTGTTGTTATAAATGATAAGGAAAAGAGTCTTTTTTCTAGGGCTGGGTGGGCCGAGTTGCTGCAAACCCTTTCCTTCTGATAGCAGCAGTGCCAGGGAGACTGAGCTGACGCTGTTAATAATTGATGGGATGTTCTGGCAACTCGGAGACAAACCAAAGCACAGGCCCTAGGCTTTGCCATCATGGGAGTGAAAATCAAAACCCATTAGGCAAAAGGCAGTGTGATTGATTCTTGTTTAGAAGATGGAGTCAGCACCATTGGTGTGACAGGGTTGCGGTGCTGGGGCTACCACGGGGCTTTGGCTTTCTCGGAAAACTTGACAGGCTTTTCTCAGCAGGACAGACAGGGAACCGATTTGCCATCTCAGGCATGTCTGTGATCCCTGGGATAGTCTCAGTGTTAAAGCCCTGAGATAACTTCCTAATTTCCAAAGTAGCTGATGTTTGTTGTGCCCAGCACTGATTAGTGGTGCTCTATATCTGCTATCTCATTGAAATTCCTCCAACAATACAACCAGTAGTATGCCAGTTAGGGATGCTTTGGGCTGCAAGTAGCAGAATAGAAAACTCAAAGCAGCTTCAATAAGGAGGAAGATGTATCATTGAATACAATATGAAGTTCCAAGGCATTTGGTTTTAGGTTGAGTAAATGGCTCAATGATGCCACCAGCATTCTAGATTCTTTTCATCTCTCTGCTCCTCTGCTCCCCAACCCCTTCAAGTGGATTGGTCCTCATGTTTGATGCTTCATATCACAAGATGGCTGCCCAGTTCCAACCCTCAGACATAGATTCAGTGATGTTTAACCCATGAAGACAGACATTTTCTCCTATGCTCCACTTTCTTTCTTTCTTTTTTTTTTTGAAATGGAGTCTTGCTCTGTCGCCCAGGCTGGAGTGCAGTGGTGTGATCGTGGCTCACTGCAACCTCCGCCTCCTGGGTTCAAGCAATTCATCTGCCTCAGCCTCCTGCCAAGTAACTGGGATTACAGGCATGTACCACCATGCCCAGCTAATTTTTCGATTTTTAGTAGAGACAGAGTTTCACCATGTTGGCCAGGCTGGTCTCAAATGTCTGACCTCAGGTGATCTGCCCGCCTCGGCCTCCCATAGAGCTGGGATTACAGGTGTCAGCCACAGCGCCTGGCTCATTTTCTTTTTTTTTCTGAGAGAAAACCCTTTCCCAGGAGCACCCTAGCAGACTTCTTTTAAAATCCCGTTGGCCAGGACAGGTCACATGCTCATGCTTTAGCTATGGGGGGACCTGAGAAAGCAAGTGTCTGGTATTTTCAGATGAGAGAGGGAATGGATTTGATGAGTGGTATGAAGACTTTTACAGAAGAGGAAATGGAGACTCTGAGAGGTGAAGTTACTTGCCTGAGCCCACACAGCTACGTTCTCAGTAAATATTTGTCAAAGGAATGAAAATGGCAGAGTCAAGGTTTGAACCCAAGTTCATCTGGTTCCCAAGCCTGTGTTTCTAAATCCTGGGACCTTGGGTGGATCATTTTAGCTCTCTGAGGTTCAGTGAATTCATCTGCCCCATGGTGATAATAGTCATAGCTCCTTTTCAGGGCTCTTTTGATGATTCAATGAGATTTCAGATGTGAATGTAATTTGTAAATGGAAAGTACTTTATAAGCGTGAAGTATTATTGTATTCAAAAGTGGGAGTGGCCTTTATTTATTTATTTTTAATTTTTAAACTTTTTTCAGAGACAGGCTCTCACTCTGTCACCCAGGCTGGAGTGCAGTGGTGCAGTCAGAGCTCACTGTAACCTCAAACTCCTGGGCTCAAGTGATCCTCCTGCCTTAGCCTCCTGAGTAGCTGGGACTACAGGTGCACACCATCACTCCTGGCTACATTAAAATTTTTTGTGTGTGGAGACAGGGTTTTGCCACATTGTCCTGGCTGGTCTCAAACTCCTGGGCTCAAGCGATCCTCCCATCTAAGCCTCCCAAAGCACTGGGATTAAAGGTGAGAGCTATCATGCCCAGTTTAGAGTGGCCTTTATTTAGGAACAGTGGTCAATATTTTTCCCATCACAGACTTGATTAAGAATCAGCTCTGAAGTCCAACAGATAAGGTTGATTTCTTGTTTCCTTTGCTTACCATGAATATGACCTTAGGCAAGCCCCTTTCCTGCTCTGAGTGTCATTTTACTTACCTAGGAAATGAGAATTATAACAGAGGCAACCATGAAGGGCTGTTAGGAGATGCCCCTAATGCAAAGAGCCCAGCCCAACACCCGACTCATGGGAAGCATTCAGTAAGTGGCAGCAACGATGATTAGTGTTATCACGGAATTCCTCTGCTCCAGCTACATGTCTCTAGTGTAATGAGGTTCCAGCTTCCTTGACCTGAGCCACAAGGATCTGTGTATTATCATCAAAAGCAATGCGGGAACCAACTCAGAATCCATGGGGCCCCTTCAGTGTGATGAGTCATCGGCTTAGGCTCCCGCTGGCCCCAGCTTGGTCAACCCAGATGCCTGTTTTTATCCTGGCAGATAATATGCCAGCAATTCTGAATCCCGATTGTGGGATTGTGGCTTTGAATCCCAGCCCAGCCTTGTCCTAGCTGTGGACTTTGGCCAATTGCTTCACCTCTCATCACTTCCATTCCCTAATCTGTAAGTGAGGGTGATAATAAAACCTACCCCACAGGGTTGCCTGAAGGATGAAGGATGATAGTGCATGATTAGTGTTGAAGCTGTGCCTGAGAAATCCCACATCCCCACAGGATAAAGAAACCCAGAGACCCAGGATGCTCCAGTGACCTGCTGAGGATCACACAGCCCATCATAGCCTTTCAAACCCCCTGAGAGACCAGCTGCTAAGAGATGATCCTGGTCAAACATCCTGGAGTAACAGAAAGATCCCTGAGCCTCAGTGGGTACTGGTGGCAGGGCCAGAAAGGCCTGGGCATGGCCCCTGATCTTTCACCGACTTGCTGTGTGAATGTGAAATGCTAGAAATAAAAAGGCCTGGTCAGATGAGCAGGTTGGCCAAAGCTTAACTAACTGCAAGAGAAGAAGCATGCATTAGGCACCAACTCCACACCCAGGACTTTGTGTACTTCCCGTACTTGATAACATCATCAGGATGGGAAGCGCTTGACCTTAGCGCTGGATTGCCCCAGTTCAGAGTTTGGCTCCTCTACTCACTAACCATGTGATTTGGGGTCAACTATTGCAGCCCTCTGTGCCCTAGTTCCTTCAGCCAACCGCAATTTTGGGGCAATCACTGTACCTGCCTCATTGGATTGAGTTACATGTGTTAATGTATGCAAAGCACTTAGACTAGGGCCTGGTATGTAGAAAGCCCTCAATAACTGTTGGGATTTTTTTTTTTTTAACTGTCCTCTCATGTAATCCTCCTGACAATCCTGCAAGATGAATAAGCTCCTTTTCAAAAAATTGCTCTTATAAAATGATACCTGCTCATTGTAAAGTTAGAGGCTTTCTCTGGCCACTGGAGTCCAGGAAAGGCAGGGCACTAACACCCCAGCAGGAACTAGTGGGATACTCACCTGCCGGCTGATGGGGAAGGTGTGTATGTGCTTCTCCCCTGGCTGGGGGTAGAACTCAGAGGTGTGTGTTCTACACCGGTCCCCAGAGCGGCTCCAGTTGCTCACAGCAATTACTTGCTTGATAACAGACCCTATTTGACCTCTTTCCTGTCCCTGTCTCAGGTTCCCTCTCCCTTTCCAGAGTTTTCTGGGATCACTTATCACATAAGCCACTTGTATTCAGAATCTTGTCTTAGGATCTGGTTCTGTGGAAACCAACCAAAGCTCTGTGGGACACATTATTTATTCAGAATGACCTGGTGCTGTATTATAGACAACCCACCCCCGATAGAGACAGCCTCCTTTGGGGGTTGTCGTAAAAGAAGAAATTCAAGGTCTGGCAGAGCACAGTCAGCCTCATCTCCGTCACTTAGATAAAATGAAAACCACAGCAGTGGCAGCAACAGCTAACACTGAGTGCTTACAATGTGCTTCCCTGGCACGGTGCAAAGGGCATTAAATGCCCCATCACATCTGATTTTCACAGCCCCCCCGTAAGGGAGAGATAGCTATCCTCATCTTACAGCCGTGGAAACTGAGGCTCAGAGAGGGGAAGTATCTGGCCCACGGTCACACAGTGAATGGAAGGTTGGGACAGATCCCACCCAGGACTCTCTGACTGCCCAGCCCACGACTTTGATCTCTGTGTTGTATGACTGACCTTCAGAAAGTGAGAAGCAAGATCCCAGCGTTCCCTTCTCACACTGGGGCAGTGTTGAGAGGTGAGAGATTTGTCCAGAATTGCCCTATGACTTGAGAGTGTTCCTAGCTCTGGATCTAGGATGACTTTACCCCCAAAGGCTCCTGGATGGAACTACGGGAAACACAGATTTAGCATTAAGCATTATTTTAATAGATAAACTAAATGCATAAGGTCCTCCTACTTTCTCCCAGAGGTGAAATCATCTTGATTTTGGTGTCTCCTGCAGGAGTGAGCATGACTAGCTGGGGCCAGAGACAGGAGGAATCTCTCAGCCCCAGTATTGGGAGTGGGCGGGGTAGCAGCTAGAATTCTTATGTTAATATCCAGGGCGCCAATGCTCCTTAAATGTTTTCTCTGATGACATAAATAACAAATAAGACATAATGTTGCCATGTGAGACACACTTCTGTGGACCCGGGTACAGGCCTGGGTTCAAATTCCACCTCCTTTGCTACCTGGCTGTATGAGCCCCCAAAGCGCCCTCTCTGATACTGGGAGGTGGGGATAATACCTGGGGCACACCTCACAGAGTAGCGCTTCTCCACGCTGGCTGCACATGAGGATCACCTGGGCTTTGCAAAATACTCATGCCTAGGCCCCACAATTGAAACTCACCCCCAAATGGTTTCATTTTAGTTCTGGTAAAATACACGTAATATGAAATTTGCCATCTTAACCATTTTTAAATGTATAGTTCAGAAAATATATTCACATTGTTGTCCGAACAATCTCCAGAACTTTTTCATTTTGCAAAACTGAAACTCTGTGCCCATTAAATGCTGTCTCCTGGGCCCACCTCCTAGGCCCTGGCAACCCCCCTTCTGCTTTCTGTCCCTTTGAACTCAGCTGTTCTAGGTACCTCATATAAGTGGAATCATACAGTATTTGTCCTTTTGTGACGGGCTTATTTCACTTATCATAATGTTGTCCAGCTTCGTCCATGTTGTAATTTGTCAGAATTTCCTTCCTTTTAAAGACTGAATCATTTTCCATTTATGTATACACTAGATATTGTTTCTCCGTTCATCCATCGACAGACACGTGGTTGTTGCTTCAACCTCTTGGTTATTGTGAATAAAGCTGCTATTCACATGGGGTACAGGTATCTCTTAGAGTTCATACTTTCAATTCTTCTGGGTATGGATAAGCAGAGACTGACTAGAATTTTTAAAACTTCTTTTGGGTATATACCCAGAAGTGAAATTGCTGAATCATATGGTAATTCTATTTTGAAGTTTTTGAAGAACTGCTGCACTGTTTTTCATAGTGGCTGTACCATTTTACATTCCCACCAATGGTGTACAAGGGTTCCAATTTCTTCCTGTCCGTATTAGTCCATTTTGCATTGCTATAGAGAAAAACCTGAAGCTGGGTAATTTATAAAGAAGAGAGTTTTATTTTGTCTCACAGTTCTGCAGACTGTACCAGAAGCATAGTGCTGGCATCTGCTTCTGATGGGGCCTCAAGAAGCTTACAGTCATGCAGAAGGCAAATGCGGAGCCCGCGTGTCACACGAAGAGAGAGGGAGCAAGAGAGAAGCCAGGCCTTTTTAAACAAGCGGATCTCACATGAACTCATTACCGCAGGGAGGGCATTAAGCCATCCGTGAGGGATCCGCCCCCATGACCCAAAGGCCTCCCACTAGGCAGGCCCTTCTTCCAACATTGGGGATCACATTTCAGTATGAGATTTGGAGGGGACAAATAGCCACTATATCAACATCCTTGTCAATGCTTGCTTTTTTGTTGTTTACTTTTTTTTTAAGTAGCTATCCAAATGGGCATGAGGTGGTATCTCACTGCAGTCTTGGTTTGCATTTCCCTGATGATTAGTGATGCTGAGCATCTTTTCATGTGTTTTTTGGCCATTTGTATACACTAGCACCCCCTTATCAGGATGTCTAAACCTCAGATAGTACCAAACCCTATATATTCTCTGTTTTTTCCTACACATACATACCTATGGAAAAGTTTAGTTTATAAATTAGGCACGGCAAGAGATCAACAAGAAAAACTAATAATAAAATAGAATAATTACAACAAAATACTATAATAAAAGTTATGTGAAAGTGGTCTCTCTTTCTCAAAATATCTTATTGTATGTAATATTTTTGGACCACAGCTGACTGCAGGTAACTGAAACCTTGGAAAGTGATATTGCTGATAAGGGGGATTACTGTATTTCCTTTGGAGAAATGTCTACTCAAGCACTTTGCCTCTTTTAAAATTGGGTTTTGTTGTTGTTGTTATTGAGTTGTAAGGATTCTTTGTATATTCTGGATATTAATCCCTAAAAAGATACACAATTTGCATATATTTTCTCCCACTCCATAGGTTGTCTTTGCACCCTATTGATTGTGTGCTTCAATACACAGACGTTTTTTTGTTTTGTTGAAGACCGAGTTGTCTGGTTTTTTTTCATTGCCTGTGTTTTGGTATTATATTCAAGGAATCTTTGGCAATAGGGGGAAATCATAAAGCTTTTCCCCTAAGTTCTTCTGAGAGTTTGATAGTTGCAGGTCTTACTTTTAGGTCTTTGCATGTGATGTGTAAGATAAGGAACCAACTTCATTCAATTGCCTGGGACATCCCCAACTTCCCCACACCGTTTGTTGCCCTGGGTGATTCTGCACATGGCCAGGAAGCCCAGCCACAAAAGACAACATGGGATGGCAGGGATCAGAGGTGCTACGCTGTGGAGCACCATGTGCAGTGCTGGGAACAGAGGGAGTCGCCATCTGGGGCAGCTGCTGTTATCATTGTTGCTGGGATAAGGGGCAATCTGTGACACAGGCAGCATGGCTCATCCCTTCCTCTTCCACTCAGGACAGCTTGGCAGAATGCAAGTGAGAGAGTGAGATCCAAGTGTGAGTGACATGTGTCCAGGTTGTGGTCACTTCTTGCCACTCCACTGCTGCCTTCCTGATCCTATCCTCTCCCTCCTGGACCACTGCAGGAACCTCCAGTCCCATCTGCTGCCTCCAGCCTCCCATCCCCAGTCTCGTTTCCACACACAGCAATGCACGCCCCTGCTCAAAACCCTTCTATGGCTCCTGCCTCACTCAGAGAAAAAGCCCAACTCCTCAGTCCCACTTACAAGGCCCATGATCTGGAACCTTTCCCCTTTTCCCAGCACCCTTACAGCCTCCTTCCCTACCACTCTCCCTCTCCATCACTCTGTTGCACCCAAAGTGGCCTCCTTGCTGTTCTAGGCACCCTCCCACCTCAGGGCCTTTGCACTTACTGTCCATCCCTTCTGCCTGGTACGGTCTTCCTGCCAATGCCACAAGACTCACCCCTCACATTGTTCAAGTCTCAGCTGAAATGTCATCTCAGCAAGGCCATCCTTGACCACCACATATAAAATAGCACTGTTCATTCCCCATGGCTGCTTTATTTGTCTCAACCTGACATGTAATTACCTAATTACATGATTCCTTTCTCTCTCTCCCACTTTGATATAAGCTTCAAAGGGCAGGGATTTTGTGTGCTTTGTCCAGTGTTGTGTCTTCAGTGCCTGCCATAGATCAGGCATGAAATACATGCGTTGAATAAATGAATGAATGATGTTATCCCAGAGATAACTGAAAATAATAATTGGTGAAAAAGGAATTTGTTTACAAACTTTGGGACTTTCACTCTTATTACTAACACATCACTAGAAGTCTGACTCTCAGCTGCTTCTGCCAGGCTCTGGATGAAGAATGTGTCTGGTTTTTCAACCACAGCCCAGTTTCTCAACCTTAGTGTCTCATCCCCTTTGGGGATGGAGAATTCTTTGCTGTAGGGCTGTCTTGTGCATTGGAGGATGTTTAGCAGTGGAGAATGGGCATTAGAAAAGAAGGGATGAGCCGCTGTCAGGAGGATATTGCATTATTCCAGGCAAGAGAAGAAAGATGACAGCCCAGAAGAGGGTGGTGGCTGGAAAGTTCGGTGAAAAGTGGCTGGACTCTGGATATAAGACGTGGAGACAGCTCCTGGGAAGCCACAATGCCCCTGCCTCCACCAGTGGTCACAGACCCTCAGGCTGTGCAATGGGTCTTAAGCCCTAGCCTTTTTTTTAGCTGTGAGTCCTTGGGTCACGTGGCTGTTTCCTCATCTGTAAAATGGACCTAATCACAGCACGTACCTCATAAGGAGATTGTAAGGATTCGATAATTATGGCAAATAACAATAACAGATACATAATGCCCAACAGGTCAATAACAAGCTTTTATTATCATGATTGGTTGTGTATATTCATTCAGTGGAATTTATTGAGCATCTACTATGTGCCAAACACTGTGCTGGGTGCTGGGAAACACAGTAGAGATCAAAACAAAGATCCCAGCTCTCGTGACACTGATATTCCAGTAGGAGAAGGAGCAAGACCATTAAAAAATAAACATAGATACTCATTGGACCAAAACAATCATGAAAAAGAAATCATGAGACTGTAAGACCATCAGGGAAAGAAAGATGAACGCTAACTGAATATTTGATGTTACTGAGGAATGAATGCTGTGTTTTGAGATGTGATAAAGCTATTAGGGCTATGTTTTAAAATCTTTATCTTTTAGATACACATACTGAAGTGTTTATGGATGAAATGACAAGATCAAATAATTATGTAATTTTTATTTTATTTTATTTATTTTTTTTTTGAGACAGAGTCTTGCTCTGTCACCCAGGCTGGAGTGCAGTGGCTCAATCTCGGCTCACTGCAACCTCTGCCTCCCAGGTTCAAGCAATTCCCCTGCATCAGCCTCCCAGGTAGCTGGGAGTACAGTCACCTGCCACCACACCCAGCTAATTTTTTGTATTTTTAATAGAAATGGGGTTTCACCATGTTGGCCAGGCTGGTCTCAAACTCCTGACCTCAAGTGATCCACCCACCTCGGCCTCCCAAAATGCTGGGATTACAGGCGTGAGCCACCGTGCCCGGCCTGATATAATATTTTGGATGGCACTGTGGAGAAGGTTCTGCAGGGAAGGAGGGGAGTACTGGGGCTTAACCAGGCTGGTCAGGAAAGGAGAAGGTGCCAAGTAAGCAAAGACCTGCAGAAACGGAGGGAGACAAGCATGTGGGCATGTGGGGGAAGAGTGCTCTGGGTGGAGAGAAAAGCAGTGCTAAGGCCCTGGGACAGGCACATGCCTGGGGCACTCAAGGAACATTCAGGTGTCAATGTGGTTGGAGCAGAGTGTGCCGCACGCAGGAAAGTAGAAGGAGGTGAGATCAGACGTGCGACCTTGTGGGTCACTGCTGAACTCTGACCCTTCCTGGGAGCCTCTAAGTCCCGAAATGGGCTCTCTGCTTCCAGCCTTTCCCATCCAGTTCAACCTCTGCAGAGCAGCCAGAGCCATCTTTCTCAAATGCAGTCTGCTCAACTTCATCATCCCCTTCCCAAAACTTCCATAGTTCCCACTGCCCCAGGATAGTCCACGCTCCTTAGCCTGGCTTTCAGCATCCCAGCCCAACTCTCCACCTTCATCTCCTCCCTGTCCCTTCTTCAGACACCCTCTGTGTTCACCACACTAACCTTTCTGCATTCCCCAAATACTCCAGTCTTCCTCAGTGCTGGTCACCCTCTTGCCCAAGCTGTTCCTCTGCTTGCACCCATTTCTTCCACTTCTCTGCCTGCAGCCTCTTTCTTTCCACCTTCAAGGCCCAGCTTCCCCACCACCTCCTCTGTGAAGCCTTCTTTAACCATCCCCCGCCCCCCTACCACCACCTACACTTCCCTTCAGGCAGCACTGACTGCTCCCTCCTCTGTGCACCGGAAACCTGACGTTCATACCTTCCTCGCACAAAACATTGTGAAGATTCACTTGTGGGTTGTTCTGTGGATGCCAGGCCTGGCCCACAGAGAGACAGGGAAGCTTAAGCGTGCAGCCTATGCAGGCTGACTGCCTGGGTTCAAATCCCAGCTCAGCCACTTTTGAGCTGCGTGCCCTTTGGGAAATTATATAACTTCTCTAGGTTTCAATGTCCTGATCCGTAATTTGGAAAGCCTCATAACAACCAGGGTTGTTGGGCAAATTCTGTATGAAACACTTGAGCCATGCCTGGCACTCAGCAGATGTTCGGTATATTTCACTATTACTATTGTTATCGCGGGTAGGTGTTAGTAAACGTTTGTTTACTAACAAATGTGCATGATCTTGTGAAGACTGATCAGAGGGGTCTTCCTTAAAAGGTAAGGGTCTCCCAGGTACACCCCGCTCCTTCCACCTTTCTTGTCTCTACCTGCCTGCAGAAAAAAGTGGCCTTTTGCCTTCCATTTACAGAGAGGAGACACACAATTAAGTTAGACACTTGAGGTGTTCCCTCAAGTTCCCTGGCTGTTTTTGAGACAAGGTCTCGCTCTATTGCCCAGGCTGGAATGCAGTGGCACGATCATGGCTCACTGTAACCTTGGCCTCCTGGCCTCAAATGATTCTCCCACCTCAGCCCCTTGAGTAGCTGGGACTACAAGTGTGCACCACCACCACACCCAGCTAATTTTTGTACTTTTTTTTGTGGAGACAGGGTCTTCCTATGTTACCCAGGCCATTCTCAAACTCTTGGCTCAAGCGATCCTCCCACCTTGGCCTCCCAAAGTGTTGGGATTACAGGTATGAGCCACTGCACCTGGCAGCTCCTCCATTTTTGCTCTGAAATGAGACTGGTTTCTACCACAGCTGCCCACCACGGGCTGGCAGGCAGACACTGTCTTTGAGAGAATAATGTTGCATTTGCCAATTCCACACCATCACTTACATCCACCAGGTAATGGGCCTAGAACCAAACAGTTTCTAAAAACAGATCATCAATTGTCACTAATCACTCCTTACAGGCCATCCCTGAGTCTTTCTAAGGCTTTGTGTGATCCTTGGAGCCTGTGAGCTTGGCCAGCCCCACCTCTAGAGTCTTTGTAGACTCAGTTGTACCAAAGAGGCATTCGATGATTGCCCTGTCAGGGGCATATGTGAGGTAAAAGGAAAGATGGAGACAAGATAAGGTTGAACCAGACTTTCATTTGCGTATCACTTGTCTGGAATTCCCACTGTATCTGTGAATGGATAGAGTTTCTTTTATCTCTTTTCAGTGAATACATTTGCACATCCTTTATTGTTCCTTGAAATAGTGACTGTAATTTGACTCAGCCATTCCTCCTGTTTCTAGATCTTTCTTTCGGTTTCAAGGTGGCTTCCTTTCTAGGCTTCTCTGGTTCTTTTAAGTTTAGGTGGCAGTATGTGCATGCTTTGAGGACCTGTTTCAATCCTACCCGTGGTTTGTCTGATAAACATTTAGTGCATGTTACTGTGGGCCAGGCAACCTGCTGGGTGCTTGAGAAGCACGTGTGTATCTATTTGTTAAGATTCTTCTAGTTGCAGGTGACAGGCAGCTCCAATGGACTTAAGCAAAATGTTTAAAAAAAAAAAAAAGTCTTGGGTTGGGTGAGGTTTCTAGCAAGGTTGGATCCATGGGCTTAAATATGTCATCAGGACTTGGTATCCTACATCTCTAAGCTCTATTCTTCTTTGTCATGGCTTCTCAGCAGGCTGCACCAACAGGGCTGGAAAGATGGCTCCCTCAAATCCAGGCTTTCTTCCTGGGGCAAAGCAAGTCTCTTTTCCAATAGGCCCAGCAAAATCCCAGGGCTGATTTTCATTGGCCCAGCCCTGAGCCAATCACATAGCTGTGTCTGGGTCACATGTCAATGGCTGGAGCTGGGATGGGATTGAGAATGGGAAAGAGGTGATTTCCCAAAAAGAAATTGAAGTCCTCTTACCATGAGTGGGGAGAATAAATATAAACCGGCAGAAACAGTCCATGGCCATCATAGAGTTTATAACCTACTAGAGGGAGATACGCATTAAACAAATTAAAAATTAAATGAAAGAATAATCACACTAAGTGTAATATGTATGTTGGAAGGAGAGAAACAAGGTGTTTTAACAGAGACTAACGGGGCAAGGTCAAAAAGGACTTTTCAGTGTATGTGAATTTTTCTGGGAGGCTGAACTTGATGTCTGTCTTGCTGAGCTACAGGAGTGATCCTTCTTCTATAAGATCTTCATTCCGCCTATCTTGCACTGTTCAGTATGCGCTGTCTCTCGTATTCTATTTTCTTCTTAACTTGTTTCATCTCTCCAGGTAAAACAGGATGTTCTCAAAGTCTAAGACTGTATCTCATTCACTTCTGTGTTCTAAAGCAGGGTGGGTGGGCTGCCTGTTTTGTAAATAAAGTTTTAATGGAACACAGACAAGCCCATTCATTCACCTGTCATGTACAGCTGCTTTTGGATGTATGGCCATAAAACCTAAAATGCACTTATTATCTAAACCTTTATAGAAAAAGTTTGCTGACCTGTGTTCTGAAGTTGCATCAGGGCCTGGTGCAGAGGAGGGGCTTATTGGGTGTTTGTGGGTGGGTGGGTGGGAAGATGCAAGCTAGCTGTGTGACCTTGAGTGAATCACTTAACTTCTCTGGGCCTCTGGCTTCATATCTTGCAGTGCCAGCCAGCCTCTTCTTCTTCAGATCTCAGCTCGTAGGTCACCTCTTCAGAGAGGCCCTCCCTGACCTTGAATGGCCAGTTTGGACTTGGTCATGTTTACAGTCTTCCCATCGTAACATGTTTCTCTGGTTTATTTTGAGATTATGCCCACTTGGAGCAGGCATCTTTCCCTTTCTCTGCACCAATGTTTTTCCTCCTCTCATGTGCCATCTCCCTGGTAGGGTAGGTGGAAAGAGCTCTGGTTTGGAACTCTGGAAGTCTGGGTTCACAGTCCCCACATATGAGCAATGAATCCCTGGGCAGGCCCTTTTTCTCTCTGAGTTTCCGTTTCCTTGGCTGGAAAATGGGCGTGGTGACTTTACCAAGCAAGGCTACTGGAAAGACAGGTGTACTCATCTGTGCCAGAGAGCCCAGCATGGTGCTGTACTGAGCACAGGTACTTCATTCATGTCAAGTTGTTTTTCCTTCTCTCCTTCCTCTCCTCAAGAGAGTCAACCCCTAACCTCGCTTTAGTCCAGCCCCTGATGATACCCTTGCCTGCTCAAACCCTTCATGCAATGACTGTGCCAAGGAATGGTTGGGGAGGAAGTGTTAGATTCTTCCTCCACCTCCCCACCCGCAGGCCCCATCACACTCCCCCATTCTTTGATGGAACGTCCTCCATGTTACATAAAGCTCTATGCAAATGCAACCCAAGGAAAGTCCCCTTGTTCCCCTCCCCATCCCAGGTTACTGTCCCCAAGCACCTCTTGTATAAAAATTTGGGACCCTTGCTGGCCTCATGCCTGGGAGAATTGACCAATCCAAAGAGGTGGTTTTCCAGATAGATGAGAGCAGTCCTTGGGGGGCAGGGTGTATGGGGGACTGGGTGTCCCTAATTACCAAGTGACCTACCGGCAGGGCTAGCTACAGAATTCGTGGGGTGCAGTACAATATAAAAATGCAGTCCCCTTGTTCAAAAGTAAGAAAGAATTTTGAGATGGTGGTAGCAGAGTAGCAAACCAAGCATGGAGCCCTTGTGAGCACAGGGCCCTGTGCAACTGTGCAGGTTGCACATCCATGAAGCCGGCCCTGCCCGTGGGGCAGAATGACTCAGAGGTCTTTATGGGTTGGGAGGAGAAGGCCTTAACCTCCCTGCAGAGGCAAGAGCTGGGGCCTCAGACTCTGATGGTTACCGGAACTAGGTAGCCCTTGTCACCCAGTGAAGCAGTTTCTGGAAGAACTGCAGGAGGGCAAGTTCAATGAGGACACCGGTCAGCACCCAGCCTAATGTGCCTATTCCATGGCCAGCCGCTTCTCAGGCAGGGAGTGGAGGGGGCTAGTGGTGAACTGGAGCAGAAGCCTGCCTGAGAAGGCAGCAGCCATTCAGCTCCAGGCTGGGTCTGGGCTTAGCCAGAAATTTTAATTTTCATGGGAAGTATCCCAGTTTTTCAATGTTGGCAAATCATTTTTAAAAATTAAAAACATGCCTAAGAGCAGTGTCTTACACCTGTAATCCCAGCACTTGCGGAAGCCAACGTGGGAGGATCCCTTGAGCCCAGTTTGAGACCAGCCTGGGCAACTTAGTGAGACACCCCATCTCTACAAAAAGTAGCCAGGTGTGGTGGCATGTGCCTGTGGTCCCAGCTACTCAGGAGACTGAGGTGGGGGTATTGCTTGAGCCCAAGGGGTCAAGGCTGCAGTGAGCCATGATTATACCATGGCAATCCAGCCTGGGTGACAGAGCAAGACCCTCTCTCAAAACAACAACAAAATCTCCAATACTGTGGTGACTGTCTTTGCACTTAACATCTTTGTGTGTGTGTGTGTGTGTGTGTGTGTGTGTGTGTGTGTCTGTGAGTATATCTGTGGGAGAAATCTCTGGAAGTCAGATTTTATAACAGATTTGTGCATTTTACATTTTGATCCATGTGACCAAACTGTACTTTGTAGAGGTTGTATCAATTTATTCTCCCACCACCACCGTGTGAGGGTGACTGTTTCCCTGCAACTTCATCAGCACCATGTGTTGTGAATTTTCTGATTTTTTTTTTGTCACTCTAATAGATAGAAGCAGGTATCTTGGTATGGTCTCAATTTCTATTTTAAAATGAAGAGTGAAGCAGAGTACCTTTTGCTTGTTGAGTGAAGCATAGCATCATTGTCACATGTCAGGAAGCTCCATTGTTTTCTTGTCTCAAAAAAAAAACTAAAAACACTTTGAGTGGGCCAAACAGAATATGTTTGGAGCCATATGCAGCCCTTAGGGCTCTAATTTTTGACCTCTGGAACATACAGCCTTCATGTGGCTAGAAATGTTGGGGAGGGGGCATTTCTTGCCTCTGAGGCCCCCACCTGGAAGGGAGGAAAAGAACAGAGCTTGGATGACAGAAGCAATAGGTCCCCCGTATTAATTAAGGTTCTCCAGAGAAAGAGAATCACTAAGAGATTTGTTTATTCATTTATTTGAGAGACAGGGTCTCGCTCTGTCATCCAGGCTGGAATGCTGTGGCACAATTATAGCTCACTGCAGCCTCGAACTCCTGACCTCAAGCAATCCTTCCGTCTTGACCTCCAGAATAGCTGGGTTACAGGCGTGAGCCCCCATGCTCAGCTCCCCAGTAAGACATTTATTCTGAGGAGTCGGCTCACACGAGTAAGGAGGCTGAGAAGTTCCACAATCTGAACATTCAGGAGAAAGCTGATGATGTAATTTGGTCTGAGTCCCACTGCCTGAGAACCAGAGAAGCCGATGGTATAAATCCCAGTGGAAGGGCAGGAGAAGACCCATGTCCCAGCTCAGAAGGCAGGCAGGAAGCAAAAGGGGCAAATTCCTCTGCCTCTGCCTCCTTTTGTTCTATTCAGGCCCTCAGAGGCTTGGATGATGCCCATTCACATTGGGGAGGGCCACATACTTTTCTCAGTCCACCGACTGAAATGCTAATCTCATCCAGAAACATCTGCACAGACACACAAATGAATGTTTCATCTGGCCACCCCATGACGCAGTCAGATTCACACATAAAATTAACCATCATATCCCCCCTTCCTTCTTTTTATTTCTGGCATCAAGCACAACCTAGGGTGGCACATCTTTGTTGAATGAATGACTATCCCCCCACGGCGGGACTTGGCTCCAAAAATCAAGGCAGTTCATGCTTGATCGATGCCAACACAAGTCAGGGAAATTCTCGGGCAAATCGTAAATTGATTAGCTAATGAGTTACAACTTCCCACACCCAATCTCCAACCAGGGCAGGGAGAAAACGCTACTGCAGAGGCTAGAAAAAGCTCTCGATATCAAGTCAGCAAACTGAACTGGCTCTAGGCCTCAGGTTCCCAATCTGTAAAATGGGAATAATAAGATCCCTAGGGTGACCCAGAGGATGGATAAGATGAAACATGTAAAGTGCACAGCAAAGTGCCTGATGTGTAACAGATGCAAGCCAGTATTATTTGTGTTGTTATTTTCATCATCATCATCATCATCATCATCATCATCATCATCATCATCAACATCATCCTCGAAGCATTTGGCTTATTTCTAGGGGCTGTGGGCCTATGGGAAAGCTTATTGTGTAGAATTAAACTCTGTATCCTGTGGAGTAATGTCAGCTCTACTATTTTACGCTGGAAAGCTTGGGCATTGAGAGATTCAGTAGAGATTAGGGGGCCCAGGATTGGGGTTCTGGTGCTCAAGATTGCTGCTGTTGTGTCCAGTATTGTAGCAACATCATTCAAGGTCACAACTGTGAAGTTCAAGGTCAGACGACTGCCATCCGAGGTCAGAATCCTCTAATCCATCATTGGAGCCAAGGAGTCCATGGCCAGAGAGTTGCTCTTCATGATGAAAACTCTAGCGGGCAAGGTCAGAATGCTGATGTCCCAGGTTGGAACTCATGTACGGAGTTGGAATTCTGAGGTTCAAGGTCAGAACACTTCAGCAGCGTTCATGATCAGAATTCTGGCAGGCACGTTCCGAAGACTGGTGTTTGGAGTCTGATGTTTGGAGTCGGAAGTCTTATTCCCTGCTTGTTATATTGGGAGTCTCATCCCTTCTGTGTGTCCTTAACCCTTCATCATCCATCTTCCTGGCAGCAGTTATTGAAGAAATGCAAACCTCAGAAGATCCCCAACCCCCCATTTATCCAGTGGGGTCCTGATACTTAGGCCTCTCTCTCTTACTGTGTCTGATGCCCATCCACTCAGGTCGTGCTGATAAAGGTGACAGGATCCTCAGGAAGGCGACCAAAGTGTGGCCCCCCTGCCCCACTCCTGCCAAAGACCCTGGAACCTGTCGTCAACCCTGTTTAAATCCACCCTTAAATCCATCTTGTTGGCTGACCTGGAGCAGATCCAAGGAAGCAGCTCTGCCAAGCCCCTGGGGGGCACCTGGATGATCTCACTGCTCCATCATCCAAAGAAAGGCAAACACTGTCAGGCAAGGGGCAGAACAAAGTGCCAAGGGCTTGTGGCTTTCCAGCCCGGGAGATGGGCTGGCAACAGAACGTGGGGAAGTGGAACAGTTTGTTGGTCACTGTGGTCACCACAAATGTACTGTTGGTGCCAACTGGAGAGGGAGCTTTATTGCTTATGGGGTGTGTTGAGGATGGTGCGAGTAATGAGTGATCAGTGGAACAAGGGTGGGCAGGAAGGATTGGCTGGGTCATGTCCCCAAGGAAACGGTTGTAACACATCTCCCCTCCCTACCTTTATGCTCCATTTCTTGGCCTTCCTTTATTTTTTTATAGCCCTTTTGCCACGTGTTATGTTATAGGTTTATCTGGCTCTTATCTGTCTCATTTCACGACAGTATCAGCTCCATTAGAAAGGAACTTGGTCAAATTTTACTGCTGACTCCCGAGTGCCTAAAACTGTGCCTCACATAGAGCAAGTAATAAATATTTGTTGAGTGGATGAGTGAATGAATGGATGGATGATTATTACCCCTTCAAAGACAGTATTAGAGAGTTTTCTGAGCTCCCAAATCATTCCATGCGTAGCCCACCTCCAAGCCAGTTCACTCTGTCTCCAGATTTTGTGGATGGGGGTGAGGGGAAACGGCAGGAGAGAGAGGGATTGGTCACTCCACGGCTTCTTGTTGCTCTCGGGATAACTTCCAAACTCTTTTTCTGACCACCAAGGCCCTGGAAGGTCTACCACCCTACCTTCATTTCACATGCCTGTTATCTTCCCCCTTTTTTCTCCCAGCTGAACTGGAGAGCTTTCTCAGAGCCTCGGCATGTGGTGCTGGGTCACACCTCAGGGCCTTTGCACATGCTGCCATCTGACTAGGACGATCTTATGGCCCCTACCCTGGCTCCCTTGGCCTCCCTTACTCATGCTTCAGGGCTCTGCCTAAACATCCGACCCCTAACTTCCTGAACGTGATGTCATTCCCTCCATGATAGGCCCTGGTATTTCTTGCAAGAGTTTATCTGTAGACCCCTTTGGTCACTGCTTTTGGCTTCCAGTGTTCATCACTGTGGGGATAAATCTTCCCTAAACTGGAGGTTCTTTATGAGGGAGGTAGCCAGAGCCCTTTCCCTGTCACTAAGAAAAATGCAGAAACTCGCTCCTCCTCCCAGAAATGAGGCATTCTCGCTCTAGCGGGGAGGAGTTTTGGTCTCCCAGGAAGATTTCTTAGCTGCCTCTCCAGAGCCTATCCCATACTAACCCCATCACAATGGGGTTTGCTGTTTCCGCTCACCCTCCAGCTGTCCAGGCTAAGTCTAGGGCTTCCCCGAAGACACCGCAGGAGTTAGAGGGTGCAACGAAGCCTCTGAAGACAACGGCAAAATAGCTAACACTCATATACCACGTTTTACACACATCGCCTCATTTAGCCCTCACGACATCCTATAAGGAAGGTGTTATTATTATCCCTATTTTACAGATGTGGAAACTGAGTCCCAGAGAGGTTAAGTAACACATGCAAGGATGCAGCTAAGAGGTGGCAGGGTAGCATTTGAACCCCAGCGGTTACCCCCAGAGCCTGGGCCCTGAACCACTACACCCCCTCCCCTGTCCACCCCTTTTCCTCCCCACAGCCTTCTCCTCACTTGCTTCTTCCTTTTACTCTTAGTCTTCTTGCCTTTCTCTTTGCTCTTCTTCCTTTTCTCCTTAAGTAACTCAAACTCCCCAAGTTATAAGCAACCCCAATTGTATGGATGCGTTGTTCTATTTTTCAAATTGCAAAAATCATAAGAGCAGTGGAATTTTTTCACATCTTTATGCTATAAGCGAGGGTGGATGGAAAGGTGGGAGTTTTCTGTTTGATTTGCTGCAGAACGGGTTGGGAGGAGAGGGTAAATTTCCTCACACAGGCCTATAAGACTCCATGAGGCCAGAGTCATTTAACACTCTCTGACTTCATCTTCCACTATCATCTCCTGCCTCCCTGTGTCCAGCCACGCTGATCTCATACTTACTATTATAAATTCCTTCCTGCCTTGAGTCTTTGCACGTGCTGTTCCCTCTGCTTCGAATGCTGTTCCTCTCTTCTTCACCCAGTTATTTGCCTCCTCACCCTAAAGCTCCCAGATAGAATGCCACCTCCTCCTGCAAGCCTTTCCTGATCTCTCAATAGGTCAGATTCCCCAGATATGGATTTTCAAAGTTCTCTGTGCCTCTCTTGGGTGGCCTCCATTCCAGTTGTAATTTCACATAGGTTTAAGCAACGATCTGATTAGCACCTGCCTCTCCATCTGGGCTGTGATCTCCCCAATAGTAGGACCTTGTCTGCTGTAGGCATGTCCCTCCTGCATCTAGCACTCTGCCTACCTCCATGCAAATCTTCCATGAAATTTTGCTGGATGAATGGATGGATGAATTCAGAGGTTAGTCAAAGTTGGCAGAAACCACAGTTCACCTTCCTTTGGTTGAGGAGTGTGAGATGGTCTGAAATGTTCAGCTCGAACTCCAGCCAGAAGTTTCTTATCATCCACTGAAAGCACAGGGCACCAAATTCTTTACAAGTGGCCAAATACCTTCTCTGGTGCCCAGAATGTGTTGAATGATCATTACAGTGTCTTCCATCAGCTTTTCAAAGGTACCTATTTGGGTTATATTTTACGGGGTGCCATTACATTTACTTAAGTAAACCCTACATATGAAGACTCAAAACCCAGGAAATAGAAGTTCTGAGGGAGATTTTAAAATGAAGAATCTGGCCGGGCGCGGTGGCTCGTGCCTATAATCCCAGCACTTTGGGAGGCCGAGACGGGCGGATCACGAGGTCAGGAGATCGAGACCATCCCGGCTAACATGGTGAAACCCCATCTCTACTAAAAACACAAAAAATTATCTGGGCGTGCTGGCGGACGCCTGTAATCCCAGCTACTTGGGAGGCTGAGGCAGGAGAAGGTGTGAACCCAGGAGGCGGAGCTTGCAGTGAGCTGAGATTGGGCCACTGTACTCTAGCTTGGGTGACACAGAGAGACTCCATCTTAAAATAATAATAATAATAATAAATAAATAAAATGAAGAATCCCAAGAAATTCAACAGAAATGTGGTTTAGCAGGAAGTTGTACTACCTTTGTGGGCAGGTGGGCCTGGTTCAAATTCCTACTCCACCACTAATGCCAGTGGCCTTAGCAGGTTATTCCCCATCTCTCAGCTGACATTGCCTCCAGATTTCATCCTCCCAGCATGAAGGCCAGCAGAGAAAATGGCCATTTTTTCCTGACTCTTCCCATGAAAGTCCCAAGACTGCCACTGACTGGACAGACTTGAGCCACATGATCATCTCTGAGCCAATCCCTGTGGCTGGAAGGGATCATGAGTGAGGGGACCAGCTTGGGTCAGAGACCACCATTAGGTCCAGGGGAAATACCTGGAATAGAATTTTCTTAATAGTCTTCTTTAGATTAAGTCATTAATTTTACTAAATCAAGTTGTTTTAACAGGAAATTTGATATCATGAAGAACTGGTGCCATTTGCCATAAATCATGTCATAAAATTCCAGCCAGATGCTGAAGCCTGACACCAACTCTCTGGGTTAAAAGGGAAGATGTCTGTTAGAGAGGTGTTAAAATGTCACTGGCTTCATACTGGGACTTTCCCCTTCAGGGTGTCTGGGAGTCTGAAGACAATTGGAAAGGGTAGCTCCTTCTCACTCTGTGAATCGGTGTGATTCTGATGGCTTACCCCTGGGCAGCTAAACCAGTCTTGGCTGCGCATGAGAATCAGCTGAGGATCTTTGAAAAATCCCAATGCCAGACCACCCACCAGACCTGTTAAATCGGGATCTCTGGGGATGGGACCCAGGGATTGGTATTTTTCAAAGCTTGCAAGGTGATTCCACTGTGCAGCCAAGGTTGAGAAATCCAGATTTCAGTGTATCTAATACTGGTGGTGTGTGCCCCACATTGCTACCCACAAGGGGTCAGCACGTCCATTGGGCCGCAGGAAGGGGCTTATTGCAGACTGGGGTGGCCTGGCTGGCCAAAGAGTGTCACAGAGAATGGGCTCCTGTTTCTCCCAAGCATTAGCTGAACAGGAGTCTGGGAGAGTCATTTAACACTCTCAAATGGGAAGAAAACACATGTCTATCTCCCAAGTCCAGAAGGATTTGATTCCCAAAATGAAATTCAACTCTGACCTGAATCCTACCCCCACTGTCTGGATCCAACTGCTTGTTACCTTTCCATCTATCCATCAACCATCCCAGACCCAGCTCTGCTGCCTCCCAGCTGTGTGGCCTCAGGCAAGGCACTCAGCTTCTCTGGTCTTCAGGTTTCTCATTTGCACAATGGGGGCAGGCTGCTGGTTCTCTGTGATCTTTAAAGGTATTTCCACTTGGGAACCTGCAAGTCTTGAGAGGCAGCCACAGGCTCCTTAACTGGACACCCAAGCCCTAGGTCAGGAGTTCTCAAACCCCAGGCAGTTCAGATTCCCGGTCCATCACCCAGAACACAGAATCAAAGCCTCTAGAGGCAGCCCAGGATCTGCATCCCCAAGGATCTCAATTGATTCTGATGCAGGTGATCCTCAAAACACTTTAAAAGCATATGGCCTATGCCTCGGTGTTCACCATAAAAGCCCCTTATCCAGAGATCCAGCCCACATGAAACATGCCCTCCTTTTTGCAGGTGAGGAATCTGAGGCTCAGAGTGTCTAGTCCTTCTTCACCCAAGGTTCTGCAGTGAGTCCACGGCAGAGCTGGGATTCAAACACTGACCCTGCCTAACTCCAAAGCTGGTGTCCTTCCCCTGTCTATGCGACATTCCTGAAACTTAACATCTCCAAAACTAAGCCCCACGTCCTCCCACTGCGAACTCGCTTCTGCCGATTTCCCCCCATCTATCTCTTCCAGTCACAGATGCCAAAAACCTGGGAGCTACTCATGACTCCTCCTTTGTTCACACTCCATGTGGGACCTCTGCATAAATCCCAGGGCCCTGCTTTCAAAGTGTATCAGGCTCCAACCCCTTTTCATCACCCCCATGAACACTCCTGACCAGGAGTCAGCATACTTTTCTTGAAAGGGCCAAATAGTAAATATTTCAGGTTTGCAGGCCAAGAGGCTAAATTGAGGATATTCTGTAGGTACTTACATAATCACTTAAAACGGAACCTTTTAAAAATGTGAAATCTGCTCTCAGCTTGCAGGTTGTACAAGCAGGTGGCAGGCTGCATCTGACCTGTGAGCCATAGTTGGCTGACTCCTGCTCCAGACCAGAAGTTCTCAGCTGGGGGTGCTTTTTGCCTCTCAGAGGACATTTGGCATTGTCTGGAGACATTTTTGGTTATCGTACCAGGTGGGATGGTACTATTGGCACCTAGTGGGTAGATGCCAGGGATGCTGCTAAACATCCTACAGTGCACAGGACAACCCCACAGCAAAGATTTATTCAGCCCAGATGATGACAGCGCTGAAGCTGGGAAACTCTCCTTTAGGACCAGGCACGGTGGCTTGTGCCTGTAATCCCAGTACTTTGGGAAGCTGAGGCAGGAGGATCACTTGAGCCCAGGGGTTCAAGACCAGCCTGGGTAACATAGTGAGACCCCATCTCCACAAAAAAAAAAAAAAAAATTCAAAAAATTAACTGGGCATGGTGGCACATGCCTGTGGTCCCAGCTACTTGAGAGGCTAAAATGGGAGGATCACTTGGGCCCAGGAGGTTGAGGCTGCAGTAATCCATGATTGCACCACTGCACTCC
Organism: Macaca fascicularis; assembly: GCF_037993035.2. NCBI lineage: Eukaryota > Metazoa > Chordata > Mammalia > Primates > Cercopithecidae > Macaca > Macaca fascicularis. Next base: position 105,536,628 of record NC_088384.1, on the reverse strand, counting down.
AGCCTGGGTGAAAGAGTAAGACCTTGTCTCAAAAAAAAAAAATTCTACTTTAGAGCAAGCCACTGTCATTTCTCACCTGGACTATTACAGTCACTTTCTCACTGGTCACCTGCATCCACACTCACCCCCGCTGTCCCTTTTCCCTGCAAGCCAGAGGGATCCTGCGAGAACCCAAGTCAGGTCACCTCACCTCTCACTCAAAGCCTTCCAGTGGCTCCCACATCACTCAGTGTAACAGCAGAGTCCTCACAGCCCTGCAGGACCTGCCCCCCATGACGGCTCTGACCTCATCTCTCCGCCTCCCATCACAAATCTACCTGGGGGAGCTTAGCATTGGCTGTTCCCACTGTTCCCTGCACAACTTCTCTCACCTCCACGTTCTTATTCAAACATCATCTTTTTAGGAAGTGACACCTTCCCTGACCCTCTATTTTCAAATGGCAGTTTCCACCCCCACCTTCCTTTTTTTGTTTGTTTGGTTTTTTTTTGAAACAGAGTCTCACTTTGTTGCCCAGGCTGGAGTGCAGTGGCACCATCTCGGCTCACTGCAACCTCTGCCTCCCAGGTTCAAGCGATTTTCTCGTGCCTCAGCCTCCCAAGTAGCTGGGATTACAGGCATGTGCCACCATGCCCTGACTAATTTTTTTGTACTTTTAGTAGAGATGGGGTTTCGCCATGTTGGCCAGGCTGGTCTTGAACTCCTGGCCTCAAGTGATCTGCCTGCCTTGGCCTCCCAAAGTGTTGGAATCACAGGCGTGAGCCACTACGCCCGGTCCTCTTGCCTTCTTATCTCCCTTCCCTGCTTCATTCTTTATTTCCACAGCAATTACTACCTCCTTCCCCTCCCCCCTCCTCACCCACCTGAATATGTGCTCCATGTGGGCAGGGGTTTCTCTGTTGTCTACTGAAGTATCGCAGGACCTGAATTAGTGCCTGGCACAGAGTAGGTGCTTCATCAGCATTTGCTAATGAATGAAGTTAGTGCACTTCTCCAGGCCTCAGTTTCCCCCTGCGACAAATTTAGCCCCCAACTCACCCACTTCCAGATGCTGAGCTAGTAGACTGCTCACTGTGCAGTGCTGTGCCCAGGTGAGGGGGGTTCAGTTTGGCATGGGTGGTGTTGAAGTGTGGCCCTGCTCAGAGCCAAAGCATCCAGGTCCTTTTGCAGCTGGGGTCAGGGCTGCAGCCAGGTCCTCACCTACCCCAAGGTCTCTCCACTGGTACCTAATCTACACCTTCTCACAATCTCAGATCTTGCCATCCTCTCCACCGCCTGTCATGGGGCCTCCCGTGAGACCTGGTCAAGCGGCCTTGTCTTTCCTCACCTTGTAACTTCATCTGCCCAGCCTGGTCCTCGAGCCAGGCCCCATTCTGTCTTTCCCTGGGGAAGCCCCCTTTGTGGGTACATTAGCTCAGAGAGCCTGAAAGCTACAATTCTGAAGTTCTGCCCTCAGTGTCTTGAAGGTTCTAGAGTCCTACAACTGGAATAGGCACAGCTTGCATGCTGTGAGCCTAGATGTGTGAGCAGGGCCATTGTTTTGTTCGTACACTGGATTCAATGGCCTGTGATGGAGGGTGGTGGAAACTGAATCTTGGTTCAGTTCAGTCTCCCTTTTCTTCTAAGGGTTGACCCTAAGTTTGGGAGGTTTAGGTAGTGATGAATTAATACAATAAGAGGACATCCAACATTTAAAATAACTAAAAGAGTGTAATTGGATTGTTTATAACACAAAGGGTAAATGTTTGAGGGGATGAGTACCCCATTCTCCATGATGCGATTATGATGCATTGCATGCGTGTATCAAGACATTTCATGTACCCCATAGATACCCTTACTAAGTACCCACACAAATAAAAAATACACAGATTTTAAATTTAAAAGGAAAGAGGACAGCCAGTGTGGTGGACACCGTGAGTTCCACACCTGCACTCCATTTACAAGCTGGTGCACCCACACCCCGACTGCTGGCGGTGCCTGCTGCTAACAGCTCGCCACTACCCCCTTCTCACGACTCCCACCTCTCACAATTGCCCTTGGCCTATGGGAGTCACCTGCCAGGGGATTTTAACCCGTGGCAGCTCTCCCCTCCTCCCACCAGGCAGCCTGTGGACTCAATGAGTCAGGGGTACAAAAGCTCAGCCCTCTTTCTGCAAGGTGGGATCAACACCTGGTGCAATTCAGGCTGAAGCTAGACCTCAGCTGAGGCTACATCCTGGCTGAGCTCCTCCCCTGTCCTTCCTGCTTCTCTCTCTCCCATCACGTCTCCTAAAGGAGACGTGGGGAGAGAATGAATCACGTGCCTAAGAATCCCTGTCTCAGGCTCTGCTTTTAGGGATGCCCTGACGTGAAGGGAGGTGATCAGTGTTATTTAAAACTTACTCCATGCCCAGGGACTGGGGACTGGCAACTAAGAGTGACCCTCAGGATGGGATGGTCTCCCCTTACCTAGCTTCACCATCTTCCTGCCTTTTCCCTTCCATCTTCAGGGTGGGCTCTCACTGGCACTGTCCCCACACCCACAGACACCGGTCCATTTTCCATTGTCCCTGCTGGGCTGAAGAACTTGGCTGTTTCTGCTGACTTGGAGGGGACAATGACCAGAGTGGGCTGCAGTCCAAGCATTTGTTCATGAAGGGCTTTGAAAGGCTGGCCTGGTCCTCCCTCCCCACCTTCTTTGCCAGGAATGGTCCCCATCCCAGCGCAAAAGCTCTGGCAAGCCTTGTTTCCTTTCAGCCGGCGTTTTCTGAGGTTTAGCTTGGCAGGCTTCCGTGCCGACCTTGGATGGCTTAATGAAGTTGGGAGTGGCTCCATGCCAGCTCCCCATTAACGTGGCCTTTGAGAGAGCCTCAGGGGCTCCCAAATCTTTTGGCTCGTTCAGCTCCGAGGGTAGAGGAGGTGAGCCAGGCAAGGGAGAAAACAATAGCTTCGATGGCACCAAGATGCTGGGTGACCTTGGACAAGTCACACCCTCTCTCTAGGTCCTGGGTCCCCCAACTGTAACGGGAGGGCATTGGGCTGGGTGATTCCTCCTGACTCCCTGCTGTACTCATTCATTGGAAAAAACATGTATTGAGTGTCAAGTATGTGCCAGGCACTCTTGTAGATGCTGAGGACATAGCAGCAAACAAAACAAAGCATCTGCCTTGTGGAATAGAATATCCCAGGCTGAGGGAATAGAAAGAATGTGGGATTTAGAATCAGAAGACCAGAATCTTTTGCCACTGACTTCTGAACCTCAGTTTCCTCATCTGTTAAATGGGGCTGTTCTGAGGCATCAGTGAGATAGTGGATGTAAATGTTCTTGGTAGTAACCATATGCAATACTTATTGAGCACCTACTGGGTTCCAAGGCATGGACATAATCAATAATTCTCATAATCCCCTCATAAAGAGGGATAATGGTTGCAGGTGAAGGCTATGGAGCTGCACCAGGTCCAAATCCCAGCTCTGCCTCTTCCTGTGTGACCTCGGACAAGCTGCTGGGCCTCTCTGTGCCTCAGGTTCCTTTCCCATAAGACAGATAATGATGATACCTGGATTATAGGGTTGCTGGGAGGACAGAGTGGACTCGAACTTGCGCAGTCCTTAGAACAGTGCCTACTGCATAATAAGTGCTCAATACAGGGGAGTTATGAGCTGTATGTTATTATTATTCATTTCATTTCACAAGAGAAAACAGATTTTCAGTTCTTGTCTGAGGTCACTCAGCAAGAGAAGCTGAAGGAGATGGGGAAGGAGCCCCCCACGGCAGCTGGACACAGCGTCAGGGGCTCTCCCCACCTCCTTTAGCCCCCTGGACCCAGAGAGGCTTAGCTGAGCTGCAAGCAGCCGAGGCCAAGGGATTTACAGCTCAGAAATCCCCATTTCTGAATGAGTCTGACTGAGTATCCATGCACATGTGTGTAAGTGTGCGTGGCTGTGCGCACATCTGAGCATCCATAATAGGCATTGCCAAGAAGGACACGCCATATGATTCCATTTATATGAGGCTCAAGAACAAGCAAAACTCAACCATAGTGAGAGAAATCAGAACAGTGATTGCTTTTGGAGGTATTGACTGGAAGGGAACCCAAGAGAACTTTCTGGATGATGGAAATGTTCTGGACCTTAACTAAGGTGGTGGGTAGAGAAATGTATCTATTTATCAAAAAGGCATTGCACCAAACACTTAAAACGTGTGCATTTTATTATGTGTAAGTTATACCTCAATAAATAAAAGCACTGGGAAAAAATAAGAAGAGATCTAATTTACTGAGGAGTAATTAACCACGTGCTGGGCACTGTTCAAGATGCCTTACAGGTGTTCTGTAATCCTAACACAACCCCATGTAGCACTGCTTGTTATGTACATGCATGTACTCCATCCTGTGCGTATGTGTCTGAGGCTGCTTCTTAGCCAGCGTATGAGTAGTTCACAGAATGCATGTGCACACGTGACACTGACTCATTCCTATACTTGGGGGCTAAGTGGGCACGTATGAGGGTGCACGTGTCCACAGATTTGTCCATGGGAATAGATTTCTGCCAGCACCTGTTTGCTCCCCTCAAGAGCATTAATGAACCGTGCTTCATGCGCCGTGCTGGCTGGTAGTTAGATGCTAACAGCATGCATGCAGGGGCCCTGGTCTGTGTAGACGAATCAAGCACTGTTATCAGACAATAATGGCAGGGGATCGACAGCCAGCTGCCTGTGCCAGGGAGGAGTGGGGACGCATGGGCACTGGCAATTAGCATCTCTAAAGGGTGTCTCTGCTGAATGGTAGCTAATTTGCTGACACGGCCCCATCAGTCAAACTCAGCAGTCACTGAGTGGGGAATGCCGGGCCTCTCCAAAGATTTGTGAGTTGCTGCTGTTGGTGCCAGCTTTTGCACGGGGAGCAACTCACACCTTAAGAGGAGATAAGGGTGAACAGAGCCTGTCTGCCCACAACAGCCCCACCTCTGACCTCTCCGCCCCCTCTGAGGATGGCTGACCTTGTGAGCTTGGGAGGATGTGGAGGCTCAGAGAAGGTGAGCAACCTGTTTCGAGTCAAACAGCCAGTGGGCCACCAACCCAGGAACTGAGCTTGGGTTTCCAGACTTGCAGGCATTGTACATTTCTCAACACCATCACTCACTCACATGACACAGCGTTCACAATATTTTTGCCATTTCTTTTCACCAAAGGTACCATTAGTTTCTTGGTATTTTCCCTCAAGTGGCCCCCTTTTTAAATTTTTAAAATTATTTTGTTTTATTTTTATTATTATTATTTTGACATGGAGTCTTGCTCTGTTGCCCAGGCTGGACTGCAGTGGCACAATCTCGGTTCATGGCAACCTCCACCTCCCAGGTTCAAGCGATTCTCCTACCTCAGCTTCCCGAATAGCTGGGATTACAGGCGCGCACCACCACGCCCGGCTAATTTTTGTAGTTTTAGTAGAGATGGGGTTTCGCCATGTTGGCCAGGCTGGTCTTAAACTCCTGGCCTCAAGTGATCTGCCCGCCTCGGCCTCCCAAAGTGCTGGGATTACAGGTGTGAGTCACAGCGTCCGGCCCCTTTTTAAATTTAAATGTTTATTTTAAAAGGAAGCTGCCATCAGTGGAAAACCAGTATCTGATACCCGTAAGTTGAAGCAGGGGTGACCAACCACCCCTGCCTCCATTCACCTGCGAACTTTCAGTTTTAAAACCTGGATGGTTCCGGCAAACCGTATGAAGTTAGCCACCTTAAATTGAACACAGGTTTTAAAATGAATACCATGAAAATAAACTCGGTTATTAAATTCTAACTGGCAGCTCTGGGCCTGGAGCCTGTCCTTACCTGTGATGAAGGCGGAGCTCCATTAGAATCCTGGAGCATCTCTTTCCGGGTAGTCCCAGGACAAGTGCCAGGGTTCACTCTGATTGACTTGATTGGGGTCACATGCCCAGACTCGGCCAATCGTTGTTGCCAGGGGAATGCACAGTTCTGATTGGCCAGACCTGGAGCCAGAGGTGACGCCAGGCTCCAAGCCACGTGGCCTGAGAGCAGGCAAGGGATAGTTCCCCAAAACGTGAGACGGTTTGTTACCAAAAAGAAGCCCCCTCTCCCCCCAGGTATGAGCAGCAGGTGACTCCTCTGCCCTTGCAAGAATAATCTCCTCTTGCTGTCCCAGGCTCTGGCTCTCAGTCTGCCTCCTGCTCCCTGTGTGTCTTCCCGCCTCTGGTCCTCAGTTTCCCGTTTGTGAAGTGGAGAGTTGCGCTGAATGGTCTCTAAGCGTCTTCCAGGCTTTGATGTTATGTGATTAGTCTTCCCCGGGATGATTATTACTGGAGTTTGGTGGTGGCTGTTACTGTTTTACTCCCTCCCACTTGCCCAGAGATAGATGAGAAGGGAGAAGGTCTTATAGCATGGTGAGAAGAGCATAAGGCATTTCCAAGTTCAAATCCCAGCACTGACAGTTTCTGGCTGTGTGATTTCAGACAAGTCACTTCACTCTCTGAGCCTCGGTTTCCTCATCTCTAAAACGGGAAGAACAATAGTATCTATGTAGAAGAGTCATATTGAGGATTAAAACTGGCAAGAAGTCTAGACCGTTGGGGTGTATTTGTGTCTTTTGGGGTGTATTTGGGTGCAAGAAACTGAAAGTCAAATGAAACTGGCATGGACAATAAAGGGCATTTATTGGATAGTGGAACTGAAAAGCCCAGGCAGTGTGTAGCAGGGGCAGGGAAGGGATCATGATGTCATCATTGTGTCAAGGATTTACTCTGCTTTGAGCTCCTCTGTGAGCCAGTTTTTCTCTTGGGTTGACTCCCCTCATGGGAGTCCCAAAGGCTGCAGCATTTCTAGACGTCACACATGCACACTACGTTATCCAGAAGAGAAGGGAACTCCCAGCATTCCTGGCCAAAGCTCAGAAGTCAATAAATTGGCCTAGCTTGAATCACATGCCCCACTCAGCAAGCTCTCTAGCTGGGGGATGCCATGTGCTGACTGGCTTATCCCTGGGGCAGGGGACAGGGTCAGCTTCCTCAGAACCACAGGGATCCCCAGGGAGTAGTTGGGGAGGGCACTTGCATGCTGGGAATGATGCAATCAAGTGTTGAAGATCACCAGGGACTCTAGACCTGAGGCTCTGAAAGGGCTGTCTGAACATCTCCTGTCCAGAGCTATTGTTTTACACAAGGGGGACACTGAGGCTCAGAGAGAGAGGGGCTGATTTCAGGACGGTATCCCTTGGAAAATGACGATCAAGATCTGCCTTTGGTTGATTGCTGTAATACCCCAGTGAGATGAAAATAATGCTTTGAGAAAGAAGGAAAGAAAGGAGGAAGGACTCAAATAGATCGCAGACCTACTAGGTGGTAGATTTTCTGTACCTGTCATGTCATTTAATCCTTGTAGCCACCCTGGGAAGCGGGTTTTGCTGTTACTCCCAATTTACGGAGGGGAAATGTGAGGCTGAGAGAGCTGAGGTGACTTGCCCAGGGTCACACCCTAAGAAGCAGTGCCAAAGGGCTGCGAAGTTGGCTCTGTATGATTCTGATCCAAGGACACTTGCATTTAGTGTGTGCCTACTGTGTGCTAGGTGCTTCCCAGGCCACTATCTCTTATGTGAGTGCTCAGTGGGTCTGCCTGTAGCGGGGGATGTGTTCTCAGGAGATAGCAGGGATCCCTTCTTGGCCACCAGAAATGGTCCATTTTTCAAGTTGTCTTTGCCAGCAGAGACTCTGTGACTTCTTTCTTGTTCTTTCTGTAACCTGGTTCCCTCCCCGCCCTGAACATTTTCTGGCCTGGCAGCTCCACTAAGAGTCTCAAATCTTCCAGGTACCTGTACCTAGCCCTGGGACTGGATGAGAAGGTTCTTCTGGAGACTCCCAGGCCTTTGTCTCCCTGGGCCCCAGGGCTCCGTCCCACCCCTGGCTGCCCCTTCCTGGGCCCCTCCCCAGCACTGGTTTTGTGCCAATGTTTGGGCTGCTACAGCCCTGGCCAAGCTCGAAAAAGGAATTATTTCTGTCTCTTGCATAGTTCTCAGCCCAATTCCCAAAATGGGAAGTGGCCTGGGAGGGCCGCCCAACCCCACTCCGGTGGAGGAGGGAGGCGAGGAGAACTTGGCAGAGCTGAGACACACACACACACACACACACACACACGGCTCCTTCTCTAGGCCTGTGGCCTGTAGAGGGAGGCCAGGCGCTTCAGAGGGAGATGGGGGATGCTCTTGGGGTGGGGTGCCTCTTCCCTCGTCTTCCAGAATGCTTTCCCTGATTGTCCAGGGGCTGTATCACACTCTTGAGAGGGGTGTTGTTACCCCCAGGGTTATTCTGTGAGCTCAGGACCCCCGGTCCCATTTCTTAACATCTCTCATAGCATCCAGTGTTTGTCTCTGCCCAGCCTGGACGTCTGTCATAATGGCCGGCTGCATCACTGGCCAGAAGCCAGGTTGGTTCCGACGGACACTGTCTGACTGACTTGTCCACCGCAAGGCTGAGAGCCTGATGGACAGGATGGCTGACTGACTGGATGAAAGGCTGTGCCTGTCCGCCTGCCTGCCTGTCTCCATGTCTGACTGAATGTCCCTCTCTGAGACAGAGAGACTGTCTCTCTGTCTACCTGGCTGCAGCTCTTGCACCTGACTAATTAGATACAAAACAAATTGCCTTTCTCTGCATCTCCTCATTCAAATGCCTTTTGGAGTGTCTGTCTGTCTGTCTGTCTTCCTGGGTATTTGGCTGACTGTAATTAGTTGAGTAACTAAGCCTAGCTGTCCATCTCCTGTCTGACTGACTGACAAGATGGCTGACGGACAGCCTGTCTGTCTGTCTGTCTATGTCTGTCTGCCTGTCTGTCTGCTGGGTATCTACTGTATCTGACTAATAGATGAAGAAGCCTGTCTGTTCATCTCCTCCTCTGACTGACTGACCGTCGGTCTGTCAGCCTGCTTCTCTGACTGCAGGCCTGATCAAATGGCTAAGTGATGGCCTGCCCATCTGCCTGTCTCTACGTCTGGCTGACTACCTGTTTCCCACCTCGGTATCCAAATAACCAGCTCGCTGGATACTTGACTGTCAACTTTCCTAACTAGACACAATTCCCAGGCTGTCCTAGATGGTCGGAAGGGCATGGGTGACACCCATCTGGAAGCCGCCACCCAGCCTCGGCAACCACGCCTCTCCCCTCCCTCCAGGGCTCCCTGGTCCAGAGGAGCGAAAGTCGTTTACCTGCCAGAGCAGGGAAGGGGAACTGAGTGGAAACCTCAATGCCTGCCCATGCGTTCTTGTTTCACATGTTTGCACTGCCTGGAGGTGGGGATGGCGGGTGAGCCCTGTGTTCCTCATTCATCCCATACCCCTGTTTTCGGGGGTCTTAAGCGGGAAACAGCCTTCCCCCAAGAGGACATAAGGACTCTCCCAATATGTGAGGCTCTCCCCGGGCCCTGCAATCCTGGAAAGCACCTTGGGGAACCATTTCAAACTCTTCACCCCTGTGTTGCTCAGACACTGGGGCAGATTCCCAGGACAGGGGCCAGGTCTGGGGCAGCCAGCCACCGGCGGGAGGGAGCACGGGCTCCCTGGTCAGCATCAGCAGGCGTCCACCACCTCCACCTGTCAGGAGCTCCACGGCCCTTCAGAAGGAAACCAAGCTGGGGAGAGTGAGTAACACTTTGCCAGGAGGGAGGGCGCAGTCCTTCCTGCTGGCTGTCTTTCCTCCTGATAATAGAATTCTGCCCGGCTGCTGGGCCGGCTGCTGTCTGACCTCCCTTCTTTAAAGGCAGAATTTTCTGGTGAATTTTGTTTCAGGAGAAATATGTGTCGAATGGGGAAAGAGACAGGACAGAGAGAAATAGGAAGAGTTTGGGAGCCTCTAGATGGAAAACAGCCTCTCGAGAATTTAGCTTTGTCTAAATCACGCCTTGCCTGTCTTTTTTAGAGCCCTCTAGGTCCCCCAGATGAGGCCTGGGGATGACAGGCTGGGTGACCTCTGCACAGGCCAGTGGAATTACTTTAAGCTCTGGGGTAAGGTGGGAAGAAGGCATTCTGGGAGTCTCTGGATTCCTGGGCAGTAGACAGCAGCAGTTGGAGATGGCTGGGCATCTAAGGCCGGGGCTGAACTCAATGTATAACTAAGGTTAGAGACTAATATGTGACGTAGGTCATGGTTCACCCTAGGACCAGATTATGGTTGACTCTATGGCCAGGATCAGGGATCAGTCAGTGATGAGGGCCAGGGTTCAGTGTGTCTCCAGGATCAAGGCTCAGTCTGTGTCCTGGGTCAGAGCTCAACCAGTGAACAGGGTCAGGACTTAGTATGTGATGAGGGTTGGGGCTTATTCTTGACAAATATCAGGGTTCAGTGTGACACTGAGGTCAGTACGTGACCTGGGTCATAGATCACACTAGGAGTTAGTCTGTGATCAGAGTCAGGGATCAGTATGTAACTAGGGTCAGGGATCAATGTGCGACCAGGGTCAAGGCTTAGCCGAGGACTAGGGTTATGAAGGAATGTGCAGCCAGGGTCAAGATTCAGCGTGACCCGGGTTAGGACTCAGTTTGTGACTCATTCAGGTGCTGGAGTTAGATTCAGTTTGGACATTTGGGCTCTAGGAACAACCCAGATTCTTATGCCTGAAGGACAGGCAGACGGGGGACCAGCGTGTACCTGGCTGGCTCCTGCTCCCCCTCGTCCCCTCTTCCACTTGGGCTCTGAGGGAAAAACCAGGACACCTTAGGAGCCCCTGGGACAGGGGAGGATTGGAGAGTGTCCTCCAATCCTTGCGTGTTCTGCTGCAGCTGGGGCCAGAGGGTCATCCTCATGTCTGGGGAGGACAGGGAGGCAGAGGACTCTCTCTGATAAGCAGGGAAGGGGAGGAGAAGAAAGTCATGAAATGAAGTTGTTACAAGTATGGCATCTGTAGCAGAATACCTGGGTTTGAATTCTGGTTCCGCCACTTACTAGCTGTGTGGCCTTCAGCAAGTTACTCAATCTCTCTGTGCCTTGACTTTCTCATCTCTAGAATGGGCATAGAAATAGTATTCATAGGGTTGTAGTAAGGATTCTAAGTAAGTTAGTACATGTAAAGTACTTACAGTGTGCCTGTTGGCTGTATGTGTTCCATCAGTCTGTGTCCTGCATCAGAGCTCAACCAGTGAGCAGGGTCAGGACTCAGTGTGTGATAAGGGTCAGGGCTTATTCTTGACAAGGATCAGGGTTCAGTGTGACACTGAGGTCAGTACATGACCTGGGTCATAGATCACACTAGGAGTTAGTCTGTGATCAGAGTCAGGGATCAGTATGTAACTAGGGTCAAGGATCATACTGGGTCAGTATCATACTGGGTCATACTGGATCATACAGGGTCAGTGTTGCATCAATTTTAACTGTTTTTATTTGCTCTGAAGTCATGGAGGGGTCCAACCTCGTGAACTGCCCAGGCTTGAGGAGAGAGGGCTGGAGCCCAGGCTCCAACCCCCGGCCATCTCCCTAGACCTGCAAGCCTCCCCTCTATTAGGTTCCGATGCCACCATAATCCCCGACTGTTGTAACACTAATGACATTTGCAGTTACTTCTCTGATTCCTGTGTCCCCCCAGCTAAAGCACCTGCTCCCTGAGGACCAGTTTTTTATCTTTCTTGCTCACTACATATCTTCAGCACCTAGCAGAGTACCTGGCACACAGTAGGTGCTCAAAAGACAGTTAATAAATGTTTTATTATGATGATAATAATAAAAGCAACTATTTGCATTGAGCCAAACAGAGCTCTTTGCCTTCTCTCTCATTTTTTTTTAATCCAGTCTTTTAAAAACTGATCATTAAAATAAATGCATTCAGCTGGCTGCGGTGGCTCACACCTGTAGTCCCAGCACTTTGGGAAGCTGAGGTGGGTGAATCATTTGAGGTCAGAAGTTCGAGACCAGCCTGGCCAACATGATGAAACCCTGTCTTTACTAAAAATAAAAAAAAAAATTAGCTGGTTGGCACATACCTGTAATCCCAGCTACTCGGGAGGCTGGAAGAATAGCTTGAACCCGGGAGGCAGAGGTTGCAGTGAGCTGAGATTGTGCCACTGTATTCCAGCCTGGGCAACAGAGCAAGACTCCATCTAAATAAATAAATAAATAAATGCATTCACACAGTAAGACTAATTCAAATACCAGAGGGCATACAATGGAAAGACAGAAATCTCACTCCCACATCTCCAGGCTCAGAAGAAGCCATTTTATTGCACGTCTTTATATTAGGTTGATTTCATTTGCTTTTGCACCAACCCATAGAACCTCCACATATTTGTATATTCGTCTTCATATTCCACCAGCTCCATGGAAATAGGAGTTTTGTTTTATCCACACTGTATTTCCCCTGCTTACTCCAGTGCCTGGCAAGCAGTAGGTGCTCAATGAGGCTATGTAGAAAGATTATTTTTATTTCTAATACCAATGGGATTATGTCACATATACTGTTGGGTACTTTACTTTTTAACTATTAGTAAATGAATAAGCCATGGGGCACAGTGGCTCACACCTGTAATCTCAGCACTTTGGGAGGCCAAGGCGGGCGGATCGTGAGGTCAGGAGATCGAAACCATCCTGGCCAACATGGTGAAATCCGTCTCTACTAAAAATACAAAAATTAGCCAGGCATGGTGGCGTGCACCTGTAGTCCCAGCTACTCAGGAGGCTGAGGCAGTAGAATCGCTTGAACCCGGGAGGCAGGGCTTGCAGTGAGTAGAGACTATGCCATTGCACTCCAGCCTAGGCAACAGAGTGAGACTCTGTCTCAAAAAACATAAATAAATAAATAAACCTTAGAGATCTTTCCATATCAGCAAAAACCAGATTTACCTCACTCATTGTAATGGCTGCATAATCTTTCATGGCTTAGATGTACCATACATTATTTAACTAGACTCTTCATGGATACAGTTTTCAGTTTTGTTTTTCTTCCCCCATCATGACAATACTTTATTTAAGCTTCACACCTCAACTCTACAAGGCTTAACTCTGATTTTGGCTGAGAAGACTGCATCTGAGAGAATGTAAGGCACTTGCCTAAAGTCAGAGAGTCTCAGCACTTGCCTAAGGTCACTCAGCCAACCTCCAAGCCCATTCCACCACCCAAGCTTTTTCTTTGCTGCCCACCAATGCCCCTCGCTCAGTTGTCCCACCGCCAGCCTCAGAGAAGGCTGCCCTGTGATGCTTCTATCACCTGCACAGGGCATGGCCCTCTGGCAAGGTTCTTCTCTAGGCCTTTGTCGGTGTCTGTCCAGAGCCTGAACCAGGCTCAGAAGGGTCAAGAGTTAGCTGGGTGCGGTAGCTCACGTCTGTAAGCCCAGCATTTGGGAGGCCAAGGTGGGTAGATTGCTTGAACCCAGGAGTTCAAAACCAGCCTGGCCAACATGGTAAAATCCTGTCTCCACAAAAAATTTTAAAAAATTAGCCAGGCGTAGTGGTGCATGCCAGTAATCTCAGCTACTCAGGAGGCTGAGACACAAGAATTGTTTGAACCCGGGAGGTGGAGGTTGCAGTGAGCTGAGATCGCACCACTGCACTCCAGCCTGGGCAGCAGAGCAAGACTCTGTCTCAAAAAAAAAAAAAAACCAAGAGTCCCCAGGTGGGCCTAGATTCCACATCTCCAGAGCTGTGTTAAGACAGTAGTTCTCAGCTAGAGGTGATTGTGACCTCCAGGGGACACTTGACAATGTCTGGGTCATTTTGGTTGTCATACCCAGGGGGCATCTGGTGGGTGGAGGCCAGAGATGCTGCTGAACATCCCAGGATGCACAGGGCAGCCTCCCACCTGAGTGAGCTGACCCAAAATGCCAATAGGTCGAGGTTGAGAAATGCTGGGTGAAGGGCACAGATTCTGGCACCAGACTTCCTGGGGCCAAATCCCGGCTGCCACTTCCTGGCCGCATGACCTCAGGCAAGTTGATCAATCTCTCTGTGCCCCTGTGTCCTCGTCTGTACAATGGGGATAAGAATAGTCCCTCTCTTCCAGATGAGGTATGTAAATCACTTTGGAAAACACTCAGTATATGAAACCATAACTGGAATATTTGTCCTCAGAATCTGGCCGTCGGAGCTGGGAGAAGATGTGCCCTACAGAGAAAACAGGGCAGTGGACTGTTGCCCCACCACGGCCCAGCCTCCCCCGGGGAATGTGACCTCAGTCCACAGATAGAAATAGATGCCCCTGACGCTGCTGACCTCTGCTCGGTCAGGAATAGAGGAAAAATCGTTGTTTCCATTTTGAGGTCTGAAAAGCAGCTCCCAAAAGACCCTCAGACTTGGGGATTTTCAAGACACCTAACATTAAAGGATTTTAGGAACCAGCAACTCCAAGCCATCCATTTGACAGGTGGAGAGACTGAGGCCCAGAGAGAGGGTAGGGGGCCGGACTTGCTCACACAGCAAAGCCGTGACAGATCTGAGCTGGGATGATGCAGCCCAAGACAATCACGAGCCTCCCCACTGCTCAGCCCAAAGGCTTTTCTCAGGTACAGACCAGCACCTGGGTCAGATTCGTTCTTCCCTCTTTTCTGAAAGTCTCTGGAATCCAGCCTGCCTGAAAAGCAATGTCACGTGTTTACAAGCACAGTTTTGACATCAGACAGACCCTGGTGCAAATCCCCATCTCACCAGTTGCCCGTGATGACTTCGGGCAGGCCATGTACAATTCTCTGAGCCTCAGCAAAATGGACACCATCATAGTTTGTTGTTGAAAGGATTAGAGACAACGTGTGGGTACACTCCCACGTTGCTGGTGGAATGCACGTCAGCTAGACCTCTTTGCAGGGAAATTTGACAAAATCTAAGAACACTGAAAAAGCATCTGCCCTTGCATTCAGCAATTCTTCTGAAGACAAACCCTCACATGTGGGATATGAACAGTGTCCCTGTTTTGTCTCTGCAGTATTATCTGTGACAGCAAAAAGTTGAGAACAACCCACACCAAGAGGAACCTAGTTGAAGGCTCTAGGGAGCATCTGTACAAGGTCGTAAGCACATTCGTTTAAAAGTTCAGGGCAGCTCTGTGTGTACCTATTTGTAACAACCTCCAAGATATATTGTTAAGTGAAGACATAAGTTCCTGAAAGGTAGGTGGAGTATATGCTACCATTTTAGTGAGGAAGAAAGAACATAGATAAATGCAAATACTTATTTAGGCACAGTTTCAGTTAAGAAGGCATGTAGCTGCAAGGATGAGAAAAATCCAACAAACGATGGCTTGAACAAACATAGTAAGTCCAGAGCTGGGCAGCCCAGCACTGGTGCAGCTGCTGAAGGACTCAAGTATCTTTCTTTCCTTTCCCCCATTCTGAGTATGTGTCTCTGATCATTACAGTCTCAAGGTGGTTGCTCCTCCACCTCCAAGCATCAAGTCCACATTCCAGGCAGGAATTTTTTTTGTTTTTAAATTAAGACAGAGTTTCACCCAGGCAGGAAATTTTTTTTTTAAGGGCAAAGGGCAAAAGTAAAACAAAAACACAGAAGTTGTCTTTTCCAGGCGCTTTGCCTTTTGAGGGAGTGAAAAGAAATGCCCCTGCCAGGGACTTCCACCTACATCTGCTTGTACAGACCAGGTCACATGGCTGCTGCTAACTGCAAGGGAGTTGAGAATGTGAGTGTTTTCATCTGGGCGGATGGCCACCTGTGAGCAAAACTGGGGTTCTGTTAGCAAGGAGGAGGTGGAGGATGGATATTGGGTGGGCAACTAGTAGATTCTGCCATTCCTAATCCATCACTGGAGAGATCCCTGAGAAACAGAATAGTAGTCACTTCTGAGGCAGAGAGCTGGTTGACAGGGGACAGGGGCAGGAGGGAGATCCCCCTTGTTAACTGTGTACCCTTTTGTACCTTTTTGATTTTCAAACTGTATGCAGGTGCTGCCCTTCAAAATTAATATAATTTATATAAAAAGTGAAATTTTAAAAAACGCACTACAGGCTGAGCACAGTGGCCCATGCCTGTAATCCCAGCACTTTGGGATGCCAAGGTAGGCTGATCATCTAAGGTTGGGAGTTCAAGACCAGCCTGGCCAGCATGGTGAAACCCCCGTCTCTACTAAAAATACAAAAATTAGCTGGATGTGGTGGCACATGCCTGTAATCCCAGCTACTTGTGAGGCTGAGGCACGAGAATCACTTGAACCTGGGAGTTGGAGGTTGCAGTGAGCCAAGATCGCACCACTGAACTCCAGCCTGGGTGACAGAGTGAGACTCTGCTTCAAAAAATAAATTAAATTAATTAATTAAATAAATAAATAAATAAAAACACAGTGCATATAAAGATGCCTGGAATATAACATGCACTCAATAAAACTGGCTTTCCTTCTTTTGTCACCTGGCTTAGCGTCAAATGCACATTGAATTCTCAGCTCTGCTACCCCTAAGTTTTGTGACCTTGGGCCTAGTTCTCCAACTTTCCATGCTTCCATTTCCTCCTGGATGTGTTATGAGATGTAGGTTAAGCATACTGTTTTAGTGGCTGTCAGGAGAATTCCTCCTAGGGTCCCACTTTTGTTGAGAAGATGGCTTCTTAAGACCTGTTGAAATGGGAGAGCCCCTTTGGATGTGGGTGGGTGGGGCCAATGTTTCCCAGAAAGGAAGCTACCTACCCATTATCCCTTACACTAGCCACATGATAATAATAGGAGCCAGGACGGGACACGGTGGCTCTCACCTGGAAGCCCAGCTCCTTGGGAGACTGAGGCGGGAGGATTACTTGAAGCCAGGAGTTCAAGACCAGCCTAGGCAATATCACAAGACTCTGTCTCTAAAAAAAAAAAAAAAATTAGCTGGGCATAGTGGTGCGTTCCCGTAGTCCCAGCTACTCAGGGGGCTGAGGCGGGACGATGGATTGAGCTTAGGAGTTCAAGGCTGCCTTGAGCTATGATTGCACCACTGCACTCCAGCCTGGGTGACAGAGCGAGATCCTGTCTCTAAAAGAATAACAATCTGCAGCCATAAAAAAGAATGAGATTACATCCTTTGCAGCAACATGGATGCAGCTGGAGGCCATTATCCCAAGCGTATTAATGCAGAAACAGAAACCCAAATACCACATGTTCTCACTTATAAGTGAGAGCTGAACATTGGGTACATACGGACACAAAGATGGGAATGATAAACACTGGGAAGTCCAGAAAAGGGGAGAGAGGGGAGGGAGAGGGGGGCCAAGGATTGAAAAATTACCTATTGGGTACCATGTTCGCTACTTGGGCAATGGCATCGTTAGAGGCCCAGCCTCCACATCACAAAGTATACCCGTGCAACAAACCTGCACATGTACCCCCTGAATCTAATATAAAAATAAATAAATACATAAATAATAGGAGTGAGCCTTCATTGAGTGCCAACCATGTGCCAGGCACTGTTCTAAGTGCTTTTACATACATTAACTCATCTAACCTGGAGAAGAATCTTACAAGATGTTTACTGCTATTGACTCTTCAGTTAAGTCTGCCAGAATGATAACATGTTTGATGGGTTGAGTTTCTCATGGAAATTGGTGGCAGACGCTGAGATGGCACCCAGATGGGTTCAGGACATTTGAACCCAAGGGACAGAAGCAGCAAGGACCCCGGCGTTTATAGAATTCTGGGGAGGGGCTGTGAATCAGGGATTGACCTTGGCGATTGGGAGAGATTCAAAGACTATTCATCAGGTAGGAAGCTTTTGATCTCAGCTGACATCTGGGTCAAGTTAAATGGCAATAAAAATCCCTGCAAATGGAGGTTCCATGGATAGAATTGCTAGTCCACAACTAGCATCTGACCACTTCACACCTCCGCCTCCACCCCCTGGGCCCCCTTCGTCTCTCGCCTGGTCTATTTCAGTAGCCTAGGAAGCTGGTCTCCCAGCTTCCATCCTGCCTACATCCACCCCACAGTCCATTCTCCACTCACAGCCAGAGAGATTTGGTGCGAACCTAAGTCAGAGCACGTCCCTCTTCTGCTCAAATCCTTCCATGGCTCCCACTTCACTCAGAACCAAGCCACAGGTCTCAGCAGGAGCTCCCTGGCCCTCCAGGATCCAGCCCCCATCAGTTCTCCCTCCTTACTTCTTAGCTTCCTGTGGCTCCTTAGTGCTGCTACCCCAGGGCCTTTGCACTTACTATTTCTCCTGTTGCAAATGCTCTTCCACCCAATTTCTGTGCCCTCCCACCACCCCCCCCACCGGCCCAATCTCTTCATTAAAGTCTCTGTTCAAAAGCTACCTCCTCAGAGTGGCTTCCTTGAACCACAGTGCCTCTCCTCCATCTAATGCAACTCCAGTCCTGGCCAATCCTAACCCAGCCTGCTTTATTTTTCTTAAAGTCAAATTGTACTTTTCATATTTCGAGTCAAATTGCACTTTTATCTGTTCCTCTGTTTCTTCATGGTTAGCTTCCTGAGCAAGCAGGGATTTTGTGCTGTTCACTTGGCTCATATTAGATGCCCTATAAATATATTTTATTCAAATTCATACACACATACACATATAACAGCTTTATTGAGATATTATTGAGATGTTCTATTTACCTATTAAATTAAAGCCACAATTTACCCCCATTAAAGTGTACAATTCAATGGTTTTTAGTACATACACGGAGTGGTACAACCATCACCATAATCAATTTTGGAACCTTTTTATCATCCCAAGAAGAAACCTCTATCCCTTAGCAGTCACTCCCCATCCCTCCCCACCTGCATCCCAGCCCTGGGCAGCCACTAACCTAATTGTTACCTCTCTACATTACCCTATTCTGGACATTTCATGTAAATGAAATCATACAATAAGTGACCTTTTGTGTCTGGCTTCTTTTCCTCAGCATAATGTTTTCAAGATTTTAGATCCATGTTGCAGCATGTGTCAGTACTTCATTCCTTTTTATGGCTAAATAATATTCCGTTATGTGGATATACCACATTTTGTTTATCCATTCATCAGTTGATGGACATTTGAGTTGTTTCCACTTTGGGCTATCATGAATAATGCTGCTATGAACATTTGTGTACAAATTTTTATGTAGACATATGTTTTTCTTTCTCTCAGTGTATACCTAGAAGTGGAATTGCTGGATCATATGGTAATTCTATGTTTAACCTTTAGAGGAACTCCCAGCCTGTTTTCCAAAGTGCTTTTGCCATTTTACATTTCCTCCAGCTATATATGAGGGTTCCAGTCCCTCTACATCCTTGCCAGCACTTGTTCTGTCTTTTTTATTCTAGCCGTCCTAGTGGGTGTGAAGTGGTATTTCACTGTGATGTTGGCTTGCATTTCCCTGATGGTTATCATAGTATTTCTTGAAAGAGTGGATTGAATGACATGCTGTCAGGTGAGAGTCCACACAGGAGTCTGAATGGCTGAGCCCCTTCCACTGCCCTCCAGGCCAGGACCGGGCTGAGGTCTGGAGCCCAGGTGGTCCCTAGGAAGGATGCTCTCTGAGGCTGGGCAGCCTCCCAGGTCAGACCCTCTATGCCATCTGGTGGCTCGTAGCCAGCTGGGTGTGAAAATCCGAAGTGGGCACCAAGTTATGGCACCCTTAGCCGAGCCTGGTCTGTTGACTGGCAGCTGTGGCCAGATTTGCAGGCCGGGCTCTAGGAGCTGTGATATCGCTTCACTCCCTCACCAGCTCACAGTGCCTTTGCAGGGTGTGGTCTCCTTTCATCTGCTCCTCAGCCTTTGCAAGAGCTGCTATTACCTCTTTTTTACAGGTGAGGAAAGGGAGACTCAGAGAGGTGGCTTCCTGGCCCCAGGACACACAGCATCACTGCCCCTCTTTCCAAGATTTGTATGTACATTCTGCAAATATCTATTGAGTGTCTTTGATGTGCCGAACCCTGTGCTAACTCTGGGGTTCCAGAGTGACTAAAACGAAGTCCCTGTCCTCGTGGAGTCCACCCTTCAGTCTGGGAGACAGACAGCACACAAGCAGACAGATATACACTATAATATCAGGAGGGGACAAAGGCAGAGAAGAAAAGTAAAGAAGAAAAGGGACGAGCTGAGTGACGGGGGGGCGGAGTTTGCAAATTTACATAGTAAAAATAATAATAATACTCAATACTTCTGCTGTGTTTAGTGTTTAGTTTGGAGGCTATGCTGGCCATAAGCACCTCCACTTCTGCCAATCAAAAACCACAGGCCAGGAGCAAAATAAAGGATCACTCTTTCTGGGGGAAGGTGGAGAGGGAAGAGAGAGGATCCAGGGCACAGCCCCCTGGGGAGGGATCGTTACCAGGTGCCAAGCCGGGGCCAGTGGTCCAACTTCCACCCTGGTGGGGACAGGCCTCATCTGCCATGGTGGGCCCCATGCTAGGGAAATGAGAGAATGAACTAGTACTTCTTGAGCACCTACAACATGCCAGGCACTGTACTAGGCAAAGGTGGAATTGGGGAAAATCAAACATCATCATCATCATTGCTGTCCCCTCCCCAGCCACTGCCACACCCGTCCTCCCAGCTGCAAACTACCAACAGGCTTTGGCACGGATGTGCAACCAGTGCGGTAGCACCAGCCGCCACTCTCAGAAGGGCCCCACACTTTGTTTGAGGCTGTGCTGTCACTGTCATGAAATTCATAATTTTTGAACAAGGGGCCCCGCATTTTCATTTGCACTGGGTATTGCAAAACCCAGTGTGTCCAGTCCCCGCAGTAAAGGAACAAGGAGGCTCCCAGCTCCCTACCCTTGCTGGAGCCCGTCATAACGGCTGCTTTCTTTCCATTGGAATTTAGAGGCATTATTTCATCCATCTAATATAATCAAGTGCCTTGTGAGTTTTCTCAGAGGGTCAAGAAAAGCATTTGCTCTTTAGAGAAACCAGGGAGCCCAGGAAGATGGGACAGAGAAGGGCCTGACGGATGGTGCATTTAGCTTGGGGAGCCCATAGGGAGCATTACCAGGGACTCTATCTGCTGAGATTTTCAAATACATCACTCGCCTGACTCCCGGCATCCCAGAGCCTTCTGAAAAGGAGGCAAACACCACTTTGTGGCCAAAGCTTTTTCCAATATTATTTTACTTCATCCTGCTTGGGAAGGCATCACCATTACCAGCCCATTTGCAAAGGATGAAACCGAGACTCCGTAAGGCAATGCTAATTGCTTAGGGTCCCATGGTTAGTGGGACGAGGGGGCAGGGAGCAGAAAGTAGGGCCATGTGATTAATTCTGTGGGCCCTCAGCACTTATGCCTCTCTCCACGAAAAAATAATCAAACATTCTATATTATGTCTGCATTTGTATAAAGATGAATATCACATATTAATATCACATACAGTATCACAACATTTTCTTCCGGCTGAAAGTTCTTTTTTTCTTCTAATTATAAAAGAAATTAAAACTTTGGAGAAGGGGCCCTAGAGGTAGTGTGAGCCCCAGGCTGTGTCTATTGGGCCTAATGGAGAAGTCAGCCCTGGCAGGAGAAGAGGAGAAGAAGAGAAGGAAGATGGGGAGGAGGAAAAGGAGGTAGAGGAAGAAGAGAAGGGCTGTGTCGCTTAGCAAAGTTGCCAAGGTCTGAAGTGAAATGCCACAGGCAGCAGATCAAAGCATGGCCCTCTGCTCTTAACCCAAGTGTCTGAAGTCTTGGTGCCACCTCCCCCTGAGACGCCCTCTCCCTACCCACCCAGCCCCATCTCTTCACTCCTACCTACACCTAGTGCCCTGGGAGCTCCATCTGCCCCAGACATCGCTTGTCTAAAGCGGGTCCCTGTTAGATCAGATTGGCCCAAAGGCCTTGCATGGGATGTGGGACTGCGGCCACACTCTGCCCCGTCACTCCACCTGCCCTCACGCCACTGCCTGTCTTCACAGATTGGACCTGTCCTTCCTGATTTATACTGTCATCCTGGCAGGCATCACCTGGCACGCAGCCAGGGACGCTGTTACCTTTTGCTGCCATTAACGTGGCTATTTACTCCACAGAAAATGACCTTAATTTACAAGGCATTATAACTAATACTGGATGATTACGGTTATTAATATTTATGGATTGACACTCCCAGGAGGGGACCTGGGTGCTAATTGGCACTCCTCTCTGTGCTTCTTTTCTGAATGAGATTTCTTCTGATTTCCGCTGCTGTTTCAGCTCTCAGCCTCTTAGTTTCAAAGGAAAATACCGCACGGTGTCCTGCCTTATTTCTGGCTGATTCTCTTATTTCAGTCCCTTACTTCCTTCAGGTTCTGTAGGCAGCCTAGAAACAGGCCTGCTTCCCTGGGGTCTCCTGGCTCCTGGGTATCGGGAAAGGTCTGGGGTCCTGGCTGAGGGGAATTTGGCTGTGAGGAGTGGTAAGGGGAGGGAGTCTATACTTCTGCTTAGAGGACGTGGAGAGAAGAGAGGCATCAGGGAATGTGTACATTTGCCCAGAAACAAAGCACTGTCTCAGACTCCCACACCTTCCTCCATCTCTAATCAAAAATGTTCTGGTCTTTTTATATAAGATGGAATCTAAATCAACCCCTCCCAACGCCTCATCTCTGGGTTGGTTGAACAAATGGGGGTGTTTGGGGCATCTGCATTTGGGGCCCAGATTGGAGAAGACAGATCACACTCCCCCTTCTCGCTCTTAGGTTTTGGGGGGTGCCAGGAGCTGATGTTGCCTGGGCTGAGAAGAGAGATGTACTTGTCATCTCCTCTCCTTTTCAGGTGGAAGATGTGTTACAAACAGCAGCATGTTGCCACGGTAACCAAGGTGCTTCCTTCCCAGAGAGGGAGAGTGTCCTGCTTGTGGTCCCTGCATGGCCTCACCCACTCATACCTGTGTCCCATCAGCTGGGGCTGGGCTGCAATCTGAGACTGTTTCTCGGGGGCCAGGCAGCCCCATATGAAAGTGATGTAGCCAGGAGGGCACTGGGATGAAATGGGGCACTTGTATTCTGACAAAAGGGGCAGCCACTGCCCAGCTCCTGTAAATAGCTGTCATGCAGAAAAATGGACACAGTGCTGTCAAACCTTCTGATTACCAAAGAGAAGAGGGAAATTTGGATTAAGGCACACTGTACTGGTTATTTTTATTGTTGGCAAAGAATGCAAATAATAATTTTTTTTTAAGAATTAAGCAAACATGGGCCAAACAAAACGTGTCCATGAACCGGCCATTTGGGTTGGGCAGTTTGGTAACCATTTTGCCATCTAAGCAGGGTACACACTCACAGAAGGTGGCCTCACTCAGCATCCTTCTGGGGTCCCAAGGTAAGCGAATCCAGGAAGAAAGCTTTCTAAAAAGATAAGAGGTGGGAAACGCCCAAATTCCCAAATTCAGGAACTCGGAACTGTGCTCAGCTGGATCGTGAGTCTCTAAACAATTGTTCAGGATCCGATCCACCAGTTGATGTTGATCATGGGTTAAAAAATGGGCACATGGGTTCTGGCTGCATCTGCCACCAGCTTTCTGAGTGACCTTGAACCATTTTCTCCCCTTCTGTGTGCCTTAGTCTCCCCATCTGTACAATGATAGGATTGAACCAAATGTTTTCTTGGAGTTTCCTCATGTTGACTGATATCCTCCTATACTTATCCCAGAGTCATTGCCCCCAACATTCACTCTGTGTGACTGCCAGGAATTTTCAGAGTTGGGGCTTCAGTCTCCAGAGAGGGTTTCTCCCCATTTTAGTCCCTTGTTATTTGACAACAATGTGTTGAGCAACTGTGGTAATGGGCATCAAATGAGAATGGGGATAGAGAAGTGAATGGCACCGGGTAGGTCCCTGACCGTATGGGGCTCACATCCACTAGAAGAGGCAGAAAAGAGGGAAGGGCTGTATTTTTGCTCATCCATGTGACCAGCTGGTTAGATTGACTTACTACCTGGATTGATTTGGCCAGTGTCCATCTTCCAAGACTAAGTTGAGCTATTACATCATCCAGGAAAGCTTTCTTAAGCAATTCCCCTACCCTTTTCTACTGTGTGCCCCCATGACTCAGGATTTTGTTCTAACTGGTCTAAAGCAGGCACTATTGACATCTGAATAATTATCTGTTGTGGGGTCTGTACTGTAGGATGTTTAGCAACATCCCTGGCCTCTACCCACAAGATGCCAGTAGAAGTCCCCCCAACACACACACGTAATTATGCCACTGAAAATGTCTCTAAATGTCCCCTGGAGGGCAAAATCATGCCCCGTTGCAAACAGCTGGTCTGAGACAATCACAGTGGCCCCATTCCTTTTGCTCATGATGGTCTGAGTATGAATGTGGGCATGTCTTCACCTGATGACCAGAGCAAAGGCAGCTATCTTGTGTCCATGAAGTAAGCCAGCCTGGGAATGAAGCCAGTCCTCTGAGGGTGGTAGAGTAGATGGTAGAGAGTCTGGATACTTGACACTGATACCACCTCGGTGATGGGGTACCCCTATTTCAGGACTTTTGGTTATGTGGGATCATAAACAACCTTAACTGCTGGAGCCTCTTTTGGTTAGCATTTTCTGCTTCTTGAACCAAGAGCATTCCTAACTGATAAATCATAAATCATACTTCAGATCTCATCTTAAATGTCAACTTTCTCAGAGAAGCCTCCCCCATCTCCCAGTGGAAATTAGGCACCTTTATTATTCTGAACTTTTTTTGGTAGCTTTCATCCTGATTTATGCTTACATTTTGTGTGTCTATTGAGGCCCATCTTCCTTCAGTGGACTGTGAGCTCCATGAGGAGAAGGACTTCATTTTGTCTTTTCTTCCACTGTATCCATTGGCCAACACAGTGCCTGGCATTTAGTAGGCTTTTGGTAAATATCTATTGAATTAATGAATGAATAAAACAGATGGGAAAATAAATGAATGGGTGGATAGATGAGTAGATGAATATATGATTTAATGGGTGTATGAGTGGATGGATGAATGAGTAGATGAATGGATGGATTAGTAGATGGATGGATGGGTGGATGGATGGGTAATTGGGTGTGTAGATGAGTGGATAGATGGATGGATGGATAAATGGATGGGTGAATGAGTGGATGGATGGATGGATGGATGGATGAGTAAATGGATGGATGGGTGAATGAATGGAAGGATGGATGGAGATATAAAAGGGTGTGTGTTTGCATCTCTGCCTGTACGCTTTGATGGAAAATTCTCTACAAGTCTACAAACTCCAAAGTTGAACCTAAAGCTTCAGAAGTGAAGGAAGGGCCCCACAAAAGCACCTTATTTAGTGCTGAAGAAGAAAGCCTGTGAAATCACATCATCTGCCTTGAACCCAATGGCAGGCAACATCAGGGTTTTTTGAGAAGCGATGCAGCATGCCAAGCACTGGAAGGACAGAGTGAAGAAAAACAGCATAGATGTGGACTAGGATCCCTGGGCAGGTGGGGCACTGAGAAAAGATGTTTGGCTTTGTTCAAATGAAATCTGATGAAATGTGAAGCACCATTATTTCAGAGGCAGGTGATGATGCTCTGGCTGAAGCTCCCACCCGGGCAATGGAGTAAGCTGGGATTTCATGGGACAGATGGGGAAACCAAGGCCCACAGTGGTCAAGGAACTTGCTTGGGTTCCCTCGGAAAGTGGCCTCAGACCTTACTCTGGGTGTGTCCCATGTACTATGATGTAGTTGAGAGAGCCGAGAGCTGTGTGACCCTGGACCAGTCATTTTATCCTCTCTGAGCTTCCACTTCTTCACCTGGATAATAAGGGTGATGGTACTACCTCACATTCAGTAAGGTTGTTGCATGGCTTCAGTGAGATATCACAAGCAGAGAACCAGGGCACTGAGTAGTTCCCAGTTATCATAATGAGTTCATTTTCTTGTCTCTGGTTGGGATATCTGGGAGACCTACCTGGAGGAGGTGTCCTACAGACTCTGAACTCCATAGGAACAAGCCCTCAAAATACTTTCTTGAAATTCTTCCTGGGACATCCAAGAAGACAGCATGGAGCTGTCCATGTTGGGGACCCTTCCTCATTTGTGTGTTCCCCCTTCTAAAGCTCCCTGGCCGTGGAAATGCTCTTCTTGGTCTTTTTTTTTTTTAAAGGGTTTGATTGGGGTATAATTCAAATGCCGTAAAATTCACCCATTTAAAATGTACAATTCAATAGTTTTTACCATATTCAAAAAGTTGTGAAGCCATCATCCCATCTAATTTTAGAACATTCTAATCACCCCCAAAAAAACCTGTACCCATTAACAGTCACCCCCCATTCCTTCCTCCCCTCATACCCTGGCAACCACTATTCTATACTTTCTGTCTTGTTAGAGCTACCTATTCTGGACATTTCTCATAAATGGAATCATACAATATGTGGCCTTTTGTGACTAACTTCTTTCACTTGGCAAAATGTTTTCAAGGCTCGCCCACAGTGCAGCCTGTATCCGTTTTTGTTCCTTTTTGTGGAGGAATACTACTTTATTGTATGGATAGGCCACATTTTATTTATCTTTCATCAGTTGATGAACATGGGGGGGTTTCTACTTTTTGGTTATTATGAATAAAGCTGCTATGAACATTCATGTATAATTTTTTGCATGGACATAAGTTTTCAATTCTCTTGGATATATACCTAGAAGTGGACTTGCTAGGTCATATGGTAACTCTTTTGAACGTTTTTGAGGACCTGCTCTCTTGGTCCCCTCACTCCAAATGTTATAGTATAATTAAGGTCAGAGTTGTCCTTGTAGATCAAGGCTTTTACCTCCCGGCTGGACATTTCCAAGGTGTCTTTCTCTACCAAAGTTTAAGGGATGCCCCAGCCTGCATCAAGATGACATGGATTCAAATTCAGTCTCTACTTAGGCTGTGTGATCTTGGATAGGCAACTAAACCTCTCTGAACTTCCATTTCCTCACCTGCAAAATAAGGACAAAAGCAATTTTTGGCTACAAAGACAATCATGCCAGTGGAAATGAGGGAATGTGTGTGAGAATTCTTTGTGAAAGCTGAAAACAGCGGTAGAGATGTTGTTCATTCATCCAACGTATATCAAGGGCCTATTATTTGCCATGTACTATGTTCTGTGATGGGACACGATGTTGACCAAGCCAGATAAGGTACATGCCCTCTGACATTTTATGTTCTGGTCTTTTTCGTCATAGTTTGCCACCAAATGTTCTATAATCCTGAGCAAACTATGCTTCCTCTTCAGGCCTCAGTTTTATCATCTGTAAAATGGGTGGGCTGGATCCACCCATTTGCAGTAGAATTTCTACTTCTGCTTTCAGCCCAACAGTAAAATGAGCGCAAGTGTCTCATACAATGCAGATTTCTAAATTCTATCGCTCAGGGGATAGCGAGCAAGGGTGGGCTCTTCCTAGCTGCTCAGGATAGTCGAAGAGGACAAATCAAAAAAGGCAGTCTGTCTGGGATGGGCATGTGGACGGGGATGAGCTACTTTCCCCCTCACCTCCACATCTTCTGGAACTTAATGATAACATCATCCCCACGCAGCTCCTGGCCTAATTGGCATGATTCCATTACATCTGCTGGTTCTTTCCCATAACGGAACCCAGCCTGGTGGTCCAGACCCGACTGCCAGGCCGCAGCTGAGGAAAGGACCCCCCAGGAGTGCGTGTTCCTCACGAAGAACAAAGATGTAGGCAGCAGCCTAAAATAGACACGGAAAAACACTGCTTTTTGTTTTCTCCCTGGAAGGGTGGCTGAGTGATTCGCGGCAGGGAACCCAGAAGGTCTGCATTGAAAACACTGTTATTATAAGACAGTCAGGAGGGACTTGGCGCTGTGGGTGCTGGTGGAAGACACCCTGTCTCACCACTGCATGCACCCCAGGCTGGAGTTGGATCCCAGGAGAACCCTGAACAAGACTTAATATCCAGAATAATCTTTACTCCCACTGCCCCACACCATTGCCAACTCTGGCAGGTCCTTTCCCTTCCTCTGAATCTTCTATGGCTCCCCGTTACCCTTAGGATAAAGTCAAAGTGACGTAGCAAGGCATTCTAAGCTCCCCAGGTTCTGGCTTTAAGTGACTTTACTGGCCTCTTCCCACTCCAGGCTGTTCATTGGAAATCCCAGAACTCGTTCTGCATTTTCATGCTTCTGGGCCTTTGCTTACCCAACGCCTTCACCTAGCATGCCTGGATGAGTCCAGAACCTTAATTCTAACTGATCGTAGCAAAAAAGAAGGAAGGCAGAAGGGGTTGATTGGCTTATGTAACTGAAAAGCCCAGGGGTACACGGCTTCAGGCTCAACTGAATCAAGGTGCTTAAATTATGTTCTAAGGTTTCTGTTTTCCTGCATCACCTGGACCTTTTTTCCTTTGTGTTGGCATCCTCTCAGGCAGCTCCCCCAAGTCATAGCAAAAATGGCTCTCAGCAGCCCCAGGCTTGTATCCAACCAACCCAGCAGCTCCATTGGGTACCAGTAGTTCCTAGGAGCCCTGTGGTTGACATGCATTGGCCTGGATTGCATCATATGGCCATCTCTGAGCCAACCACTGTGGTCACGAACCACATGCCCACACCTGGAGCCATTTCCTGGGGATCAGAGGAGGGATGGTGCCAGGGAAAAATCAGGGAGTTATTACAGATAAAGGGCAAGTAGATACTGAGCAGTTAAAAGCAGTTGCCCACAACAATGCCCATAACTCTGGCCCACACTCAGCCAATTCCAGCTTTAAGCAAATTTCACCAGGAAACAAATACCCGGGGGAGGAGTGCTTAGAAACTCTTCTGGGCAAGACTCATCCTCTGGTCTTGGTTTACTCACCCGAGAACAAAAAAGGTTAGACTTGAAGCTTGTCCAAGGTCTTTCCTGTTTTGACATTAAGTGAATTGCAGCAAAACAGCCTTTCCTTGTCTCCCCAGTTTCTGATCGAAGAGACCTGGTGAGTCAGGTCAAGGAATGGACTGTCATTAAAGACCAGAAAAAGCTTTTTATAAGTTTCCACTTATTGTATTCTATTTTCTAGGCTCTTTGTTAAGCATTTTTCCAGGTACATTGTTTTGTTCAGTTTGCACATTAACTCTCTGAGATTCCATACTACGTGTGAGGAAACTGAAGCTGTGATCACTGGAATGAGTGAGGATTCCAGCCCCACCTGCCTGACTCTTAACCACTATGTTGCACTCTTTCCATCCCAAACCAAAGACCCTTAAAGACCTCAGATTAGAGACTTGGGCTGCAAGCCCAAAGACTCCCATAGGTAGAAGATGGCCACATAAATGAATGAAGAGGGCCACATAGGGCCTTTGGCGCTGGAATGCTCATGCCCCGGCCAGTTGCTGTTACAGATGCAGAATGTGCAGCTTAATCTTTTTCTTTCTTTTCTTTTCTTTCTTTTTTTTTTTTTTTTTTTTTTTTGAGACAGGGTCTTACTCCGTCTCCCAGGATGGAGTGACAGTAGCATGATCATGGCTCACTGCAGCCTCAACCTCCCAGCCTCAAGTGTTGTCCACCAGCTACTTGGAAGGCTGAGGTGGGTGTGGTTGATTCGCCCTAGGTTCTGAAGTCTTGAGAATTATCCTGGAAGATGATCTTGGTTACATTCCTAAGTTGCTGTCAGTCTTCAGAGGTTGTGACACTTGAGTAGAAGCCTCAAATGGGGCAGGGCCTCTGGGAGAGCGACTATGAGAGAGACAGACAAACCAAGAGGAACCAAGGCGGGAAGAGATGGTGCTCACCAAAATACCCATCACGCCAAGTGTGCTCATTCCCACCAGCCAGGGACCCCAGGCTTCCACAGAGTACTGTGACCTGAACAGTGAGCCCATGAATCTCCCTTGTCACCAAGTCCTCACGTCCCTCCCATCAATCCCTGGCAAACCCTTCGGGGATGCCATGCAGGGGGCCTGCTCCTGTCCTCGGCCGCACTCAGCCTGTGAGACTATTTTGTGCCTTGGTTCAGGCACTGGCATCCCAGCTGCTGGCAAGCGACTCAGATGGGGTTGCCATGGCGACCCTCGGGCACGGATTTCCAGAGATGCTCCCTGCATCCTCCCGAGCCTGCCACTGCTGATTGCTGGGGGAGAGCGTGACTCACCGTTAAATATATCACGGTCGTCCCAAATTGGCTGCTCAGCCCTAGCAGCCGGATGTAGGGACAGGCAGCATCTGGGGGTGTGTGGGTTTGGGAAGCTGAGAGGCACGACCTTCTGTGTACCTTTGGGGCCTTCAGCTCCTGTCATTTCCAGTGGTTCTCTTCTCCAATCTCCTACTCATCTCTCCTGCCTTTCCCAATCGGTCTGGGTATCAATCCTAGCTTTGTTACTTGTTAGCTATGTGATCTTGAAAAAGAAGCTTCAATTCTCTGGGCCTCAGAGTCCTCATGTGTAAAACAGGGGTGGTGTGAGTATGACTGAAGAACTATGATGGGTCCGAGATTGTGCACTGCTCACAAGCTAATGAGTTAGCCTGCTGCAATTCCATACATGACCACAGAAGACACGAGATCCCAGGTCAGAGACAAAGGACTTTATTAGTCACAGTATAGCAGGCAGCACAAGCTTCATATTTGTGTCAATTCTAATTGTCTCCCAAGTTCCATGAGAGCAATGCAAAACAACCCAAATGGATTCTGCACACACAGCAGCAGATATGGGTCACAATGGAGGTTCCCAGAGCTTAGGAAACCTGCAATCTTATAAGGGGTCTATTGCCAAACCTGTCTAGCCTTTGCCTCAGACGGAGACATTATTGTACTGCTTGGGAAACAACTCTATCCTCTTCCTTCTGCTCCAGAGAGAGGTATTGTCTCTGTCCTCCAAGTGTGTTTGCTATACAGATGTCCTTGAGATGATAGTCTAGAACAAAGGTCTCAGTGTCTTTTGATCTGAAGACATGTAGACCTTGGAGAGACCCATGGAGAATTGTCTCCCAATACCACTTCAAAGGGCTCCTTGGAGGAGCAGATGGGTTCATACCTGTAACATGCTCTGCATAGTTGCCTGGCGTGTGCCTGGCACTTAATCAGTGTTAGCAGTTGTCATTATTACTCTCAGCTTTTATCACTTTTCAGCTAGTAGGAACTCAGAGGCCTCCTGCTCCGGGATTTCCCCAGTTAGGTGACTAAGAAAATCACAGCTTCTATCCTTTCCAGCCAGTACATATTCATTTATCTCCTATACCCCATGAAGCTCTACCAACCCCACCCTCCACCCCTTGTCTCCTTCCTCTGACTCCCCTCTGTTCTTTTTTTTTTTTGTTTTTTAAACAGCTTCATACCATAAATTTTTTTAAACAGCCTTATGGAGTTTTATACCATAACATTCATTCATTTTAAGTGTGCAATTCAATAATTTTTAGTAAATTTACAGCATTGTGCAGCCATCACTACAATCCAATTTCAGAACATTTCCAAAAGAAACCCCATGCCAATTTGCATTCGCTCTCTACACCCTTTTCATCCAGGCCCAGGCAACCACCAAGCTGCTTTCTTTCTCTATGGATTTGTCTCTTTGGGACATTTCACATAAATGGGATCACACAGTGTGTGCCCTTTTGCATCTGGCTATCTTCACTCAGTGTCATGGTTTTGAGGTTTATCCATGGTGTGGCATGCATCAGTAGCTCATTCCATTTTATTGCTGAGTAGTATTCCTTTGTATAGGCATACCATAGTTTTTGTCCAGTCACCTTCACTGGATTCCCAAAAGGATTTTCCAAGATCATGATGATAAAAGCTCTTGTGCACCATCAAGTGCAGAGCAGACATTGACTGTTATTGCCCACATCACCACTAGGAGCTTGTCCTGCCATCCTGGCCCCTTGGGGAGTTCTAGCTAACATAAAATAAGACAGAGGGATAGTTTGGCAGGCAGAGTTTTAGAGACTTTTAAAAATCACATGACAAACCCACTTCTATGAAAAGCAAGCCAAGAATCAGTCCAAACCCTACTGCAACAAAAAGAGGCATTCACAATTTTTTTTTTAAGAGAGGAGGTCTCAGGCCAGGCGCGGTGGCTCACACCTGTAATCCCGATACTTTGGGAGGCCAAGATGGGCAGATCATTTGAGGTCAAGCGTTTGAGACCAGCCTGACGAACATGGTAAAACCCCATCTCTACTGAAAATACAAAAATTAGCCAGGCATGGTGGCATACACCTGTAATCCAGCTACTCAGGAAGCTGAGGCAGGAGAATCACTTGAACCTGGGAGGCAGAGGTTGCAGTAAGCCGAGATCATGCCACTGCACTCCAGCCTGAGCAACAGAGCAAGACTCCATCTCAAAAAAAAAAAAAAAAAAAAAAAAAGAGATAGGGTCTCATTCTGTTACCCAGGCTGGAGTGCAGTGGTGCAACCAGAACTCACAGGAGCCTTGATCTCCTGGGCTCAAGCACCCCTCCCACCTCAGCCTCCCAAACAGCTGGGGCTACAGGCATGCACCACTGCACTCAGCTTCACAAAGATTTTGTAGGCTGAATTTTCTCTGTCTCTTCCCAGCTCCATCTCCATGGCAGCCCCACACAATAAATAAAACAGGAAAGGAACAGAAGGAGAGGTTTCTGATGCTTGCCTATAGAGCGGCCTTATTTTCTTTGATATTCCAAGTAGGACGATAGCCACCAGGTAATTCCACGTTCTGTGAAAAATATGTAAGATCCTGAATTAAGGGAAAACATTTGTTCTCCACTTTTGCCACCTCCACCCTGGCCATAGAGGATCCCAAGGTGTGTTTGATTAGCAGAAGATTCTATCTCAAATAGGGAAGACTCCTAGACTGTTCTCAGCTATTCTCATTGACAAGGCTAGGGAGTGCCAGAGGGAAGTCAGCAGATGATGTTTTCTGACCTGATTTGTGGTCTTCCTTAAAATAACCCCCAGGCCTCTCTGTTATTATTAAAATCCTACATCTGGATTGGGTTCCTGCAGGGTCCAGGAAATTCCTTCCCAGTAGGGAAGATGTTCTATTTCTCTACAGCCACGTAACACTCCACCCTCCGAAACTTAGTGACTTAAAACAAAACATTTATTTGCTCATGAATCTGCAGTGTGGGCTGGGATGGGCAGGGCTGGTTCATTTCTGCTCTGCACACAGCCTCCCCTGGAGCGGCTCAGCTGGGGCTCACTTGCTCGCAGAGCTGGAAAGATGTTGCTTTCTGACAGTTCCTCTCCATGAGGTGGCTTGAGTTTCCTCACAGGAGGCATCTGGTTCCAAGAGTGATCATACCAAGAAACAGGAAATGAAAGATGCTAGTTTCTCAAGGTCTGGGTCCTGAAACTGGCACTGGGTCATTTCTGCCATATTCTACTGAACAAGCAATTGCAGAGCCCAAACTCAAGGGGAAGAGACAAAAGCCTAGTCTCTTGATGGAGGAGTGTCAGAGAATGTGGGGATTATATTTTGAGACTCACATGGTTGGCAAGTCCATGGCATGTCAGTAGGCCAGAAGGTTTTGGAAGAAAATGCTCTGTGGGACTGTTACACCATAAGTGCTCATCCCAGAAGAAGGTATTTCTTAGAACTTCACATTGGCCAAAGTTGGTTTGGGCCAAATGTCATGTTGCCTAGCAGACCAAATGTGAAGTGGTTCCCCAGCTTGTCTGTTCTCTGTCCTCAGGCCAGTGTCCCTACCCCCCACCTCCTTGAGGGCCTGTGCAGGAAATCCAGACCTTCTTGCCCAGCTTTGGCCACATGTTTTCTCCAAACTAGGGAGACCCACAAGTGAGTCAGCAGGACATCATGCACATGGCAGCCTGGGTCCTGAGAACACCTGCTTTAATGGAGTTCAGAGAATGTTTCCAAACACGTATTCCCTTGCCTCTCACCAAAGCTTTTAGGAGAAAATGGCCAGAGCTCTCTGGATGTCTTCCAGGAACACATTGACAATGAGTTGTAACCTCAACCTGAACTCATGGTGCTGCATGACTGGTCACCTTTGTCCTTTGGAAGACCTAGAATCCTTGTTTTGTTCAGGCCCTGGCCAGCAGGCCTGTGCTTATCTGCATGGTTGTCTTAACAACAAATTGCCAGTGCCAGTGTCCTTTGAGGATCTTTTCTTGGATTCAGGGTGAGAAGACCAGAGTTTGAGGGCTGACTTTTCCTTTTAGTGGTGTGAGACATTAGGCAAGGTATTTCACCTCTCTTAGCCTTGGTTTCCTTTTCTGGTAGGAAAGTTTGGAGCTCACAGTTTCCTTCGAGCTCCACATAGTTCTCATGGTGTTTGTTTGACTACCTTGAGGAAACAGAGTGTACCTTGCCTTCAACCACAAAAATACACTGACTAATGGGTATTGTTGCTACAGCCACCTGGACATGTGGCCATAAACTGCCCAACCCATGGTGTAATGCTGGGTTTGCCTTTCATGGAGAAAGAGATTCATGAGACATTTCAGCGGACTCTCTGTTGGCCCAGAGTCCTGAGGAGTCTGCCTGGAATCCTGGAACTCATTTGTTTGTTTGTTCTTTAGTTTGTGTCTACTGTATGCCAGCCCCTTGCTAGGCATGAAGGACACAGCAATCAAGAAAAAGAACAAAGGCCTGTGGCTCTTAAAGCTTGCATTCTAGAAGCAAAAGAAGAACACTAAAGAAATAAGAAGACAATTAAATATATAATATATATGCATATATGTAAAATATCAGGAGTAAGGACACTGCTATTGATGGGGTGTGGGTGCCATTTGAAATAGAGTGGTCAGGGAGAGCCATTCTAGGGATGTGAGATTTCAGCAGAGACCTGAAAGACACAAAGAAAGGAAACAGCCCTATATATGGGGCTGGAGTGTTCTAGGCAGAGGGCACAGCAAGTGCAAAGGCCCTGAGGCCAGACCATGCCTGTTGTGCTCCAGGAGCAGAGGGGAGGCCAGCATGGCTGGAGGGGAGTGAGCAAGGGGAGGAGTAAAGGGGATCAGGCCAGAGAGATACGGAGGGTCCAGGCCCTGCAGAGCTTTTTGGGCTGTTCTAAGGACTTTGGCTGTTGTCCTGAGTATGCTGGGAGATAGGGAGGCGTTTTGAGCAAAGAAAAGTGCCCTGATCTGGCTTAGGTTCTAACAGGATCTGTATGGATGAATCTGGGGAATGGGCTGTGTTTTATTGTAGGGGCCAGGATGGAAGCAGGAAGACAGTGAGGAGGCAACTGCAATCATTCAGGTAGAAGAGGATGTGGCCTGGCCCAGGGCAGATCTCTGGGGGTGGTGAGAGGTGGGCATGTTCCAGGTGCCTTCTGCAGGCAGATCTGGCAGGTCTTGCTGATGTGGTAGATATTCTGAGACTCCCTGTAGCTGGTGGCTCAGTGAGCCTCCCCCTCCACCAGCCTCAGCAGGACAGTCTAGACTAGAATCATCCACTTCTGTCCTGTACTCTGCCTGCCTGGTGATGAAGGGCCTCTCCCATCCATGTCCTGGGCACTGAGGCACCGAGCTAGGCACCCCCCGGGCTTCCCCAGGGGGTGAATCAGAGGGAGCTATGGATAGGAGATTTTACTCTATGCATGACACTCCTTAGCTCTGTGACCTTAGACAAGTTCCTTCCCCACTTGGAACCTCAGCTTTCTTGTCTGTAAAATGGGAATTATGAAACCAATACTGCTACCTCCTAGGGTGGCTGGGAGAATCAAGTGAGATACAAGCTGGACATAGGGTTTGAAGACAGCGCAGGGGATGCTCATGAATGGGTTAAGTGTGTGTACATTATTAATAGTATCATTTCGTCCTTTCTACCATCTCATGGGCTGTTGGGAAACTTTAACATTGATTCAGATCAGGCCATGGCCACACTAAGTCAACATCTCTTTGATTTAGTGGCTAAAAAGCCTGGGCTCTGGAGTTGTTCAGAACTGGGTAGCCCTCCTAGCTCGGCACTGTGAGATGCTATTTCCAGAGGAGGCAGCTTAAAAACCACAGACATTCCCCTCCAGTCCACAGCAAGACCAGCTTCACAGGCTGGGAATTTTCTCTTGCCCACGTTCAGCAGAGCTACATCCCCAGGGGCAGGCCTGGCCCTGCCTCTGTGCCCTGGTGAACATGTCCCCATCCCCTGGGAGCACCTAAATTGGGACTGTGGGCTGCTGTTCCTCCTGAGAACTTGGGTTTACTGTCCCTGTTCTCGGGCCTCCGTTGTCTCTCTCGCTCCCTAAGGAGAATCGGGACAGAGTCCCTCCGGCGGAGAGAAGCCTAGAAGACTTCTATTTTTTGAGACTCCTGGAATATTAATTTATAAAGAAAACAACAACAAAATGAAGACATCTCTAAAGCTGTGGTCCATTTAAGATGTAACATTGAGCAAATCGTGACAACCTGCATAAAATTACAATGTAATATAAACGTGAGACTCACAAGATAACCCCAGGATTTATTCGATTTATTTATATATTCATATTTTAAACCCATGGTGTCCTCTAGGAGTGATTCAGTAAGGGATGCAGGAGTAGTGCTGTTTGAGGAATGCGGTTTTTTTTCATTGTTATCATTCTGTCCCTGTTTGTGTACATAACCCATTTGGAGATAAGGTCAAAATTCTAAAAATACTGGAATGTCAGTTTTCTGAATAGGTACTATATTTCCCTAGTATGAAAGTCAAAGTGTTCAAAAGGTCACACAGTGAAAAGTTCTCTCCCTCCCTGTCCCCCAGCCACCCCATCCCCCTACCCAGGGGCAGCCACTGTTACCAATTTCCTGTGGTCCTTTCCACAAATAACATATCCATATGTAAGTGAATGCATGTATGTACGTATTCTTTTCTCCTTGTTTTATCGAAATGGGAGTTTGTTATACATTCTGTTCTCGCGGTGCTTTGCTTGCTAACAGCATCCCTCAGAGACTGTTCCCTATTTATGCATATTGAGCCATCTCTGTTCTTTTTTACAGCTGCATAGTGTTCATATTTACAGCTGCATATAAATGACCCTCTGTTGAGTTAACTTTTCCCTGTTGATGGACATGAGGTTGTTTCCAAACTTTTTGATCGAACAAACAATGCTTCAGTGAATAATCTTAGACCTACATCATGAAAATTCTTGTTTGAGATCCTTAGAAGCCAGGCACATGGGTCCTGCCCATAGTCCCTGTACTCGGGAGGCTGAGGCAGGAGGTTCCCTTGAGCCCAGCAGTTCGAGGCTGCAGTGAGCTATGATTGTGCTACTGCACTCCAGCCTGGGTGATGGAGTGAGATCCTGCCTCTAAAAATAACAAAAATAAAACAAAATAAAGATCCTTAGGGGTTGTGAGGTCCGCAAGGAATGGCACTCCCTTTTGCCCAGCACAGCCCCTTCCTGGGAGCGGAGGCTTGAATGAGGAGGGCAGTCCCAGAGTGGGGGAAAAGCATTCCAGGCAGAGGAAGCTATAGTGCAAAGGCCTGGGGTAGAAATGAGCTCAATATATGGGAGAACAGCAAGAAGGCCATTGTGGCTGCATGGGACCATGTAAGAGAAGGGTAGTAGGAGATGAGGTTAGAGAGGACTTTGGGGGACAGGTGAGCTTTGGTGAGATGGGAGGGAATGAATGAATGAAAAGTGAGTGGGAGGAAATGAATGAATGGAAAGGGAATGAATGAATGATAAGTAAAAAGACATGATATTCCAAGAAAGAGGCGTGGTCCTCCCCTGACTTTTGGTTGCTGGGAAGACTGGCAGTCCCTCCCCAGCTGGATCCCCTAGGCCTTTTCCCAGCATCACCCATAGAGAGGAAAGAGCTGTGTGCCCTGTCACAAGGCTGGGGCTCACAGCCTCACAGCCCCCACCCCCTGCACCCCCCATAGCTTCCTTCAGTGGACTTGGCTCTGGCCTCTCCCAATACCCATGCTGGCCTGGGCCAATCACATTTTAGGTGGATGGGAACTCGTGGGACCACCAGTTCAGCCACCTTGGCCTCCTTACTGTATTTACATTCTCAAGGCATCTGCTGCTTCCTTATTCCTCCCTCTGTCCTTCCATGGCCAGAACCCCTGTCTCAGCTCACAAGTCACCTTCTCAGGCCACTGAATATCAAGTTGCTTCCCCACCTTCTTTTTCCAGCCTGTCCCATCCCCTTGATGTTTGGAGCCACCATGAAGCGCGATAGTTAACAGCTTGAGTTCCAAAGCCAGGCTGCTCGAGCGAAACCCGGGAGAAGCTGTGAGCAACCTGCGTTCCAGCTCATTCCCTCATGGGGTGGAGGTGATAGAGCTTCCACCTCTCTGGCCAGAGCAAGATTCAACAGGTAAATGCACACAAGCCAGGCAGATGGTCCTCAAAAAGCTTGGTCATTTGCCTTTCCACCTGGTGCTGATCCCTGTCTTAAATGATCTGTCTTAATTTTTAGTAGGGACAGGTTCTCACTGTGTTGCCCAGGCTGGAGTGTAGTGACACAATCATAGCTCACTGCAACCTCAAACTTCTGGGTCCAAGTGATCCTCCTGTCTCAGCCTGCCAAGTAGCTAGGACTACGGGCGTGTGCCACCACACCTGGCTAAGCTTTTTGTGTTAGTTTTGTTTTGTTTTTAGAAATGGGGTCTCACTATGTTCCCCAGGCTGGTCTCGAACTTATGGCCTCAAACAATCCTCCTGCCTTGGCCTCCCAATGTGCTTGGATTACAGGTGCCCGGCTGATCTATCCTTTTATGCATTTATGCATGTGTTGTCTGTCTCCCCTCTGAACCATGAGCACAGGAAGCGTGTATTATCATTTGAGTTTAGTTCTATGCCCCAAGTGATATTTAAACAGGCCTTCAAGGAAGAGCTAGAGTTAGCCCAGGCAAGAGGAGTAGGGAGAGAACACAGCCCACGTGAGACCCCTGGGGTCCGACTGGTGTGGGGAACAGGGAGTCGCATGGCAATAGGGATGCCGTTAGTAGGACTCAGATCCCGTAGGGCCTTCAAACCTCAGTGAGAAGTGTGGATTTATTCTGAAGGCACTGGGGAGCCATAGAAGTCTCTAAAGCAGAGGAGTGACAAGATTAGATCTTATAGAAAGATCCTTGGGATTCTCTGGAAAGAGGAGTCAGAGGAGACAAGAGTTAGAGCAAAACCAAATCGAAACATTCTTGCCTTGCTAGAGTCAGACAGACTCTCTCCCTCTGCTGGCGCTCTCCCTCCGCCCCTCTCCATGAACAAAACGGTAACTCATTTTCTCCCTCTGGCTGGCCCTGGCGCCCTTCCTCTAGTACCACTCATTATTTTAATTAAACTCTGGGATCTGTTTTACTAACCTGACATCTTGCTTAGGAAAACCAAAAGAGGAGTTGCCCGGAGCCAAGGAAGGGAAGTTGCCAGAGGATCGAGGAAAGGTTTCCATCTGCCCTGTGGCAGGAGGGGGCCCCTCTTACCCAGGTCCAGCACTTAAAGGGGCAGCCGTGCGCCATGCTTAAGGATACGAGCACTGTGGTGGCCTCTGAGCTCCATCACTTACTGGGGAGAGTGACGCAACCTCTGAAGCCGCTTCCTCATCTATAAAATGGGGATATTAATAGTTCTTCTCTTATAGGGTTTTGTGAGGTTTAAATGAGTTAACACAGTGCTTTTCAAACTGATGGTCATAAAATCAATCTAAGGGATCACAACCACCATTGAAAAACCAAGAACAGAAAGCATCAGAGTGCATTATCATCATGAGGATACGTCTTGTGGGTGGAGCGTTTATTTCAGGGTATGTGTACTCGCTGGGTTTTTTTTTAGAACTATATTTATTACTCTGGTCCCCAGTCCAGAAGGCTTGAAAGCTACAATTAAAGTCCTTAGGAAAGTGCATGCAGCAGGTGCTCAAACTGTGGTTGCTGATATTTCTTGTGGTAGCAAAAGATTTTCTTTTTTATTTCCCTGCAATGTTATTGGGTTTTGCTCCATCTTACTCGTGGGGAGACTGAGGCTCACAGAGAGAAGAAGACACCCCAAAGCTACATGACCACACTGAGCTGTGAACTGTGCCTGACCCTGCCTGAATGTGGCCTGAACTCCCACCCAGAATCTTCGTGAGGTTGAAGGAGAGTCACGTGGCTGCCAATGGCATAATGAGAGCTCCGGGCAGCCAGGGTCTGGCAGGACGCAGGATAGAGGCTGGTAGGGGCCTCTGGGGCTGGGCTACCCTTGGCTGTGGCCCTGGAGGCAGCACAAACCCCTACCCTGGATATCTCACCTCTCCACACCCCCACCTGCCCACAGCCCACAGTTACCAAGAGAAACAGGCACCGGAGGGGAAAGGCTGCATTTCCCTGCTTCCTCGTGGGCCTTCCAGAAACCAACCCATCTAGAAGAGCTCTCCACGTGGGGCAGGGGAAGATGAGCAGCTGAAGTAGGGCAGATCTGCAAACTTCGGGGACTTTCCGGAAGATTCCATGAGGCAAGGACTGGGATCCAGTGCCCCGCTGAGAGGCTGAGGGGTGGGAGGTCTGGGTCCCAGCCTTGGTTCTGCTCTGGCAGGGCTGTGCGCCTGGGGCCCGGTTCCTTCCCTTTCCTTCTGGGCCTCAGCTTCCACATCTGTACAGTGGGTGTGGCAGCTCCCATGATCTTTAGGGGCCACACCACTCAGATGTCTCGAAAATGCTCCCGTTGAGTGTGTTTCTGGTTCTGAGAGGTCACGTCAACATCCCCACTAGGGAAGGCATGGTGTATTCATTCATCCGGCAAACATTTAT
The DNA here is from genome assembly GCF_037993035.2 of Macaca fascicularis. NCBI lineage: Eukaryota > Metazoa > Chordata > Mammalia > Primates > Cercopithecidae > Macaca > Macaca fascicularis. The sequence continues at coordinate 105,496,250 of NC_088384.1, read as the reverse complement.
TGAGTACCTACTGTGTAACAGGCAGCTAGGTTTGCATAGGAATCAAGACAGACATAGTTCCTGTCCTCTCAGGGAAACTTCATTCTAGTGAATGAGACAATTACCAAGTCAAGAAGGAAATGGCAAGTGCTTCCAAAACCCTGAAAGAGGGTCATGGGATAATAGATGAGGGTACCAGGGTGGCCAGGAAGGCCCTTCTAGGGATGACACATGAGCTGAACGCTGAAAGATAAGAAAGACCTGAAGAGATCTAGGAGAGGAGCATTCCTGGCAGCAACTGCAAGTGCAAAGGCCCTGAGGCTGGACCCAGTCTGGGATATTGGAGGAGCAGCAGGGCCAGTGACTGCAGCAGGGTGAGCCCAGCTGGTGGAGGTGAGCGGGGAGAGGTAGCTGGGGCCAGATCAGACAGGGTCTTGAAGGATGTGTGAGGCCGCTGGCTTTCATTCCAGGTGCACTGGGACTCCACTGGGGGCTTCTGAGGAGGGCAGTGGCAGGATCTATGCATGCTTCAAAAAGAGCATTCTGATTGGAAAACAGACTGCGAGGGTGAGGGAGGACATAGGGACAGCACAGGGACAGCAGTGAGGAGATCACAGTCCTGGTGGGATGCATCAGGGGCCTGGCCCAGGGTGATGATCAGGGAGATGGAGAAGCGCTCAGACTATTTTGAAGGTAGAGCCCATGGGATTTGTGGATGAAGGGAGAGGAGTCGAGGAGGGCTCTTGGATCGTGGCCTGAAGATCTGGGAGGATGGAGGATGGAGGCGCCATTTGCCAAAAACAGGCAAAACATAGTACAGAGCAGGTAGTGGGGGATCAAGAGCTCCATTTGGCCTCGTTAAGTTTGAGAAGTCTGAGAGACATCCAAGTGTCAAAACAATCCTCTTCCCACACAGCAAGGCCCGAGAGCCCAGAAAGAGGGTGGAGGGGAGCCTGCCTGGTGGTGGAGATTAATGCACATGACCCAGTTCTGTCTGCCTGTGGCTATTTGGGTCACCTGGACTGCAGGTCCTCACCCCTCTGAGCATGTCAGTCACCCCCACCCCACCCCATGCTGTCCCTGTCCTTTTCAGTCTCTGGAACCTGCTGCCAGGAGAATGCTCAGGAAGGGAAATCAGAGCACTCCTCTCCCACTGGCTCCTGGATGAACTCTAAATTTCCCTGCCCCTTTGCCTTTGCTCTTACTGTACCCTCTGCCCAGAATTCCCTTTCTCCTCTTCCAATCTCACACATCCAAATTCTTTTCATCCTTTTGTGTCAAGGCCAGAAGCCTCCAAGAAACTTCTTTGGTTCCCACATAGACTAATAAGAACCGTATTTTGAATGCCTACTGTGTGCCAGGCTCTCTAAAAAGTGCTCTACTTTTTGATCTCATCGAATCTTCAGAGGCAGAGATTATCATCTCCATTGTACTCATGGGAAAGTTAAGGTTCAAAGGAGTAAAAAGTCACTATCTTGAGGTCACATGAGCGAAGTGGCAGAGTGGAATTTGAACTCTATGATTTCTGTTATGTTTCATAAAGCAACTTAGGTGCTTACCCTGCTGTAGGGGCTCTGGGCTTCTTGAGGGGATAGATCGAGTTTACTTCGTTTTTGCATCCCCAGAATCTGCCACAGGCTCTCCATAAATGCTTGCCGAATGGATGGATGGATGGATAGATGGATGGATGGATGGATGGATGGATGGATGGATGGATGGATGGATGGATAACAGATGAACAAATGGACAGATTACTGAACATATATATGTTGCATAAGTAGACAGATAGATGGATGGAGTAGGAAAAGAGAGATGAGAAAGAGAATTTCTTGCTGGTGGAAGAGGGAAAGAGCTAGTGTCAGGCACAACCTTCTAAGCCTGTGGACACGTAAAACCCCAGCCATCTGCTCTCTTCTACCATATCCATTGGCCATGCCTAGCTGTAAGGGAGGCTGGAAAACAGTCTTTATTCTGGGCAGTATGTTTCCCAATACACATCAGTGGATCTATAACACTAAGAAAAGGAGAGGATAGATAACAGGGACATATTCTGCCCCACTTAATATCCCATCTCAGTATTTTTTTCTCCTTCATAGCACTTATCACAATCTGCTATTATCTTGTTTATTTGTCTATTGTCTGTCTCCCCTATTAGAAAGTAAGCTTCATTGTGGTAAGGGATCTGGACTGTCATGTTCACCACTGTATTGCCAACAGTACAAATGAACGAAAATTAATTAATTAACTAATTAATTAAGGCAGCTTGAGCTTTTTCCTTCCACACTAAATTTTTTCAGATTTTTCTTTTGTCAACATGTAATTGCACCCTGGGGGAGATGTCAGACATGTGGCTGTCATCATGAATGCAGCAGTGCCGAGAGGGTGGCAAGTCCCTGTTCTACAAAAATACAGTTTAGCTGAATGTCACTTAGGGAATGTCATGTCAAAATAATGTAATAAAAATACCAAACATGAATAAGACGGAGGAGAACATTGGGAGGTTGAAGGTCCTCAGCGGGCCTGCAGCAGTCAGACCTAATTACTCAGGCAGGCTTACCCCTACCAGATAGGGTCAGCACAGGAAAGGGGACTGCAAAGGCTGCCCGGGGCTGCAGCTCAGGTGGCTAATGGCCCTAGAAGCCCCCTTCACCCTCTAAGCTCAAAAGACTGTCTTCCTGCCTGACCAGCCTGGCCTTTCCCACCTGGGCTAATAGGAAGGCAAAAGAGATTCTGGTTTTAAGAGATGAGGTCACTGGTTCTGAAATGTGGTGTATCTGTGGCCTGTGTGGCTTCCACGAGACAGTATACTCTGGTTAGTAACAGTGGTTATTAACAGTGGTTAATAACAGTGGCTCTGAACCCAGCACTGCCTGAGTTCAAATCTCACAGTTGTCTCTTGCAACAGAGACCAAATGCTGCACAAAGCCTAAAATATCTACTATTTCTGCTGTGGAACCTTGCCCGAGGATTCCAGTCTCTCTCAGACTCCGTTTCTTCATCGGAACGTAGGGCTGCCTATCTCATCAGGGTCCTGTGAGCTAATACATGCAAAGCCCCTGGAGCAGGGGCCAGCAATCTAGAGCCTGTGGGCCACATCTAGCCCACCCCGTTTTGGTACAGCCCTCAAGCTAAGAACAGTTTTTACATTTTCAAGAGGCTGAAAAACATCCAAAGAAAAATATTATTTCGTGACATGTGAAAACCATATAAGATTTAAATTCAGGACCATCAGGGTTTTTTTGGAACAGAGCCATAACTCACAAACTCATTTCTGTTTATCTGTGGCTGCGTCTGTGCTGCCCTGCAGAGTTGACAGGTTGTGACAGAGACTGTGTGTCCCCAAAGCCCAAAATATTTACTGTCTGACCCTTTTACAGAAAAAGTTTGCTGAGCCCTGGTTTGGAGAGCATTGCCTTATCCAGGCCCTTAGGGAAGCAAGTGTGGAGCGAGCCTCAGGTTGCATTTATTAAGCACCAACTGTGGGCAACCCCTTGGGTCAGGCACATTATATTTGTCATCCCTTTCACAATACTCTGAGGTCAGTGTGACTATTCCCACCTCATAGATGAAGAAACTGAGACTCAGCCAGGCGCGGTGGCTCACGCCTATAATCCCAGCACTTTGGCAGGCCAAGGCAGGTGGATCACCTGAGGTCAGGAGTTCGAGACCAGCCTGGCCAACATGGTGAAACCCCATCTCTACTAAAAATACAAAAATTAGCCAGGCATGGTGGCAGGCACTTGTAATCCCAGCTATTCAGGAGGCTGAGGCAGGAGAATGGCGTGAACCTGGTAGGTGGAGGTTGCAGTGAGCCAAGATCACGCCACTGCACTCCAGCTTGGGTGACAGAGCAAGACTCTGTCTCCAAAACAAAAAAAAGAAAGAAAGAAACTGAGACTCTAAGAGGTAGTGGAAGCTCCTCACCCGGGTCTTCAAAGCTCCGCCTGATTTGCCCACAATCACCCATCTGCGTAAGTGTCAGAGCTGAGATTTGAACCCAGGGCCTTCTGATTCCACTGAGCCCCCTTCTTCTCCCCCTCACACATACTGCATGCCCTGCTGCCTAAAGTAGCTCTGGGAACGTGCCAGCAGCTGTGTCTCTCCAATGCTGGCCAGAGGAATCACGTGAAAGAGTCTGTAAAGATATGGACTCCTGGGTCCTAGCACAGACCACCTGAATCATTATCTCTGTGGAAGGCCCTGGGATCTTCATTGCTAGCAAACTTCCCCAGTGGATTTCAACGCCAGGAGGGTGGTTGGGAGGAGGAGGGTCCCATAGGCTCTAGCTGCCAGGGAAGGCTTCCTGAGGCACAGTGGGCAAATCAGGGAGAGGAGAGGCTACTCCAGGCAGGGGACCCTGCCCGAGCAAAGGTAGGGAGGCAGGAATGAGGCTGCTGTGTGCAGCGAGGTGTTGCTCGGCCCCTCCTGATGTGGGGACAGGCTGCATACAAGCCAGCCAGGTTTTGGGGGCTGGGTGACGGTCAGATTCTCCCATGAGCCCTGGTGCTCCCAAGAACTAATGCAGCTCATCCACTCAGGGCCCAGAGCCTCCTCTTCCTCTAGGTCCTTAAAATAAAATGCAAGCTCCTCACCCTGGCCTTCAAAACTCTGCCTGATCTGCCACCCGCCTGCTTCTCCATTATCATCTCTGACCACTCTTTCCTTTGCTTTTTCCACATCAGCTGCACTGGCCTCCTTTCTGGTGCCCAAACGTGATCGTTCCTATCTCAGGGCCTTTGCACGCACTGTGTCCTCTGCCCCACGGTGCTTGGTCTCAGACCTCTGCTTCAAGGCATCCTCAGAGGGGCTTTCTTAACCCTCTGCCTCCCTCCCACTGGCACTCTCTCTATGGCCCACTAACTCCCTCCCTGCTATTTCATCTGTTTGTTGGCTCCTCTGCTGTCTTGGGGACAGCGACTCGCAGAGCCCAGCACAGTGTCTGGCACACAGAAAGCACTCAGGACATGCAACTGAATGGACATGCAACGTGGAGCGTGTCCAAGCCAGAGAAGGGCTGAACGGAGGCTCGGGGCTCCCCTCTTGGTTACGTACTCAGCCCCCAGGGGACTGCTGGTTAAAGGGCTGGGATGATAACTGTGGCATGAAAGTGGACAGAGGGGCACTGGGGAGAATTCTCCAAAGATAAAGCAAGGCAGTCAGAGAGGCGCTTGCCTTCGTCCACCCTCCAGAGAGGAGAGCACACTGTCACCTTCTGGAATCCACCAGAGCATCCCCTGCCTCCACAGACCCAGGAGCTAATGGCCACCCCAGGTCCCCTCATTGAACAAGCCCTGGGCCAGCCCCCCACATCCATGTTCCCATTAAATATTCACAGTTCCATGATTAAGGAGGTCTCACTGTCCCCCACTGCAGATGGGGAACGTGAGGCTTGGAGCGGTGAGGGAATTTGTCCTGGGTCTAGCGTGAAGCTCCAATGCTGGAACCCAGTGCAGAGCCTGTTTCTCCCACCACTGTGTTGTGGCTGTCACCTCAGTGCCCACCATTCTTCTGTCCTCCCTAGTGTGACCTTGTCAGAAAGTCCTTCTGAGACCGCAGCACATGATGCTGGGAGACGATCTCAAAGGCAACTTCCGTTTCTGTTTCCAACGTAACTTTGTGGCTCGGTTCAAGCCAGGAAGGCATCGAATGTTGAGAAGAGGAGGCATAGAAAACCCAGACCCAGAGGAAGTCAATTCTCAGAGACAAAACTGCAGGGAGGCCGGGCGCGGTGGCTCACGCCTGTAATCCCAGCACTTTGGGAGGCCAAGGAGGGCGGATCACAAGGTCAGGAGATCGAAACCATCCTGGCTAACATGGTGAAACCCCGTCTCTACTAAAAAATACAAAAAATTGGGGGAAGTGGTGGCGGACGCCTGTAATCCCAGCTACTCTGAAGGCTGAGGCAGGAGAATGGCGTGAACCCGGGAGGCGGAGCTTGCAGTCAGCTGAGATCGCACCACTGCACTCCAGCCTGGGTGAAAGAGCGAGACTCCGTCTCAAAAAAACAAACAAACAAACAAACAAAAACTGCAGTAAATGGGGCAGGGGGGTCAGGGTACCTGGGTTCAAATCTCAGCCCCAGCACTCCCTTTGCTGTGTGACTTTGGTCAAGCTAGTGACACTCTCTGTGCATCTGTCTGCAATTGTGGAAAACAGGGGTCTTAACAGGCAGGCACCTATGTCCAGGGTGCTGTGAGGTTTGACCCAGAAAAGTCAATGTGTGAGCTGGAGAGGCAGGCCCTGCCCTGGGAAGCCGAGGCTAGAGGGAGCCTGGGCCTAGTGGGCAGAAAGCCTGGTGACGGTGCAGTCAGAGGACAGCTCCAGACAGCGGCAGGAAGGCTGGAGATCAGTCACCAAGTACAAAGACCACAGGGGCCTGGGGCCTTCCCAGGAGCCAGAGTGGCCCAGAAGGACTTGACTTTTAGGCGGGGCTTCTCAACCTCGGCACTAGTGACATTTGGGGCTGAAGAGTTCTCTGCTGTGAGACTGTCCTGTGATTGCTTAGCAGCATCCTTGGCCTATACTCATTAGAGGCCACTAGCAACCCCACACACAACCCCCACCCAGTGTGACAACCAAAAATGTCTCCAGATATTGCCAAATGTCCCCTGGAGGGTGAAACCACCCCGATCGAGAATCACTGCTTTTAGGTGGCATCTGAAATACCGGCATCTAATTTACAGAGTCGGTGACCTTCACACAGGCCTCAGACATAGATGAGCAGCTCAAACACCTCCTGGCCTCTGGCAGGTAACAGCCAGGAGCAGGAGAATTCAGCCCAGGGGCTGCCAGTTTGCAACTTCTGTCCCAGAAGGTGAGGCTGACCCTAGAGGTCATCTCATTGTACAGATGGAAGACCGACGGAGAAAGACTTGGCCAAGGTCACACAGCGGGACGGTGGCAGAGCCAGGCCTAGAACCATTCTCAGTTTCCCCACCAGTCTCAGTTTCCCCATCTGTAAAATAATGGGTTGGACCGTGTGGTCGGTGGCTGCTTGGAAAACTCTTCTCCCCACAAGACTCACGTGGCATTTCCTGTAGGAAATCTTCCCTCACCTGCCCCCAGCTAAGGTAGACGTGTTTCTCCCAAGCAGTGGCAGGGTCCCTGTCTCCCTTGCCTCAGCTTTGCATCTGTCTCTCCGCTGCTAGGTGGAGGAAGACTAGGTCTTACTTGCTTTCGCAGACCCTCTCTGTGCTGACCCAGGGCTGATCATCTTTTAGCCTTGCCATAAATTTAAAATTCATTCATTTTTATTTGCCTATGATATATATCTGAAATATACAGCCCTTCACTCATTCAGTCAGTGACTAAAACACACCAGGCACCGTGCTAGGCACTGCAGATATAGCAATAAATGCAGCAAACACAATCCCTGAACTGGAGTGCCCAGCTTGGTTGGGGAGATGGGCATTACAGCTAATTCTACAAATAGCCAAAGCTAGTTCGCAGGACCCAGAAGAGGGTGGAAGAGTGAAGTGCCCAGGATGCAAAATTAAAGTAGGAGCTCGCTCTCAGGGGGTGCATGTGCACTTTGGTTCTGATAAGTGCCGCAAAGAAAAACAGTGCAGACACTCTGAAAATATAAGCAGAGAGTTGTAGCCTAATCAGGGAGGTAGAAGACAGTCAAGGAAGGCCACCTTGCGTGGGTGAGACATATAAACACGTGCACCTTTCAGAGTCACAGTTTTCCACTCCCAAAGCCCAAGTCCCTTTTATATATGATAAATATTTTGTTAACTTCTCCCACCACTTCATACTCTAAAATGAAATTCACAGATAATATACTATACATGTAACTTCAAAAAAATCAATATAATTCCCTAACTTTAGAACGAATAATTACAAGGACATTTGTACTTGTATGTGTTTCAGTATGCAAATATGCCTGGTCACGACAATGACACCAGAAAACACCATGAGGTTGTCAGATGCTTCCACTATACATAGAAGCACTGTGAGTGTGACCGTGACAAAAACAGAGGTACAGGTGTGCCAGCAGCTCTGCTATCACAAGCGGCACTGACATCAGCTGCGTGACTTTTCCAATACGACGAATAACTCCCGGTAAAGTTCTGAACAGAAGAAAGTCCAGTTCTTCCCTTGCTTTACCAAGTGTTGCCATTTCTGGAAAATTCAGGGTAGATTAAAACATTGGCAAAACATATTTGGCGGGTTTATATATAAAAGGGAGTTCAAGTCTAAAATGAATTTAAACAAGTTGTTGTTCACCTACCTTAGTATCCCCTGGGACATTCCAACATTGAGCAGGACAAGAGAAGGTTATCCATAAGCAGGGCTGTCTCGTGCGTTACAGGTCGCCTGGTGTCCTCAGCCTCTGTTCACTTCATGCCTGTGGTATCCTCTCCCATCCTTGTGACACCCTCACACATTTCCGGAGCATGCCCTTATGGGCAGTGCCATCCTGCTGAGAATCACTGGATCCAACTTCCAGCTAACAGTGGCCCCTGCTCAGAAGATCCTGTTTTTTTGTTTGTTTGCTTGTTTGTTTGTTTGTTTGTTTGTTTGTGACGGAGTCTCGCTCTGTCGCTCAGGCTGGAGTACAGTGGTACGATCTCGGCTCACTGCAACCTCCACCTCCCTGGTTCAAGCAATTCCCCTGCCTCAGCCTCCCAAGTAACTGGGATTACAGGCACCCACCACCACACCCAGCTGATTTCTGTATTTTTAGTAGAGACAGGGTTTCACCCTGTTGGCCACACTGGTCTCGAACTCCTGACTTCAGGCAATCCACCCACCTCAGGCTCTCAAAGTGCTGGGATTACCGGCTGTGAGTCACTGCACCTGCCCGTGCGTCTTGTTTGTTATCTGTTGATCTTTGCATTCCTAATGGTTTGTTTACTTCCACTGTCTCGGGGTCCTTTGCACACTACCAGTGGCTTGTCTTTGCCTCCAATTTGTACACACCCCTGGTAATCATCCTTGGAAGTAGAGGAGGCAACACAAGCACAGATAAAGATTCCCAGGGCAGCAGCCCCTGGCTGAATCCACGGTGATTGTCTCGGCCACTCCAGCCTGACTCCGTGGACATTAGCCAGCTCCCACGTGTGATTACAGCCAGAAACAGGCAATCTGTGCAGTCTGGAACCCCTGCCGATTGTTCTTTGAAAAACCTGAACCAGAATGAGCTCTTCTACATGCCAGAGAAGTTTAGCTAGAACAGAGTTTCGCACCTGAGCATCTAATCTATGAGACTTGAGAAGGAAGAGAGACAAAGAAAAATTCTTTTATTTTCTCCTTCACCTGTTGGCCTTTCCCTAACCGTCCCCTACCCTACCGTCCGCATTAGCTGGTTACCTTCCTGCCTCAAACAGAGAGGCCACATCTGGGATAAAATGCATCATTTCCTGGCTTCTGAGCTTCTAGTTTTCAGGTCCTCACAATATAAAGGTAGGGATTTTCAAAAGCAGGTGATAGATATTCATTTTACTGGTTATCATTGGAACCAAGCCCATGAGGATATGACTCTACTGTCTGTTAATCCTAATCTTCCCCGTCGCCTGCAAGGTCGGTGTTCTCATTCCCATTACAGACGAGAAAGCAGAGGCTCAGAGGGCTGTGACTTGCTCAGCCCCACACTGCCAGAGAGTGGCAGGGGGGGGGTTTGTCCCAGATCTGCTGCCCCCAGAGCACACCCTTGTCATAGCCACCCCACTGTAAAGCCATTTTCCTTCTCTTAGGGTAGAAATAGCTGTTTACCCTATTTTCTATGAACAGATTTCCAAAGATGCCTCCAGGATGTGTGTGATCAAGCCAGTGAATTCAAAAATACAGTGCTTATTACAGAACTTAGTATTATGGAACTTAGTATTAGCTGGCCACCCACCCGCCTGGCTCTAATTAAAGGCCTGTCTGTCTTCTGCTTTACAAATCATGGCTTTCCCGAGCCTGTAATTTCACCGTTCGTGCTGAAGTCCTGGGGCACTGGGAGTGGAAGAATGGACTCCCCACATCTTACTGAAGCTGGTGAGATAGAGACAGATCCCATTAGCATGGCCTGCCACTCAGGAACAGGACTAAAGTGAGTCGAGGGAAGCACTCACCTTGGGCACAAAAATCCAAGATCAGGCGAGGCACAGTGGCTCACGCCTGTAATCCCAGCACTCTGGGAGGCCGAGACGGGCGGATCACCTGAGGTTAGGAGTTCGAGGTCTGCCTGGCCAACATGGTGAAACCCTGTCTCTACTAAAAATACAAAACAAAAAAAATTTGCTAGACATAGTGGCACATGCCTATGATCCCAGCTACTTGGGAGGCTGAGGCAGGAGAATCGCTTCAACCCAGGAGGCAGAGGTTGCCTGCCGTGAGCCAAGCTAGCACCACTGCACTCCAGCCTGGGCGACAAAGCAAGACTCTGTCTCAAAAAAAACAAAACAAAACAAGATCAGTATTAATTTTTCCTTTTCCCTTACACTCCCATATGGCTTAGCGCACCACTGTTACTGATCCTGTCTTTATTGAAAATGTAGATATTTTGTTTATCATGGGGATTTTTACATTAAGTTTGATTTTTTTAAACGTTACATTAAAGTATTATTTATCTTGATTACTGAGTTATTTGGCAATGCCTTAAATTTCACACCCGTAATTTTTTTCACCCTGGACTGAGCCCTGCTGCCATTTCCCAGTTCATGTGACCTTTGTTAAGTCACCTCCCCTCTTCAAACTGCAGTTTTTCTGTCTGTAAAATGGAGATACTAATAGTACCTACCTTACTGGACTGCTGGATCTAAAGTCCCTGGCATACACCAGGCACTCAATAATGGCTGCCATTGTGGGAGAAGAGGGAAAACCACGGTACTATTAGCATTGGGAGCAAGACAAGACTTCACGACACAGGACAGTGCATTGCAAGACGCCTCTTGTCCCTCGGTCCCACTCACTGAATGCCAGTACCAGCATGACAACCAGAAACACCTGTCCTCCCTAACATTTCCAAAATGCCTGCTAGGGCAAAATGCCACCACCACTGGGCTAGATCACTGTCTTCGGAGTCACACAGCCCTAGGCTCAAATTCAGTGTGTCTCTTAGCTGTGTGACCTTGGGCAAGTTCCTTAACTTCTCTGAGCCTTTTGTTTTCTTCATTTGTAAAACAACGATAACAACAGAGGTGACTTGAGTACTTGGATGTTCAGTTTTGGATAGCTGCTATTATTAGTAGTATTTTGTTCGTATTCAAAGCAATAAGCTCTTCTTGGAGTTGAGTTCTCTTGTGGCAATTTGGGGGGTGGAGAGGGAAAGAGGGGGCCAGTGACCAGAGGGGTTGTAAAGAGAAGAGAGGCAGCTCTAGCCTGTAAGCGTGTATTGTTTGAACTGAACTGCATTTACATATTTTAATGAGTTATCCACATTAACAAATCAGGAAGAGTTCACCAAAAGAACCCCTAGACATTCACTCATTTATTTCTACTGAGAAATTGGAAAATTAGACCACTCTGGGCCATATCTAGTGCCTCTTGGAGCCGGTAGTGGCCGCCCGCCTGAGAGGTGGCCCATGCACTCCTTCCTGGGGTTTGAGATCCAGTCCGCTTTGGTCATTTGCATTTCCTGCCTAGCCCCATTAGCTGGTTAGGTTTTCTTTTCTTTTTGTTTGAGATAGGCCCTCGCTCTGTCACCGAGGCTGGAATGCAGTGATGCAATCATAGCTCACTGCAGCCTCAATTTCCTGGGTTCAAGCAATCCTCCCACCTCAGCCTCCTGAGTAGTGTTAGAAATAAGTTTTCGGTGCCGCAAAAGAAATAGCACTCAAACATAAATTTAATTTTCTCAGCAAAGCAATTTTACTTCTATAGAAGGGTGCATCTTGCAGATGGAGCGATGGGGAGGGCACACCAGACAAGAGAGGGGAAGGGGTTCTTATCCTAACGCAGCTAGTTCCTGCTGCTGCGTCTTTCCCCTATTGGCTAGAGTTGGACTGCACAGTCTAAGCTAATTCCGATTGGCTATTTTAAAGAGAGCAGAGGTACCACCTGGAGTGGCGGGGTGAGTAGTTTGGTGGGAAGGATGGTTACAGAACAGGTGACTCGAGATGATTAAGAACAGAGCAGGTGACCCGGGATGACTAAGAACAGAACAGGTGACCAAAGATGACTAAGGTCAGAGCAGGTGATAGAGGCTAGGAGGAGGCTGTTTACTGAAACTAGGGACAAGGAGACGTAAAGAACGAGGAAGTTAAACTTTAAAATGAAGAACAAAGTACAGGGGAGCTGAACATACTGATACATTGGTTCTTTGGAGAGGATCTCAGAGCTCATCGTACTTAACAATTTACAGGCTAGGCCGGGCGCGGTGGCTCAAGCCTGTGATCCCAGCACTTTGGGAGGCCGAGACGGGCGGATCACGAGGTCAGGAGATCGAAACCATCCTGGCTAACACGGTGAAACCCCGTCTCTATTAAGAAATACAAAAAACTAGCCGGGCGAGGTGGCGGGCGCCTGTAGTCCGGCTGAGGCCGGAGAATGGCGTGAACCCGGGAGGCGGAGCTTGCAGTGAGCTGAGATCCGGCCACTGCACTCCAGCCTGGGCGACAGAGCGAGACTCCGTCTCAAAAAAAAAAAAAAAAAAAAAAAACAATTTACAGGCTAAAATCTTTGAAGAGGAATTTATTATATCCTACAGTAGCTGGGACTACAGGTGTGTGCCACCAGACCCGGCTACATGTTTAATTTTTAGTAGTGACGGGATCTCACTATGTTCCCCAGGCTGGTCTCAAACTCCTGGTCTCAAGCAACCCTCCAGCCTTGGCCTCCCAAAATGCTAGGATTACAGGAATGAGTCACCGCTCTGGCCTGGTTGAGTTTTCAATCCCAAACTGGCAGTAGAGGGGAGGAGAGAGAGCACATTATTCAGAAAACCAGAAGAAAGAGTTTTAAAAGTAAGCGTAGGATTGGGACTGGGTTGTCAGGAAAGATAAGAAATCTAGTAGGAATTCAGAGTGCCTCAAAAAGTGGATGAAGGCCGGGTGCGGTGGCTCATGCCTGTAATCTCAGCAATCAGGGAGGCCGAGGTAGGAGAATCACTTGAGGTCAGCAGTTTGAGACCAGCCTGGTCAACATGGCGAAACCCCATCTGTATGACAAATAAAAGAAATAACTGGGCGTGGTGGCTCATGCCTGTAGTCCCAACTACCTGGGAGGCTGAGACAGGAGAATTGCTTGAGCCCAGGAGGTAGAGGTTGCAGTAAGCCAAGATCACGCTACTGCACTCCAACCTGGGTGACAGAGCAAGACTCTGTCTCAAAAAAAAAAAAAAAAAAGTGGTTGACAGAATCAGGGTTTTTGTTTGTTTGTTCAATCTCCCAAGCTCTTTGCAAATTGCTAAGAGCCAGGAAAATGTTAACATCCTGGGGAAGGAGCCTTCGGAGCAGCCACAGCAGGAGCAAAAACCTGGAGGCTGGACTAATTCTTCATTGCCCAAGGAGAACAGGGAAGGGATGGGGAGAGAAGGAAGGAGGGAGGAAGCAAGGTAGGAAAATGCTTGGATGGACAGATGGACAGGTGGATGGGTGGGTAGATGGGTGGATGGATGAATAGAAGAAGGAAGGAAATTGATAGATGCTAGACAAATGGAAGGATGGGTGGATGGAAGGAGGCCTAGTTCTGCCTCTGAGCAGCAACCCATTAATAAGCATTTACAGAGTGCCTACTCTGTGCCCAGCCCTGTGCTAGGCACTGTGGCAGAAACAGAAAAGTAAAGTCAGGACCCTCCTTGCCAAGGAATTCACTGTCTGGTTGGAAGCCTCAAAGGCTCAGTCTGTTGCCCAAGGCAGCTCAGGTAAGAAGTAAAATCCACAGCAGTGCTTCAATTCTGCTCACAAACTGGGCTCCTCCACTCTGGTCTCAGAACCCTGAGGAGAACAGAACGATCTTGGCCTGGTTTCCTGTGGGGCCTGTGAGGGAGGCTCTTGGAATGTTCTGGAGCCCACCCAAAGGGCAACTCAGAGAGGGCAGGAGCCATGTCGGTGTTGTTCACTGCTGCATCCCAGCATCTAGCAGAATCCGTCCCCATACCGAAGGCGTTCAGTGCCACCTCGTCAATAAACGAATGAGTAGGTGGGTTTGAGTCCCATTGGCTGTGGCTGCAAGCAGTTCCCGTCACTTCTGCAACCTCGGTTCCCCTGCCCCTACAATGGAACTAACAGTAGCGACCGTGCCCCACTCATGGGGGGTGTGGTGAGATTTAGAAGAGTAGGAGGCAGGATTTTGAAAGTGCTTTGTAAACTCAGGAGAGGTTTACAAATGGGAAGTACGACACTAATAGAAAGAGTAGTAGAAACAGCATCAGTGTAGCAATAACGGCCCCTGTGGTCACTGCGTTAAAAGTAGGATGATGCTATCATGATCATTCCTGGCAGTGGCAATAGAAGTATTCATGAGAATAGTCACCGTACTGGTGATGGCAGTGATGGTCATATTAATGGTGGTCATAAGAATAACATTATTGGGGCCAGGCGTGGTGGCTCATACCTGTAATCCCAGCACTTTGGGAGGCCGAGGCGGGCAGATCATCTGAGGTCAGGAGTTCGAGACCAGCCTGGCCAACATGGTGAAACCCCGTCTCTACTAAAAATACAAAAATTATTCTCCGGTTTCTCTTCAGATCGTATAAATCTTTCGCCTTTTACTAAAAATACAAAAATTAGCCTGGCATGGTGGTGCACTCCTGTAATCCCAGCTACTTGGGAGGCTGAGGCAGGAGAATTGCTTGAACCTGGGAGGCAGAGGTTGCAGTGAGCCAAGATCGCACCACTGCACTCCAGCCTGGGCGACAGAACAAGACTCCGTCTAAAAAATAAATAAATAAATAAAAATAAGAGTAACATTAATTGGTAGCAGGAGAGAAAAGAAGGAAGAACATTCCAGGAGGAAAACAGGTTCTGATTGCAGTTACAAGAGACAGAAATCCAATTCAAATTAGCTTAAGCTTGAAAAAAATGGGAGGGGTGATGCAACTGCAAAGTTCAGAAGTGGTTCTGGCTCTGGCCCAGATACATAGGCCCTCGAACAATACCATCAGTGCTTGTCATTGCAACTCAGTCTCTCTCCATCTTTTGTCTCTGCCCTCCCCTATGAAGGCTTCACTCTCAAGCAAGCTCTTGGGGCTCCCAGGCTTCCTATCTCCCAGCTAGACAGTCTGCCTCAAAAGAGAACTCCTGGCCGGGCACAGTGGCTCACACCTGTAATCCCAACACTTTGGGAGGCCAAGGCCGGTGGATCACCTGAGGTCAGGAGATCGAGACCATCCTGGCTAACACGGTGAAACCCGGTCTCTACTAAAAATACAAAAAATTAGCTGGGCATGGTGGCGCATGCCTGTAGTTCCAGTTACTCGGGAGGCTGAGTCAGGAGAATCGCTTGAACCCAGGAGGCGGAGGTTGCAGTGAGCTGAGATCGTGCCATTGCACTCCAGTCTGAGCGACAGAGTGAGACTCCATCTCAAAAAAACAAACAACCAAAAGACAAAAAAACAAAGAGAACTCTTCCCCCATGGTTGCAAAGTTCCAAGATCCACTCTCATGAAGCCATCTTGTGTCACAAGCCCATCCCTTAGTCAGTCATGAAGGCTGGGAGGGTTGGTCTATGCTGATTGGACCAGGCTGAGTCACATGGCCACTCCTGGAGCTGGAGGTGGCCTCAGAGTAGAGACATCAGAAGAGGGTGAGAGAGAGGTGCAGGGCAGAGGACCAGCGGGTGGCCTTCAGAGGCAGGACCAGGTAAAGATGCCATGGGTCCCAGGACCTGGTGCTTGGTAATGCTCAACAATTAATGTTTGTAATTGTAAAACATTAATGTGCTGTAAGGATAGGGAACAACCCATAGGTTGTGAGGTAGAGCAGCCCTGGGTTCAAATTCCAGCTCTGCTACTTGTTAGCTGTGTGGCCTTGGGCATGGCACTTGACCTCTCTGTGGCTTGATTTCTTCATCTGTAAAATGGGATGATAATGATGGATTGTTTTGAGTATTAAATGAGTTATTGCATTCAAAGCGCTTAGAAGAGGGCCTGACACATTATAAGTACTCAGTAAATGTTAGTTATTATGTTCATTATCTATTCAGTGGACTTAATGGTGCCAACTTAAATGACTCACTAGGATTAAAATCTCTTCCCTCCACCTGGATGCTCCTTTCCCAGATCTTCGTACAACTCGATCCTCCATCTTTGGGTCTCAGCTCAGATGTCACCTCCTCAGAGAAGCCCTCCCTGACTACCATAGTGGATGATGTCCCTACACCCAATCACTCTCTATCCCATTAGCCTACTTTCTTGCACCTTGAAGAGATCCTTGTTAATTTACCTATTTCCTCATTTCATGTCTGCTTCCCCCACCCAAATGTCAGTTCCCTGAAGACAGAGTCTGTTGTGATCACTGCTGTGTCCTCAGGATCTGGAAAAGTGTTTGGCACATAGCTTGGCTCCATAAATGTTTGATGAATGAATGCCCCTTTTCTTCGCCAATAGTGTTTCTGTGCTGCATCACGCATCAGGGAGGACACTGGAGCAAAGATGTAGCAATGGGGGAGGGGTGCAGAGATGCATACCCCAAATAACTGGAGTGCAGCTTCGGGGGGAGACCTAGGTGAGCCTGCCACCCTCTGTCCCCCAAGAAGGGCTCTCTTAGGTCCCTGTCCCCGGTTGTGTAGAGGGTCTTAGCTCTGGGTGGCCTAAGAGGACAGGAGTGTTCTTCTTGACTTGGGTCATCCTAGCCAAGGTCAGGCTAAAGCCAGCAGGCCTGGGATTACACACCTTTGCACATCCAGCTGCTTAGCCGGATTAGTGCAGATGCCACGCCCACAGGCGCAGGCCCAAGACAGGGGCTCCAGGAGGGTGAGTCACAGGCCACCTCTCCCTCCTACTCCTCTGGCCCTTCCTACCCTGGAGAAGCCTCAAGACCTACCAGAGACCTGACAGAGTGGCTGTATTTTCTGTGTATATTTTCATTACTGTTTATTGAACATCTACTGTGTACCAGGCCCTGAACGGGACACTTTACAGGCTCTCAGTCAGTCCTTCAGTCTGGGAGACTATAGCTCATTTATTTATTTTTAAAATTCAGTTCCTCAATAGTTATTAAGCACCTACTATGTACCAGACACAGGTCTAGGCATGAGAGATGCTGAAGTTACAAAGATGGTCCCTGCTTTCATGGAGCTTTTAGAGGAAAAGACAGGCAGGGAGTAAATATTTTCATTTTTTAATTTTTTATTTTTTTTTTAGAGATGGGGTCTCGCTCTGTCACTCAGACTGGAGTGCAGTGGTACGACATGGTTCACTGCAACCTCGACCTCCTGGGCTCAAGCGATTCTGCCACCTCAGCCCGCCAGGTAGCTGGGACTACAAGTGCACGCCACCTCACCCGGCTAATTTTTGTATTTTTTGTAGAGACGGGGTTTTGCCATGTTGCCCAGGCTGGTCTCAAACTCCTGAACTCAGGCAATCTGCCTATCTCGGCCTCTCAAAGTGCTGGGATTACAGGCATGAGCCACTGCGCCCGGCCATGAATATTTTTTAAATGCCCTTCAGCTCCTCAAGCCAGAGGTGAAGAAGGCGGGAAGGGAAAATGTGGATGGGCAGGTAGAACTTTCTCATGTACTCTATAGGCCTAGGAAGGATGTTTGTGGCCCATAACCCACGGCTGGTTGTGGGGAGCTTTGCCGTCTGTGAGAGAGTAGAATATGAGCAAGCTTTTACCACAAATGTTTGTTGAATGACTGAATGAATATTCTGCTGTTGCTCAGAAGCCTTCCCAAGCTCCCCATTGTCTGCGGGGTCTGATCCAGACCCCTCAGCCGATGTTCACAGCGCCCCCATGATCTGGCCCCAGGTGCTCTTCCAATTCCTCTCCATCTCAGGAAACACCACCAGTATCCTCCCAGTTGCTCAGGACAAAACCCTGGGATTCCATCTTGACTCTTCTTTCCTTTGCCCCACACATCTGAGCCATCAGCAGTTTGGTTGATTTCACCTCCAAAATATAACTTGAATTTGTCTTCTCTATTGTGAACAGCCACTGTCTCTTGCCTGGACACCTACTACAGCCTCCTCACTTTCATTCCTGCTTCTATTCCAGTCCCCCTACACGCTGTTCCTAGGTGCAACTGGGGGATCTTTTATTTTATTTTATTTTATTTTATTTTATTTTATTTTATTTTGAATTGCAATTTCACTCTCGTTGCCCAGGCTGGAGTGCAATGGCGCAATCTCGTCTCACTCTATCCTCTGCCTCCCAGGTTCAAGCAATCCTCCTGTCTCATCCTCCCAAGTAGCTGGGATTACAGGCGCCTATCCCCGTGCCCGGCTAATTTTTGTGTTTTTAGTAGAGACGGAGTTTCACCATGTTGGCCAGGCTGGTCTCGAATTCCTGACCTCAGGTAATCTGCCCGCCTCAGCCTCCCAAAATGCTGGGATTACAGGCGTGAGCCACCACACCTGCTAGAGCTAGGGGATCTTTAAACCTACATTAGGCCATGGCCCTGTGGCTCCCAGGATTCTCAGGTTAAAAACATCCTATCAGGCCTTCAAGGCCTGCCTCCCTTCTCTCTTCGACCTCATCTGTCACGCCCTTTGTCTTCCTCCCTAGCACCAGGGACACTGGTCTCCTTTCTCCTCCTCTTCTTGCCAAACTCTTCCCTGCCCCGGAACCCTTGCATTTGCTGTGACTGCTGCCCGGACTGGCCTTTCCCCAGATCTTTGCGAGCTGGCTCCTTTGCATTCCTCAGATCCCCACTCACGCATCACCTCCTCAGGGAGGCCCTCCAAAGCCACTTGAGCTAAAGCAGTCCCCTATCTCCTGCCTGTCTTTTTTTATCCTATAATTCTGCTTTACTGAGGCGTGGCAGGATGAGTGGTAGGGACTAGGAGGCGCTTCAGAGCAGTCTAGAAGCAGGAGAGACGAGGGGAAAATGCAGCCAGGGGCTCTAAGGAAGCAGCGACACGGCTTCTCTGCAGACATACGGATGGATGAGGGGCTGGCCCAGGCAGGGATTCCATCCCCATATTCCTGATCCAGGGCGTCTCGTGGACCCAGCTCTTGGCTCAGCATTCCCCAAGGAACCCATGACTGCTTCTCTGGCACTGTTTAATCTTTTCCCTCATCGCTGGCTACACTTCTAATGATTTATTCCTGGGCTCCCAAACCCAGATTCCTGCAGAAGCCAAGCAAGCCTCATAAACAACACGCACAGGGTGCATGTGAGATTTTAGAGTGCAGGCCTGGACTTAACACCGCGCAGCAGCAGCCCGGGCTTGCCACAGAGCAGCGTGGACCAAGAATACCCAGAGCTTCAGATTTTTCTTGAGAAGCTCGAATGTGAATTCATAGGGAAAATCAATGTTGGCAACAAATTCACTGTGTGAGCCAAAACTCCCTGCCGGTGGATGAGGGGCCCTCCTGTTGGCAGGGTGGCCTCGGTTCACATGCATACCCTGGGGTACACATTTGCCATGCACGATTTCATTGCTGCCTGACAACCACCTGTGCAGGGGGTATTATTCTGAGCCCCATTTTACAGATGAGGAAGCTGAGGCTCAGGGAGATAATGGGATCATCCATGCCAGAGTTCCACCTATATCTAGAACTCATCTGCTTGCCCAAAAGCTGAAGAGGTTCCAAACTCTGTACTAAGAGTGTCTACCTGTTTTGTCTGACTTCAACTTCCAATTCTGCCTGTTTCACGCGGGAGACTCAGAGAGGTTAAGTAATGTACTGAAAGTCACCCAGCTGGCACGGACCAGGATTGGAACTCAACTTTGTCCAAAGTCAAAGTTTGTAGGCTAACCCCTTACTCTCTGTCCAGTTCCAATGTGAAGGAGCTTTGAGAAGTTCAAGTGACAGAATCCTTTTGGTACTGAAACAATATTCTGTGCAAGATCCTACTAAGCGTAAGCTCCTGAGAAGTGCTAGGACTTCTGGCCCTTCTGTGGAAACCCTGTGTTGCAGCCAGGACTCTTGGATGACACTTTTTTGGAGAGAGTGGGATCCTCAGGAATTTTGTTCAAATGCTGACATCTGACTGCTGGTTCACTTTGTATGTCAACTCCTGGGCTTTGGTTCCTGCTCCTGCCAGACCCCAGTGCAGGCTGGGAAAGTTTGGAGGATTCCAGATGCAATCTAAAATCTGCCCAGAAGCTTGGAGCTCATGGGGGAGCTTCCACCAGTGGGTATACCTCCTCCCGTCCTTCTCTCCACCACTCCTTGGTCTATGGAAGAAGGGAACTGGCATTTCTTGAGGACCTGGTAGGCTCCATGCACTTTCTTTGTGATATCTCAGTGTGATTCAGCCCCTTCCTTCCTATGGATCCTAAAAGCAAGTCATTTTGCCTCTATGAATCTTAGCTCTCTCACCTGTAAAATTAAGATAACAATTTTGTTAAGTCAGGTCACTTTATTTGCAAGGGTCAGAAATCCAGCCCAACTGGCCTAATCCAAAAAGAGCATTCATCAGTTCATATTGTTGAAAAATCCAAAGGGATGGCTTCAGGGATGGCTGGATCCAGGTGCTCAAATAATGTCATTAGAAACCTGTCTTTGTGTCTTGGCACAGAGTCCCTCTGCTTTGGCTACATTCTTGGGCAGATTTTTTTTTTCCCCAGAGAGCCAGAGTTGACTCTCCAGCCCCTTCTGGTTGGTATCCTGTCAACTCAACAGCCCCTGCTGAAAGAAACCACCTCTTTCCCAATAATTCGAGAAAAAGTTCCAAGATGAACCCTGATTAACCAATTTGTGTCATGCCCACACTACTAAAGTAATCTCTGTGGCCAGGGAGATGAATGATCCTAACTGGTAAGCTTGGATCTCACTGTTACCCCCTGAAACTGAGAAACAGGGTCAACTTCACTTAATACGTGATTGTGGAGGAGGAACGATTCCCAAAAAACAATGCTAAACTATCCAAAAACATATCTACCATGCTAATACCTACCTCCTAGGTACTTGTGAGGATTAAATGAGATAATATGCTGTGCCTGGCTCCTGGTACATGCTCAGTAACTCCATAGCTAGCCTTGTCAACTCCCTCCTGAACCCCTGACTATCCATCTCTGACCCAGCCTCAGAGTGAGACAGGCATGAATTCAAGTCCTAATCCTGCTGTGTGGCTCTGGGCATGTTATTTAGTGGCTCCAAGCCTCAGATCCATCCTCTGAAAAATGAAGGTGAAAAGAGGAGCTACTTCCTGGGGTGATGGTGAATAAACGCTTTGGTACCTTACACGTCGCAGGTGTGCAGTAAATGGTGGCTTCCCCTCTTGCCAGTTTTCTCTCTCTGTGCACACCTGCCCCAGTCAAACTGAATTAACTATTGTTCCCCACCTCCAACCTTTTGAATATGCAGTTACCTCTGCCTAGAACACCCCCTACTCCCATCTCTGCCTGCTGGAATCCATCTCTAGCCCTCACACCCCAGCCCAGATGTTTCCTCCTCCAGTGGAACCTCACCTTTTTGAGGCTTGGTTTTCATAATTGCAAAGCAGGAACACCTCCTGGGGTTGAGATAAGGAGTAAATGAGATTGGTCATGCAATGCGGTTGGCGCAGTGCCTGATTTGGTGAGAAATCAATAAATATCAGCTGTTATTATATCATTAGTATCAGGCATTCAGCTGCTAATTCAAGCTTGCATTTCCCAATAATGCCTTGCATAGGAGGGGTGCTCAGTAAACATACCGCATTTGGGTGGTCCAGTTGGGGTCATGGCTTCTAAACCCATTCATCCATCCATCCCTCCATCCAGCTGACCAACCGACAAACCATTCGCCTATTCATTCATTCAGGCAGTCATTTAGTGCACCAGTATTTGTTGAGTGCCAACCCCATCTCTGGCTCTGTGCTGGGCAGTGGGGATCCAGCCTTGTGAAACAGACACAGTCCCTGCCCTCGATGTGCTAACCTGGGTTGGTGGAGAAGCAGAAAATAAATGAGTAAACAAACAAATAAACAAAACGACTTGGTCGGGCATGGTGGCTCACACCTATAATCCCATCCCTTATCCCTTTGGGAGGCTGAGATGGAAGGATTCCTTGAGCCCAAGAGTTTGAGACCAGCCTGGGTAACATAGTGAGACCTCATCTCTACAAAAAGAAAAAGGAAAAAAGAAAAAGGAAAATAGCTAGGCATTGTGGCGCACATCTGTGGTCCCAGCTACTCAGGAGGCTGAGGTGGGAGGATTGCCGGAGCCTGGGAGGTCAAGGATGCAGTGAACCATGATCACACAACTGTACCCTTTTGAGACCCTGTCTAAAAAAAAAAAAAGTGACTGCAGATTGTGACAAATCACCAAGGAGGTAAAACAGTGCAGCAAGAGTGAATGACTGAGGAAGAGGTTTTTTCCTTTGTTTTTTTGTTTTTTGGTTTTTGTACTTTTTTTTTTTTTTTTTTTTTTTTTGACATGGAGTCTCGCTGTGTCTCCCAGACTGGAGTTCAGTGGCACGATCTCGGCTCACTGCAAGCTCCGCCTCCTGGGTTCACACCATTCTCCTGCCTCAGCCTCCCGAGTAGCTGGGACTACAAGCGTCCGCAACCATACCTGGCTAATTTTTTGAATTTTTAGTAGAGACGGGGTTTCACCATGTTAGCCAGGATGGTCTCGATCTCCTCACCTCATGATCCACCCACCTTGGCCTCCCAAAGTGCTGGGATTACAGGCGTGAGCCACCACGCCCAGCCGGAAGAGGTTATTTTTAATCAGGCAGTGAGGGACAGCCTCTCTAAGGAGAGAATGTGAGGGATAAGAAGGAGCCAGTCACAGACAATCTGGGATGAGGACGTTCAAGACAGAGAAACAGCAAGTGCAAAGGTCCTGAGGCAGGAGTGGGCTTGGCATGTGGAAGAGCAAACAGGTGGCCAGTGTGGCTGGAAGGGAGTGACCGTGTGGGAGAGCACAGAGGAAAAGAGATCAGAGAGGGCAACATGGGCCAAGTCAGGCAGGGCTCTGCAGCCTCCATAAGAGTTTGGACCTTGTTTCGAGTGCAGCAGGACACCACTGGAGGACTTTAAGAAGGACAGTGATGAAACCTGATTTCAAAGACTGCTGTGACAGGGCAATCAAAGGCCTGACTCAACTTAATTCAGTCTAGGAAAAGCTGGTGACATTGCTACTGAGTCCTGAAAGAAGGAAGAAAGCAAATTGGTGAAGGGGCAGGGGAGGTGACGGGAAAACGTTTCTCCAGGCCAGGCCCAGGGAACAGCAAACGAGAAGGTGCGGAGGTCTCTGTTGATCTCTTAGAACAGGAAAATGAGAGTCTCCTGAGAGTCCGGAAAGGGAAGGAAGGAAGGGTGTGGAGTGGAGCTGGTTAAGGACACAGGGAACTACTCAAGCTCCATGGAGTGGAGTTGTGTTCATAGCAACTTGTTCCCAGTCCATTGCTATGTTTATTCTGGGCAACCGGTGTCTTTTTGCCTGTGTTACTATCAGATGGGTTGGCAGTCCATGTGTAAGTTGTACTCTGTATTCTCCACATACTGCAGAATTACTGGGCTAACCTTTGTGGTGCTGATTAGAATCTAGGCCTGGCTGCTATAACAAAGAGAGACAGGGAGAGAAGTATATTTCTCTCATCAGTCCACATGAAAATAGTCCAGAACTAGTACCATGGCTCTATAAAGTTATCATGGCCCCGGCCTCATTCCACCATTCTGCTCTGCTTTTCCCAGAGCGGGGTTTTCAGTCTCATGACTCTCAGTGGCTGCTAGAGTTCCAGCAATCATGTAATCATCCCTGGCAGCAGGATAGAGGAAGATCTAAAAAGAGGAGGCAGCCTTCCCTGCTTTAAAAAGATTCTGGGGCTTGGTGCCGTGGCTCATGGTGAAACCCCGTCTCTACTAAAATACAAAAAAATTAGCCAGGCATGGTGGTGCGCACCTGTAATCCCAGCTACTCAAGAGTGCGCACCTGTAATCCCAGCTACTGATTACATCCATGGTGCTGTGCACCTGTAATCCCAGCTACTGATTACATCCATGGTGTTGCGCACCTGTAATCCCAGCTACTGAGGCAGAGAATCGCTTGAGCCTGGGAGGCAGAGTTTGTAGTGAGCCAAGATTGTGCCACTGCACTCCAGCTTGGGCGAGAGAGTGAGACTCCATCTCAAAATAATAATAATAATAATAATAATAATAATACAAAAAACAACAAAAAAAGAGATTCTGGAAGTCCCACACAACACTCCCACTCCCATCTTATTGACCAGATCCAAGCATGTGACCTCCATCTAGCTGCAGGGGAGGCTGAGGCTTGGCGGTGTGATCTTTAAGCAAAGTAGTCATAGAAGCCAGTTGAAAATCAGGATTCGGTGAAAGAGTAGAATATGGAGACTTGTCCTTGCACACATGGCTGTCCTCAAAGTGGCCCGAGGCCCCTAGAGATCTCACCCCTTAGCCTCAAGAATTGAGAGAATGTGAGGTGGCAGGGCGAGGCCCCCAAAGGTTGAAGCCAAAGCTCAAAATTGCATGACCAGAGTCACCTCCTTGTCACTTTCCTGGACAATTAATGCAATTATTCCTTACATTCTAATGAGTCAACCTCCCCTTCAACAACCAGACCAAGGACTTGGAGTGTTGCTGCCCTGAATGTTTTCATGTGGAACAGCTGAATAACTGAAGGAATCTTCCAGGAGAACCACAAGAATGGATGTCCTTATTTTCCAAAGGAGATCCTTAGTGGGGGACGAAAAAGGGAGTCAGAGGAAGACTGCTGCTAACGATACTAATAAAAATAGCATGTTCTGCACCCATTGTGTGTGGCCTAGAGGCACCCTAAGGTCTGTCCCCCTTACCACATTCCTTACTCTCCCCTCCACTTACCCTACTTCAACCACACCTGCCAAACACATTCTTACCTCAGGGCCTTTGCACTTACTGTTCCCTCTGCCTGGAATGCTTTTCCCACTGATGGTCATGTGGCCCACTCCTCCTTATCATTCAGGTCTCAGCTCAAATGTCACCTCCACAAGGAGGTCCTCCTTGATTACCCCAGCTAAAGTAAACCGTCTCATAGTCATTCTCTTTCCCCTGACCAGCTTCATTTTTTCATAGCAATTATCATAGCCTGAAATGATCCTGTTGACTTATTACTGTGCACTCTGTGCCCCTTCCCTCTATAAAACCCTCAGCTCCGTGCAAACTGGGATTTTTGCCTGAATTGTTTACTGCAGTATCACCAGGGCCTAAAGGATTACCTGGCACATCCCCACATGAATGAATGAATGAATGAATGAATGAATGAATGAATGAGACAAATCCTTATAAGAATCTGACCATGGGCCGGGCGCGGTGGCTCAAGCCTGTAATCCCAGCACTTTGGGAGGCCGAGATGGGCGGATCACGAGGTCAGGAGATCGAGACCATCCTGGCTAATATGGTGAAACCCCGTCTCTACTAAAAAATACAAAAAACTAGCCGGGCGAGATGGCGGGCGCCTGTAGTCCCAGCTACTCGGGAGGCTGAGGCAGGAGAATGGCGTAAACCCGGGAGGCGGAGCTTGCAGTGAGCTGAGATCCGGCCACTGCACTCCAGCCTGGGCGACAAAGCGAGACTCCGTCTCAAAAAAAAAAAAAAAAAAGAATCTGACCATGTAGGTATTAATAGTCCCTTTTTATAGATGGGGAAACTGAAGCTCAGGGAGATGAAGTTCCTTGTGTAAATTCAAACAGCCAGTAAATGTCAGGGGCAAGATTTGATCCCAGGTCTTGCTGATTCCACCCTTCTCTTTGGCCTCCCTCCATTGAATAACAACAATAGCTCATTGTAACAGCTCCCGCCATTAGAACAGTCTTCCTGATATCAAGGCGAAGTACTCCTCACGGCTTGGAAACAAACGAACATCTGACATTCATCGAGGCCTTATTGCATGCCAGGTACCACATGCATTCTCTCATTGAATTCCCATATGACAACCCAGTGAGGGAGGAACCCTGGTGGTCCCCGTTGCACAGATGAAGAAATGGAGGCTCAGGAAGGTTGAGAAACTTATCCAAGGCCTCACAGCTGGAAAATTAGGAAACAGATGAAAATGTAAGTCCCGGTTCTTAACCAACGCATTCTAGTGCCTCCCTCCCCCTGGATCCAGCTCGTTCATTCCTTATCAAATTTCATTTATCCTGCCTTCTTTCTTTGATGAATGAATGAAAATAGGGCTCACTGTAAAAGACAGTAGATGAAAATTCACATACAAAGAGTCTTCCTGATCATTTCAACCCTTTTCTGGCCAACCTCTTGTCAGATCTGATGAGATCATCATTATTTTTAACTTCGTGCTGTCACTGCCAAAGGGGTCGGACCACCGGGTGGGGGAAGCTTCAGTTCAGCCACTATCTTGATGTTCTCCTGTGTTGCCATTACTAATACTACCCCCAAACCCTTGTGGCTTTACCAGGATCTTTATGTTTTATTTTTATTTCTTTAGAGACTGGGGGGGAGGGAAGGTCTCACTATGTTCCCCACGCTGGTCTCGAACTCCTGGCCTTAAGTGATCCTCCCATCTCAGCCTCCCAAAGTGCTGGGATCGTAGGTGTGAGCCACCATGCCCGTTTTCCAGGATCTTTGTAAGCCATTCATCTTTGTCTGAGAGGACTAGTTAGCTTAAAATCAGAGAATAGAATCTGTAATCTGACTCGACCAGATGAATTAGTCAGAAGATGCTAGATTGTGCTACAATAATGAACAAATCCACAATCTCTTGACTTTACCCATCAAAGTTTGTGTGTGAAGAACTCACACCCACTCTTAAATGCCTCTGCCAGTATCCACACAGAGCCCAGGCAGAACCAGATATCTCCGCCCCACTGCCTCTAGGAAATAGACATTATGCCCAGGAAGAAGACTGGAACCAGACACCCATGAGTGCTAGAAGTCTGTCCACCCCAGACACACATACGTGGCATTGTGGCCATCAGACAAAAATGTGACGGCTTCCTTGCCGACCCCGCTAAGCTGAAGCACCCCTACTCTTCCCCCAGGGCACTTCTCCTTTCTCCAAGGCTGCCTGACATACGGCGTGAACAAAGATCCCGACGTTAATTCGTGGACTTAACATCAGGAAAACTTGATTTCTTGTTTTGTTTGTTTGGTTTACAGTAAAGGGTAGAAATGCCAGTCATTTGTTTCTGCACTCCAGTGTATCATATTTTGCACACACCCATACTGGGGACCATCTCCTTAGCCTGTTATAAAGCATTTTGTAAGTTTCAAAGCACTTACTGTGTCCCCCGGAGGACACAGTAAGAGACCAGAGGCCTCACTATTGAGGGAGGGAATTATGTGTATCACTTTTGGGTGCAGGCATTTAAGAGCAAGTGTGACTTGTCCACACTGTCCCTTCCTCTGCCTTGGCAAGACTGGAGGCCACCTATTGAGATGGTAGAGCCACTAGATCCTTGCCACCTAGAAAGGAACTGTACTGGAGACCCATTAGACTCTCAGTGGATCCTGCATGAGAAAGATCAGAGATGTGATGACACTTGCCTAAGGATGCCCAGCCAGAATTAAAAGTAGGTCTCCAGACTACCCACGTGTCCATTTCACCTCTGTATGAATCTCTAGTGAGACTAAACTGCTATAATTTCATAATAGATGAGAAAGATCTATTGTTAAGCCGCCCAAATGTCTCTTTCAAAAAGTAGATTGGACATTAACCAGAAAATCTGGCTATTATCAAAAAAAGACCACTCACAGAGCCATTATTCTGACATTAGCCAGAGTAGCACCTAACCCCAGCATCTCTCCAGACTCACGTAATTAGCTTCCATTAGCAACCCCAGCCACCTTGGTCAAGCTCTCAGAGACTACCCTCCCCAATTCCCCTCCTGCCAGACTCAGAGGACAAGGGAACTGGTTTGTGGCCGGCAGAACCTGGGGACATTGTCCTTGCCTAACACTTCCTGCACTCCTCATTTTTCATTCAATACATTGCTCTCAACAACAGGAATGGACCCATGCCATTCATCACAGTTAACACTGACAGTTCCTCCCTCAACTGCTCATGTCCTCGGCAAATATAGGGAATTGGCAATCACCCAGGCAGGGAGCACACTGTCCCGCATTTCTCCCCTCCAGAGACAAGCCTCCTCATCCTCTCTTCCCTCTGCAGGGATCAGTTTTGAGTCCCTCCTCCTCCTCCACCAGAGACCATTGTCCTCAGGTGGGCACGAGATGGTGACATCACCACCTCCCAGAATTCCTGCCTTTGGAGAGGCTTGTGGGAACCTGGCTGGCCTGTTAGGAAGACATTGCCCAACCCAGGGCTTGTTAAGAAGAGTGCAGTTACCTCAGGGAGACGGTTCAAGTGAAGGCATAAGTTAAAAACCAGACCCCAGGATATTAGGATAAGAAAGGTCCCAAGTATATATATTTTTTAAAATAAAGAAGGGCATCAAAGTCTAGTAAACATCAATTTAAACTCTTTCTCTACTAGTTTCTTCTTCTTCTTCTTCTTTTTTTTTTTTTTGACAGAATTTTGTTCTGTTGCCCAGGCTGGAGTGCAGTGTCACTACTCTGCCTCCCAGGCTCAAGCGATTCTCTTGCCTCAGCCCCCCGAGTAGTTGGGATTACAGTCATATGCCACCACACCTGACTAATTTTTGTATTTTTGGTAAAGACAAGGTTTCACCTTGTTGGCCAGGCTGGTCTCAAACTCCTGCCCTCAAGTGATCTGCCCACCTTGGCCTCCCAAAGTGCTGGGATTACAGGCCTGCACCACCATGCCTGGCCATCTATTATTTTCTTAAGTGTTCCTCTGGATATTTCTCCTCT
Source organism: Macaca fascicularis (assembly GCF_037993035.2). Classification (NCBI taxonomy): domain Eukaryota; kingdom Metazoa; phylum Chordata; class Mammalia; order Primates; family Cercopithecidae; genus Macaca; species Macaca fascicularis. The sequence continues at coordinate 105,467,513 of NC_088384.1, read as the reverse complement.
AAGCCTGAGTTTCCCCAATTATGAAACAGGTGGAGGCACAGCACAGCCTGTAGGACTGTTATCAGGATGAAATGAGATCCTTTGTTGCATAGATATGTATTGAAAACCAACTATGTGCTCTAAGGATTCAAGATAGAGAAAAATCAGATATAACCCCTGCCCTCACACTGCTTACAGTCTGCAGAGGTGGACATTACTGCAAAATTGCAACTTGAACAGTGTTATGAAGAAAAGGATAATAGTGCTATGAGAGTCTGTGATTGGGATTTGACTTGGTTAGGAAGGTCAAGGATGGCTTCCTCGAACAGGTGCTCTTGAGCTAAAAAGGATGAGTAGGAAGTAACCAGGCAGAGTGAAGGGAAAAGCATTCCAGGCAGAGGGAACAGTGTGGGAAAGGCCCCGTGGCAAGAAGATAGTGGAGACTATGAACGACCAAAGGAAGGTTACTGATTAATGTACCTGAGAGGAGAGGGCAGAGAGGATCATGGAACAAGAGAAGGCTGGAGAGTTAGGCAGAGAGAGACTAAACAGCTGTAACAAAGACCCCAAAATACAGTGAGTGACTTAAACAAGATGGATGTTATGAGATAGACCAGGAGCTGGCAAACTTTTTCCGTAAAGGGCCAGTCTAGCGCTGGGATTCGTTTCCATCTCAGATCCAAGACAGTTGCTCCAGCTCTGCCCAGCACATCTGCCTCCCAGCCAGCAAGAAGGAGGAAAAGGAGACAGGGCTTGTATTATTTCTGCTCACCTTCCATTGGCCAATGTTAATCACATGGCCACATCTAACTGCAAGGGAAGCTGGGAAATGTAGTCTTTATTCTGGTTAGCCCTGGGTCCAGCTAAAACTCTATGACAATGGAAGAGGGGAAGAACAGATATTGGTGACAGCTAGTGGTCTTTGCAATAGTGGGCCAGAGAGTGGTTTTGGGGAGGCCAGAAAGAAGTATTGATGCGGGAGGGTGGGGGCTGTGCAGGTGGAGAGAATGGAACGGATGCACAGATGTTGGTGAACTTGAATTGATCAGACTTAGCAACCACTATATTCTTGCCATGGGGCCTTTCCCACACTGTTCCCTCCGCCTGGAATGCTTTTCTCTTCACTCTGCCTGGTTACTTCCTACTCATCCTTCTTAGCTCTTAGCCTGCCCCCTGCAGGCTCCTGACTCCTGACTCCTGGGTATGGGGAAACAGAATAGGGCAGTGTATAGCACGTGTGACCCCCATATTCCTGGTTTGTGGAGTCCGATGCAGATCTTGTCCGGAAAGTTCTTCACACCCTATGGCAGGTGTTGTCTTCATTATCGCCTCAGGTGGGTCAGTGACTGCAAACCCAGCTGCCTCAGAAACGGATCACAAAACAGGTGAAGGGCCTGTGGCACACTGGGCAGCCGGTTCCCTGTCCCAAGGGGTTGCTATTCCTTAGCTCCAGCCAGTGGTTGCCACTGGGAATGCAGGTTGACTGAAGACAGAGCATCTAATTTTCCAAAAGAATCTGAAAATCTGGATTTTTACGTAAAATCTCCCAATTTTGAAACTCGGTCAACCAAGTAAAAATAAACTTCCCAGCAGCAAAGCCTCTGGGTTATAAGGGCTAGGGCGCCCTCCACATTGGCCCTGCATCCTCTTTCCATCTTTGAGACTGTTTTCTTCTCATGGCAAAGCCCTCTGCCTTCATCCTTTGTTGTACAAGCACGGGATTCCTGTCCCTTTGAGCCCACGAGCGCCCCCTGCAGGCTCCTGACTCCAATGTCTCACCAATCCTCTGCCAGGAGCCACTGCCTATAGGGGATGCGGGCAACCCCATCAGACTGCTCCCAATCCCCTTAATCGGATCTGCACCAGTGACCCTTCTAATTAAAACTCCCCAGCTATAATCCCCACTTAAAGCTGGGGGAAGCGGAAGCACCATAAAAGGACCGAAGGTTTGATGGGCCAGCAGTCGCCTCCTCCTATGCCCTTGAAAATGTCTTGGGGAGACCCACAGACCTGAGTTCAAGTCTGCGGGTCTGGAACTACCGCTCACAAGTTGCGAGACTCTGGAAAAGTCGCTTCATTCTCTGAGCCTCGGTTTTCTTTATCCGTTTGTTCATTCATTTGTCAGCTATGTAGGACGCTCCCATCTGTACCAAGCACTGTTTCAGGAGCTGGGGACACGGCAGTGGACAAGACCGACCCAGTCCAGGCCCTCATGGAGCTGACACTTTAGTGTGGGACAGAAAGGAGAAAACAATTTCAGCTCAGCAGCACCAGGGCTGTGATCAGAGATGTGCAGGAGCTGTGGGAGCTCAAAGAAATGATATACCCAATGCAGACCGGGGGTCCAGAGAGGACTCGCTGGGGCAAGTGGCCCCAAAGCCGAGGCCTGAATAGGCAGCCAGAAGAAGTGGGTTTGGAGTAGGAGGAAGGGTACTCCAGGCAGAGGGAACAGCAAAGATCTAGAGCTGCAAGCACCCGTGGTGGTGTAGTTTGGCAACTGTAAGTGGTTTCTCCGGGATTCAGTGTGGAACACAGTGGGAATAGGGGAAATAGTCAGGGGAGAGAAGAAAGGTGATCTTAATATAAAGCCCAAATCTCTTCCTCAGATCTCATCAGGCTCACCCCGCTCTCCCGCTCTCACTCATGCAGCCCCAGCCACACTGAGTTTCTTTGGGTTGCTTGATATACCAGGCTTATTCCCACCCAAGGCTTTCATACGTGCTGTGCCTTCTGCCTAGACTGTTCGCATCTTTGAATGACACACACTGCTTATTTTTAAGTCTCAGCAACCAGACACCTCCTAAGAGAGGCCTGCCTTGACCACTCGGCCTCCTGTGGACACCCCTAGTGCTTCTCCATCGATCCCCCTGGTTTGCTTTTCTCAGTAACTCACAGCACCTAACACTATCTGACATCACCTTGCCTCTTTCCTGGTTTACATTTTTGGGTTTTTTTGGTCTGCCTCTCCCTACCAGTTCCATGAGGCTGGGAAATTTTCTTTCTTATTCATGCAGCACCCTCAGCAACTAGCATAGCACTTAGTAGTGCTCAATAAGCACATGCCAACTAAATGCACAGGAACTGGAACTTAACTGAGAGAATGAGGAGTCGCTGCAGGGCTTACAGCAGCTCTGTGGCTTGCTCAGCTTCTTATTCTCTCCTTTGAACTAGCCATATGTTGTGGGGATGGAAAGCAATGGGCCAGCATGGGCAACGTGCAAAACCCCATCTCTACAAAAAATACGAAAAGGGAGGTTGAGGCTGCAGTGAGCCAAGATCACACCCCTGCACTCCAGCCTGGGCAACAGAGTGAGATCCTGTCTCAAAAAAAAAAAAAAGAAAAAAGGCCCGGTGCAGTGGCTCACGCCTGTAATCCCAACACTTTGAGAGGCCAAGGCGGGTGGATCACCTGAGGTCAGGAGTTTAAGACAAGCCTGGCTAACATGGTGAAACCCTATCTCTGTTAAAAATGCAAAAATTAGCTGGACGTAGTGACCTGTAATCCCAGTCACTCAGGAGGCTGAGGCACAAGAATCGCTTGAACCCAGGAGGCGGAGGTTGCAGTGAGTCGAGATCGCAACATTGCACTCCAGCCTGGGTGACAGAGCAAGACTCTGTCTCAAAAAGAAAGAAAAGAAAAGCAATGGGCTTCTGTTTATGGAAAGCAACTTTTTATATAAGTTTATTGAGGCTTTACTTTACATATCATACAATGCGCACCCATTTCCAGCATACGATTCGATAATTTTTATTAAATTTTACCAAGTTGTGCAGCCTTTGCCCTAAATCAGTTTTTAGAACATTTTCATCCTAATGAGATCCTTTATGCTCATTAACTGTTAATCCCTATCTCCCACCCTGGCAACCACTGACCTACTTTCTGTCTCTATAGATTTGCTTTATCTGGACATTTCATATAAGTGGAATCATATAAGTGGCTTTTTGTGTCTAACTTCTCTCACTTATCATAATGTTTTCACGGTTCATCTGTGTCGTAGCAAATATCAGCACTTCATTCCTTTTTATGGATGAGAATATTCCATTGTATGGATAGCTGCATTTTGTTTATCCACTCATCAGTTGATGGACATTTGGGTTGTTTCCACTGTGGGGCTATTATGAATACCGCAGCTATAAACCTGCATGTTTATGAAGAGCAATTTGCAAGCCCTAAACACTAGGTGCAGCTTCCAGCTTGCCAAAGCTTCTAGTGTTACTGAACAGTATTGACCGCAATGGGCTGTGTGACTGTGGGCAAGTCTCTTCCATTCTCTGCTTGAGTTTCCTCATCTTCCCAGCGGGGAGCTTGAGCCCTTTTCTGTGCCCCAGTCTGTGCCTCATCCACCTTCCTGGAACAGCAGAGAAGTGTGCAGAGGCCACGATAAACAGACCTTAGGCCTCTCTGTGATCAACCACCAGAGTCAACAATTAGGATGAGGAGGGCCTGGTTCCAGCACTCCTGGATTCCACCCTGGGGATCCCCACCTGCCAATCTTTTCCCCCAGAGGACCAAAGCCCCCTCTCCCATTTGGTGCAGACAGGTAGGCTCCAGGATCCAGAACCTCTTCACAGGGAATTTGAGGACAGCCTCCCAGTCTCTGGTACTGGCTCCTGCCTCTGCTCCCCGGGTTCCTGGAGTTCTGCCAAGCCCAACTGGGCTCAGATCCCAGAAAAGCAGAGGCCTGTCCAGGCCTGAGCTGGGGCCGGGAGGACTCCCAGGTGGTGGCCAGTTCCCCACTCCTGGGGCTTATCCCAGAAACCAAATCAACACAGTCCATCTGGGTCCACAAGCTATTTAGAGGATGCATGCTGCCTTAGGCAGTCACTGGGGTCTATACACCTACTCCTGGTTCCAAAAGCAACCAGCACAGAGGTTAGGGGTGGGGCTGACCATAAATTATCTGAATAATAATTTATTTATTTGAGACGGAGTTTCCCTCTTGTCACCCAGGCTGGAGTGCAGTGGCTCGATCTCAGCTCACTGCAGTCTCCGCTTCCTGGGTTCAAGTGATTCTCCTGCCTCAGCCTCCCAGGTAGCTGGGATTAAAGGCGCCCCCACACCTGGCTAATTTTTGCATAGTTAGTAGAGATGGGTTTCACCATATTGGCCAGGCTGGTCTTGAACTCCTGACCTCAGGTGATCCGCCCACCTCGGCCTCCCAAAGTGCTAGGATTACAGGGGTGAGCCACCACGCCTGGCCCTGAATAATAGTTTAATAACATTATATATTAGGTAGCTTTTAGGTGTCAAGTGCTCAGTTACCTTCATCTTCATTTTAGAGAAAAGGAAACAGAGGCTCAGAGAGGGGGAGTGACTTGTCCAAAGCCACACAGCTGGGGATTAATAGCCCTGGGACTCAAACTCAAGTCCAAAATCAGCTTATAAATAAATGTAAAGAAATGTGGAGAAATAAATACTATTAAAGTTTAAAGTAACTGTGCCACTAGCTAAGGGCATTTTGAATTCATTGAATTCTCACTGCAGTCTTGCAATGATCCCCGTCTTACAGATGGGGAAACTGAGGCACAGAGGGCTTAACTCACGTTGGGAAGTTCCCCAGGCAGGAAGTGTGGCCCTAACTCTAAGGGCCTCATTGAGTCTGGAAAAGAAAAAGGTCTTGCAGGTGGGGCCAGGAGGAGTGGGTCAGGGGAGACCCCCACACTGCATTACCGCACATGCTGTGTGATGCACATTCACACAGACAGACGCCAGGTGTGCTTCGAACCTCCCAACCCAACCCTGAGCAGCAGGCACTCCCCCCTACCCCCACACCTTGGGGTCCAGTAGGGCCCCTGCCCCTGCTTTGCTCGTTTCCTAGGCCTCCTTGGGCTGAGGGATGGGGAGAGGGAAGGCAGTCTCAGTACAAAGTGGGTGCCTGCCTTAGGTCTGGACAATAGCTGGGTGCATAATTCATGCATCTGTCATCAGAACATCAATTATGTGGGCCTTCCCTGGAGTTGTCTGGGGGTTAGAAACCAAAGCAGGCTTCTCCTGCTAGCCTCTGGGGGAAAATAGGACCTCCCAGCTCTTAAAGGAACAGACTCCCCGGGAATCCATTCCTCCCTGTGCAGGCGCCCTCCTGCCAGAAGTCGCCAGACAAGAGCGGCTTCCTGTAGGGCTCAGCCCAAAGCCCACTGACTGACCTCTCTGACCCAGTCCGTGTCCCCAACTCCGCAATTGTGAGGGGCTGACTATTGGCATGTCCCAGAGTTTCTCAACCTCAGTACTAATGGCATTTCGGGCTGGATCATTCTTTGCCATGGGGGCTGTCCTGTGCATTGTAGGGCATTTAGTGACATCCCAGACCTCCACCCCCAAGATGTCGGGAGCACCCCCCCACCAGTTGTAATGACCAAAAATTTCTGCCAAAATTGCCAAGTGTCCCCTAGGAGTAAAAATCATCCCCTTAAAAACCACTAGTATGTCCTCATTTTACAAATAAGGAAACTGTGGCAGTGAACATTTGGATGCCCAAGGCCATCCCACCAATGAATGGCAAGAGCTAGAATTTCAACTCCAGGACCCACACTCCTCACCTCAACACAGGAGTGCTAAAAAGTGTGCTGCCAAGATGTTATTCCAACAATCACATATTTATTTTGGTGAATATTTAATACATATAGCCCTGGCATGAAAAATCAGCAATTTTGCATATTATTTCTTAGAATAAAGCTAAAATGAAACAAAGAAGGTGAGTAGGCTTTTTTGATTTTTTGTTTTTACCATTAAGGAAAGAGTGATACAAGTAGCAAAATACATACAGTATAGCGTCAAAACTGAGGGAAGTCCAGGAGCAGTGGCTCACACTTATAATCCTAGCACTTTGTGGGCCCTGGTGGGAGGATTGCTTGAGGCCAGGAGTTCAAGACCAGCCTGGGCAACATAGTAAGACCCCATCTCTACACAGGATAGCCAGGCATGGTAGCATGTGCCTGTAGTCCAAGTTTCCTGGGAGGCTAAGGCAGGAGGATCGTTTGAGCCTAGGCATTTGAGCTGTGATTGCACCACTGCACTCTAGCCTGGGCCACAGAGGGAGACTCTCTCTCTTAAAAAAAAAAAAAAAAAAAATAGCGCAACAAAATGACAATTTAGGGACCCATACATTCTTATTGAAAATCATACAGAGAAACCAAGGGATGAAAAACTGCACACAGAGGTTGTCTCTGGAGTGGGAAGGACACAAAGGAAGTGTCAGTGTTACTGCTGCCCATTCTGTCTCTCCATTTGGGTGGTGGGTTCTAGGTGTTCGTTTGATTATGGTTCATAAATTATATATAAATTAGGCCGGGCGCAGTGGCTCAAGCCTGTAATCCCAGCACTTTGGGAGGCCGAGACGGGCGGATCACGAGGTCAGGAGATCGAGACCATCCTGGCTAACACAATGAAACCCCGTCTCTACTAAAAAATACAAAAAACTAGCCGGGCGAGGTGGCGGGCGCCTGTAGTCCCAGCTACTCGGGAGGCTGAGGCAGGAGAATGGCGTAAACCTGGGAGGCGGAGCTTGCAGTGAGCTGAGATCCGGCCACTGGACCCCAGCCTGGGCGGCAGAGCAAGACTCCGTCTCAAAAAAAAAAAAAAAAAAAAAAAAAAAAATATATATATATATATATATATATATATATATAAATATAAATTAGGTCTACTTTTGTATATATCAAACGTTTTATTTTATTCATTTTTGAGCCAGAGTTTCGCTCTTGTTGCCCAGGCTGAAGTGCAATGGCATGATCTCGGCTCACCGCCACCCCCACCTCCCAGGTTCAAGCGATTTTCCTGCCTCAGCCTCCCGAGTAGCTGGGATTACAGCCGCCTGCCACCATGGTTGGCTAATTTTTTGTATTTTTAGTAGAGACGGGGTTTCACCACGTTGGCCAGGCTGGTCTTGAACTCCTGACCTCAGGTGATCCACCTGTCTCGGCCTCCCAAAGTGCTGGGATTACAGGTATGAGCCACCGCACCCGGCCTCAAACATTTCATTTTATAAAATATTACAGAATATTTCTTTTTCAATGGGTGCAAATCAAGAAACTCAAAACCTATTTTTTTAAACATAGGATGTGTCAGACTTAACTACAGAAAAAAAATCAGAAGTTATAGAACCCCTGAGGCTGGGGAGGCACCACACCTCAGAACATTCCCTTTCATCTTCAGAGCTGGCCCATCAGGGCACTGGCACTCTCTTGCCCCCTGTGGCATCCCAAGTGTCTAGCCTAGTGCCTCACGCAGAGTAGATGACCAAGAAATATTTCCCAGGCCAGTGCAGTGGCTCACACCTGTAATCTCAGTGCTTTGGGAGGCCAAGGCAGGAGGATAGCTTGAGCCCAGGAGTTCCAGACCAGTCTGGGCAACAAAGTGAGACCCCATCGTTACAAAAAAAGTTAAAAATTAGTTGGGCTTGATTGTACTCTCCTGCAGTCCTAGCTACTTGGGAGGCTGAGGTGGGAGAATTGCTTGAGCATGGGAGTTTGAGGCTGCAGTAAGCTATGATTAAACCATTGCACTCTAGCTTGCGCAACAGAGAAAGACACTGTCTCTTAAAACAACAACAACAACTGAATTCTGGTCCTGACCCTTCTACTTCTAGCTCCATGAACTTGAGCAACAGCCAACAAATACGTGGGGAGCGCCTGTTAGGTGTCCCACCCTGGGTCAGGTGCTGGGGGCCCACAGATAAACCTCAGAACCCATCCCCATCCTCCCAGTGCTGACTGATTCTGAGCAGCAATAAGCACACTCACTCACGTGCATGCACACACACGCACGCACATGCACGCACACACGCGCACGCACGCGCACGCACGCGCACGCACGCACACGCACGCATACACACACATGCACACACACACGCACATCTGTGATGGGATATGAGTGGTAAGTATCCCCAAGGTATGGTAAAATGGTAAGGAAACCCAAGGATGGAGCAGTCAACCCTGCCTGGGGAAAGCAGGGAGAACTCCAGAGGGAAGGAGTCGCGTGGGCTGGATTTGAAAAGATGGATTGGAATTCACCAGACAGTGAGCAAGAAGCTTGGACATACAGAATTGACCAATGATAGTGTGTGACTAGAGGAGCGTGAATTTTGAGAACCCGTGGCAGGAGTGGCCAGAGAGAGGGGTCAGAGTCAAAATGAGAAGGACTTGACAACCATGTGTCCTTCCTGGGGATTCATTGCAGGGCCAGAAACCTCTCACACTCACCCATGCAGCATTGGGTTGACTTACAGGATACAGCAGACAGTCTCAGAACAAGGACAGAAGGCAAAGACCGAGACTGGGCCACCCCAAGGCTGGGTGATCTGAGTGGATGGGGTGATGTGGGCTGAGATTTCCCCTGTGATGACAGCTGGCATCTATTAGACACTCACCACGTGCTGCTAGAAGCTGTCCTAGCATTTTGCCTGTGCTAACACATTTCATCTTCACAGCAGTTCTCTGAGGTAGATACTGTTATCAGCCCATTTTCTAGATGAGGAAACTGGGGCTTAGAGAGGTTAAATAACTTGCTCAATGTAAGGAAATGGCAGAGAGCTGAGGCTTGAACCTCAAACAGGCTGACACCAGTGCCTCAGCTCTTAACTGCTGCCCTCTGCACCTTGCTATGGCCCTCCTGTGGTCCCCACTCCTCCTTCATCTGCACCTTCCCTTCATTCTCTGCCTTTTCTTGAAGGTTCAGCTTTCTTTGTCTTTTTCTTTTGTTTCGTTTGTTTGTTTGTTTTTTGAGATGGAGTCTCACTCTGTCGCCCAGGCTGGAGTGCAGTGGTGCGATCTCGGCTCACTGCAACCTCTGCCTCCCGGGCTCAAGCGATTCTCCTGCCTCACCTCCCAAGTAGCTGGGAATACAGGTGCAGCTGCTATGCCCGGCTAATTTCGTTTCTTTCTTTTTTTTTCCTTTTTCTTTTGTTTTCTTTTGAGACAGGGTTTCTCTCTCTGTCACCCAGGCTGGAGTGCAGTGGTGTGGTCATGGCTCACCGCAGCCTCAACCTCCTTGGGCTCAAGAGATTCTCCCGCCTCAGCCTTCCAAGTAGCTGGGACTATAGACATGTGCCAACACATCCAGCAGATTTTTTATTTTTTGTAGAGACAGGGTCTCACTGTGTTGACCAGGCTGGTCTCAAACTCCTGGGCTCAAGCAATTCCCCCACCTTAGCCTCCCAAAGTGTTGGGATTACAAATGTAAGCCACCATGCCTAGGCTAAGGTTCAGCTTTCTCTGATGTTTTTATGGCATCTCTGTCCCCTACATTTGGGAGACAGTTGCTTGAGGATTGGGCTTATCATGAAGCTGATTCAAGCCTAGATTCTACTTAACATTTAATTCAGGGACTCACCCTCCTGTAACCCACTCACTGCCTGGGTTCCTGAGCTCAAATTTCTCAAAGGTAGGTTGGCTAAGCCCCAGTATACAGATTGGCTCCGCCTAGATTTTTTATCCAAACTTCGTGCTCTAATCAGTGGCAGCCAGGATCAAATAATACAACCACGGTGACCAGGCCCCCCTTTCCCACTTAGCAGGGTCAGAGGAAGAGAAAGGGAAAAATCTACAAAAGACAGGTATAGGGGACCCAATAGACAGGTTTAGGGGGTTGGATTTTTTCATGAGGAGCCCTGGAGATTTATTAAGCAAAGGAGTAGTGTGATTGGATTTGTATTTTTGGGAAAAAAAAAAAAAAAAAAAGACCCTCAGAGCAATTGATTACATCTGTTTGCTTTCCTGCACAGTCTGTAGACTGGCCTAGATTCCATTAATTTCAACATATATCCATTGAGCCCTTTCTCTGGGCCAAGCCCTCTTCTTGATCCAGGGCACTCGAAGGTAGCTAAGCTAAGGTCTTTAGCCCTCAAAGGCACATAGTTCCAGTCAAGAGTTAACATGGGCCCAGAATGTCTGTGCCTCCCTAGGAATTACCTGCAAAATCTTGAAAGTCTAGGCATTTTTCCAGCAAAAGGTTAGCTTTCATCTGATTTTTTTTTTCCTTTTGTTCTTTTATAGAGACAGGGTCTCACTATGTTGCCCAGGCTAGACTCGAACTCATGGCCTCAAACGATTCTCCTGCCTAGGCCTCCCAAAGTGCCAGGATTACAGACATGAGGCACCATACTCAGCCACATCCGATTTTTAACACAGCCTTAAGAGCTCATGTTCTTGGGTCACCCAGACCTGGGTTAAAATGCTGGCCTTTCCACTTACTAGCTGTGGAAACCCAAGTGTCCGCATCTGTTCAATGGAGCTAATAGCACTGAACAGGGTTATTATAAGAATGAAACGAGCTATTTCATGGAAAGTGCCTAGCACACAATGAACACTCAATCAAGGATAGCTATTACCATTAGTATCATCTCCATGAAGGTAGTTCCCCACCCAGTGTGAGCCACTGGTCTAGATCAGAAGTCAGCAAATCATGGTTCACAGGCCAAATTCGGTCTACTGTCTGTTTTTGTAAATAAAGTCTTATTGAAACACAGCTATGCCCATTCATTTATGTATTATCCAAGGTTGCTTTTATGCTACAGCTACAGAGTCGAGTTGTTGCAACAGAGAATGCAGTGTTTCAGGGCCTATAAAATGGTTACTATCTGAAAAAGTATGTTTGAACCCTGGGCTTGCTGATAGCTTTAAAACATTTCATTTCTCTGGGCCTTGGTTTCCACATCTGGACAATAAATGGATTACAACAAATTCTCTTTTTGGCTCATTAAATGACTAGTGAGATGTGAAAATGCTCTTGAACATTGAGGAGTGCCCTGTAGATCCAGGGTGTTATGATGATCATCCCATGAGGTGGTTGATAACTAAATCCCACTCTCTTCTCCTCACAGATCCTTGCCATAATTTCCATCATGTTCATCGTCCTCTCCACCATTGCCCTGTCCCTCAACACGCTGCCTGAGCTACAGAGCCTCGATGAGTTCGGCCAGTCCACAGACAACCCCCAGCTGGCCCACGTGGAGGCTGTGTGCATCGCATGGTTCACCATGGAGTACCTGCTGCGGTTCCTCTCCTCGCCCAAGAAGTGGAAGTTCTTCAAGGGCCCACTCAATGCCATTGACTTGTTGGCCATTCTGCCATACTATGTCACCATTTTCCTCACCGAATCCAACAAGAGCGTGCTGCAATTCCAGAATGTCCGCCGCGTGGTCCAGATCTTCCGCATCATGCGAATTCTCCGCATCCTTAAGCTTGCACGCCACTCCACTGGCCTCCAGTCCCTGGGCTTCACTTTGCGGAGGAGCTACAATGAATTGGGCTTGCTCATCCTCTTCCTCGCCATGGGCATTATGATCTTCTCCAGCCTTGTCTTCTTTGCTGAGAAGGATGAGGACGACACCAAGTTCAAAAGCATCCCAGCCTCTTTCTGGTGGGCCACCATCACCATGACTACTGTTGGGTATGGAGACATCTACCCCAAGACTCTCCTAGGGAAAATTGTTGGGGGACTCTGCTGCATCGCGGGAGTCCTGGTGATTGCTCTTCCCATCCCCATCATCGTCAATAACTTCTCTGAGTTCTATAAGGAGCAGAAGAGACAGGAGAAAGCAATCAAACGGCGAGAGGCTCTAGAGAGAGCCAAGAGGAATGGCAGCATCGTATCCATGAACATGAAGGATGCTTTTGCCCGGAGCATTGAGATGATGGACATTGTGGTTGAGAAAAATGGGGAGAATATGGGTAAGAAAGACAAAGTACAAGATAACCACTTGTCTCCTAACAAATGGAAATGGACAAAGAGAACACTGTCTGAAACCAGCTCAAGTAAGTCCTTTGAAACTAAGGAGCAGGGATCCCCTGAAAAAGCCAGATCATCTTCTAGTCCTCAGCACCTGAACGTTCAGCAGTTGGAAGACATGTACAATAAGATGGCCAAGACCCAATCCCAACCCATCCTCAATACCAAGGAGTCAGCAGCACAGAGCAAACCAAAGGAAGAACTTGAAATGGAGAGTGTCCCTAGCCCCGTAGCCCCTCTGCCCACTCGCACAGAAGGGGTCATCGACATGCGAAGTATGTCGAGTATTGATAGCTTCATTAGCTGTGCCACAGACTTCCCTGAGGCCACCAGATTCTCCCACAGCCCTTTGACATCACTCCCCAGCAAGACTGGGGGCAGCACAGCCCCAGAAGTGGGCTGGCGAGGAGCTCTGGGTGCCAGTGGTGGTAGGTTCGTGGAGGCCAACCCCAGCCCTGATGCCAGCCAGCACTCTAGTTTCTTCATTGAGAGCCCCAAGAGTTCCATGAAAAATAACAACCCTTTGAAGCTCCGAGCACTTAAAGTCAACTTCATGGAGGGTGACCCCAGTCCACTCCTCCCCGTTCTAGGGATGTACCATGACCCTCTTAGGAACCGGGGGAGTGCTGCAGCTGCTGTCGCTGGACTGGAGTGTGCCACACTTTTGGACAAGGCTGTGCTGAGCCCAGAGTCCTCCATCTACACCACAGCAAGTGCTAAGACACCCCCCCGGTCTCCTGAGAAACACACAGCAATAGCGTTCAACTTTGAGGCGGGTGTCCACCAGTACATTGACGCAGACACAGATGATGAGGGGCAGCTGCTCTACAGTGTGGACTCTAGCCCCCCCAAAAGCCTCCCTGGGAGCACCAGTCCGAAGTTCAGCACAGGGACAAGATCGGAGAAAAACCACTTTGAAAGCTCCCCTTTACCCACCTCCCCTAAGTTCTTAAGGCAGAACTGTATTTACTCCACAGAAGCATTGACTGGAAAAGGCCCCAGTGGTCAGGAAAAGTGCAAACTTGAAAACCATATCTCCCCTGACGTCCGTGTGTTGCCAGGGGGAGGAGCCCATGGAAGCACACGAGACCAGAGCATCTGAACTGCCCCACCTTGGAGGAGAGACTTTTGGGTGAGGTCCAAAGAGGAGAGCTGTCCAGCTTACCTGCCACAGAGCTTTTCTGCATGAACTCTGGAACAGAAAGGCCCTGTAAAGCCCTCAGAGAGAAGAGAGACTCCAGAGAAGGCTCCCTAAGACCTTGAGAGCCATGACAGGTCCATCAGCATGAAGTTGGCCAAGCCATAGGGCACAGCACCTCCTTGTAACAACTCTATTGCCCTTTTTGGGAGATGACATGAGTGTAACTCACAGCCACCACTACCACCACTTTAGACAGGACTGAGGCCACATACTCCCCATTCTTCTCTCATGGCTTTCCATCTCAGCCTTGGAGGGCAACATTTCCAATCCTCCTGGCTTCAGCTGGAGAAGGATGCTGGAACAAGCGGCTGGTGTTGAAAGAGTGGGTTGACCAATTTGGTATTGAATGTTGCCCGGCCACCCCTAGGAACACCTGTCCATCACCTCCTGGATGGATTCCACTGTTAGACAGCTACAGGGAATGACTGGTAACGGGGAAGTCTCTGCGCCATAAGCCACGATCCCAGCTCAAAACCCTTACTCAAATGTCTTCATTGACTTCAGTATTCCGTAGTACCTGAGATTTTATTTTGAGATACCATCAGGGTGAGTTGCACCACTTGTACTCAATTCTAATTGCCCCCTGGCAATCTGGGAAGGGTTCAGAAGGTGGGAACCCAGCCAACAGCATGAACTCAGAGCATTGCTTTAGGGTTGGAGGAGGAACACGCTTTCTTTACATCACTAGTGTAGACTCAAAAGATATGCAAGTGTCAAATATGCAAAAGAAATAGTTTATTCAAAGAGACTGTGTGTTACTGAAGAACAGTATAAAAATATGATTTTTTTTTACTTGCAAAAATGAAAGGAAAAAAATACCCCGCATTGAAATGCCCAGTTCAGACTGAATAATTCCTGCTGCAGCAAGGAAAGTACCTACTATAATAGAAATTCTGTTTTGTTTTCTGTGGTTTTCAAGTTAAAAAAAAGTTAAAATAAAAAGCACTTTATGTTTTTCAAAAATAGGTTCTGCCAGGGACAGTGTCAACATCTTGCACTTTAAAACAAGCACTATTTCCCGTGAGCCAATTGTTGGGACTGTAGTTGGATTGTTGCTACCTGCCTGTTTCTGGCCACCGTGGGTAATATTGTGCTGGTATTACTGTCTGCCATATCAAAGTCTGTGGGCTCCTTCCCCGCCCCTCTGAAGCCTTCCCTTAACCCTCATGGGTCAGGAGGGGTTCTTGCCCCTTGGGTGGGGCCTCTCATGAAGTCGAGTATACAGGAGACATGCACATCTCAAAGGACACAGTGACAGTTGGACATTGGGTGTTTTACTTTGTTCTTTTTCTTGTCAACCAGCTATTGGTTTTTCAGTGTCACTGTCTGTACTCAAAGCTCAACTCTCCTTCCTGCAGCCATCGATGCAGCCAGTACAGACAAAAGCAATAAGTATTCGTGTGCATCCTGAGTGGTTCTGGTGTATTTCTTGGTGTTGGTTTTCCTGTCCTAGTTTGATGACCTGACATTGTCCTGCCTGCTTTTAGTCCAACAGCATGGTGTTGTTGGCCATTCCTCAGTACAGTGGCATTGGGTTGAACCACTGATGAATACAATGCTATAGTGTTGGCTCACCTGTCAGTAAAGATGACATGTTATTGGTCTGCCTGTCTGTAGTACAATGGAACAATGTTGTTCTCTTAATGTAATATTGATGGATGATGTCCCAAGTACAATAGTGTAGTTCTGCTTATCCTCAATACAGTAACAGGCATATGTCTTCCCAATGGAAGAAAGATATAGTATTGGTTCACCTAGTCTTAAGTCTCAATATCATCTGTTGCTGGTCTGCCTGTTAGTACAATGGCATGATTCACCTCTCAGTACACAAATATCATGGAGCTGTTCTGCCTGCCCTTCATACATAAGGCATAAGGTT